>NC_080762.1:37217500-38417500 GCF_020826845.1 Diceros bicornis minor
GCTGCATTCTCTCTGGAGGCTTTAGAGAAGAATCCATTTCCTTGCCTTTTCCAGCTTCTAGAGGCCACCCACATTCCTTGGTTCATGGCCCTGCATCACTCTGACCTCTGCTTCCATCAACACATCTCCTTCTCTGACTATCCTGTCCCTGCCTCCCTCTTTCACTTATAAACATCCTTGTGATAGTGTTGGGCACATTTGGATAATCCAGGATAATCTCTGCATCTCGAGATCCTTAACTTAATCACATCTGCAAAATCTCTTTTGTCATATAAAGTAACATATTCACAGGTTCTAGGTATTAGGACATCTTTAGGGGGCCCATCATTCTGCCTACCACAGGGAGCAATGCCGAGATTGGGCACTGACACCTGTATCTGTGACAGGGGCTGGTCCCCTACTCATAATTCTAGCTCCTTTCTGTAAATACCAGTTTTTACGGAGTTTGAAGAGAATACATTCATGACAATAATGTTGCATTAGATAAGTTAATATTTACCAGAATGACATTAGCAGCTATGTAGAGGTCTCCAAAAAATACTACACATGTGCTCTTGAAAATTTTTATTTGAAGCCATGTCTTAGTCAAGTGGGAGATGAATCCAAGTTAACAGCATAATAGTAAGTAATTAAATTAAAACAAAAACAGGTTGTGAATATCAAAAACAGTCATTCAAGTAAATCTAAATTATTGTTGTATATACTGTTTTTAAAACTAAATACAAGTCAATATTTTTTAAAAAATGGTGAAACTCAGAGCAGGGGAATTTGGCTCAGATAATCATGGATTCAAACGCAAGCTATGCAATATACTGGTTGAAAGTCATACTCTTATGTGGTTAAATCATTGTCTTATGATTGATGATGGTAATTAGAGAAATGAAAGGTAAAAACTGTTTTTAAAAAACTTATGATAAACATTAAGACAATTAAACTCAGATTTTTAACTTTGTAAAAGATTGTTTAGGAATAGAAAAAAATGAGGAGTTGTTATAAAAATATAGAAATTTGTAGAAACAGAAAAATTAAAAACTACTTCTTCCGAAAGAGAAAACAAAACAAAGTGACAAAAGTAAGGTAAAACATGCAAATTTTGCCAATAAGTATAATTAGATCAAGCATTTGATTGAAGATGGAGACTGGCAGTTGAGGTGTAATGAACAAAATTATCTAAGAGATAAACCTAAAACTACATGAATCAGAAAATAAATGGATGGGCAGCATTTCTCAAATGAAAAAAAAAGTAAGCTCCAATTGCAATTTTAATTTCAGACAAGTTGAGAATTAAAGGTAAAATTAATTAGATGGGCTGAAAATCTGTTAATTATATTTTAATAAAAATATAATATTCATAGGTTCTTTTTGGTAATGCTTAATGAAGTATCAAAATACATAGTTCAAAGACCAATGTTTGGAAAAAGAAATAGAAGCACAAACGATCTAGAATAACTGTTTTTACCTTTCATAGGTTAAGTAGAAAAATAGCAAAATTAGAATAACGTAATTAATAAAAATTAAGTATTGGTTCATACGTAAAATTTTTCAACTCAAAAGAGATAGCAAAACGTATTTTCCAATTTTCATGAAATCGTTAGCACAAAAAATTACATATTAGGCTACAAAGTAAATTTAGAACATCCAAATGGCAGAAATTATTCAGAGTAGATTTTTTCTGGCCAAAATGCAATAAAATTTTAAACTTATAATTAAAATTTAAAAGTAAACAAACACCCAAGCATTTGTTAGTTGCTGCAACAACAAATCTCCTTGGTAACAAGAGGGAGCAAGAAGATTGCTATTGACAAAATGTTGGGGATGCCTAAAGTGGTGACAGAATCAAATTCACAGTCAAATGTTTCTATTATTAAACACTGACTTAAAATGAAAATCCATTTGTAACCAACTCAAAAATCATACTTTAATAAGCACATTTGCATTGTGCTTATCGCATGTTACTAATAAGCATATTTTCTTCAAATAGGTTCTTAGACTTGGAATTATTGGGTTAAATGGTATGCATTTTTATAGGCATTTGACTTGTATCACAACCTTATTTTCCAAAAATGTTGAAAAAGTAAAAATATCGATTATTGCCTCTATTAGAACATAGTAAGAATTAACTAAAAATTCATCAATCGAATGTGTACAACATGAAAATCTATTTTTCTCACAATATCAACTCAATTCTTTAGCCTGCATTATGCAGAGTAAGCAACTTGGTTAATTTTATTGTAATCAACTTAGATAATTTTAAAGTCAAAGTCAGAGTCTTTATTATCAAGTGTCCCAAGAGAGGTCACAAAACTCTGTGGGCTCCAGCTGCTCGTGTCCTTCCCTGACTGGTCTGTGGTGCTACCACATAGCTGATTTTGACATGTGGCCCACTCAGGGACCTAGCTGGGCAGCCACCCTGCTGCTCGCTATGAGAGATTCTAGAGAAGCAGTCCATGGAGTGTGACCCCAAAAGTCCCCCTGAAATAGACTTTATTCTCTGTTCTTGAAGGCGGTCATTTCCGTAAGAAAACACATGTATCCTTGTACTTTTGTGAAGATCTTTAAGCATTCTCTCCCTCTCTCTTAATTGTACCTCTGCAGGTATGTTGTGTTTTAGGTGTGTGTGTGCGCACATGTGTGTGTGTGTGTGTTACATACATACTGGTACTTGCTCATTTGGGTTTATTTTTCTTTTGCACAAGTTGTCTGGGCACCAGTCTCCATGAGAAGTCCTTGCCAGGCCCATATCCCAAACTGCAAAGGAAGTTCTTCTGAGGATGAGGACAATTGGGGCAGAGGCACAAGTCACTTTCTCCATAAACATCCCTCCATCACCAAGATTTGCCTTTTATCCTTCCAGTTTTATTTATGGACTCATTTCCGGTAGTTGGAGAAAGACAAAACCAGTTCTTTGTTTTTCTTCATTGTTTTAGTCTTACATCTTACAGGATATTGTAGAGTGAGATATTGTAGATATTATGGAATTTAGCTATCTGTGTCTTGGGAGTTATCCTCCACAAATAAAGATGGGGATGGTTGCAAGGGAAGGAAAGACGACCTAGAACTGGTAGTTGACATCTTGAGATATTGTAATGGAGTAATCTCATATGTCACTCCTTCAGAGCTCTAAAGGATATACCATATTGATGGTATGGTACTGACAAAATAATCAATGTGCAGAAAAATGGAACGGAATATGCATTGATGTATCTCTGAATTAAGTATATGTTAATGGAAGCATTACAAAACAATTTTGAAAGGATATTTCTATGTGATAAGTGGTATGGGGAAAAAGTTATTTCCAGACTCAATGAAGAATTACATGGGAGAAAAGTATTGAATGAAAAATACTTTGTCTATTTTTTTCAAATAAATAATATTTTGCTATGAAAGTGAAATATCTTTATTTTTTGAGACTTAAATGAATGAACCTCAGAAAATTTACCACACAAAGACCACTTTTAAAATTAATTTTGGAGAAAGAACTCTAGCAAAAAGAGAAATAAATCTAGAAGGAAGTGACATTATAGAGTTATAGCTTAGCAAATGTTATTATTGCCTTCATAAGCGAAAATAATAAACAGACAAAAACAAACTCCATAAAAATCCAGAATTTAAATTCCAGATGATACTAACGTGATTTGGGATATGAGGGATGTTGAAAATCGGTGGGGGCTGAGAATAATTTAAAGAAAATACACAGATATCAATTTAAGAAACTGATTGCTAAAAATAAAATAAATGCAACTTTGAGCTTTAATTAGCCATAATTACACAAAACAAAAATAATATGTCTGCTATTTTACATAGACTTCAAGACGCCACAATTGTAAAATGCACCATTATTTCATTTACAATTATGAAAGAAAAAAATGCTGTCAACTATGAAAAAGAGCTGACAATCAAGACACAATGCTTTCTTATCAATTAGAATTTTTATTTATATTGAAAGAGTTCTGTTAGACATTATCATTCTTAGGAAAATATAAAAAGAAAAACCAAAATAAAACCAGTTAACATATTCCTAAAACTTCTTTACAGAGTCTAGCTCTTCTAAATGATTTTTTAACTTAGCGTCATTGATGTCTGTGCTTTTCTACACAAAATAATCCTCTGTGCCATAAAGAGTGATAATGCAATATTTTTAAAAGAATTTGTAGAAGTAAAACTACTGTGTATTGCAAGCAGAGCAGGCCTACTTCAGACTTCTGCTGAGGAATGTTGCTAAGTATGTCCAATTAACCAGCCCCGTCAACCTTTTTCCCCATATCATTCGGTTCCCAGGGTTAAAAATATTCTATTCTCCACTGTTTTCGCTAGAATTTTCTTCCAAACTGTTGAAACCCATTTTGTAGGTGTTGATGCTGGCACTTCTGATATTCCTGCATGCTCAGGGAATGACAACTGGTCATAACTACTGCCTGCCAATGGCGATCATAGAACACCATAGACTTCAGACCCACCGTGATTGTCAAGACATGGTATTATAAAATACATGCATTTTAGAAACCATGAAATATAACTTTCAACCAGCTAAAGAAATTCAACTTTTCTAATATAAAGTAGGAAAAGAGGAAAAAATGAAGAAAATATGGTAATATGGAACACTAAGCATCATACAGAAGAAAATCCCATTATAAGAGTAATTTCAATAAATGTGAGTTCAGCTTGAAAATCTAAAGATAGAGATACACAGATTGGATTTAAAATAAGATTTTGCAGTATGTTGCTGTATTAGTCAAGATCCCATCAAGGAAAAAAAATCTAACAATTTAGAGGAGATTTAATACAGAGAATTGGTTATTCAGATGTTGGATGAGCAAAATGCAGAAGACGATCAGCAGAGGCAAAAAAGAAGAAGAGTTGATACCCAAAGATCAAAAGATTGCTGACACTTCTGTGCTGGAGCCCAAGAGCCTATGCCTGCTGATGAACTGCTGGAGGTGTTGTCACATCCCGTTCAGGATCCACTCAAGAGCTGCCCCTTTGGCCAGGACTGGAACCACGGCCTGCACTACGGCTGGCATCAATGCTGTCATGGGTGGTTGTGCTGCAGACACTATTCCTCTGTCACTGTTTCTGCTGCTGCACCGCTGAAGACTCTGCCAGAAACAGGAAGCAAGGCCTGCTTCTCCCCTCCTCCACCTTACAAATTCCTATCAGGACTCCCATTAGCAGAACTTGACAGGAAGCCAGTTGGCAAGAGATCCCAGGAAATATCATTTGCAGACTCCCAGCCCCCTCCAACACATAGCAGAATACAGAAGTGTGGGAAGGGGAGCTTCAAACAAACATGCAAATAACTGACACCATTATCTATAAGACGTGCATTTAAAACAAAAGGATATGGAGCTGTTTATTTATGCATTCACTCAACAAATGCGCATGGAACGCCTTCTAAGTGTCAGCTCCTCTTCCAGGTGCTGTGATACAGAAGGAGCAACACAGACACAAAATACCTGCTCAGCGTATTTTTGACCTTTTAACTGAGGGGAGACAGATAACAAACAAAATGAGTAGTTATATCCTATTTATATATTGGAATGTGACAAATGCTATGGGAAAGCAAAGCGGGGAGGAGGGGTAGGCAGCCCAGGGGATTGCAACTGGTTAAAACAGGGGCTTGGAAAGGACTTGTTGAAAAGGTGACATTTAAACAAAGATATGAAGAAGAAGGAGAAGAAAGAAGTCAATGAAATGTGAAATATTTATTTTAGTCATACAGAAGGTAGAGATTAAGGTGGAAATGTAATAGGAATAAAGAAGGGTGTTATTTATTGGTAAAAGGAATCTTAAATCAAGAATATATAGCAATCACGTACATAATTTGCAGAATATCAGTGCAACCCAAAAACATATACAGCAACAATGGCCAGAATAAGGAGAATTAGGTGTATCAAAAATTGTGATTTAAGTTGAGAGATCTAGCAAACAAAACTCTTAATATAGTAGATTTGGGTAACACAATAAGAAAATATTAGCTCTATGTAAATATGTACATCCAACCGAAAATACAGATTCTTTTAATTCATTCATGGGAGACTCCATATACAAGGCTGCAAAAGAAGCCCCAATATATTCTAAAGAATCAGCGTTACATTAAGACTATGTTCTTTGACCATAATTCAATAAAGTTAGAAATCCATTTGAAAAAGGGCAGCCTTAAAAAAATCTCCTATATTTGGAACCTAAAATAAACATTGCTTTTATTAAAGAGGAACTCATGGGAAATTATGAAATACTGAATGCAATAAAAATACTACATATCAATATTTGTGAGATTTAACCAAAGTAGAACTTAGAAATTTATATCTTTTAAAATGTTACCAAACACAGAGAATATTGAAAAAAATATTAGCTAAACTCAAGAATATAGAAAAAGAGCAAGAGAGTAAATGCAAAAAATTAAAAATAGAGATAACAAAAGAATAAACATCTCTGAAATAGGGAATAAAAATGAAAAGTGATTAACAAAATAAAAAATTAAAAAAAAAACTAATGAGAAAAAAATCTTTGGTAAAACCAATCTAAAAAAAGAGAAGATATAGATAAAACACAGAATGAAAGAAAAGGAAATAACAATAATCATGAGAGCTACTAACATAATAAAGGACATCACTAACAAACACAAATAAATTAAGCCAACCTATGCATCAAGCTATTGCATTGTACTTACCCTTTCTTCTTAGAGTTTCAGCAGCGACCCTAAGCAGAACAATCGGTGCTGTACCTTCAGTGTAGAACATGGTAAGAGCTTGTCAAACCACTTTTTCTTCAGTTGTTTAGCTCATTCTCAGATCCTGACTACATGGGAAGTAAGAGTGATGCGAAAGTAAAAGATCGGCGAGAAAGAATTTCTTTAAATTGAGAACTATTGGAGTGATATTATGTTTCACTCCACTTCCAAACAAATGATGGGTTCTTTAAGACTACTTGGGGAATTTGATTTGGGTGTCTCTTGGAATTGGGGAACATAGGGTTAGTAATTCACTTTGTTCTGGAAAAATATTTTAAAGATTAGAGACTGTGATGAGGACAGACCTGTGATGGCAGAGCCAATATTGCATAACAGTCTTTATAGAGTTTGAAGGAATCCTGAGGTGAATATGTATTTCTTCTAGGCTCCTTCATTCCAAGAGGAAAGCCTGAAGGGGTGAGAGATCCCCAGTGATGGAGTTTGTGTGAGGTATACACCAGAAGCCAGTGTAAGTGAACATAAGTGAGGCCATCTTATTACACTAAATAACCCTTTCTTAGTTGAAACCTTTCTAGCACATGATCATTATAAATTGCTGCATGCTCTCATGATTTTCTGCCGTGATCCTGTGCACCTACCCCTGCCAAGGTATTCTGATAGCTTTATTCTTAACAATTTTAGTGAATTTTTCCAGGGAATAAGAGGGCCTCCAGGAAGAAAGAGCACCTGCAGTATATTCATCATCATCGACAGAAGAAAAGAACAATGGAGATCCTGGAGTCTGTCATGTGCATTTCTGAATCCCCTCCTTAATGCCCATTTTTCGTATATAACTACCTCAAAATTCTATAATCCTTGAAGATGGGGCCTTGAGACATTAGTCACCTGTCTTCCAATTTGCTGGTTAATCTAGTTAAACTTCATTTCTCCATCTCTAACTCGTTGTGGTTAATTGGCTCAGATTGCTGCAAGCAGAGCGAGCCCACTGCTCGGTATCACCAGTAGCTGAGGAAAGAGTCATAACTTGCTGGCCAGAGACAGAATGTCCCATATTAGAAAACTGTAGGTGGTGATACTTCAGAAATAGATCCTCAGAAATGGGTCCTAAATGAACCCCCTAAGTAAGTGCTCCACAAATAGTCAACATTAGCCATACTTAGAGGCCATCGATAACAGATTACGACAATGCTGATCAAGGAAGATCTTTCGCCCTTCTCTCTCTCCATTCATCCTCTTCCCTTCATCTGTGGTGGGATCAGAATCAACGTAGTGATTACAGGAGGAAAAAGTAGAAGAAAAGGATTCTGAAGAAGAAAGAGAAGAAACTACATCAGACCTAAACTGTGCAAGGAGGCAAGTTTCAAATGGAATGAGAAGATTTGATTAGATTTGACTGTAACTGATAATATGTATTGAGTGGTACAAGAAAAAAACAAGACTTTATCTGGAAGAGTGACAAACTATTCAGCAGAGTGTATAAAGGCAATGGTCAGGAAAAGATAAAGTTTTTTCTCCCTACACCTTACCAGGTCCAACTTATTCAGTAAACTGCTAATACCTACATGAAATGGATAATAAATAAAAAATAAAATTCCAAAATTAGGACAATGAGGAATAGAATACTTGAATATTCTAATAATCATTAAATAAATAAACCAAAATACTAATAAAAATCTTCCCTCTACTCCTCCCTGCAAAAAGTTCAAGGTCTAGATAGTTCTATGGGTGAGTTCTACTAAAATTTCAAGGAATAATCTCATCTAAAACAAGGTTTTACAAAACTCATTTTATGAGATTAGTGTAACCTTGATTCTAAAAGAGATGGGATAGTTCAAAGTATAAAACTGGAGCCTAATGTAATTTGTGTTCATGTAAAAATCCTGAATAAAATATTAACTACATGAATATAACAATATTTAAAAAATAATTTATTATTGTCAAGTTACTGAATAAATATCAGAAATTCTATCTATGTATTTCCTCATGTAAATGGATTAAAGGTAAAATTACACATGATCATTTTATGGCTACAAAAAAATCATTGATAAAATTAAAAAACTAGCATTCTCAGAAAATTAGTAATAGAAGGAATGTTCTTGACTTGCTAAATTCTATTTTTAATATATCAAAAACTTAGGCATATTCCTTTCAAGATCAGGACCAAACCTAGGATATACTTGATCAGCTCTAGAGTGATAAGAGATTTTTATAAAAGAAACAGAATGAGACGGATTTTGTTTCTGAAAATTAAAAACGGATGTACACAAAAGAGGCCACCATAATTTTCAAGCACGCAAGACTGAGTGTCCATGGGGGACGAGAGCGAGGACAAATAAAATAAGAGCAGTGCATTACATGGAGATAATAGCGTGCCTTAAACTGAGGCATAAAATAACCAGTTCTGTAAATCTAAGATCCCAAAATAAATAAAACTAATAAAGGCAATGGAAGAAATCAATAAGGAAAACAGATGTGAAAATATAAAATAAAAGATTTCTGACTTCCAAAAATCATTTTAAACAAATATTTCCAGAAATTATTTAAAGAAAGAAGATGCAAGACCCTTGTTATAAAGTATATTACAAAATAAAAATAACGCGTGTCTCAGTGAAAATAGACAAGCAAAATTCACATAGAAAAGAAAAAATGCAGTCAATAAATGTAAAAAGAATTTCAATTATTTTAATTATAAATGTAAATATATTTGAAACATCAATTTGACTATCAAATGGAAGAAAAATAAAAGAAATATCAGTGATAGTCAATGCAACTGAGGATATATTGAAACATTCATTTTCATAAAATGATGCAATTGTCTTGACCCTTCTGGAATGAAGTTATTTACCTATTCATCTATTGGTTCTTCTGTCTGTCTGTCTCTTTCTCTCTCTCTCTGACACATACAGCACATCTAATTTACTTTAAATTTATTAGAAGAAAATATCTTTATGATACTTTAATAAATTCACAATAAAATACAAATCACAAAAAAAATGTGGATGCATTTAACTATATCAAAATTGAAAATTCAAAAGACCATCATTAGCAATATTAAAGACAAGTGGTCGACTTGTAGAAGTGATTTGCAACTTAGATCACAAATGGTAAATATCCAAAATAAATAAAGATCTTCTACAAAATAATATCAGAAAGACAAAGCAACCTATAGAAAATAAGCACAGGTTTTGAATGGCTAATAAACATATGTAAAAGATCTCTAGATTTCTTAATAATAACAGCTTACAAAATAAATTACAATGAAATACCTTTCTATTGCTTCCCATTGGTAAAACTGTACAACTACCTACTATTGGTGACGAGCAAAGAAAATGGAAACTCTCATTCATTGATGTTAAGAGAATAAATGAGACCAAAACTTTAAGGCTACTTTGGTAGTATCTACTAAATTTGAATATATCCATATGCTAGTATCAAAAATTCCACTTCCAAATATATTTTATCATGAAAAAGGCCAAAAATTGTAGAATTGTAAAAACAACAACAAGAAACAAACCCCCCAAACTTTGCTATTTTAAAGAATTGCAATGCAAGAAGAAGAATGCTTAGTAGTTTGGGGTGGGGATGACCATACTTTATTTTCTTAAACATCAAAATTAGACACTTTCAAAAAAATGGCTGAGTAAATTAAAGATCTATATTCCCCTACCCTCTTCATACACACATGGGTTCAGAAATTTCTTGGTGATCCACAGGATAGAGAATGTGTATACTCACAAGAAATAAACTTTGAAAGAAAAAACTGAAGACCCGCATTTGAAAAGAGGTCAACCATATATACTTGTAAACAAGGCAACTCACAATATTTATTCAAAAGAATATTTGGCAGTGTGATATTGAAGATCTGTAAAAGGGTCGGGGTGGTTGTTTAAGAGAGTAAAACATTAATGTTGGCTGAGTATTTAACTGAATAAGTGACACAAACTTCTTTTGATTGTTGGGGCTGATCTTGTTATCACATCATTGTGGTATTATATACAGGAAGACATGAGCAATAGTTTTCAGTGCAGCATTATTTGTAATAGTAATGAGAAAAAAGTAGAAACAACCCTAAATATCCATCAGTGGGTAAATAGAAAAATACATATTGAAAGATTCATACCAAGGAATATTGTACAGTGTGTAGAATAAACCAGAGCTAGAAAATAAAAACTCAAAGACCAAAACTTGAGTGCTGAATGGAAGTTATTTTTATTGCAAGGCAGGGCCCAATCCAACACAGCATCTAAACTTGGATGGATAGGGTTCAAGGGAGGAAAAATGTGGTAGGTCTTTTAAAGCTGAAACATCCCAAATCATCTCTGTTTCACATTAGGAAAGCAAAGTCTCAGAGTGCAACTGATCAGCTGGTGATATCTACAATGGCTGGGGAAGGTTTCAACGGCATGTCTCACTTGAAACTCTGCCTTGGAATTTGGGCATCTGGCTACCTTTGTTGTAGAGGTGACTTTCTTGGTTTGGAATTATGACACCTAATTATCTTTTTATTTTTGGTGAGGAAGATTGGCCATGAGCTAACGTCTGTTGCCAATCTTCCCCTTTTTTTCTTGAGGAAGATTGGCCCTGAGCTAACATCTGTGCCAATCTTCCTCTAGTTTGTATGTGGGTGGCTGCCACAGCATGGCTTGATGAGTGGTGTAGGTCTGCGTCTGGGATCTGAACCCGCTAACCCTGGGCTGTGAGCCGCCGAAGCAGAGGGCACTGAACTTAACCACTACACCATCGGGCTGGCCCCCCAGTTATCGTTTAGTAAAGTCAGGTCTGCCCCACTGTCAGGAGGCTAGACAGCCAGGTCAGGCTAAGTATCAACACAGACAGATCTCAAAAACACAATGTTGAATGCCAAAAAGCAAATTACAGAACCGTTGAGTAGTGGGAGTCATTTATGTAAATTATGTAAATTAAACAACACGTGCAAAAAATGCAGCATATTGTGTTATTTTGAGCATATTTAAGAAGAATATTCTTGGGATGATTATTAGCTCCCTGTAGATTGTGTTTGCTTAATCCTCCTAGACACTGAAATCAGAAAAGAAAAAGCCAAGCACACTTGGCTAAGTGGATTCACTTACCATTCCATCAACATGAAAATAAATGAGTAGCTGCTTCTCTCTTACAGCAGTGAAAAGCCAGAACCACCAGGCACAAGCTCCTTGGGTGATTTGTGGAGTCAGGGGTTGAAATTCAGTCTAGTGCAATGCTGTGCCTACATGCCCTACCCATAGCGTGTGAATTGATAATGCAAGAATGATGGGCCCTGCCCTTCTTTCAGCCTTTTCAGAGTCTGCTTTTCAGGCCTGAAAATAGAGACATTAATCTCTATGTTACACCCAGACAGACTTCTCTGGAGGAGCCACTGCCTTTTAGGGATTTCTGGGGAGAACTCTAGCCATCAATATTTCCTTTCCATCCAGTGGCAATAATTTGAGGACCAGGGGAATCACTCAAATATTTATAGGAGCTACCTGCCCATGCCAATGCCTAGGCTGTCATCAGACTTAAAGAAAGGTACAGACTTTGTCATCAAAGGCAGGTACTTTCAAAGGAAAAACAACATACTCATGCATCTTTAATAGAAAAACAAATCTTCATATTTCTACTGAAGGTGTTGGTGCCGATGGGATAATGATCTGTCTTTCTAGCCAAAGAAACAAAAAATGTTGAAACTTATTCTTTGATGTGAAATTTTTCCACTTCAGGAAAAGTGACCCCGGGCTTGACCAAGCTTCACATTAAATTCCTGTCTCCGACTGTCCTCACTAATTAGTCTTTTCCAACTAAAGAGCCACTGAAACAAGGTCCTCAGATCCGTTGCTGCAGCTGCTTGAGTGTCACTGGGTGGTCAGATCCCAAGGCGGTTCTTTTCCCTGACCTAATCCCAAACCTGCAAACCACTGGTGCAGCCGTTCAGCTGAGGAAAGTGTGTCCTTCTGCTCTTTGGAAAGAATCTGCTATTTGCCATCTAATAATGTAGGCTGTATTTTCCTATGCTATTTATTTTGTTTTTAGATTTAATCACAGTTGGCAAGGGTTTTTATTTTCCCACCCAGACCTCATGTGTTCTGCGGCAAGCTCCTCAAAGGACCGTTTCAGCTTATGTGACCTGCTTTCTTTTTTATTTTCATCTCTCTGACTTGTAATAACTCAACCCATTTCCTCCTTTCAGCTGCATGAGCAGTGCTATGTAGAACGGGATTCAACACACTTCCAAACAGTTTGCCAGTAGGCTTTTAAACTGGGTGTTTTAAAATTTGCTTTTGAGCCAGAGTTTTGCTAGAATGCAATAATTATTCTTTCCTCCTTGCTGCATTTTTTATGTTATCAGTTAAGTAAAGCAGTAACTGTACAGTGTTTAGTAGTGATATAATCACTTATTGCCAGTAGCCAAACACCTGCTGAAAGCCACAGATTCCTCAAAAGGTATGTTAATTTACTTAATGATGTGCTAGTCCACAGATATGGTCAATAAATACTAGCTCTTGGATTGGTTGATTCTGACTATATTTGTATGCACCCAAGTTTGTTCAAAAACTTTTCAAGTTCATTTAATCAGCAAACCAATTAGATCAGTTTAGACAAATTACCAGCCTGATATGATTGCATATTTTGACTGAATATATTGTCAAATCTATGCTATTAAAACAATAGGCTTGGGGCCGGCCCGGTGGCACAAGTCGTTAAGTGCTAGCGCTCCGCTGGGGCGGCCCAGGGTTCGCCGGTTTGGATCCCAGGCGCACATGGACACACTGCTTGTCAAGCCACGCTGTGGCGGCGTCCCATATAAAGTGGAGGAAGATGGGCACGGATGCTAGCCCAGGGCCAGTCTTCCTCAGCAAAAAAAAAGAGGAGGATTGGCAGATGTTAGTACAGGGCTGATCTCCTCACAAAAAAACAAAACAATAGGCTTATTTATCTTGTAGCTGTGGTCTTCACCATTCTAATAGGTAATAGGTTCACATGTAATCTGTATCATGTCCAGAAGTCCTCAGAGCTATTCAGCCTTCCTCCAGGTTGATGCTGAGCAATGGAAAACCAATCATTGTACTTATTTCTTAATCCTGTTGTCAAGTCACTTCACCATCTCCTACTTCATTCATACTGTTTCTTTCTTAGAGCCATTGTTTCTGTATCTGTTTTATGGCGTTTAACATTTCTATCATCTGATTCAGGCCCTCACCCATCTCCTGCAGAGGATTTAGGAACTTTAACCTTCATTTGGCCCTTCAGATTTATTCACAAATTAAAAGCTTTTGTGACTGGGGTTAGATTTCATACTTCTTAACATCCAGCTTCATCTTGATTTTTGCATTTAGCATTCTTTCCTCCTCCCTTTCATTCAATCATTTGAATTAGTTAATTCAGGTACAATATACTGACTCCTTCCTTGTGTCCAACATCATGTTAGACGTGATAAAAAAGTGAAAAAGATAATTCCTATCCTTGAGTTTATACTCAAGTAAGAGAGAGAAGTGAAAAAAACCACACACACACACACAGATAATTTCAACACAGAGCACTAAGAACTATCTGAGAAAAATTCAAGAGGGCAGGCAGAGGGGCAGTGTGGCATGGCAGTTAAGAACACTGGCTCTAGAGCCTGACTGCCTGTTCCTATATAGTGGTCCCCCCTCAACTGCGGTTTCCATTTCCATTGTCTCAGTTACTTGTGGTCAACCACGGTCCGAAAATATCGAACGGAAAGTTTCATAGATAAACAACTTATACATTTTAAATTGCACATCATTCTGAGTAGCGTGATGAAATCTCAAGCTGTCCAGGTCCCTCCTGCCTGGGACACGAATCATCCCTTTGTCCAGCATATCCACGCTGTATAAGCCACCTGCCCGTTAGCCGTTAGTTAGGAAAAAACAGTGTATACATATAGGGTTCAGTACTATCTGTGGTTTCAGGCATCCGCTGGGGGTCTTGGAACATATCCCCCGCAGATGAGGGGGTCTACTGTACTGATTTTACCACTTAGAAATCACGTGACCTTGGGTAAACTCCTTTTAGTTTTTCATGCCTCAGTTTCCTTACTTTTATTTTTTTTGGTGAGGAAGTTTAGCCCTGAGCTAACATCTATTGCCAATCCTCCTCTTTTTGCTGAGGAAGATTGGCCCTGGGCTAACATCTGTGTCCATCTTCCTCTACTTTATGTGGGACGCCTGCCACAGCATGACTTGATATGAAGTGCGTACATCTGCGCCCCGGATCCGAACCTGCGAACCCCCGGCCACCAAAGCGGAGCAGTGAACTTAAACCACTATGACCCCGGGCCGGTCCCAGTTTCCTTACATTTTAAATTAAGACATCCTTCATAGGATTGTGAGAAGGAAATGAAATAATACCCATACAATGCCTAGGCTAATTTCTGGCCTAGTATGTAGTCAATACATGTTGCTGTTGTTATTAAGATTATGATTATTACTACCTATTCCAACCTTGGGAGGTAGAGAGAAGAGGAAACTTGGCACAACTAGTAGATTGCCTTTTGGGTGAATGAGAATAAGGCTTTGAGCTGTGAGATTTGGTTTGGCATCTGGATCTGCCATGAGAAAACCCATGGAAAAAAGTGGAGTAGTCCCTCCACTTTTCTGGAACATTTTTTGTATGTAATATGAATGGATTTTAATAGTTCATTGTTTTTATTTTCCCCTAAACTTGGATTATGTATGGACACTTAAAGACATGTTCTCACAGATCTCAGTACTCAAAAGTAATTTTAACTGTGATGTTACTAGTGTTATTTAAATAAGTATACCCATAAAACAAAATATAAACCAGATATAAATCTTCAATACTTATAACACTATAAAATTAAATCCCAAACAAATATCTCCTGTTTTTGGCTTGAATTGCTTTGATTTGCCTTGATTTGTTTTGACTTTACAGAGTACCAATAGAGGATGCCTTTATTCTAGCTTTCACTATTGCCTTTTAACAGACTACATGGGATTTCCGTTCTTAGCCCTTGATGGCATATTGGACATAATTTTTACAGTCACTTTCAGGTGTTAGAATGATCTCATTTTTAGGTACTAGAAAGTCCAATGCAACCTTAATCAAATGGCCAAAGGTAACATCACAGTCACGGGACAAATGGAAATCATGTACCACCTGATAGAGTCCAATGAGAAGAGCAGAGCATCACTTCTGTAATATTCCTGCCAAAGATACATAACCTGAACCTTATCATGAGGAATCATGAGACAAGCCCAAATTGTAGAGCATTTTGTAAAATAACTGGCCTATAATTTTCAAAAGTATCAAAGTCATGAAAGTCAAAGAGAAACTCTCCCAGATTGAAGGGCATTAAAGAGACAGGAGAGCTAAGTGCGATGTGTGTTCCTGGACTGGATCTTTTTCCTATAAAGGGCATTATTGGGACAACCGGAAAAATTGAGCGGAATCTGAAGTTTTGATGCTAGCCATGTATTACTACGGATTTCTTGATTTTGATAGCTGTATTATGGTTATGTAGCAAAAGTCCTTGTTTATAGAAATTACATGCTAAAGTATTTGAGGATGATGGAACATTGCATCAGTAACTTACTTGCAAATGATTCAGGAAAAAATTATTTGTACTTGCATCTTTTCTGTAATTTTAAAATTATTTAAAAGTTATTTAAAAATGTTTTTCAATGAGCCTGAAAGGAAATATACATATGTATACATCCAATTCAAAGCTAAACAAAAACCTCAGCCTCTTATTTAATTCAGTATTAATTAAATAAATTGACATAAATTAAATCATATTATAATTTAACACAAATTGATTAAATATTAATTGATATTAATTGGATTAAATATTTTTGCTTCCTCCTCCAATTTAGTCCTGAATTGCAGTACTGTAGACCTCACAGAGAAGAGAGTGTGTTCTGTTCTATCTTTCCCTGCTTCATGGTCTGCTCCTCACCTCTGCTGCTCCTCTTTCCTCTGGGTCTGGGACATGGGAGATGGTGTTTAGAAGGAAAGGACAAAGTCCTACCCGACTGCTACACATCACTTACCGTTCCCTGATGCTGATAATTCACGTCCAAAGATCTCCCAATGCCCACTCTCGGGAACAACACTCCTAGGGTGTTTTAGCAGGATTCTTTCAATATCATCCCAGCCCTACCAACTTCTGAGTGTCCACTTGGTTCCCAGGAAAGTTCACCATCTCACTCTGTCAAGCTCTGAATTTTCAGGCTTTTCTCAATTATGCCATCTAACCTGATTTAACCATCAAGGGCACTTCAATCAGTCTCTACCCTTCAGAGTCATCCCATCTTGTGCCAAGCACCTGTCTCCATTCATTTCCAAACTCCAGAGAAATCTCCATTGCTCTGCTCTAATCTCAAGTGGCTTTCCGCAACCCATCAAGCACCTAATTAGGAAATAAGATGCTCTCCTACTTTCTGGGATATGTTGCCCCAAATATCAGAGCAGGGCTCTCTTATTCCGCTTCTTACTTGGACTGGGGGAATGAGATAGAGTGGAGAAGAAACACTAAGGTGTTGTCTTCTACTACACATTTCTGTCCAAGAATCTTCTCTCCTTGTCAGTAAATTCTGACATGTGATGGGATCCTCTAAAGGTTTCTTGGGTTTTTATCATCTCTTAGCAAGTCATCAAGCTCAGATTAATTTAACTAATTTCAAGTGATAACAAATGATGTATTTTTGCTGAAATGAAATTGCTGTAAGCAACACAAATACGGTACTAATGATTAAGACAGGAATTCTTTTAATTTTTATCTTATCCTTGCTGTGTAGTTATTCATTTCTCCCATTTCCTTTCTCTATACTATTAGGGACTTTGATATTTTTGGCCATTAAAAAGACTAGTTGTTGACGCTTTCATGAGTGTAAACAAAACTGTAATTTAAGATTTTCCAATTGCATGCTAAGTGCTCATTCAGGTGGTTAAGAATATCTATTTTTTAGATTTTCAGCGAACTGCAGACCTAAAAGATGTAGATGAACCCTAATTTGAAAAACGTTAACATGGACCAAATAATTTTGTGTTCTCTTCCAAATATAGAATCACTATGATTCTAATAGCATAAAACATTCCCTTGCAATTAGTTCTTTATATGGTTAAGGATACTCTGGTGTTGTGAAAATCAAATTTGACCTTTAAAAACACCTGATGTTTCCTTTTTATCGAAAGTCACTCTTTCCCAACATTTTTTAAAAATAGTATAGAAAAGTTGCCTGTAGATATATGTGAGACAGGTTATTTTTGTCTACTAGACGTATCTATCTAAGAGAAATGCATATAAACTCCATAACCATGTTAGAAACAAAACATAAGCCCAGTCATCACTGGGCATCTTATTCTCCAAGTATCTTTTAAAAAGTTCTTAAAATGTTTTTCTATATTATTAAAGTCATTATGGTGTCTTCTCCTTTGAGAGTATCTGTGTAACTCCCAGATTCGGAGAAGCATGTGGAAGAAAGGAAAAGAAAAGAGATAGAAAGCACCTCTATGTCTCTTGGCAACAGCTACTTCATCAGATGTTGCTCCCAAATATTCTAGTACCGGATGAAGATTTCACTGAGCATGTCAAGGTTCCGAGGACCGTATTTTCCCTGCTTCATGGCCTGGTCCTCACTACATTCTTCACAGTTTCACACGTTGATGCATATGTAGAAGTCTCTCTCAGTGAACTCATGATGTTCAGATAAATGCTGAGTATGGCTCAGCTATTTGCTAACAGGCTTACAAGGAAATTTCAGGTGAAATTCTGCTTCAAATATTTTGTAAGAAGTAAGTAACAAAAGAATACTGAATGACCTTAACTGAATTTTACTGTTTGTTTTTCTGAGCCCCGCGTGGAAGAAGTTTATCCAGAAGAGATCATTTTAAAACTTATTCAAATTGATTGGAAATCACAGGTTTCCCTCTGAGCAACATAACTCAAGGTGTAGGGTCTTCTGATTTTAATCTCGGGCTCCACTCCAAGATGTTCTTGCTTTTTATTTTCAGTCTGCATTTCTGATTTTGACAGTCTGTGATTTGTAACCATGCTGTGCAGGACACAATAACATTGTGTGTCTCTTATTCTCAAGGGTGCAAATGGAGAAAAATGATTGTTTCCCAATGGGTTGATCTCAAGATTTTGCAAATATTTTAATAATAATACCACCAAAGTTTCCAGAAAATGCGTTCTATTTTTGTTTTATTGTACTTCCTATTTTCCCTCGCTGAAAAGTTAGTAATGGGTTTTGTCTGAAGTGGAGAATAGCACAGAAATAGGTAGACCTTATTTTTGTTTTCATCTGCTTATTCTACTTAAATTACATTTATGCTACTTTCAATGAGAAAATTGTTTTAAATAGGTTATTTTTATATGTTTATTAAAGTTAGCATTTGCAAATTCCCCCCTATTTATATTTGCACTAGAAAATGATAACCAAGAAATGCTTAGCTATATCTGGCAATAAAAATTTATATAATAGTTGGACTAATAAAACTCATTAGCTTCCAAAATAATGTTCATGCTTGTTATGTAAAAGCTAGGAATCATGTTTGATTTTTTAAAAAATCCTCTATTTTGATCAATAAGTAGGCATTTTGAAGAATTACCTGATTCACAGAATAAGGCATCATTATTTTGTAGTTGAAATCATCAAGTGTAATTCAATTACCATAAGGCAATTTTTGGCTAATTTGAGCTTGCTTGTGTTATATATTAAATCAATATTCACTATCATATAAATTTTCCAACATATTCTATCAAGGTGAATATAATATACTATGTTTAAAGCACTATAAACAAAAAGAGAAAATATATTCAATGAGAATTATGTAAATGAAGTATCTTTAATCCAATAGCTAAAAATAACTGAGTCACATAAAGCCACTAATCAAGATCAAAGGAGGAAAAACATTCTTAGCACCATTCTCATTTCCTCTTGGTAATTGGTTTTTTTTTCTTCATACCTTTGGAATTAAAGGAGACTTAACAGTGGAGGAAAAAAGGCACACAGAGAAAATGAGATCTCGACAGACCCACAGGATTAACATCAGCTCTCTCTCCAGATTTGTTAATGACAGACTTGCTCAGAATGTCCCTAACTCTAGGAAATCTCTTTTGTTGGCAAGCCACTTTTAGTTTTCTTTGTATTTGCAGCAGATCATGTATATTTGACTCATTTTTTTCTTCCTTTCATTTTCCTCTTTATGTTGGTCTGAAATATTAGTGTTGGATGGCAAATGTTGAAATAAAAAATTGTCTTTCCCTGGATTAGCCTTTAAAAAACTAGAGAAACTTTAAAATGAGGGTAGAGCTGTGTCCTTCTTTAATACCCTCCTCTGTGTGTCTCTCTATTATTTCTTTTCAAACAACAATGAACTGTTTCATAATAGATGCCAGTAGATTCCTTTAGAGATGAATCACCCCCAAAGGAAAAGTCCACAACTCAGTGCCATGGAGCAGGAATGTTTTTGTACAAGGAATCTGGTCAATTCCCTTGGCTGTAGTTTAAAATTGTTCCTCAATTACTCCAGAAAGATAGCGGTCAACCCTTTACCTACGAATCCCAGAGGAAATACCACAGTTCTTTCAAATTTTATAATTAGGATTTTTCTCCTATTTCACTTCTTGAATTTAATCCCTTATTTTTATTATTGCATTGTTAGTATAAAACCTGATTATGACAGTAATGTATTTTCTTTGGAGAAAATGTCAAAAATAAAGAAAAGTAATCCCATCCAAAGATGGGACAATGTTAATATTTTTTATATGTATTTTGCAAGATTTATTTCTCTGCAGACACACAGCACATATGATAATTTCTTTGAAATTTGGATTTACACTCTGGTTGCATTAACTTATTATTAGCTAAAAGTACATTATGGACATTTTCTTCCTAAACATGATATTTAATAGCTTCCGTAATGTGCCTGATCAGTATCCTATTATTAGACATTTATTTTATGTTTTTTATTATAAATAATATTGCAAGAAATATCATTTTGGCTACAATTTGTGGATGTCTCAAATTATTAGTTTAAGTCAATTTTCTAGAAATTGAGTTGTTATGCCAATGGTATGCTGAAAAATTGTCATAAAAAAGCTGGATGTACAATTTATGATTCCAACATCAGAATGAGAACATTTGTTTCCTAGCACCCTTGTCCATGGTATTCACTAGGTAGTGAGATTTTAAAACTATCTTTGCTAATACGATAGGTAAAAATGTAATCTTATTATCTTAATTTTAATATAGTTGATAATCAATAAGGCTGAATATATTCCCATTATTTATTTATATGTCCTCTTATAGACATTTTTGGTACTGCTTATTCATGTCATTTGTTAATTGTTTTCATTCTAATGTGTAAATGTTCCTTATTTTTCACATTTGTCTTGTATATCCATCAAATATTGTCTCCAGTTTAAATTTTGTGTATTAATTCCATAAATGGTATTTTTGAGGTATTTTCAGATATTTTTACTTCTTGTAGTCAACTATTGGTTTTTGTCTTCGTGTTTCCTGCTATTGCTTTATATTTAGAGCTTTTTCATATCAAGCTTCTTCATCTTTATGTGAATTGAGAATCATTCCCACTTTTCATTCTCTGCAATATTTCACTTAGTGGGGAAATGATCTCTTCCAAAGAAGTTTAAAATATTGGCAGTTTAAACTGCTTGGTTATGACAACGTTCACGGAATTCAACTTGTGACAACTTTTTCAGAACCCCCAGACATTATTGTTAGGATTGGAATTCACCTATTTTGAGTTGATTTTCCTTTCCAGAAAATTATCTATTTTATTGAAAATTTGTAATTTATGAACATAGAATTGTGCCTAATATATTTTTTAACTTCCTTTGTTTGATAATGTCCATTTTTGCTTCTTAATTGGAGGTTTTCTGTCTTCTCTCTTTTTATTAATTATAGTAGCCAGTGGTTGGTTTAGTTTACAAACTTTTTAAAAATTTTTTCATTATCTAACATGAGTTTCTTCATTTCTTAAATTCTTTGGCATGAACATCTTGAATAATGGGATTTCAGATAACATTGAAGGCATATTTTCCTCACCTTTTAGAGTATTTCACATCTCATCTTCAAGACATAGAGTAATATAGTATATGATCAATAAATGCTTGTTGAATGGCCATTGAAAAATAGAGGTCAGGCTGGGGCAAGGAGGAGACCAAACAGACTGAATGTAAAAGGCATAGATCTAAGGAGAATGAACAAAGAGAGAAATGAGGAAATATTATATCCAAAGAGTGCCTTCTTTGCCTTATATCCTAAGTTACACAACGTTTAGCTTAGGGATTGCGGATATTCAATTCTGATACTGCGCCTAATTTCTGGAAATGGGGGAAAGTATACTACAGCCATCTGTTCTGGAGGCTGTCTTATCTTCTTTGCTCTGTGATCATTTGGTATGATCAGCTTCAATCCAAAGCATGAGATATTTGAATAGAGGTTGAAGTTTGAGTAAGTTTTGTGCAGGAAAACTTGTAAATCTTTTAAGGTATTTCTTAAGCTTACTCTTGATAAATTAATCTCATTTCATATTCTTCACTGAGTCACATAAATTTCCTCCGTACCTAACAGGACCTTTACCAGAAGCATTCATAACTGGGGCTCACTTGTTTCCTTGGCCATATGTTTTCTTGTCTTGTAGGTTGTTAGCCCTATGCAGTCAATCAAAGAGAAAACAGAGATGCATTCAATTAATTTCTTAGCTCAAAGGCAGGAATCTGCAGTTTCTTACATCCATTACATACGTTGGCAGCGCTTTTTATGAAGACTGACTGCTGTTTCTGAGACAGCACAAATTTAACCTGAGTGCTTGGACAGGTTTTCTTGATGACGTGGTGGATTTCGAAGAGAATTGCATTTCAAACAAGGACATGATTTTGAGAAATAGTAGAAGAGGTATTGTGGAGCAAACTTACTTTACAAACTCTTTTAAAATCCATTTTTGGGGGCTGGCCCCGGGGCTTAGCGGTTAAGTGCGCGCTCTCGCTGCTGGCGGTCCGGCTTCGGATCCCTGGCACACACCGACGCACCGCTTCTCCTGCCATGGTGAGGTTGCGTCCCACGTACAGCAACTACAAGGATGTTAAACTATGACGGACAACTACCTACTGGGGCTTTGGGGGAAAATAAATAAATAAAAATTAAAAAATAAAAATAAAAAAATAAAATCCATTTTTGGGGGCTGGCCTGTGTGCTCCGCTTTGGCAGCCTGGGTTCACATGTTCGGATCCCAGGCACTGACCTACGCACTGCTTATCAAGCCATGCTTATCAAGCCTCCACATATAAAGTAGAGGAAGATGGGCACGAATGTTAGCCCAAGGCCAGTTTTCCTCAGCAAAAGGAGGAGGCTTTGCAACAGATGTTAGCTCAGGACTAATCTTCCTCACCAAAAAAAAAAAAAAGAAAAAAAAAAGAAAAATCCATTTTTATTAAAGTCTAAGTTTCAAACTTAGTTTCAACTTAAGTTTACATGGTAGCAGAACTCTTCTAATATGGTTAAAAGATTTGTGATTAATTTTTTTATATAAATTTTATTTGCTAGAGCAGTTTTAGATTCACAGCAAAATTGGGCAGAATATATAGAGATTTCTCATATGCTCCCTGCCTCCACACATGCATAGCCTCTCCCATTGTCAACATCCCCCACCAGAGTCGTACCTGTGTTACAAGTGATGAACCTACGTTGACACATCATTATCACTCCCAGTCCATAGTTTATATTAGGGTCCACTCTTGGTGGTGTACATTCTATCAGTTTGGGCAAATTTATAACGACATGTGTTTTTTAAAATCATGATTCAGGGGCTGGCCCAGTGGCGCAAGCGGTTAAGTGTATGCGCTCCGCTGCGGCGGCCCAGGGTTCGCCGGTTCGGATCCGGGCGCACACCGACGCACTGCTTGTCAGGCCATGCTGTGGCAGCATCCCACATAAAGTGGAGAAAGATGGGCATGGATGTTAGTCCAGGGCCAGTCTTCCTCAGCAAAAAAAGAGGAGGATTGGCAGATGTTAGCACAGGGCTGATCTTCCTCACAAATAAATAAATAAATAAAAAATAAATAAATAAATAAAATCATGATTCATTCAACGTATATTGTTGTTTACATACTGCATACCAGATACTATACTAGATGTTGAAGTTTCAAAACAAAAGACACACGTTTTGCCTCAGAGGAGAGGACAGTATAGTGGCGAGACTGACGTGAAACCAGTCCAACAAAGTAAGGTACATGTGTATGTGTTGCAATGAGAATATGTACAAAGAGCAGGGAAAAGAGAACTAGTGACAGACATCTTAAATGTTATGTTCTTTGGTTTTGGAAGAAGAAAAAAATAAGCAAAGGCTAGGATTAATGAGAAGATAGAAAACAACTGTGAAATGGGATAGGTGTCACAATTACACGGGAAACTGAATGCTATTTAGTATTCAATTGATAAAATGACTTTACATCTTCACAATGAATTACCTACTTTCATCCAAACCCAGGTCACTTACAGTTCGAAAAGGTGAAAGGACTCCAGCAAAATGAAACTTACTGGCAGCGCGCTCGGCGTCTCCGGATCTTTCTCTTGCTTCAACAGTGTTTGGTCGGAACAGACCCAGGGACGCCCCCTTCTTCCAGCCTCCGACCACCTTCCAACCTCTCTTCCAGTTGTAGCCTTCCGACGCTCAGCCATCCTCTACCTCCGGCGGGACCAACCAACACCGATTTTTTGAGCTCAGCTCCTTACTGCCATCAACCATGAGCTCCCAGATTCGTCAGAATTATTCTGCCGAAGTGGAGGCCGCGGTCAACCGCCTGGTCAACATGTATCTGCGGGCCTCGTACACCTACCTCTCTCTGGGCTCCTATTTCGACCGCGACGATGTGGCTCTGGAGGGCGTGTGCCACTTCCTCCGCGAGTTGGCGGAGGAGAAGCGCGAGGGCGCGGAGTGTCTCTTGAAGATGCAAACCAGCGCGGCGGCCGCGCCCTCTTCCAGGACTTGCAGACGCCGTCCCACGATGAGTGGGGCAACACCCTGCAGGCTGTGGAAGCTGCCATGGCCCTGGAGAAGAATCTGAACAAGGACCTCTTGGATCTGCATGCTCTGGGTTCTGCCCACTCAGACCTCCATCTTTGTGACTTCCTGGAAAACCACTTCCTAGAGGAGGAAGTGAAACTCATCAAGAAGATGGGCGACCACCTGACCAACATTCACAGGCTCGCTGGCCCCCAGGCTGGGCTGGGCGAGTATCTCTTCGAAAGGCTCACCCTCAAGCATGACTAGGAGCCTCCGCAGTCCAGCAGCCTTTGAGGGGCCCTTCCGGCAGCCCCTTGGTGTCAGAGCTTCTGCCTGAGCCTCTCCCTGCAGCCACTAGGTAGCTTTTTAACCACCCTGGAGCCCTCTCCCAAGCTGTGGACCAAATAGAAACAATAAAGCTTTTTGCAGCAAAAAAGACCCAATGAAACTTACCAATATTATTTGGCCATTTTCTGTATTAACTATTTTTATTTTTTAGTTTTTTTATTGAGGTAATATTGGTTTATAACATAAATTTCATGTGTTCATCATTATTTTTGATTTCTGTATAAGACTATATCGTGTTCACCACCAAAAGTCTAGTTTCTATACGTCAACATATGAATGTCCCTCTTTACCCTTTTCGCCCTCCCCCAACCCCTCAAAATAACTGTTTTTATTTTTTGATAGTTGATAAATGTCTATTCTTCAAATATATTACTCTTGATTCATAAGGGAGAGTTTTTGTTTTTTTTTCATGAAGAGTAAAACTCTGCCTAAATTTGGAAATTAGGAGACTGACTTCTGTCCATTTAAGCCCCACAAATAGGGCTTGCAGTCTTATTACCAGAATGTTTACAGGAAAGGAGGTTACAGTTAAGGGGATAATCTAAAATTATTGGGATCCTGTGAAGAAAGAGTTAACACATCAGGCCTAGGTGCTCCCTCCTTGCATGTCTCCTAGGGAGCCTAGAACCATGATTAATTCTTGGCCAACCATTGGGAATGTGACCATATGAAGGTTACCTTCATGACTGATGCTTTTGCTATGTACTTGGGGAGCAATGGACTGTGACATACCAGGGTGTCCAGATTGCTTTGCACAAGCATCAAGATTGATGATGTGCACCTGATTTCATTGTTGGGCTCCTGAGTTTCAGTTGTCGTGGCTGGTTATAAAGCAGAATGTCTCTATGTGACCAACTCTTCATAAAAGTCTTGGACCCTGTGACTCAAACAGGGCTTCCCTGGATAGAGACGTTCTGCACGTGTCTCTATGATTTGATGCTAGAGAGAAAGCATGTCCTGTGGGGCTCTGGATGGGGAGGAACTCAAGAGCCTCTGCCTGACCTCTCTGGACTCTGCTTGATACATATCTTTTCCTGCTGCTTTTACTCCATATCCTTTGCTGCATTAAATCTTAGCCACGAGTATAACCTGCTATTGAGTCCCGTGAGTCCTTCTGGCAAATCACCTATCTTGAGGGTAGTCATGGGACTCCCGAAACAGATCCATCATAAAAATTTAAATTTCTTTTATATGCTTTACTGTACCTTATTATAGAGTTTACTTTAGGCATTTTGTTAGGCAACACAATACAAAGAAAAAATTGTAAATTCTAAACTCCTTATCTTTTGTTTTTTGTGAGTTTTGTTGAAGTATAACATACCTATAGAAAAGTGCACAAATTATGAGTATACACTCAATGAATTTTCACAAAGTGAACACACCTGTGAACAAGCCCCTATATCAAGAAACGGGTTATTACCAGAATCCCATAATCTCCCTTGGGCTCCCTTCTTGTCACTACCCCTCCCAAAGTTAACCACTATCTTGACTTTTATCCTGATAGGTTAGCCTGTGAATAAGTGTTTTAGAAATAGACTCCTATAGGGTGTACTCTTCTTTGTATGCCTTCTTTTGATTAGAATTACGTTTGTGAAATTCATCCATATTGCTGTATGTAGTTGTAACTGGTTCATTCCCATTTCTCTGTGGTATTCTGTTGTGTGAATGTGTACCACAATCTATCCATCTTATTGTAGATGGACATTTAAACTTTTCCTTCTTTTTGGCAATTGCAAAGAGTACAGCTGTGAACGTTCTTATATATGCTATTTGCTAAACACTTCTGTTGGATATATACATGGGAGTAGAACTGCTGAGTTGCAGGGATTATATAGGTCAAGCTTTAGAAGATACCGACAATCTGTCTTTCCCAGTGATTTTACCAATCTACATTCTCACCAGCAGAATGTTCTAGTCTTTCTCCACATTCTGAGAATGAGAGTTTCAGTTACTATCCACATCCTGACAGCACTTGATATTGTCTATTTTTTCATCTTTTAAATCCTTTTGGTAGCTGTATAGAGAAGCATATATTATGAGGGATTTAAAAATTAGCTGTAGATTATTTCATAATGTATACATATACCAATAGATCAAGTCATACATCTCAAATATATACGACTTTTATTTGTCAATTATATCTCAAAAGAAAGATAGAAAAAATAAAAAATCAACTGTAGTGTGCATAATTTTACCAGTCAAAAATTATATGGGTGCCAAAACGTAGCTTTTCTTATTTTTTTTTACGCTGATTTCTTACTCCTTTCAAACTCCACTTCTGCCAAAGTAGAAAAAGAGCTTAAACTTGCTTCTTCAAATTAATTTGGTCTCTATCGTTTTGAACAGTCCTTTTCAGGTCATTTCAAGGCTTAAATCCTTTTCAGGAATTTCTGACCTCTCGGAATGTCTCCTTCCGCCATGATGGTGTCTGTGTAGAAGAATGTATTCTTGGGATAGCAGTGAATCTCTGCTCCTCTCCTGGCCTGGGCCAGAGCTCTTTCTCATTGCTATCTGGTCGAGGTGTGGTTCACTTTGCCTCATCTTTGAGCCTCCACTACTTATGGTTTCATTCAAGGATGAAGTGTCTCAGGCTGCTGAAACTGGTGGCTTCTTTTTTCTGGGTAAGCCAAAGCTTGGGATTTTCTTCTGTTCCTCTTTCCCTCCTCCTCCCCTTCCTTCCTTCTTTCCTTCCTTCCTTCCTTCCTCTCTTTCTCTCTTTCTTTCTCTCTCTCTCTTTCTCTCTCTCTTCCTTCCTTCCTTCTTTCTTTTCTTTCTCTCCCTCTCTCTTTCTTTTCTTTCTTTTCTTTCTTTCTTTCTTCCTTCCTTCCTTCCTTCCTTTCTTTCTCTCTTTCTCTTTCTTTCTTTTTTTCCCTCTCTCTCTCTCCCTTCCTTCCTTCCTTTTCCTCCCTTTCTTTTTCTTTCTTTCTTTCTCTCTCTTTCTGCTAGCTTTATTCCATTGCAATATATGTGAAATTATTTTTAAAACATGTCCACATTGTTCCATCAATATTTATTAAGTCATTTACCCTTTCTCCTCTGACTTAGTAATTCCATATTGAATAATCTTCCTAACAGTGAAAGAAATAAGATGTTCTACAAAGATATGTGCTATAGTGAAAAGCTGAAACAACGTAATGGTTAAACTAAGTGAATAGTAAATGCATTCTGGAACATCCTCACATGTAGTATTATGTGGCAAGTAATAATTATTTTTGCCAAGAATATTGAAGAACTTGGCTGAATGTTCATGAAAAAAAATTAGGTTAAAAAAGTCAGACACAAAACTAGGCACAATATATCTATAAATATATCATTCACATACACATGCTGAATAATTTTCTTAACTCTTCTTCCCGATCTTTCAGTAGATCTTTTTCAGACATACGCTATTTGAGCCTCCAAATGCTGTATTCTTTTACTTTACTATGTGGTATTTTTGGTTCCATGGTTACCCTTTCTTTCCCATTGAACACTGCAAGATTTATTAAAACTCAGATTGTTAGAATACAAAGTAAATAAAGTGTCCTTGGCTTTGCTCCTGTTCATGAGTCTTGGTTAATCTTTTTCTCAGATTCACAAAGAATAGGTTGATTTAATGCATTCTTCCCAGTTCATATTCCAAAATCTAGTAAGAACTCGCAGGTGCACCTCTGCTTTATTACAGGTTTATCTTCCTCCTACCTGTGTCTCCTGGTTATCTCCTCCTCTCAGCAGTCACTAGTCCCTGAAAAACTGCACTCTTCAATATGCACAGCTACCAGAATTTTTCCCACCTCTGCTTCCACTACAATAATTTTGTTTTCTGATTTGTGTATAGGACTTGGGTCTTTGAGTTAGAAGAGAGATTTAAGAGGATATGAGAAACATATTGCTACAAGTTTTAGGCATTTTCTTTCCAAACAGGCAGAACTGGGAACAGATGCAAAGTTCCCTCATTATCTAGTCCTATTTCTTTAACTAAAACACATCGCAAACTTAGGAGATGGGAAGAGATCACAGGCTGCTAGGGAAGTCCTCATAGACTTGAGAGAATAGTGGAACTTAATACGTGGAGGACATTCCATGCAGAAGAAAAACTGAGAGTCTGGTCAAGAGTATAACCCCAAATTATACACAGTGTGCTCAGGAGGCAATTGTCATTTGCTAGAACGGGAGTGGAGGTGGAGGAAGAAGACATTTGTAAATATGCGATGAGAGAAAAATTTGGGGCCAGATGTAGAAGACATTAAGTGTCTTTGTTCTCTTTTTTTATTTTTTCTTCTTCATTGAAGCTAACATCATATTTTATTATTACCATGACTAATGAGGTTGAGTTTTATAAGAGATGGGCAGCATCTTTTCATTGCATTTCAAACTATTGTCACAAATGATGCATGAGTTGGGATGTGTTGGCTTGTCCTTTCCATATAAACCCAAATCTGACCACTTTTCATCACCTCTGCCTCAACCAGTTAGCTGAGCCCTCCGTCATATCTCAATTAGATTATTACCTTGGAATTCTGACTGGTCTCTCTGTTTCAGCTGTTTTTTATTTACTAGATATTTTCAACATAGCAGCCAGAGTAATTCCTTTAAAAGATAAACTTGATCATGCAATTTCCTGGCTCAACCCTATCAGCACCTCACTTGGAGCAAAATCTCTTTTTTTTGCTTTCAAATTCTTTCCTGATGCCCCTCCCCCACCACTTTCCTGGTCTTGTCCCTTATTTGCTCTTTGTCTCACTTACTTGGTTATGGCCAAACTGACTGCTGTGTTTCTCCCCACTCCTGCAAAATGCATCACCATTTTAGTGTCTTTCAGCTTAATCTTCCATTTGCCAAAAAATGAAAATCTTCCTGCAGACATCTGTCTGCTGTGCTCCCTTACTTCTTTCAAGACAGCTTCAACATTTCCTCAACTTCATGAAGTCTTCCTGACAACTATGAAATATTATCATTTCCCCTGCATTTCTTATCTCCTTTCCCTGGTTTTACTTTTCTCCCTAGCACTTATTGGCACCTGATATATTGTGCATTTCCTTGTTTATAGTCTGACTTTCTCCACTAGACTGCAAACTCTGTGAGGTTAAGGACATCATTTTGTTTGTTCACTTCTGTACTCCCAGAGTCTAAAACAGAGCCTATCATGACGTAGATGCTCACTATATTTGTTAAGTATATGACATGGAGTGATAAGTGCAGGATAAATGGATTCTGATGATTAATTTTATGTGTTAACGTGACTAGGCTAGGGAATGCTCAGATAGATGGCAAAACATTATTTCTGGGTGTGTCCGTGAGGGTGTTGCCTGAAGAGATTAGCATTTGAATTGGTGAACGGAGTAAAGCAGATGGCCCTCCCCACTGTGGGTGGGCATCACCCCATTCGCTGAGGGTCCTAATAGAACAAAAAGGTGGAGGAAGGGCAAATTCACTCTCTCTGCTTGAGCTGAGACATCCGTCTTCTCCTGCCCTTAGACATCAGCACTCCTGGTTCTTGGGCTTTCAGACTCAGATGGGAACTTAAAAACCATTAGCCCCCTGATTTTCAGGCCTTTCAATTCAGGTTGAATTACTCTATTGGCTTTCCTGGTTCTCTTGTAGATGGCAGATCAAGGGGTATCTCGGTTGTATAACCATGTGGGCCAATTCCTATAATAAATCTCCTCTTGTATATAAATATATGGTCATACATTGCTTGACAACAGGGATACATTCTGACAAATGCACTGTTAGGCAATTTCATCATTGTGCTAACATCACAGAGTGTACCTCAACAAACTCAGATGGTGTAGTCTACTACATACCTAGGCTCAATGGTACTAATCTTTTGGGACCACTGCCATATGCGCGGTCCATCATTGACTGAAATGTCATTATGTGATGCGTGACTGTATATATCCCATTGGTTCTGTTTCTCGGTAAAACTGACTGATACATGGATAGAGAGTGCAGGTGTTCTGTTTCAAACAGGCAGTCAAGGAAGGGTTTTCTGAAGATGGGACATTTGAGCAGAGCCTGGGGAAGGAGTGAGTCATAGAAACATCTAGAGGAATGTTGTAGGAGGAGAAATAGCAGGGGAAAGTGTCCTGGGAAAGAAATATGCTTGAAAGCCAGTGATTTCTCTTGGTGATGATGATGAGTAATAACAAATCTACCACTTGCATTGATTTATTTTCTTGTCACTTATTTCAATATAAAATTCGAAGCCAGAAGTTGAAAATGGGTGGCCTTTGAGCCAAATCCAGCCAGGAAACATATTTCATTTGGCATCCATAATGTTTTTTAAAATGATCAAATTATTTGCTAGCATTTAAAATTTAGTGATTTTACTTCTGGTCTAGATTTTTGGCTTCTCTTGAACAATCAGAAGATTTGAGAAGCCTGGGCCAGCAGTCAGCTGAAGCTGAGTAGTATAGATGACCTCTATAAATGGGGCTTATTGTATTTGGTTTCATTCCCCATCTGCCTCTACTGTCCCCAATTGGCTTGCTTCTCTCAATGATGTTACCTGCCCCAGCCAGGAGAAATTTATTACAGCCATGCCCCTAGTTGCACTTTTTAAAAGAAAAGCAATGCTTTTATATGAATATTCTTTCGAAAAGCTTCTGTGAAAATTCACTTGAAAATGGCATGTGTAATTTTGTAAATAAAGATAAATGACCATGTAGAGGCTTTTATGATTCACTAGAGGTTCCTGATCAGAACAATATTGAGAAAACATTGTTTTATGGATTGTTCTTTGTCCAAAAACTTCTCAACTGAAAGCTAGGAATGCATACTTTATTCGAAATAATCTGATTTTTGGCTGTCAAAATTCTAGGTTATGGCACTGTTCATATTTTATTAGTTACATTTTATCAAAGGCAGGTATAGCCTCTTGTGCTGTAACTTAATTTTTCTTTTTCAGAGATCACATGGAGAAGTTGTTGGGAAATTTCCCCTCGTGTAGCACTGAGGGAGAGGATCCTAGAAAGAGCACTCATTGGCTTTTAACTATCTAACATCTAAGATGCCAACTTCCTCAGGCTTTCCAACAACTAGATTGAATTTAAGCTTGTCTGTTTTTAGCCTTTTAAAAGGCTATTTGGCTACAGGAACACAAGAGCAAGCAACATGAGAGCCTTCCCTGCTTCTTGATCCCTATGAATTCAATCTAATTGGGTATAACTGTCATGTTGTGAGGTGCCTGGATATCTTTGCTAAAATGTAAAGACTGAAATGTGTGAAGTAAATTGTTTTATTTATGCTGCTCACATAAGGTGAGCAATATAGCTGTGTGACTGAAATGAATGAGTAATTAGGCTTTTGGTTCTCAATAAATGATATTTTGGTATTCAGTAAGTGATATTTAAAAGCAAAAGAACACCTTGCTGACTGAACCTAAGATAGTAGAAACACCTGTGCAAATCTGGAAGCCAGCACTTTACCTGAGTGTGAAGCTCTATTTTAGGCACAATTAGACTAATTACAATCCCAGGTTTCCTAGAGGTGATAGACTTCTCTGTAACATTCTCTCTGTAGCGTTCACATAAGAGCCTTTTGTAATACTGTATTTTCTGTTTTATACATATCAATTTACTAGGAGATGGATGTGCATTTTAATACATTTTAAAGATAGCAAATGAAATATGATTTCTCTTAGGTCTGCAGAAGAAAGCTTTGTGGTTTTTAACCCTTTAAATGTAAAAATAATAATGCATTCTTTTGTCAACTACCATGATACGGTTACATGAAGGTAGAAAAATCACATTTAAAATGGCTTCCAATTATAACTATTTTGGTTAGAGTCTGTTACTTTGAATAAAGAACAAAAGAAATGGCCAGCTGTATCGTTCAATTATTTAAGGTGTTTCCTAATGTTAGAGAAAATGGGAGGAAAAGTATAATAAAAGTAGGTGTTCATTGTGGAAACAATTTTCTTACTAATATATGTGATTCTGATATTGCTTCCCCCAAATTTGGAAGTGTCTCTCTTGCATGCAAAATATCTCTTATTAACAATGAAAATATAGTTTGCATACTGTACTGTTTAAATACTGGATTTATGTTTGTGAACATATAAATTTTAACTTAGCATATTGCAAATCATTTAGTGACCAATTTAAAAGTATTTTTGATTAGAATAGTTTTTTAAAGGCACTGGGTCATAGTGGAATCTTGGCTATAGGTGAGACATCTTAGCATTTTTACAAATGCAGTCACTAGGATGACATGGAATTCAAGAGATCATTTATACCGGTGGGTTTCAAAGTGGGGTGACCGCGCTTATCCCTTAGGATTAGCTAATATTTAATTTAGAGATTGACACTGGTACCCTCAGAGGTATGTGTGTCATATGACCACTTATCGTGAGTTATCCTGAAGGAAGTTTCGGTGTCCTAAAACAGAAGTGTTGACACAAGTCCATGCATTCATTTCGTTTCAGCGTATTGTGATTATTGCAATTTATTTGTGCCTGATTAGGTGGATTTGCAGATTATGTTACGTAGTTTTGATGAAACTAAACTTCTCAAAGTGAACAAAGATTCCTGCAAAGAAATCATAGCTTGAATATATTACTAATAACACAAGTGCAAAAAAATGACAGAGCTCACACTTCTAAAACTAACACTGGCTCTTCTTCAGCCACGTTATGTGCTGAAAACAACAGGAGCATAATAATATTTGAGATGTTGATAAAAAATAATGGAAATGATCAAGGAGACTATTTGAAATTTAATTATATCAAGTGTTGTTAAGGAAGAATCTTGTCCTAAATCTTTATTTAGCCCTAAGATATTGGCTAACCATAGTATAAAGCCATCATGAGTAGTGGGACATTGAAAAACTAAGCATTTGGAAGAAGATGACCATTTCTTCAGTAATCTTTAGGGCCATATGATAAACCAGTACTCTATAATAGCGGGTTTTTCTGACATTCAGACTGTGGTACTTGCTAGATTATATTTTTTTGTGTGAACAACCAAAGGAAGATGTCCCATAGAAAATAATTTCTCAATATAAATAACTTGATTAAAAGAACTAACTGCAACTAACTACTTTTATGGACAAAAAACTGACTACTTTGTTTCGTGGACAAAGTGTATACATATAACCACTGATAAAAGTGCTGATTAATTTCAAATTGTAAAGTCCCTGCTTATGGTTATAGAGATATCTTCATAACTGAAATTCACTCATTCTATTATTTGAAGAGAAGACTGAAAATGAAATTGCACCATTTGCAGTGTTATGAATGTATTTAGTTTTGTAAAAACAAGACTTTTAAACAGCAGAACTCTACCTTTTTTTTTTTTTTTACGCAATAGGAGTGATCATGACTGTCTTTTTTAACCACAAAAATTTTCTGGTTGTCTCATGGCAAGGACTTAAAGGAGTTGACAATTTAAAAAAAGAGCTACAATTTTTCTTTTTAAAAAGACAACCTAAGTGCCCATCAAGGGACGAATGGATAAAGAAGATGTGGTATATATACACAATGGAATACTACTCAGCCATAAGAAACGATGAAATCCAGCCATTTGTGACAACATGGATGGACATTGAGGGTATAATGCAAAGTGAAATAAGTCAGAGGGAGAAGGTCAAATACCGTATGATTTCCTTCATTAAGTAGTAGATAATAACAAAAATAAACAAACACATAGGGACAGAGATTGGATTGGTGATTACCAGAGGGGAAGGGGGGAGGGAGGAGGGTGTAAGGGATAATTCGGTACATGTGTGTGGTGATGGGTTGTAATTAGTATTTTGGTGGTGAACATGATGTAATCTATGCAGAAATAGAAGTACAATGATGTACACCTGAAATTTTTACAATGTTATAAACCAATGTTACTGCAATAAACAAAAAATTAAAAAAAAAAAAAAAAAGACAAATGTTCTGAATTTGCTGAAGTTTTCTGGGATGAGGAGGTATACCACTGCCTGGAAGATACTTTTTAAAAAAATAAGCACATAATCTGTCTCTTCAAGTTAAAGGTGACATTTTATCAGCGAGTGAGAAAATGAATGCTTTTTCAAAGAACCTTGTGTTATGACAAGAGAATTTTGAAAATAGATACTTGGAAATGTTCCCAGCATTATGTAACTTTGTTGACAAAAACAATTGTAAGCACCACCTATAAACTCTAAAGTCTGCATATATGGAAACAGAATTTTCTAGTCCCTTTAAAATCTCCCAAATGAAGAGCTTTTGTAGGTTTTATATCTATGTTTTAAATAGAACATTATGTTTGTTTGTTTGTAAGATTTGATTCACATCAGGAAAGATAAAACTTTACTAGCTCAATTTCATAATTATCAATTCTGATGGACAAGATGGAAAAAAGGTATCGTGATCTAGTAGAAGCAGCCAGTGAAACACTTTTTCTATTTGAATCTATATATTTTTGTTGAGTGCCTTCTCAAGGTATGTATGCCATTCAACCAAGTATGGAAATAACTAAATTTATAAACTATACCTCAGAATTAGTGTATCACAAAATTTTATGCAAATATTAATAAAATAATTAAAGCATTAATAATCAATAATTACTAAAAATAATTTCTAAATATTATATGTTGGAGTATATGTTCACATTTTCGTTTTTTACCATTTGACTTCAGGTACCACTGACCTACGCATGCCTCCTGCATCAGATGCCCCAGAACTGAGCCATCATGATGGTGGTTACTTTTATGGACAAAAAAACTGACTACTGTGATGGAGGAGACAGTCCTAGTGGAAGGTCTTCCCACCTTCCACAATGAATTTCAACAATAGCTCCTTTCAAGACAGGATGTAAAATATTTCTATGTGATATTAATTCTCTGCTTTTTCCTTTAGTCTAGAAGAAAACATTATCCTGCATTTTTAAAAGAAATTGAAGTGTAACATACTTACATTTGACCATGTTATCTTCTGAAAACTAAGCCCTCTACCTTTGCACTAATCCTCTCTCCACTGCCCCCACCACATCTCCCTCCCCTCTACAATTTCTCCCTTTCTGTTTCTCTCTGCCTTCGAACACTCTTAGTTCTTTCTTGTTTTGAAAACAAAGAAAAAACCAACCTTCACCTATCTTGTACTATACTTTAATTATCATTGACTTTGTATTTCCTTATTGCCAAAATGTCCAAAAATATGGAGTCTATTTTCTGTTCCAATCTCTACTTCACTTACTCCTTTTTCACACTCCTTGTAAATATGCCCTCCATTGTTTACACTCGAAGATTTTCTCTTTGCTTTTAGAGGTCACTAATGCCTAATTGATAATTAATGTCCTTTTCCTTCTTCATATTCTCCATGGCCTCTTTGCAGCATTTCCCACCATTGACTAAAAACTTTCTCATCCCCTCTTTTTCCATCAGTCCTGTGATGTTCTAACATCTCACTTCTCTAAGATTTCTTACCACTCTTTGTTCATGTCCACAAGATACCAAGTGTCAATGTTCTACGTTATCTAGTCCCTGACCCTCTGGATTAAAGAGGAATTTTTTTTTTATGTAGACATCTCTTTTTATTTTCCATAAAGAATTTTTTGCATCATCTGATTCAGTCACGAAACTGCCAGGAAACTAAATTTACTCCCAGATTATTCAAATAAAGAAATTTAAGGGATTACAGAGGTGTGGGCAGAGTTAAAGGTTTAAGAAAGGAAGAGTGTGGTACCCAGACAATAATGGTTTTGGAAAATTGTCTCCACCTCAAGGGCTGAAGGAAAAGGGTGGACTTAAATTTATAAGAGCCTATCAAAGCCTGAAACTTGGCAGGAGGTAACTGCTAAGTGGGAGTTGTAATCATCAAGGGACACGGTTACTGTCAGAAACCAGACATGGAAGAGAGAGGAAACGGGGAAGAAATACCCTGACCACTTTTTGCTCCCTGTACCACCTCCTGTAATTTCCTATCTCTGCCTCCTATGGGCAAAACCCAACTGGAAGCCAGCTGATAAGCAAGGCTGGAGAAGCAGTCTACAGAGATCAGCCTCCTGAGGTGCAGAGTGGGCAGAGAAGGACATGGACTCACTGTTCTGGGGAGGGGGTAAAGACAGACAACCCACACATCATCTCTGTGCCAATGACTACAAATATTTTCTTCCAGTAGATCTCTCATCTAAACCTAATTTCCAGGTCAACTGTCTATTAGCTGTTTCCACGTGATTTTCTTGCTATCCCTTCAAACACAGTATGTGTTTAAAAGCAAATACCATCTCCTTTTTCTAAATCTCTCCCTGAACTAGCCTTATTATTCAATTCATGCCATGTTTGCTTTATAATTTTCTCTGATCTGCATCCTAGTTCCACTATTCTAATTCCAGGACCATATTCCACTTCTACCTTAATCCTGGGACTCAATCTCTACTTTGGATCATACATCTGGAAATTTAATGCCTTATTTTGCTTCCAATGCCCATGTCATCTTGCTTTTCCTATTACCCATATCCTTAGGGATTGAAGTTCTGTCCTAATGGCTGGAGTGTGGTGACTGCCGATGGTCTTCTGAGCAGCTACTTCCATCTGGACTGCTTGGGTCTCTTAAGAGCCCCCATTCTTGGATCGCCAGCTGTCCTTCCTGCTCTACCCATCCTTTAGGGCCTCTTCTGTGTGTGACTTTCACCATGCTGACTGCCTATCTGCGCGCCCTCTTGTGGCTAGTGTTAGTCGCCAGATACTCTAGTGTCCTTTTGCTAGATCAGATTTGCTTTCTGAACTTCTATCCATATCTGTGCTTTCTAGTTCCTGCCTTATTCCTGCAAACTATCTAGTTCTGGGTGTTAGTCCTTCCCAGTTGGAGGATTTAACTGGATTGTTGAAAGTTATGGAGCTACTGTGATCTGTACTTTGAGAGATGATGACTTCGTAACTACAGTTTACTAAGCCAGGCAATTTTAACTTTTATTTTTCTAACCTAAAAAAATGCAGCCGAATTGTAAAAATATAGGGCAATACAGAACAGCATAAAAAGAAAATAAAATCAACCTATATCTATAATGCTAACATCTAGAAACAAAGACTAATAATATGAAGGATATTTCTTTCTAACTACCTCAAATATATGTAGACATATATAGTATATTGTAATAGATACATCATTTAACACGCATATATGAGTAAATTTATAATTTTTCATATGTCTTTAGAAAATTATATATGCATATATACAATGTATTTATAAATATATATAGATAAAATATGTATGAGAATAAACTATATGTATAAATATGTGGTACATAGTTTTGTATTCCATCTTTTTAACTTAATATTTTTTATGAGCATATAACTAAGTCCTTAGTGCTTTTGGGCAATACGATTTTATGGGCTACACAACATTGCATGTAAGAATGCTCCATAATGCATTTTGTCACTCACATTGTTGAATGGTTATATTGCTTCCAGCTTTTCCTATAGCATACATTTTTGTTGAACGTCAGATTTTTTTCCCTTTAGGACGAAGTCTTCAAAGTGGAATTAGGGTCAAAGTCAATTGAATTTATTAGAATTTGATACACATTGCCAAGTTGCTGTCTCGACAAAATGAATCAGCACACTCCTTCACCAATACTGTTTGTGCACACATGTTCCAATGCCCCTCTCTTGCCACACCCTTTTTAAAGTGAATATTTCTATATTTAAAAAATTCCTCTTTTTGTGAGGCCAAAATTTCTTTATTGTTTAAATGATGTTTCTCTTTGAGTCATCATGAAGAATGGGAAAGATTCTGAAGAAACTACCCCCTTCATTCTGTCTCACAATCAAGACAAAATAGAGGACAACTTATTTTCCATGGAAATAAGTTAATTTCCATGTTAATTTGCTATCAACTCAGGGAGATCCACACTTACCTCTGAGAAACGGTAAGAGTGAGAGGCTAAAAAGAACCAAACACTGTCACTGTAAAAACTACCCAGGACTCCTCCTGAACTTGTGCACAGCAGCATTCCTGAAGTTAATGGTGGGCTCCTCAGTTGGAGGGTGCAATTGGAGGCCATATCTGACAAAAGAAATTTGGACACTAGCAAAAAGCCCTCACTAACCTTCTTCTGGTCTATAATAAAACATGTAGAGGAACAGAAGAGTTTTAATTTCTTTGTGGAAACTTTTAAAAGCTATGTTGATCTTCCCTCCCTCCCGCCACCGCCCTGCACACCCATCTGATAAATGTGATCCTGGTTCATTGAAATGTAAAGAAAATGCAGCGCTATAAAATTCTGTGGTACTTTCCTTCATTTTGAGAACTGAAGTGTGAAATTCTTCAAAGTGTGGCACTAAAGGTATATAATGCTGTCCTCTTTTGGGAATTAGCTCAGTAAACCTGTCTCTAGCGTTGCCCATAAAACACCAAAGCCATTCTCTTTAGTTTGTTCCATGAAGCTTTACTTCCATTTATCGTACATTCCCTCTACAAGCAGAAGATGATCTTGAAGATATATATGTATGAATTGCTATCTCACTGTATTAAAGACAGTAAATACTTCATGTGAGAGTTTAGAGTATGAGCTGTATTGTTTCTGTGACAAATGAAAGGTACGACAATAGCAGTAAATATTTATCTTAGTCAAAATAAAAGCTCAAAAAGACTCTTCTTGTGTTGTTAATTTCCATCTTTCCATGTCGTTAGCTTTGAACTACTTCTTGTCAATTTTACACTGGGAAATAGTGCAAAACAAATGGAGAAGAGGATGTGGCATCCTTTCTCCTTTAAAAAAAGAAAAAAAAGAACCCCGAGAAAATAGCATTTAAATCAAGCTTATAGTCTCACCTTTTGATATTAAAAAATGTTTTATGAGTTGGAGACCAAAAACATGGATTTAATCAAAAGCTTCTTTTCTTATTAATTTTTATTTTCTTTCAGAAGCATTTGCTATTTTTCAAAGACAATTTAGTAATTCCTCTGATTTGTGTTCTAAGTCTGGAAACTGTGTTATCTCGAAAAGGAACATTTTAGAAAGAATCTATACATAATACTTAAATCCTTTCCATTAGTCTTTTGTACCATGTGTAATGAATTATGTCCTTCTTGAATTCATAATTAGAGGAGGGAACAGATGGCTGGGACTTATTGTAAAATTATGTATCCATTAAACAGTAACTTATATATTCCCAATGACTACTTCTGTAGTAGGATAAGCCAAACATTTAAGGTGATTTTTTCCTTAAAGATGAAACAAAATACATTTTTTCTTTTAGGTAAACTCACTATATACATAAGAATCACTTCACAGTTTTGAATTACTATAAGCTAAATCTATGGGATTTTTATTCCAGATCCTTTTCATAGATATTGTAATATAGCCACTTTTGGAACAAGAGTTCTTACAATGCAACCAGCAATTTTATCCCTTTCTACTTTATTTTCAAACTTTTCCTTTATGAAAATTATTTTCAAAGGCATTTGACCTACTTCCTAGCTATCTTACTTCTAAAAAAGGTACGTTCGAGCTTGTGCCTCTTTAAACTGTGGATAGAGACAGGTGAGCTAGCTCATCATTTTCTGATTCTGTTCTAATTCTACCCAGAAGAGACGTTGAAAGTCACCAAGGGCCAGAGGTGTGCCTCTCTCTCCTAGTGTTAACCACGCATCACCAGCCACACCATTAAAGGCGGGTCAGTGATTCGTTCATTCTTGCACATAAACACTCACACACTCGTTGAACACCCATGCTGACCTAGCACTTCTACTTTCTCTCTCTGTATATTTTGGGATTCCCTCCTGCTAGCTGTTGGTGGAAAAAGCATTCTAATTTTATGAGAAATGAGGTCAATGCTTTGGAAGACAACATTATTGTAACTTTAACATTCAACTTTCAGTTGTCAGAATTGTTAGATTTAAAGTATGGCTGAGGCTTTACCCCTGGAAGGAAGTTTTTGGAGTGAGTTCTGCTCTTTCCACACACCCTTTTCCTCTGCTTAAAACGTTCTTTTAGAGAAACTGTGGGGCCTCACCTGATGACTGAGTAAGGCGAGAACTAAAATCATCAATTCCACTTTCATCCCTGCTCTGTGTTTTCAGGTTAGTTAATGTGTAATTGTGAAAGAGTCTTTGTCTAAAAGAAAGGGATATTTGTATTTATAACAACAATTTCTTAGAAATTCTGGAAAGCTCAGCTTTGGCATTGAGTGAAATAAATATATAGATGTATAATCCTATAGTCAGATATTATATAATGAAAAGAGGTTGCTCAAAATACTGAATAACTAACGGTTTCTTAACTGGAGAACCATATATTCTTTGTAATGATTTAAAAATATATATATAACATGTCTTTTGTTGAGAGAAAAATATTTCTGGATTACTTTCACGCAAACAATGAAAATTGTGAGGGGAGTGATGTTATGTTTGCAATAAAGCCTGGCTGAGTCTCGTTGGTATTCCTAGTTGTAACAATCGTTACTTTTTTTGGACCAACCACTTAATGAATCAGCTCTGAATGCAGAAAGCAAATATGCCTGGAGGGCCTCCAAACTGGCCTCAGTCCAGACCTCATTATCTTCAAGTATTCCAGTGTTTAAAGCACAACCAGAAGTGTAGGAGATATGGATACTAGCAGGATTAGGACCTGCTATATATTTCTATCAGATTCAGAATCTTGATTTTGGCCTAGAGATTTTCTTCTACAGTCCCAGGTATCCGGGTTGACCATCCTATTCACTGAAGACTTGGATCCATCCTAGGAAGCATGCTAAGATTTTAGATCAGGATTCTCTTCCCCGAGACTCCTGAGGGTTCGTTTCTTAAGAAAGTATGTAAATAGGAGATTTTAGTGGAAATAACATATCCGTTTGTTTCTTCTCCCAATTGCACACAGTTCTCATATGAAACATACCCTTCTGAATGATATGGCTTTTGTGTTCGATACACAGGATTTGGCCCATGTGTTTAAAGGATCCTTGGCAAGCACTCAGGCATGAAGAATGGGAGTGGCACCCGACAGACCAGCAGCAATGATTGGTGTTTCGGTGGACATGCGAATCAGCAAAAAAAGTCGGTTGTGACTGATAATAATTGTGTTGGCATTGTAAAGGCAAAAACTTTTAGTTAACTATTGTAATATGTGAGAGTGTTGCATAACATATATAATATAGATATCTATATTATATGTATTATATAAAAATATATATTATATACTGCATGTATGTGTGTGTTGCATAAATATTATATATAGATACAGAGTATATAAATATGTATATTAAATAGATTCTTCCATTCTAATCACCCTCCCCACTCATGCATTGTAAACAGAACCTTATATCCCTTGTGATAATGTTTTACACTATCATTTTTATGTAAAAATATTTACATAAACATTTTTAATTTGGTTTATTACTCTTCCTTAAGATTCTATGATTTTTCTATTTGGTTTTCCACCTTTATTATTCTTTTATACACTAAATATATACAAATGTATGTATACATTTTTGTATACTTATACATATATGTACACATATATTTGTATAAATATATTTCTATGTATATATTATGTGTACCTATACATATATGTATTATATATTTATATATATTTTTAATCTCCAGAAATTTCTCTTCAGTCACTTGGAAATTGGTACTCTCTCTTTCTCACATTCATTGCCTCCAATCAATTATAACTATATACAGTAAATTAACTGACATAAAATTGGATTTCATCTTCCCTTTTTAATTTTTAAAAAAATTGCTCTGGGAATCCATGAAAATTCTAACCTAGAGTAGACATTATATGGTAAAAGAAATTATGTGTTGACTATGTTATTGGTGAGTTTTTCTCTCTCAATATCTAAAAGATTAAATTCTTCTGGAATATTGTTCAATACTGGAAGAATATTTGATAGCAGCCTCAGAAGAATTAACCTGAAATTTAGACGTAAATTTGAATCGCCTTCCATCAGAAGCAAATCAGAATGTTCAGCTATAAGAAATAAAGAACTTTATCTAGAGATTGATTTCTAAAATAGGAACATATGCATTACCCCTTATCAGTTCTACGTCCTCTGAGTATACATTATATAACAGTTGTTTCTGATAAGTCTGTGATTAGTGCATGGGACTAGAGATTTTCTAGTACACTCCTGACTTTATATAGGTCAAAGCAAGAGGCTATCTATTTTTATAGTGCTAGAAAATATGGATTTCTAGAATATATTCATTTAAAAAAAACCAGCAATAGTTTCCATTAGAAACAGACTACTAAAATAACTGTCTAAACTAGGACTTCACTTTTTCCCTGGGAACTCCTTACTTCCTGGCTTTCCCAGAATTCAGCAGAATTCCCATTTCTGTCTTTCCTCCTTGTGCTGGGCACCACTTCAGCAGATAACCTTCAGCAGCCTATCTTAGACATCCTCTCTCAACATCCAGATCCAGAAGCGTGAGGCCCAAAGTCTGTCTTCCCAGTCTGAGCTTCAGTTTCAAGACCCACCTCTCCTTTAGAAGATTAGTGTTTATTCAAGTGCTAATCAGTATCAAGATACATGACAAGATTAAAATTTGTTTTTTAAAAATTAAATGTAAGTTAAATCCAAGGGGTATATTTAAATACATGCAAGGATTTTAAAACACAATGTACAATGAACACTTGTATATCCACCACCCAACTTGGAAAAAAATCCATTTCCTTGCAGTTACCGGGGCTCCTCTCTGAGTCCTCATCCCATTTCCTTCACAATCATCACCTTGAATTCTCGATTTTCTTATTCCCTCGTTGTTCTATATGGCTTAATTTTATGTTTACGTCCCAAACAATATATTGTTTAGATTAATAAATTTTTGAAGTTTATGTGGTTCAATCAAATCATACTGTATATATTATTCTACAATGTTTTTGCCGCTCAAAATTATTTTCCTAAAATTCATTCGTGTTGTTGTATTTAGCTGCAATTTGTTTATTTTCTCTGCTGTATCAGATTCCATTTGCAATCATTTTTCTACAGATTCTACCCTGGGTAGATGAATGGCATTTTGACAAGGTAATATTTTGTGTCCATTTTCATACTCAGGACATTTTTTCATTGGCATTTATTTCATATCTGCAAACACTAAATCATTGAATTTTCAGCATTTTTAAATTGCTGTTTAATTGCCCACTCGAATATTGTTACCAAGCATTGAGCTCACTCTGCTCACTGCTATCTGAGCCAATTAATCACAAGTTAGGGATCAAGAAAGGAAGTTTAATTAGATTAGATTAGCCAGCAAATCAGAAGATGGGTGACTAATGTCTCATAAAACTCGTCTTCAAGGATTACAGAATCTTGAGGTAGTTATATAGGGAAAACACACAATGAGGAGGGGATCCAGAGATGTTGGTCTCCAGGCATGATGGGCTCCAGGCATCACATGGTTCCATTCTTCTGTCAGCTGTGACGGATACCTTGTAGGTGTGTTTCCCACCTGTGGTCAGCCTGCTCCTGGAGAGAAACTCACAGAACAAAGCTTTAATTTATCAGGCTACTGGGGAGCACATACGTAAGCAGAGGCCATAAATCAGGAGAGCATGTAAATTTTTTAGAGTATGTGTAGAACAGCGAGTAGTCACACAAAGGAGGATCTGGGGCCATTTAGCATACCAAGATGGCCTCACTTATGCTCATTTACAATATCACACACTACCTGATTCCCTTTTGTCCCGAGCATCCTTCCCTTCCAGGCATACCCTTTACCTCACCTTCCTGTATACCGCTGAGAGCAATGATGTATGAGAAGATTGAGGCTAAAAGAAAGAACGCTAGTCAGGAATGAGTTTGGAAAATCTGTTGTTAATAATAACTTTTAAAAAAGTAAAATTTCATCTTTATCAAAATGTTCTGCTTTTTCAGTTTCACCACATAGTATTTTTAAATAAATAAAATGTCCTGGTGATAAGCCATTTCAATTCACTTAGTCTGATGCCCTTTCCATATATAAACACACAAAGCTTAAATGTTATCATGTAATTTACTATGTAATTTCCTGTGGGTTGATTTGCCTGGCTGAGATACCTGAATTTTGTTCTTTGTATAACTTCTATTTAATGGGGAAATATTGCTGTTGCCACCAAAAGAGGAGGACAATCAGCAGCCTTTTCCTTCTCTATTTTCCATGACTTTCTGAGAAAGGAGTTAATTCCCCTGGAATGAAAATACTTTATAAAATGTATAAGAGCTTATTGTATATCAGGGAAATGTAGTGCTGTCTTCAAGAGAAAGTGAAGGCAATTTATATGGGAGATTAGAAAAGGGGCTGAGATTTTAGCCAAAAAACAGAGGAAGTGATTAACTTTACAGGAGAGATAACATGGCTCATATCTTAAGGCCTTATTGGGAATTTATAGTTATTCATATTGGTAGATTTACTGTATTATATATGTCAGAAATATATGCAACGAGGCTTAAAATGAAAATGCCTTACACTGCAAATTGAGTAATTTTAATTAACACTTATATGCTACTTATGTTTAAAAAGCACGAGCCAAAGCTTGTGTTTGGGAGTGAAAGGCTGTCATAGCCTGCGCTATGAATCTGTGACACTGTCTGCTTGTACCACAGAGGCTTCATTTCTGCAGATATTAGCACCTCATTGCAGACAAATGAACAAGGAAACATTCTGATGGTTTTCAGGAGAAACACCCGCTTTGCGTCTTCACCCACTTCTAGTATCTTCCTATTACAGCATTACTTCCCTGTAATTGTAACACTTTATAATGAAAAGCAAGAATTTTCTTCATGTCCTTGTTTCTGTGACATGCAGGTAAGTTTCTCTTCTTTTGTAAATAAACATAGAATGTGGTATTGGGAAAATATAGACTTGAAAATATAGTTAATGTATCAATTTCTCATAAATGAAGTCCTTAAAATTAATGAATATTCAGACTGGAGGATGATCCGTGTTGGTTTGTTAAGCTTGCACAGAAGTAGGCAAGAGGACTTAGTCACATTATCAGGAGGGAGCTAACGCTGAAACAAGAAGCGGACATTCATTACAGGTAAAATGACTTTGGCTGGGTCAGCAGGCCTGAGCAAGGCTGCAGAGGGACAATATGGTACCAACTAGACTGATAGATATGTGGCTATGCAAACGCCCTGACTCTACAGCTATACCACTCTACCAGCTGGGTTACATTGACCTTGAGTTAATAATAACCTTTCCCTTCCACTTCCTCATTTAAAAAATGCTGAAAGCTGTACCTGAGCTTTCTACTTCACAGGATTCTTATAATCATTGAATAGAAAAATATATATGGAAGATTTGTGGACTTTTAAATGTTATATTCATTTTAAAATTATAATATTGTTTGTATTCATTTGATCTTCACGGTGGTGAAAGTATGGTCCTGATGTTTTCTAGATGGACATGAAACTCAGAAAGCCTATGACTTGTCAAATGTCACATATAATAACACTATTAATATATTTGGAGTTTCATTCTAGGGTACTCCCTCTGGGTTCTATTTTAAAGATGTTCAAAAATAGATCAGATTTGGTGGGGTGGGGGGTTGGTGGATGATTATATATTAGGTAGAACTCTATTTTGGCTGCCAGTGACAGAAATCCAAAACAAAGTAACTTACAAGAAAAAACTAAAAAGGAATGTATATATGTTTATGTAATTGAGTATTCAGCCTTGAAGATAGTTCCAGTGACCCTACCTCCTGGTATTTAAGCCATTGTATAGTCCTCTCCCACATCGTGTCAGCATTAGTCTGTGTGACCAATAAATGACAGCAAAAGTGATAGTGTGTGACTTCTGAGGATAAATCATAAGGGACATTGTAACTTCTACCTTGATCTCTCTTGGATTGCTCACTCCAGGGGAAGCTATCTGTTGTGTCATGAGGACACTCAAGCAGCTGTATGGAGAATTCCATGTGGTGAGGAACTGTGGCCTCCTAACAAAAGTCAGTGAGGATCTCTAGCCAACAGCCATGTGAGTGAGTGAGCCACCTTGGCAAGGATCCTCCAGCCCCAGTCAAGCCTTCAGATGATGATCTCCCCAGCTGATATCTTATCGGCAACCTCATGAGTCATCCTAAACCAGAACACCCATGTAATCTACTCCTGGATTCCTGACTCTCAGAAACTTTCTAAGATAATACATGTTTGTCATGTTAAGCTGCACTGTTTGGGACTAATTTATTATGGAGAATTCGATTCCTAGTAAAACAATTGACAAATCAAATGATAGAACTTGCTGAAGTACATATGGATTCAGATATTCAAGTTGTGGTCAGAGCTATATTTCACTTCATCTCTTGGCTCTATATTTCTCCACATCTCTTTTATTCTCAGTCTCTCCCCCATGTGGTAGAAACGATGACCACTTAGAGACTCTTTAAATTAAATTTATACCTTTTAATTTTAGGTGAAAAGTAATATCCTCTCTTTCTTACCCCTTTGATAAGTAGAATCTTATACAGGACTGTGAATTGTGCTATTCGGGACACATGCCATCCTTTAGACCAATCACTTTGGGCAGAGAGATGGGTACCATGATTGGCCAGGCCTGTGTCATCGGTCAAATCCACACCATTGAAGAAAAGAGGTGTGTTATAGACAGTGCCACCAGAATCATGAATAAAAGTGGGGCAGTTCCCCAAAGAAAGGTGTGCTGGATAGTCGAACAACATATGTTCATCACAGGATGGGTGTCATCCCATAGGAAAAAAAGTGTAGTTATTCTGATGCCCTTTATACTTTAATTAGGATAAGAAAAATCTCAGACAAGACAGCTGTTTGCCAGGTATCAGAGACTGAGGGACGGTATTATTTTCTCTAAAGGATGGCTTAGTGTGTGCTACTGGGAAATAAAAGACAACACTACTTTTTTTTTTTTTTTGTGAGGAAGATCAGCCCTGAGCTAACATCCATGCCAATCCTCCTCTTTTTACTGAGGAAGACTGGCCCTGAGCTAACATCCATGCCAATCTTCCTCCACTCTTTATGGGACGCCGCCACAGCATGACCTGACAAGCGATGCGTCAGTGCGTGTCTGGGATCCAAACCCAGGCTGCCATCAGTGGAGCGCGAGCACTTAAGCACTACGCCACGGGGCTGGCCCCCTAACACTACTTTTTTGATGAGGACATCTGCAGTGCTTTCTTTGCAAACTAAAAATTAGTTTTCAAGCAAAAGTTTCACACGTTGGTGGACAATTGAATCAACTGTATGTAGGGAGAAAACAGTGGAATACCTTATTTGGATAAAAAGGTGGCCCAAGGAGATCCTCGAGGGCCGTGTAGGACTCCCTTTCCTCTGGGCTCAACACAGTCCAGAGCAGAGTTGAACTGAGGTCCTGGAACCTCATGTATGCTGTGTGATAATCCATGTCCTCATGCCCTGCTCTGTCTCTGCCACAACATTATCTGAATTATTATTACAAAATTGCTTAAGCAAATCCATCCCTCAAAGAAGAAGCTGTAACTAGAACTGGGTATCCACTTGCCTTTAAAAGATCCTCAGAAATAATTCCACCATATCTGGTATTCTCATTTGCCTCAGTCACTACCAGAAGTTCAATTCTCCCAGGGGTTTAACACCTCTGCACATAAGGTTTGGTACATCCTCGGTGTCAGGAATCCACACCCATCTACCGACAAGACCTATGGGCTCTACCTTTAAAATAAACCTTTTATTCAACCACTTCTCACCACGGCCACTCAACACTCTAGTCTAAGCCACAATCATCTCTATCCTGGACTAGGGTGATGTTTACCTCACTGCTTGTTGTCTTACCTCCCTAATGTCAGTTCTCCACTTAGCAGCTGGGCTGGAGTGAACTTTTAAATATGTAAATCAAATCGTGTTACTTTCCTCATCAAAACCCTCCAATTGCTTTATATCATAATCAGAACAAAATTCAAAGTCTTCATCATGGCCTACAAAGCCCTACATGCTCTGCCCGTGTATATGTCTTTCACCCTACTTCCCATCTCTTTCTACTGCCTCACTCTATTCTAGCTACAGTGCCTTCTTGGTACTTCTCAAACTCACTGTGTTAAAAATTCTCACCTCAAGTCCTTTGCACTTGCAGCTTTCCTTATTTGAAATGCTCTTTTTCCAGTATCACACAGTTCTCAGTACTGTACTGTATTCCGGTCTCTATTCAGGTATCACCTCAGATAGGACTTGCTTAGCCATCTAACTAAAATACCTTCCATATGCATTGTTCTGCTTATTATCAAGATGATTCAGTAAGTTTAATAACTAAAACAAATTAGAGGGTAGTGATTATATATCTCAACGTATAACATAAACTGGCCTGAATGGCTAGCTTGAAAAACACGTAAAGACAAAGTCTATGCTAAAATACTCTAAAGAAAAAGCACAGGCTTGAAGTAAACCATAGAGGTCATTCTGGAGACAGAGAAGATTGGAGGGTAGATCTGAAGAGGCAGTGAATATTTGCAACATGGCAACTTTCCAGGGACAAGTCCCAGGGAATTCCATCAGACCTTAAGTGACTGTATTGATGTTTTATAAATAGATTAGGGTAACACATATTCAATAGGATGAGCTGGCAAAGTCCCTAAGAACATAAAGAATATAGAAGAGAATTTGCGCATGTTTTTCATCCCTTTTCAGTGCAAACATATAAACATCTAACAGAAAGAAAAAGGGAGCAAAGACTTTGCTAAATTTACCTAGAACAATGGAGTAAGATAAAATATTCTTCCCATAAGAATGAAAAATTATTATATGATGGTGGGAAATTATGTGGAGGGAATTTCAGAACTTAAGGAGAGAATTTTCTGATGATCCCCATAATAATAATAATAATGATAATAATAATAATCCATTTAGCCAATGTCTTCTCATTAGAAAGTTTGCTTATTTTCTGTTTCTTACTATTAAAATAACTCTGCAATAAGCATAATTTTACAAGTATTTTTTATACATAAGAAGGTAGTTCTGTAAAAGAGATTACCAAAAGTGAAATTATTGAATCAAAGTATACACAAATTATCCTATAAGAAGGTTTATATCGATTTAAATGAATATCAAAAAATATGTGGGCTGACCCCATGGCTTAGTGGTTAAGCGCGTGCGCTCCGCTTCTGGCAGCCTTGGTTCGGATCCCGGGTGCGCACCCACGCACCGCTTCTCCGGCCATGCTGAGGCTGCGTCCCACATACAGCAACTAGAAGGATGTACAACTATGACATACAACTATCTACTGGGGCTTTGGGCAGGGGGAAAAAAAGGAGGAGGATTGGCAATAGATGTTAGCTCAAAGCCGATCTTCCTCAACAAAAAGAGAAGGGTTAACATGGATGTTAGCTCAGGGCTGATCTTCCTCACACACACACAAAAAAATATATGTGACAGCATATTCCTGATAAATTCTCCTTTTGACAACACTGGAATTATCATTTAATTTTTTTCCCTAGACATATTTGTGAAAAAGAGTATCTCATTGTTGTTTTAATTTGCATTTCTCTGATTACTACTAAGGACAACTATCTATTCATATATTTGTCACTATTTCTTATTCTGTAACTTGCCTGCTCATATCTTTTGCCCTTTTTTTTTTTCTTTTTGTGTCTTTTTCCTTTTCTTTGGGATTCCTAAAAATTCTTCATATATTATGGACAAAAATCTCTTGTCACTTTACAAGCTACAATTTTTTCCATATATTTCTTATCTTTTAACTTTTTTATACTGTCATTTACCATTGAAGTTTTAAATACTTAAACTTTCACCGAATTTTTCCCATCTCAGTAACACAACACAATTATTCAATAGTAAATAAAATATTACAAAATTCATATTTTACATGTAATATATATATATTTTAAATAACAAGTTCAATTAAGCACACCTATATCCACCAACTAGCTTGAGAAATAGAATATTAACAAAATATTTGATGTCTTCTGTGTGCCCCTCTTGACTGCATCACCCTTTTTCCACCAGAGGCAACTGCTATTCAGAATTCTGTGTTAATAATTCTCTTACTTTTCTAACTTTAATTTTTTATTTGGGTAAAAAATTGGTTTATAACATTATGTAAATTTCAGGTGTACATCACCATATTTGATTTCTGTGAAGACTACATTGTGTTCACGACCCACAGTCTAATTGCTATCCATCACCATACAAGTGTGCACTTTTACCTCTTTCACCCTCCCCCCCCTTCCCCTCTGGTAACCACAAATCTATTCTCTGTGTCTGTGTGTTTGTTTGTTGTTGTTGCTGTTTTTATCTTCCATATATGGGTGAAATCATACAGTATTTGGCTTTTTCCGTCTGACTTATTTCACTTAGCGTAATATCCTCAAGGCTATTCGTAATAACCATGGCTTGGAAACAACTTAAGTGCCCATCACCGGGCGAATGGATAAAGAAGATGTAGTACATGTACACAATGGACTACTGCTCACCTGTAAAAAAAAGATGAAATCTTGCCATTTTCGACAACAAGGATGGACCTTGAGGGCATTATGCTGAGCAAAATATCTCACTTTTCTTAAAGGTTTTGCCACATATATATATATATGCATTTCTAAACAATATATTTCTTATTTTGTGTGATATTGAACTTGTTTGAAATCATACTGTTTTTTGTGTAATGATATTTACAACTGTTAATTATTCATTTAACTGCTTTTTATTATCCCATTGTAAGAATATACCACAATCCATTTAGACATTCTATGTTGATGGATGTTTTGGCTGTTTTCATCCTTTCATTCATTATCCATCTATATTTTCTATTAGAAACAAGGAGTCCACAGATATTTTTGTACATACCTTTTGATGTACATACATAAGAGTTCCACTAAGTTAGATAACTAGAGGTGGCATGGCTAAGTTATCAGGTATATAGGCATCTTCAACTTACACTGTTTCTTGAGTATGACATCTTCTCCCTACTAATTTTCAATGTCATCTCTAATTTGGCAAATTAATATGTATACATGTCTGTTTCTGGGTTCTTCACTTTGTTTTTTGTTTCAGTTGTCTTTTTGTGTGCCAATAACAATGTATCTTAATTATTATAGCTTTGTAGTAAGTTTTGAAAACTTGGATATATGATAGGGTACGTCTCCGATTACGGTTCTTTTTCTAGGGTGTTGACAATTCTTGACCCTTCATTCTTTCACATAAATTTTAGAATCAGTTTGTCATGTATCATGAAAAATCTTGTTTTGTTTTTTGTTGAAATGGCATTGAACGTTTACTTACTATCCATAAAGTGGTATATTTCTCCCTTTAGGTCTTTTATTAAATTTTAATAAATTTTATAATTTTCTTCATAAAATCTTATGTATCTTCTGGTAGATTTATTCCTCACAAATTGTATTTTCTAATTCTTCTTCCTCGTTAATAAAATTTAGCTGCCTTTTTATGTAATCTTACATTCAGCAAACTTTAATACTCTTATTAAATTCAATAATTTGCCTTTAAATATTTTGTGGGTTTTCTACATAGAAAATAGTATCATCTGCAAATAATGATAGATCTTTATTTCTTTCCAAGCCTTGTAATCTTTTTTCATAGTTACACTAGTTAACATGTTAAATGAAATTTGTAACGATGGGAGATCTAATTTTAAAGGAAATGCTTTCAATTTTTAATTTTGGAATATGTAGATATGCTGTCTTCTTTTGTAGATATCATGTATCAGAATAAGGAACTTCCTTATGTTCCTATTTTCTAAACGTTTCTTGTTTTCTTCTTAAATTATAAATATATTTGAATTTTTTTTCAGAACACTCACCATTTTTTGTTTCTTTGAGGAAGATTGGCCCTGAGCTAACATCTGTTGCCAATCTTCCTCCTTTTTTCCTTTTATTTTTTCTCCTCAAAGCCCCAGTAGATAGTTGTATGTCATAGTTGTATATCCTGCTAGTTCCTCCATGTGGGATGCCGCCTCAGCATGGCTTGATGAGAGGTGCGTATGTCTGTGGCCAGGATCTGAAACGGCGAAGCAGAGTGCACAAACTTAACCACTATGCCACCGGGCCAGCCCCATATATTAGAATTTTAATGATGTTTTTCTTATATTTATTCAAATGATCATTTATTTTCTTTCTTTAATCTGTTAATATGGTGAAATAAATTATTTGACGTCCCATTGTTGATGTATTAAAATGAAACAAACTTGTTAATTATTTAAATGTATCTGAATTTAAGATTTGTTTTAATTTTTTACATCTACAGTCATGAGAAATATTGACCTATAGTAGTTCTTTATCATATTGTCCTCATTTGGTTTTGAAATCAAGATCATACCAGCTTCTTGGAATGAGTCAGGAAATATTCTGCCTGATGAGTCAGGGAGTATTCCTTCTGCTATCTTCATTAGATTTTATGTAAATTAGAATAACCTATTTCTTGAAAAATTGATAGAATTTGACTATAAAATTATTTAGTTCAGTGTTTTCTTTGTGGAGAGATTTTTTTTTTATAGATTTTATTTATTTATTTATTCTCCCCCTAAAGCCCCAGTAGACAGTTGTACGTCATAGCTGCACATCTTTCTGCTTGCTGTATGTGGGACGTGGCCTCAGCATGGCCGGAGGAGCAGTGCGTCAGTTTGTGCCCGGGATCCGTCCCTGGGCCACCAGCAGCAGAGCCCGCGCACTTAACCACTAAGCCATGGAGCCAGCCCTGTGGAGAGATTTTTGACTCTCTTACCAAGACAATTCAGGCTTTCTATTTTTACTTAATATTGTTAATTATATTTAAGGTGAATTTTTTCTTTTCACACAAATTTTAAATGTATTGACTTAAAGTCAATACATCAGTTTTGATAGACTCTTCTTCCCTCATCATGCATTTAATTCCCTTCTTTGTACACATTAAAAATATTTATTTTATATTTAGTACTGGATAATTCTCATAGCTTCTTTCTAATTTGGGCAGATTCTGTAGTTTGTTGTTTTTGTTGATGATCTTAATGTCGGTTTGTCTCCTTATATCATTATTTTCTATTTTCTATTTATTTTACATCATTCATTTTGATTGTGAGCTTGCATTCCTCAAAACTCCTTGGCAATTCTTTGAGTCTTGAGTTCTATGTATCTTCATCCATTTGCTTCTGCCTGGTGCACGGAAATATTAGAAACATGAGTGGTAAATTTTCAGCTTGGATTATTTTGCAACCATTTGGCTGGGATAAAATCAGAGTCAAATCTGTGTGAATGTGGATTTGTAATCTCAATTGGTAATTTTTTCCCTTTGTTACTACAAATCCAGAGTCAAGTTCAAGTCTTGGTCTTTCCTTCATAGTCTCCCCCTTTTGGGGGTTATTTTCTGGCTGACCCACTGAGTGGGCTATGCTCCAGGCCTCCAGCGTTATCAGGGTTCTCCAATCAGACTTCCCAGGTTTTTTCTCCTGTCCTCAATGCGCTCACCTTGTTAAATCTCAGCTCTCCTCTAGCAGGGATGAGCAGACAATTCCCGGGTTAATGCAATGACACAGTTCAAAGTACAGATTTTTATTGTTTCTGACCTTAGTTAATTTCCCATACTTCACCTCCAGCTTTTTTTAAAAATAATGTGTTATACCTGGATGTATTTCTCTTTACATCTTTTCTGCCATTATGTTAGAAATGGAAGATGCAGGTGTCTTTTAAAACATGTCAGATCATGTTACTTTCCTGCTGAAACACTCCACTGTGACTCATTATATTTAGAATAAAATTTTAAAACCTTTCAATGGCCTGTACAACTTTAGAAGGATGGGTTCCTGGCTATTTCTCTCTCTCATCTCCTACAGCTGTAATCTTCGTACTCACTACGTCAGCCTCATGGAACTCTTTGAGTTTCCTCCAACATGCTAACCTTACATCAACCTTGGGACATTTTAAACTGCTTTTCTCTTGAGTTGGAATGCTCTTCACCCAAATCATGACTTGGTTCCTGAATTCATTCAGACGTATGTTCAGTTACCTCACCTAAGTTTTCCTTATTTATCCAATATAATATAGCATTTTCTATCACTATTCCCTCAACCTGCTATATTTTTCTTCACTGTACTCATCACTACCTGACATTTTTCCATATATTTCTTAGTGAATTTTCTGTTTCATATTAGAACGTAAGGTTTATGGAGGCAATACTGAAACCCCCCAGCACTAGTTCCTAGCACAAAGTAGTCATTCAATAAGTGTTTGTTAAATTAATTAGTTGATACCTTAAATTCTGTTAGTTTTATCTTTTATGGATTCTTTGTGTCTCATGTCAAGTTTATATAAATAGTCTTCTATATTCTCTCCTATTTATTTTATAATTTAATTTAGCTACAAGTTATTGAGTTCTTACTATAAGTTAAAAAAACATGCACATGTAGTATTTGATTTTGTCTGAAAAACAACTGAGTCATGGATTACTTCTCTTATTTCACAGATGAGGAATCTAAAGATCAGGAGAATGAATAAAGTCCCTGAGGTCCTGCACAGCCAGTATGAGTTAAAATAAGAATTAACACCAGTCCAAATTACATTTGTCTCAACCCAAAGCTATACTCTACCAAACCAGTGCAGTTTATTTATCCTCCCTCTAAGTTTACTATAGTGATCAATTGATACAAATGGAAAAACTGGTGAAATCCAAATAAGCTCTGGAGTTTTGTTAATTAGAAAAAACCAACTACTGATATAAGCATCAACATCTATTAATCTTAAATTATGCTCAGTGAAAAAAAAAGACTACATACCAAATGAGTCCACTTACATGAAATTCTAAAACAAGCAAAACTATTCTACAATGACAGACAGCACATCAGTGTAACCGGGGCACAGCAAGTGGAGGGAGATTGACTGAAATAGGCCTGAGGAAATGTTTTGATGAGAGGGAAATGCTCTATATCTTCTCACGGTGGTTACACAGCTGTCCATATTTTTGAAACTCATAGAAATGTACAATTAAAATAGATGTAAGTTATGGCTCATAAATTATACCTCAATAAAGTTGACTTTAAAAATAAAAATGAAATACTTAAATGAAATATTCCAGAACTGTGGAAACATCTTGAATTATTAAAGCCAATATTTTTTTTTTGTAAATATCAGACCTTTGAGATCAGCAAAGTGGGAGTCAGGTGTCCTGATTTCATCATTGAATAACTGTTCAGCAATTCTCTTAGTTCCTCTGGCTTCAGTTTTTTTGTTTTTTTTTTTTAATTTTATTTATTTATTTTTTCCCCTAAAGCCCAGTAGATAGTTGTATGTCATAGCTGCACATCCCTCTAGTTGCTGTATGTGGGACACGGCCTCAGCATGGCCGGACAAGTGATGCGTCAGTGCGCGCCCGGGATCCGAACTCAGGCCGCCAGCACCGGAGCACACGCACTTAACCGCTAAGCCACAGGGCCGGCCCGTCTCTCTGGCTTCAGTTTTATCATCTACAAAGCAAGGTAGTTGTCCCACAATTTTCAACGTTCCTATCAGCTCTGCAGTATTTAGATAAAACTCTGTTAGAGATTATATTGTTTTGTACTCCAAGTACTTCTGAAGAATTGTTTGATTCCTGGTCTCAATTCCACAATTAGTCAAGCAACATTAGTCAGTTAACTGACTAGGTAGAGGGACAGAAGTAAGAACATGCGGAGGTGTCCAGAATCTAGAGATTGGTCTAGTTTGACTAGAGTAGAGATTTGCGGGTTTTTTGTGTGTGGATATTCAGAATCTGGAGGGGACTAAATGCATTATGGTAAGCACTATGTGAAGACAATAAAAAATTCAGCTATCCCTAAGATGACTATTATAATTTTCATTATAGGACGTGCCTCCAAAAGTCATGCACATATGATAAATAGTTGTAATTTAGAAAGCAAATGTGTGGCTATGCAGAATTAGATCCTCAAGATAAGGAGAGTCTGCAAGTCAACAAAGACAGTCTTTGTACACTGTCCTGTGCTGAACAGGAGGGAAGGGAGGGCAAGAAATTATTCATCCATGACTTTCAGGAATTTACCATATAGTGAGTAGAGGAGATATGACACATTTGTAATAGATTTGTAACATTGGAATAGATCTAATAGCAGATGCAGAAAAAAATTCCATGGGAGAATAAGGAGGAAAAAATAATTCTGAGTAGGACACCCGGGAAAATTTCTAAAATATTCATTATTTACACTGGACCTTGAGGAATGAGGAAAGCTTTCCGAAATGACTATAGGAGGGGAGCTTATTTCAGCAAAAGCACTAATCTAAGAGACTGGGAGGCCAGTTGGACATCTCCAGAGGGACTCAAACAATGAGTTTGAAACAGCTTAAGTCACAATCTCGATACTCCTGTGCTGTGCTTTAGAAGACATTTGCACAAACAAGCACAAGATTTCTGACAAGGAATCTTATATGAGTTGGGTTATGAGCTTGTATAAACACTTTTATTTTAGTTTCAGCATATATTGAAAATCTCCGTAAAAGTCAGCCACATTTCCTAATTCAAACTCCTTTATATTGCAAGGAAATGTGACTTTCTTTGAGCAGCTGCACAGTTGCATTAACTCGTTTGGAAGCATTTGTAGCTATGCCCATCCGTATTGACACAATTAATCTGTAGTGTTTCGGTTTCGATTTCTGCAGCAATTTGGGAGAAGCTCAGTGAAACTGTCAGCGTTCCCTGAGACTGTGATTAGAATGAATCCTTTCAAAGATGTGCCTTGGACTGGAGTTCAGAATGCAAAAAAGGGAAGAGGAAAGGACTGATATTTTTGTTGAAAGTCACATCCAAGCATTATTTCATGTCAGTGATAATATTTTTAAATGATTTTCACTTTTGATAGAACCCTCATCCTTTGGCTCCTGTCATTACAAGAGCCTTTTTTGATACTCTCTGTCACAAAGCAGTTCTTAATCAGCTTTGAAGTTTTAGCTGACAGTCACTTGTGTATGTTTTTCTGAAGCAGCCTGCCTAGTAGGCAATCCCCAGGCAGTGAAAATGCGCCAGCTTTTGGGTGAGGCACACCAAAGGAAGCTCTCAGCCCTTCTGCTTCCTGGCTCTGGGCTGGAGAGCCATGATTTCCTTTTCCACAGGGGTACGATGAGGCTAATAAGTCATCCTTCTACACACAATTGTGAGAGTTAATTGTGCAGGTGAACGTAAGCAATCTAACAGAGTTCCTGATTCATAGCAGGATTCCATTTCCTCCCCACGGCAGCGTCCTTCTCTACCCCTGTTCACATAAGTGCTCTCACTCAGTCTTGCCCCAGTCTAGCCTTGGTCACTGAGCCTTCTTCTGTTCTTTGAAAATGCGTTTCACATACCCATCCCTCCCCGCCCTGAGACATGTTGCAAATACCTATCTTCCTGAAACCCTACTCTTTCTAGCACTTGTCACAGTTGGCAATTTCTATCTATTGGTGTGATTGTGGGTCGTAAACTGTGTGAGGGTAGGAATCAGGTCTGTTTTCCTTTCCATTGCATTGTAAGTCTTTACATCTTGCCTGACATTTAGGAGTCTCAGAAAATACTTGCTGAATTTACAACTAAATGATGTGGAAGACAAATCCCTTAAGTCTTATCATAAGACTCTTTAAAACTCTTGTGGAGAACATCAGCATTGCTGAATAGATAGGATATCAGAGTCAGATAAAGCTGAGTTCTGCTGTCAGTTAATTAGCCAAGTTATCTTTAGACAACTTAACCTCTTTGAAGCTCACTTTCTACATCTGAAAAATAGGGCTAAAATATTTATTATAAGATTTTTTTTTTTGGTATTAAGTAGGATAATATAAATGCAAAGCCTGGTGTAGTGTGTCATATGGTGTGCACATTGTAAATGATAGTTTTAAATACAGGCAACAATAATAGTAGTAATGGTGATAATAATAATACCATACTTTAAATAAATAATATTCAAGATTGCATATAAAAGCTCCATTCTATGATCAAGTTAATGAAATCTGCTAAAATCACTAAAGTTCAACACAGGGAAATGACATTTTTATCTGAACAATTCAGGAAAATGCAGCCCAAGAGTATGCCTTGAAGAAAGTTGCCAGTAAGAACCAACAGTCAAAATGCTTCAGTAGCTGACAGAGTTATGATGTCTTAGACTTTTGGGAGTTAAGAGCAATTGAAGAACAGAAATGAGTTATTAATTTACGGTGAAAGACACAAGCATTAACTCCATTTTACTAAAGATGTCTCTGAGGAATGGAAAGTCAGATTGCGAACGCATTTGAGAGCTGAAGACAGACGTGCTTATTCTCTATATGACCTTGCTTTTTGCAGGTTTATGAAACTTCATGTGCTTAGAAAGGATTAATCTACTGGGTGCTTTTGTCTCTATATTGGAGTCTCTTGGACAAGAAGGAGTCATTGATCAATTTTCTCTGTCTGCCAACTTCTATCATCATCTCTGTCAGGTGGACTGGTGTGGTTGACAAAGAAGCCCTTTGAGATGGCTCATGAATAAGCCCATGAGAATTTTTAATAACAGAAAAGCTTGTGGGCTGGGCAAGATGTTACTAGCAGAAGGCATAGCTCAAAATCAACATGGGACATCTTTGGTCACACTGTGACTTTGGGTTCCCCAAGCAATAGGGAGAACATGCATATAACTTGAGTTAGTTACTAACTCTCTAATGAGAAAAAAATACTCAGTGCACAAAATCTGCAAAGCAGAGAGCACTTTGATACTACTTGGTAAGCAGTGTGTCTTACAGTCTTCCAATGGCAGAGGAGCCAGTTTAGAATTTATTGTATACATTAATTTGATTGCACAGTAATATATTTGTTACACAAATTACCACGGTTCTAATTAAAAGGCAGTCTTAAAGCCACCTGATTACTGATTTACATTACGCTTATTCAATTCCAATGTATTTGTGGAGATAAATTAGATGTAATTTCTAGGTAATAAAACTTAAGTGGTGTAAAAATCTCAAGGTTACTAAATCAAAAATGAATGGAGAAACTCAACCACATACTGAATAAGTGAGCCGTTGAATGAGGTATTGTGTATTCATACATAAACAATGCAGGATAGTCAAGAGACTGTTTTTAATCTCTTTTTTGTTGCTGACTTGTGGGGTCTACACACATTCTCCAGGTAGAGGCCTCAAGTTTCTTCATCTGAAAATGAGTTGTTCAGATTTACTCTTCAGAGTTATTTTTAAGAAAACTAGTAAGATAGGAAATGCTCTGTATTTCTAGTGATATGTAATGACAAAAGATGAAAGCTATTTCTTCTGATAAAGTTGTGTACACTAGGCCATCCTGAGGCAGAGATGGTTTGGTTTCCACATTCTAGAGCGATCCATGACTCCAGAATAAGTGTGCATCGGGTTGTTTATCCTGTCGTCTGCGTGTGAAGACAGTCTGTTAGTACATGACTTATAATTTGTCATTATACCGATGAACATCTGGCCAAAATACATATTTATTAATTTTAGGCTAATGATTAAATTTAGTTTAAATTTAAGCCACTATTTATATATCTGAAAACATAAATTATTTTCCACTTATTCCAAATCCAGTGATCTTTGAATTATGATATTAAGTCCTTTTTTGTTTTTTTTGAAGTTAGAAAGAAGACCATGCAGGACAGTTAGAAATTTGTCAGTGTTGCTATTTTGCCTTCATTCTGACTCACTAATGAAGTTCAGTGATTCATTTTTTTTTTCCATGTTGTGACACTGATAGGTTTGAACTAATCTACTGGAACATGGAAAAATTTTTAGAATCTTGAACTAGTCCGTGAGAGGGTGGACTGAAAGGGACTGAGGAAGGGACCTGGATTAGAAGGTGGATGGTGACTGTTGGGAGTTGTAGTGGCCAGAGATCATTCTAGGGAACTGCCGTCTATCATTAGGAAAGTGAATGCATGCACACGTGTCTGTCTATCCCACCTTCACTCCTGTGTTTGTGTGTGTGTGTGTGTGTGTGAGTGAGTGTATTTATAACCTAAGGCATTTGTAAAAGGATATTTTTATCTCATCTTGTCCCATCTGTGGTGCTGGAAACCCTAGGTCTATGGGAAGCCCCATGCTTACTGATTTTGCCATCTGGTGTTTGAGTAAAAAGTGACTTTCCTTTATCTTTTACTAAAGATGTCTTTTTATCCTCATTTCTCTTTCCCACTAGAACCTCCAGGCTAATTATACGCATGAAAGAAGATTCTCCTTCTGTCCATTGTTAAATTTTTCTTTGTTTTTTGCTCCTAGAGAATTATGCTCCTTGAGTTTCTCTTTAATCCATTGTAACCACCTACCTTCATAATACATTTATTCCTTCTAAGAAAACTGGCATTTTTATTTTTTACACATCAAGCTTCTCTCTCCTTAAAAGAATTATTTCCATGTATCCTCACATTTTTCTTATCACTCCTTGTTTTTTTCCAATCATCAGGCTTGTTTTTTCTTCTAGGATGAAACCTGGGTTGTGACACCTATTAGCAAGTTCAGTAAATGTAGCTTAAGGTGGGAAGCTGGGATAAGCTGCAACGTGAGTGTCTAAGATCCTATTTTATTTATCACACTTTCCAAGGTTAGATTAAAATGTTTTCCTTTTGAAAACTTATCAGTAATATCATTCAGGGTGTATAGTCATGTGCTTATCAACTTGAGATCCAATCCTGGGGGTCTAAATTTTCACATACTTATGTTAAAATATATTGAACCATCTCTGAAAGGAATAAGCAAGACCTAAAAATTGTATTTCTGTTCTCCCCATAATAGCCTTACAGCTGTGAATAATCTCTGGGTCACAGTTTCTTCATTAATCAATTAAGATGCTGGAACTCAATAATCTCTAATGTCTCCTTTGGCTCTAAAAGAAAAGATAGTTAGATTAATGTTTGGAGTTGATCACTTTAGTTTTTAGTTTCTACAGAAGATGTTTTTGTAGTAAAAATTAAATGAATCTTTTCTAAATAAATAAGATTGTCATTTTACCCATATTTTCATATATAAGACCTAATACTAATTACTGACCAAAGCATGAAGATGAATGGATAAATTAATTAGATGTTTTGATTGAAATGGCAAGTTTTTAAAAATAATGAGTTACAGTGTTATTCTTTCATCACAAGTATCTTCATATGGAAATTTTGGCTGGACTTGGCTTCAAGACAGGAAGAATAATGGCAGTCAACATGTAATACACGAGATATTTTAACTTGCCACTGGCTACCTATGAATATAGCTGATTTCCTAACTGATGGAAAGAAAGAAAAAAATCCTTTTTGATGCATCTTTTGTGCTTTAGCTTATAGCTAACCTTTGACCTTGACCATGGTGTATATGTTCATAGCATGCTCCATTGTGCGCCTCCTCTTATTTGACACCATGTAAAAGCATGATGTAGAAGACAGATGGGCACAACACTAGAAATTAAGAGACTGGTACTGATTATGCCGGCCATGGACTATGTAACCTGGAGAAAGTCACTTGACTTCTCCGAACTCTAATTCATTTGTAAAATGAAGGCACTGGACCAGATGGCTGAGATTATTCGTGGCTTTATGAAGCTGTGAGTAGTTTTATTTTAATGTGACCATTTGGTGTTTTATGTTATTTATTAATTTTTCTCTTTACTTGAATGTTTGCTCTATGATAACACTTGAAGGAGATTACTTTGTGAAATATATTTGGCAACAGAGTATTCTGTAAATGTGTGCAGATTCTCCTTAGATTCTATTTTTCACTCTAAATTGGAATCGATCAGTGTTTTATAAGTGATTTGTATTCTCGAGTTAGATTTTCAGTTCATTTTAATAATGACTGACGAATAATAACTTTGTGTCACGCACCATTAAATAAGCATTAATGTTAACATTAGTTTGGAATCTACACATTCCCCTCAAAAGTCAACTTCTTTCAAATACCAGAAGCAATTGTTTTTGCTTACCGTTATATTTATAACAAAGGTTAATTTAATGATGATAATCAAAACTTAAATTTCATAATGCAATATAAAAACAGTCCATATCCAATATAGTAGTATGTAAAACAGCTACTTAGCTCTGATAGATTTGGTTTATGTAGAAACCCATCTTTTGTCTACAGAAGTTAATGGTAATGATAATAAATATTTTACTAGGCTAAATTCCAGAAGCACTAAGCTTTCCCCAAAGTTATTTGGTGAGGCTGCTGAGAGTGCAGATGAAGAAGCTGTGAAGATATTTCCCTCATGTTGACAGAAACAGAGAGAGAGAGTGAGAGGGAGAAAGAGAGAGATTGAGGGAGAAATGAAAAAAAACTGCATCTTGAGACTGTGGAAGATCAAAATTTGGCTACCTCAAAATATGTCTCTTTACTGTGATTATTTTCTCTGAAGAATATATGAGCTTCCCCTCCCAAACTGCCTAAGGAATTTAACATAGAAGGCCTGTTACAGGAAGGAGCCACTACCACGTGATGGCTGTAATAATGTAAAATAGATGCTGTGATAGGAAAGGCACCAACAAGCCCATCTTATCAAAAATTCTGTCTCTCCCATGCCACATTCTATAGGTAGCCCTGTAGAGTTGTCAGACAAACATTTGCATTTCCATCTCCATGTGAATTGTCTTCTTCCTCTCTGAAATCCCCCACAGCTGTCTCCTCCTCCACCCTCAACATCCTCCTTTGTTTTTATCTAAATCCATTTAAGGTGAAAACTTCCTCCATTTGTTGAGAAACTCAGTTTCCCTGGTTTCTCCCATGTATACATGTTATTAAACTTTGCTCGATTTTCTCCTGCTATTTGGTCTCATGTCAATTTAATATGTAGCCCAGTCAGGAAGGACCCAGAGCGGGTAGAGGATACTCTTCCTCACCCAATGAGACTCATTTTTACTTTTAGTCAAACAAGATTCTGGGCCGGCCCAGTGGCTTAGCGATTAAGTGCGTGTGCTCCGCTACTGGTGGCCCGGGTTCGGATCCCGGGCTCACACTGGCGCACCGCTGCTCCAGCCACGCTGAGGCTGTGTCCCACATACAGCAACTAGAAGGATGTGCAACTATGACATACAGCTATCTACTGGGGCTTTGGGGGAAAAAGAAGGGGGAGGATCGGCAATAGATGTTAGCTCAGAGCTGGTCTTCCTCAGCAAAAAGAGGAGGATTAGCATGGATGTTAGCTCAGGGCTGATCTTCCCCACAAAAAAAAAAAAAAAGTTTAAAAAAAAAAAGATTCTATTGGAAGCAATACATTCAAGGATCTACACCTCCAAGTAGGATGAATTGATCAAGATGCTGGATGCAAATTTCTATGGATATTTAACTATGCAAAGATTTTTATTATTGCTCTTGTTACTTTTTTCATAAGCTGTATTATTTTTTGTGCACAATGCAGAATGCAACCATCACAGCAGAAACTTCCTCAGTCACAGTCTCTCTGTTGCATTCATATTCATGGCCACTTAACTCAGCTGATAACTGTCATGTTAATGAGATTATGGTCTACTCAGGGCTTCACACTGTTTTACTGCTATGTCTGTACTTCAGATCCCAGATGAAATTAGGAGGAAAAAAGAGAATATAGATAAAGTAATGCAAATTAGTCATCATTAACAGAAAACTATTTCAAAGAATTAATAATTTTAAAGAGAGAGAACTTATGCTGTAAGAAATATTTACATCAAGTGGAATGGCTTTTTTTCTATTAAAACAAATAAATCAGTGACATTGAAAATTTTTATTGTTGCCACCATAACAAAACCATTTTTATTTTGACATAGTATATCCAGACTTTGTTGTCTCTCTCATGAGTAAATATACATTTAAAAATAGTTATAACATATTTATAATATTAACATCTGTGTTTTCATTTGTTCAGTCATTTACTTTTTTTTTTTGACTTAGGAGTTTCATAATGTATCAGCAACATAATTTATAAAACCTCTCCTTCTGTGTGGTATTTGAATTGTTTTTTTTTTCCATTGTATGTAATGAAGAAAACTTCTTGGTCCAGATAACTCTTTCTCTATTGTTAGATCATTTTCTTACAACATATGATAAAAGCAAAGTTTATTGGATAAATGAATATTAAACTGTTTATGACAGTTGATATATATTACCACAGTGTTGTCCATGATGGATGAAAAGTTTAGGATTCCACCAGCAGCACGTAAACACACTTGTCTCACTACAACATTTGATCTTTTCATTTTCAAAATTGGTGAGAGGTACAAAACAATATTTTAATATTGCTCTTATTTGCATTTCTTACTAAATGCTGGACATTTTCCTATGGAAATGTTGCATATTTATTGAGGACATAAGTTTTTAAACTGTTTTTTAAATATATTATTCAGATATAATTGACCTATAATAAACTGCCTATATTTGCAGTATAAAATTTTATAAGTTTTGACATGTGAAACCTGTAAAACCATCACTGCAATCAAGAAAAACAACATATCCTTTTCAATTTCTGAAAGAATTTGTGTAGAATCGGCCATGTTTTTTCCTTAAATGTTTGTTGGAATTTGCCAATAAGCTATCTAGGTCTGGAGATTTCTTGTGGAAAGGTTTTTAAGTACAAATTCAATTTTTGAAAATAGATGTTGGATTATTCAGATTATTTCTTTCTTTTTGAATGAACTGCAGTAGTTTGTGCCTTTTAAAAATTTTGCACATTTCATCTAAGTTGTCAAATTTATTGACATAGAGTTGCTCATAATATTCCCTCATTAGTCTTGCAGTGCTTGTAGAATCTGTGGTCATATTACTGCTCTAATTTCTGACATTGGTAATTTATGTCTTCTCTCTTTTTTCCAGGATCAGTCTAGACAGAGATTTTTCGATTTTATTAACCATCTTCAAGAATCAGTTTTGGGTTTCACCGATTTTCTCTTTTAATTTTCCATTTTCTATTTCTTTGCTTTCTGATATCTTTATTAATTACTTTCTTCTACTTAATTTGGATTTAACTTTTGATTTGATGCCAGACATTATATACTTTATCTTTTTGGATAATAGATATTTTTTATTCTTGTAAATATTCTTAAACTTTGCTTTGGACACAATTAGGTTACTTAGAAATAGTTTGATTCTGTCAAGACTTTCTTTTAAGGTTTGTTAGGCAGAATTGGGGCAGCCTTTAGTCTAGAACTAATTTTTCCCCTACTGTGGCAATATATTCTGAGTATTCTACCCAAAGTCCTGTGAATTTCAAAGTTTTTCTCTTCCCTCTGATAGGAACACAAACTAGTCCCAGCCTTGCATTATTTCCAAGAAATGTTTCCTATAATCTTTTCAGGTTAATTTTCTCTGGCCTCAGGTGATTTCCTCACATACATGTTTTGGTCAGCAGTCAACTGAATACTTACAGGGGCCCCTCTGCAGATCTTCTGTGTTCTCTTGATCTTTTTCTCTCTCTCCAGCTTTCTCCTGTTTGGTACTCTGCCCTGTAAAATATGGCTGCCCTTGCCTCTCCAGACTACGAGCTCTGTCTCTCTGTGTCCTCAGCCCAGGGGTCTTTTGTATCTGTTTATGTCGACTGTTCAGTTGTGATTTTGCTGGCTTTTCATCCATGAGTAGTCTCCTCATTTGTCTATTTTGTGTAATGGACTTTGTATCAGGAAAATTATTTCTAGAAATAATTGACAGCTCGGGATGATTTACCTTCTTTTAAAAAAGATTTGTATTGCTTCTGCTGGGTCTCTGGGGTCACTGTCAGTCTGCATAACTTAACACTAAAATTTGGGTTTGAAGTTTTCTGGTCCGCCCAGATGACTGGGCTGCAGTCTGTGCAAGGGCAGTTTCTTCTTTTCGTCTTAATCCTGGGATGTCACTCTTTGGATCCCAACCCAAAGCAGACAGTGAGGTTTAGCAGGAGTACATGCTTGATGGGTCCTGGAGGCTGATTTTTGTCACCTAAGACTCGCGATGATGTTAAAAATGCATAAAATGCTCAACTTTTGGTGGTGACCAACGTATGACTGAAAAATACACCAGGCAAAATGTTCCTAATCACCATGTTAAAATCCCTGGATTCAGGGGCCGGCAGGTGGCATAGCCGTTAAGAGCTGGCGCTCCGCTTTGGCGGCAGGGGCTTGCAGATTCGGATCCCTGGCCGAACAGATGCACCGCTTGTCGAGGAAGATGGGCACGGATGTTAGCCCAGGGCCGATCTTCCTCAAAAACAAACCTCTAGATTCACATCCCTTCCAGTGTCTTGGCCTTTTAATTCCTTACCATCCAGCTATTTGATGATTTTTGGAACATGATTTTTATATTCTATCCATCTTTTTTAGTTGTGTTCAATAGAAGAGTTTTTCTGAAATACTTAGTCTACTGATTTCAAAAATGAAAGTCATATTTTTCTCTTTACATGTCAATAAGCAGTGTGTTGGAGCTGTCACAGTCTTAAACGTTAAATGTACTATTACTTTAAATCTTTTAAATTATTACAACATTAAATACAACATTAAAATAATTATGACAACTAAAAATGTCTCCAGATATTGCCACATGTCCCCTGGGGAGCAAAATTGCTCCCGGTTGAGAGCCACTGCTACTGAATTCTGGACAAGATTTTCCAGGCTTCACAACCAATGCTCACAACACTGCACTGTCTACTTGGTAGGTTCTGCCCCGGGAAGGTTCTGCCCTGGTTTCCATTAACCGTATATGTTCACAGACACAAGGCTACAATTAAACTGAATTATGTTTTTCTTCTCTGTACTTCCCTTTCTCTGTGTTTAAGTCACTCCATTCTCTTTCTTAGCTTCTACTCCTTTCTCTTCCTACTACCTGCCCTGTCCAGTTTAAATGCCATGTCCTTTCTACAGCCTTCCTTCATCTTCTCATGTGCATTTCTCCTTCCTTAGAAGGTGATTTCTCCCCTGAATGTATGGTTATCTACCTGAGGATAAATCATGAAATATATGAAGACAGAATTTGCATCTTATCCATCCATTGTCTTCTAAAAACAAAGGGCTGTTCCCTGCATCCAGTCGGCACTAAGTAAATGTTTGCTGAATGAATAAATCAGTGTTTTGTGAGACAGATAGTGATTGTCTTTCATATAGTACTTCTAGAAAGAAACTGCTTCTTTAGCTTCCACTTTGAATTCATTATAAATTTATCATCAAAGAATTTAACCAAATTATACTCTTCCTAACTTCTTGTTTCTTTAAACATATGAACTCTTGAAGTGTTATGTCCCATACATGGAGCAATTGTTAGTTTACATTTTGCTTCCATTTATTTGTGTGAAAATAAACTGCTTTCTTTTTTTATTGATGATTTTTTAAAAACAATTTAAGGAATTTGGTTGGATGCACACAATTTGACTTTGTCTATGTTGACACATTCATTAATTTTAGAATCTAGAAGAAGAGAATCCTACAACCAATTGAAATTAAACCAAAAGTAAATATATTTAATTTTTGTTCAATTTTTCTTATGGTTCAATTGTTTATGATGTATTATTGTATTAACCCGGAATAAAAATTGTTACAGCAACGTTTCCCAAAGAATGTTCTATTACTGTCTTTATGTACTCCATGAAAAGAAAAAGTTGATGGTTATATAAGTTTTGGAAATTTGAAAGTATATCCTGCTCTGGGAAATTCATAATTCACAGTAAGACACTGAAGGTAGTAAGAAATCCTACAGCAAAAATCAATCACTCATTGTTTCAACCTCATTTAACCCACTGTTTCCAACAGCACAACTTGGTGGTTAAGCGTCGAGGCCCTGGAGCCAGATGATCTGGCCTCAAATTCTAACTCTACCATTTTCTCACTGTGTAACATTGGGTGAGTGTCCCACCTTTTTGGCTGGGAAAAACAGAGGTAATGGTAGAACTGTAGAATGTTGTAAGGGTTAAATGAAATAATACATGTGGAGTATTTAGAATATTCCCTGGTTTATCAAAAGCCCTCAATATATATTTACTATTATTATCATTTATATTTGACCACAGGATTTATTTTGGAGTAAGAACTATCGGGATCACTGTGGGATACAAACTTTGGGAGGACTGCTACAGATTTTTGTTACAGTAGCCATTCAAGGGAAGTCTGTCCAGATGGATTAGTTTTTATCTCAGTACTCACCTGGAGAAGGGATAGATAACTTTAGTAGGAAACAGCCACTTAATGCCTGTATATGGTTGGATCCAAGTTGTACTTTAGACTGAGGAGTTTTTCTCTCCCTCCAGGTACACTGAGATGCACTACAATCCTATCTGCCCAGAGGGAAGAATGAAGCATGAAGCCAAGAGGAGAAGGACTACCCCCCATGACACACACACACAACACGGATACACACATATACACATGACCACACAAAAACACAGACACACACATCGAGACACATATGCGGACATCTGTACTCACACAAGACATACTCACATCCATAAAGTACTGCTGAAGTTCCTACAGGCTTTCTCATTCCTGGTCCCAAACTCTCAAGAGGGCTGGCCCCTTGAGTTCTCAAAAACACTCTTCAGAATGCTTTCTTTAAGTTCTCCTTTTGGCTTACTTTAGCTTCTGTTGTTTTATCTAATTAACATTTTTTCCAGAAATAACTCAATCCCAAATTGTATTGCAACAAAAGAACTTGGTAAAGCCTCAAATTCTTCTCAGATTTCAAAAGATAGATAAATAAGTCAATACAAAATTGAGATTTCTTTTAACTATATTTGACAAATAGTTATTAGTTTTAAAAAATCTTACCCTTTCTTTAGAACCTTAGAAATGTGATACACTTATGCATCATGGTTAAAGTTGGAAATCAGAAAATAACTTTTAATAAAACTAAAGATAGTGTCAACAGAGATTATTAATGTGCTTACTTAATCTATTTTAATGAAATGGTGAATTTTATATTTTGCCTTAAATTTAATTAATAAACAGATAATAATATGGTTCATAAGGATTTGATTAGAAAATTTTGACTGATTGAAACAACTGGAATACTAGGACTCTAAGGCAAATTTTGTGAATTAAGAAAATCACATGAATTGGGGCCAAACTGGAAATGACTTTGCCATCCAATTGTAGTGGCTGTAAAGAGAACATCCCTGACGAAAGCATCTAGTATCTAGGAATCCATAACCAATTAATTGCAAAAAGCTGTATGAAGTTTTCTGGATAATGCAGGTGAAATAAATACCATAACATAAAATCAATAGCTACTCTTATTTTTTGGATAGAATAAAGGTTTTCATCTTCATATTTCACATTGTTCAGTAATTATTGAGGGTCCAGAGTGCCAAAACTGGGGAATTCTAAATTTCAGACTTATTGAAAATTCTATTATTGTGGCTTCATTCACTGGAAAATCTAAACACAGATTCTAGAGTTTTCTAAAACATTACGTGAGAAGTATATAAGCATTTTCATTTCTAGATCTGATTGAAGAGATAATCTAATGATTGAGCACTTAGAAAGTCAATTTGGATAGCCACCTTACAAGCTATAAACATTTTTGGAATTTAAATATGGAAATGCAATTCTTATAGGATGAATTAAGAAATTAACACTATCCTGTACACATACACACATAGACATACATAAAGAAAAGACATAGTTTGGAGTGATTTTACATTAAAATAAAAATTATTATATTGATGCTGTTTACTTTTTCCTACATCTGAACTGAGGAAAACAATTACCTTCTTATGTTATTATCTTTTTGCTTAGTATGAAGACAAAGGTTTTTTAAAAAATAGATATCCTAAAGTTTATTTAATGCAGAGAATGAAAATTATATGTCCAATTTTTAATAGAAAATTCTGGTAACTATTGTAGATTATTTTGCTTTTGATAAGCAGTTTTCTACGTATCTCATACATGGCTATTTGGACAAAAATCTATCTTTAGCAGCGTGAATTCTTTGCCAGGAGTAAACAATTAAAAGCATTGAATTTCTTTGAGAAACATCATCTGAAGAGAGTTGATTACAAGGTAGTTTTCAAAACCACTTCATCATTTGTCTGTAGTTTTGCTGGAGTAGATTTCCGGCCTATAAGTGTCTTTATAGCCAAGCAATGTAAATTGCTTGACCAGATTGCTAAGCTAGGAGATGTTAGGAAATTCAGAGTTTCTGGGCCGTCTTTTCTTATACAGGGGCTTCTAGAAGATCATCTATAAACTCAGAGACTTGTCCAAACTGAGGCCAGGTCAATTAAGGAGGTTTGCCAAAAACTCTAAGGTAGTCTCACCTTGCTCTCCATTTTGATCACTGAGCTTCTGAGCTCTTCCTTTGGTCCAGTTTCCTCTTGAGTTCCTGATGTCATGTAAGTCCCGGTCTCCAGAGAATCCAAGTCTGCTCTTCACAAGGCTTCTCTCAAGTAGATGGAACCACAGTCATCCCTGCCTTAGTCTCTTCTTCCAGATATCTGTTCTTGCCTTCTATGCCATGCCCTGCCTCCCTGTTTGGGCACTCCACTTTGCGTATAGAGATGTATTTGCTCCACCCTTCTGCCCTAGTGTAATCACTTGCCTGTCCCTGGACTATCGTTTATTGTCTGTTGCCCTAACTTGTGGAAATCACATAATATTTGTTTACTGGAATAAACTTTCTCTTATTATCTAACACTTGGGTCTGCTTCTCTATTTCCTGCCCTGCTTCAGTTGGCAGAACTATTTCTAGGTCTCAGGTTCTCCCAGTTTGCCCTGTCTCACTAATGTTAACAAGACATATGTGAAAGATGGGAGAAACAGGATCAAGAACTTTGCTTAATAGAACTCATTGTTGTTGTCAATGCGCTTTGTACTGAATTCAGAATTAGCGTATTTTTTCTCTCAACATTCAAAAACGCAAGGAAAGATGAGCTTTTAATTTTCTTGGTCACTTCCTATAACATACTAGGGATACAGTTTTATTAGGTAGTCTAATGAAGGAATTGGATGGCCCTGGGTGTTATGGTGAATAACTAATGGAACTATTATTAAGAGTGTCGGTTAATCCTAATTGAGAGTCTAGACAAGAAATCCTGATCAGATGTCCTGACAATGCAGCTTGCTGCAGTTTCCTCTCGAGAGGACTTTTGATTTCCAGGATGAGAATGGGATGTGAATCTGGAGCCACTCCATTTTCTTGAGTCTGGGCCAGACAAGACCACATCACAATCTGGTAGTAAGGGCAGGCATCAAGAAAAAAGGGTCAAACTCATGTGTCTTATGACATTGAACCCAGGTTGCATTAGAGCAAAAAGCAACCGGCTTTAGAGCAGCATTTTTCAAAGAGTACCACATGGACCACTACTATTATGGGATGTAAATTAGCATTACAGAAAACCAGAGTTTCTATAATAAAATATACTCGAGGAGTGCTGGATTAAACAAAAGTAAACCAATTCCTTTGTTGAAGGACATCTCAAGGACTTTAACATATGAAAGTACATTGTGAATCTCTGTAAAAGAAATACTTTGTGAAGCATTTTTCAAATGTTTTTGACCACTGACCCAATTTTTGTTCACCAAGCACCACAAAGAAGGAGTGTTTGACACTAGCCTAATTTGGGACAAATTTAAGGGACCCATTTGATGTAGTGTTCAGATGCAGAACGATCGTTTGCAAACATGATCATTTGCTAAAATAAATAACATATGTCAACAAATTTATTAAATGGCCAAATGGTCATGCAGATGTTTTCGTGTGCTTCTAAGCTCATAAACTCTAAAAATAGTATTTTTACTTGAAGTAATTATGGTTTGCATACTTAAAATCCTGAGTTTTGGTCTGGCTATAGCTTTTGGACTCAATATTTAATATTATGGTAGAATGTGGCAAGCCCAGATGGACACTGAACCTTCAAGAATAATCCCTTTGCTTTCTTTTACTAAACTGTGTGCTGTAAGCATTCACGTCCCTGCTGGCTTCCAGGAATTGGGCTTATGTTCCTGCTGGTTTATGGCAACATATCCGTTGTTAAAGGTATTCTGAATTTTTTTTAAAAAATCCTCTTTAAATGGATGGAGGAGGAAAAAAGACAAGCAGGGCAAAACTGAATTGCCCTTCTAGAAAGGAGTTTTCAGCTTTCCCCAGTCAGTTCTATGCGCAAGGAAAGTTGTCTGACTGCTTGCAATATGATAAATTCTGAGTTACCACTGTCACCAGCCTACTTTAGATATGGTAATTCCTAAAGCAGAGTCTGCTCTATATGGAATTTTTTGTTTCCAAGTACCTGACTACTGAGAGTAGGCTGTCAAAAATTCGATATTCTTCCCGTCTCTAGGATACATCCAGTCATGTCCTCTGACTCTTCTTTCTAATGAAAACTGCTTTCTCTGTCTACCCAACAACAGAGGAATAATTTGGAGATCTAAGGTTTGAACAAAAACGATATATTTTTAGGACAAGATGGTTTAATAGAGACTGGAAGAATGGAAGAAAAGATGTTTAGGAAAATATTTGTGTTGCTTTTAAAATAATAGCTAAGAGTTATTGAGTGTTTGTTTACTGTGTTAGGTACTGGTGTAAATCTTTTACATGTGTTAACTCATTTAATCTTCACAATAATCTCATAAGTAAGATGTGTTATTATTCCTGTCTTCCATTAGAGGAAACTGAAGAAAAGAACCTTCCCAAGGCCACACAGTTGGCAGTGAGGGAGCTGACAGTTGAATGGGCGTAGTCCTGCTCCGGAACCCAGACACTGTAAGCCACCACATCACACTGCCTCTCTTCAGCTAAAGGAAGATATTATTCATTAAGACACATTGGAATTGGCCATGAGGGTAGATAAGATGTTATGATGCTGCTTTCCATTTTTTAATGATTTAGAGCTTTAGAAAGATGTATTTTGCAGCTTTGCTCACATTGTACATCTGCTTATAAGTTTTCAATGACAATATCACATTGCAGTATAAATCAATTCAACCAACCAACCAAACTAGTCTATACTTATCAGTTTGAGTATCAAGCTCTCAATATTCTGACCTTTCTTCTCGACACTCTAATGCTTTATTTAACATTATTCTTCATGCACATACTACTATAATCAGCCAGGTTTATTCAATGTATCCTGCCTCCAAGACTTTGTTCATATTCCCATTGGAAGGTCTAGCCACACATCTTCTTAACTTGTCTAACTAAATTCTTTCCTCAGGAACTATTTCACAACTCACTTCCTCCATGAAAATGCTGATCTCCTTACCTGCTGTCTTGACCTTCAAACACTCTGAAATATAATTTAAATACGGAATATATTTTGCATCATAGTGGATGTGACCCTTGAGTGTAATCTTAAGGATGCTGAGAGTTCACTGGGTAGAAAAACTGCCTGGGTTCCAGATGGGTGTAAGAGCTATCATAGAAGAGCAAACACCACAGAATATTATGAGAGAGGAGCAAACAAAAGCTTAGAAAAATCGGTAGAAGCCAAATTTAAAGAACTGTATATAACTTGCTACCAAATGAGGAATTGGTCCTGAAAACAATGAGGAAGCAATGAAAGCTATTAAAAAATGTGTAACTCTTGGAAAAAAATTATTACTTAATCAACACTATAGCTGAATTCTCTCTCCTTATCACCTTGTCTCTGTTTTTCTCACTGGCAGTGGTGTAGAGTATAGATTTTCAAGCCTTTAATAAGTTATCGCTTTAGTCCAGGTAAGAAATCTTGAAGGCCCCATTGACTGAATGGGGCAATGGTAATAGACTAGAAGAAAGGGGACATATTTAAGAGATATTTCATGGTCAAGTGGATGTGGGGAAAAGGAAGAGAAAGAATCAAAGATGATTTCTAAGCTTTTTGTCTTAGGCAACATAATTTATATTAGTGCCATTAAGTGAATGAAAGATCAGAGGGGAATTATGTGTTGAAATCCCCTCGCAGTGGGCAAAGCAAGGCAGTGGATCTATAAGAAGTTAGATTACAGTAGGCAAGTGAAAATTAGAGGCATATGGCTGAAGAGAGAAGTCCATAATGGATACGTACACTTGAGACCTGAGCCTATTGGTAATTGTTGAGTTTATAGGCCTGAATAAAAACAATCAGGAGAGTATGTAGAGTAGTAGGGAATTGAGAATGGAAGCTGAGTCATCTTCCAAGCTGCGATCAAGTCAGAAGAAATAGAATTGGATGGATTCTCATATTCCCCACACACAACCCCAAATCATTAATGGATCTAGTTGCAGCCCCAAGACCATTATAACGCAAAGTTAAGGAAACAAATTAGTGTAGAACACTTTACATATGTTCACTGAATGTCATTTTTTGATTTTGTATTTGTAATAAATGTATAATCTGTAAAATATATTTATTTGGTTTTTAAATTTTAATTAAATATATACAGGGAATCTAGATTTGCATGCAAGTGAAAATGAATCTCTCAAGTGAATTGATTTTGAATATAAGCATTATAAATAACCAGCACTAACTATTACGCATTTAAATTGAATTCTTTTATTTTAAATATTCACAGTACAGGAATTCATTAGGCCTGAATAGAATATCATTATTTACACATCCAAGGAATAACTCCAGTGGTAAATCAGTGAAGTACTTAATACTGAATATAGGAAATATGATTGAAGAAAGATTTCTTCTTACACATATAGGTTCAAATCCTTTACACATTTATTTCTGCCTTGGTATTTTAGCACAGATTGCTGAAGTCACTATTAATTGCTGAACAAAATTTCACAAAATTATAACTATAGCAATCACACTATATATTTATAAGCCCAGAAAGACACCAATGGGCAGGAATCCACAATGTGATGGCATTTTTAAGGGAAGGAAATTTCAAATGACGTCTCCAGTTTAATTTGTGGAAAACATAAGTTCTCCAAATAGCTGAATATACAGATTCCCTATGACATTTTGCCTTTCATGGCTTATTAAAATATTTGCTTAGCTGCCATAACATGTTATGTTATTTACAGGTTGAATCAATGAAGGGAAAAATATGGTAGCAAACTAAAAGCCCAGATCAGTGTGTGCTGAATGTTATACAAATACAACATCCTGGCTGGTGAAGTTGGCCTCCACACTGCTAGGACTGACTACTCATCATTTGGATCAATGCTTTACTCCAGGATGTAGCAAGACTCAGTTGCACGATTTTCGCTTGGAATAGTAAGCGAGAGTGAACATTTCTCACCATTACACTAACTTCACTGAAGCTATTAAAATTGAACTTGAATGAACCTAACTTCTGGAAATAAATAAATAAATAGATGTATAAATAGGATCCCCACTGTTTTAATAACATAGCAATGAAATTATGTTCCAACAGTGTAAATGCTTTTCTTGGTGTTTTAAGTCACCAAGCGTTATGTTCTAGCCTTACTATATTATGAGGAATGACTAATTTCATTTGGGGTGTGGCTGTTGGTTCATACATATTATCTGTTTGGAATTAAGCCCTTTCAAAAGCACAAGGATATTTTCTGAAAAAGAACAGAAAACAAAAACAAAACATCATGGAATGGAGTAATTTCTGTTCACGAAGACTACTGCAAATTATCAGTGTGTAGAGGCTTGGTCTCTGCAGCCAAAATTCATATTTCTTATACAATCATCTCTTTTTTCTTAATTACCCAAGTTACTGAGAAAAAGATTGGGTTTACATTTTTTTTTTCCTCTACCAATTACACTGATTGGCTGTCCACATTACCTGGATGTTCTACATTATTGCCCAATTTAGTGTCGTGGAGACCTGGCCTCAAGTGTTCTCCTCCTAGGCAGTAGTACTTATTTTGGCAGTGTAAAAAAAATACCATTCTTGATTGTAGAAAAAGCTGCCAGAATATTGTGTTCATAGTATGGAACTGATTAAGATGATTTTTTTCACATCTTCATGCTTCATAATAGTAAGTTGCTATACAGTAAATTGTATCATTTGTCAACAAAGGATTTTATTGGTTGTATTTTATTGCCAACAAGAAACCCCAGGAAGAAAATTTTAGGGAAAAATTTACCACAATATGCTGCAAAGTGAGAAAAAAAGCAAAGCAGCATTGTTTATTGGCTCAGTAGCACTAAGAATAACATTTTCACTTTACTGAAGTGTAAAAAGGACTTTGGAAAGGACGTGAATCATGCGCACGGATTGAGATGAAACCTGTGTGTGTTGGCAGTGTAAATCCCTCCCCCCAAAGTTGCATGATTCGTCAATGGCATGCATTTTTTTCACCTACTATAACACAACGTTAATATTGTCATATAATTTCTAACACATCTTATTTCAGACATGCACTAGCTACTAAAATAAGATTTTAAAGAAAAGCTGATGTTTGATACAAAATAATCATGTTTTTTCAAGTGTGGAAAAATACTCTACAAAAAAATAAGTAGAAAAGTGATTTCTGATCAATGTGTGATTTTATCTAGAAAAATTGAGATGACTAATTAGTGTGCTTACAACAACCCTATCAGGTCTGCATCGCAATAATACACATACAGAAAGTTAATAGCATTAAACAACATTAGCACAATGCAATTAAATCCTTATCAGAAATAACATGAACCTATAAACTGTACATTTGGCATTTAGGTTTCAGGGTGTTTTTAAGAGTCTGCTTAAATATGACAATACAATAGTGCAAAATCACATTACATTAATAAAACATACAATTATCATCCAAATATTTTACGGATTACTGACCCTTACAATTCACATATTGGCTAGGACTGGCACATTTGTTTCAGCGTGATAGTTTTGATCTTCCTTACTTAAGTGTATGTCGTTTTATTCGAAGTTACCATACATAAAAAAGTTCTAGGCATATGTGTGTCTCTACTCGTGTTCTTGAGGAAATGAGATCAGAGGAAACAGGTCAAGTCCTCACTCTTCATTTGTAAAACTCCATTCCAGCTTTCTTCTTTAGCAATACTTTTATTAGAGCTCCTAAAGAAATTGCCTGTTAATTTCTTTCCCTACTTTGTTATGGGTTGCAGAACATCAACACGGCCACATGGAAGGGAGCAGGAAGAAAAGAAGGAAAATTCTAGAAAAATATGTCACAGCTTGTGCCCTATGCCAAGCTAATTAAACCAAAATGTCTAATCAACAAATCAAGATTTATGAAGAGACTCTCTGGTGATTTTAATGTAAAGTCCACCACACTCGGTTGACAGATGAGAAATCTGTGGTCCAGAAAAGCTGGTGAATTATACTATAGATTATGTAAACTAGAACTTAGTTTACTGCTCTTTCCTTGTTTCTTGTCACCACTTTTCTCCTTTCTGCAGCTTTGTGAACTTAAATTTACATTCAGACTTATTAGTTCTTCACTTTTTCCCTTTAAAAATCTCTATTATACACAATGTTATGGATTCAGAAAAAGAATGACCTTATTCCAATGAAGATGATTAATCACAATAATTTCATTCAAAGAATTTTGACCAGTTACATTTCCTCCAGCAAACATTACTTCTTACCTTCATCTTATACGTGATTTATGGCAATATTATTTTTATATTGTCACAATTGCTCCGCTAACCCTGACCCCTACCAAACTCAACCTTAAAAAAAAGAGAGAAGAGGGGAAAAAAGCACATGACTAAATATATTGTTTTTGAAGGCTGCCATCATGCTAATAGCTCTAGAGATTTAAATTTTTATTTAAGAGTGAAAAAGGTGCCACTATTTTCACTACTTTTTTTTGTCTCCATTTCCATTGCCACATAGCCTGTTAATGTACCAAGGCAACACCTCTCATTGATTTGAATGTAGAGCATCTGCAAAGCTGAAAGTTTTTTTTTTTTTTCTTGTAAGTAAACTCCTGGTCTCAAGTATGATAGTCTTTGTTTTTTTAATTTATTATTTTAAAATAATATATAAAATATTCAAGATAGGTCATCTATTCTCTAAAATGTGGACTGCTCCCAGTTTTACGCAGACAGATATTCTCGGTTTGCTCAAGGGCTATTAAAAAAGAAAACCAGCATGTGAAAGGCCTGAGCACATTACAGTCCCTGGAGACATATATCCCGCTCTAGATGATAGTGAGCTCTCTTCTGGCAATCTCACCTTGGACTAAGAAGGCATCTTCAGGATTGTCTCATCTAAGAGACTGAAGGTGGCTAATGAGACCCATCCGAGATCGGCACATGCACTGTGGTAACTCTGGCACATATTTCTTGCATAATGAGTAGTACTGGGTTGTTAATATAGTCTGGGTACCGTTTCTGGGGAGCCTGACTTTCTATCTCCTGCACCTTCATTAATCAAATGCAGCCACGTGTATAAAGATTTACCACAGTCAACATACATCTCTGTAGAAATCACTTTTAAAATTTTTCAGATAAAACTTGTATTTGTTTTTCATGATGAAATTCCAGCAAGCTCTAATTTAACATACTTTACGTATACAACAAATTCAACAGTTTGGTAGTCAGAGAACTCAGAAAAGTAATTCAATTTTTGAAGTTTTCTAATATTGTATCTGAAATAAACATTTCTATTGTTCTTTAAAGAGAGACAATTGGGAACTACTTAAAAAATACTATTTTGAATAATATTCATTTTTTTCACACATAAATATAAAAATTTTCCTTATGTTTACTTTTTTGTTTTATTACAGTACAACTTAGAAATTGTGCACATGAACAGTTGAGATTATTCATGTCAAACCCTATTTATTATGCAATTAGCAATTAGAGTAGTCTTAATCACAGTCTGGATAAGAATTATTTTATTTCTGCACCACTAAACAAATACACTCCTATTTATTGAATTTACACCCTAACATTTTTAAAGTAACTTTTAGAATTTTTTTAACTTTAGGAAAAGTAGTTGGAGACTTGATTCTGCTTCCTCACTTATATTGTTCAGTAGCTCTGTGATTAAGCTAGTGGACCAACTGAAGTGATAGATTAACTCAAGTTGTTGAATATTTCTAGGCCTCCTTCCTTACCAGAAAATGATCTCTGAGAATCTTTCTATTACTGCATTCTGTGACTTAAACTATACCAACTGATAATAAGCTAAATTGACTGTTAATTTACTGATTGCTCATAACAAGGGAAAATTAGGCCTGCTTAGGTCCCAATTATTTTAAGAAATGGTTTATGTGTTTAGTAATGCAAATAATGCCTATGTGCTACCACTGCCAGCTCCTCATACCACATCCATTACTTAGAAATTACAGAAGATGTGAATGCATGCTTCCACACTATATTTATTTGTTTCTCTTTTCCTGGAGATTATTCTTTTGGCTTATTTAAATTTGATTTAAATGATTCTTATAAGCTGTCTGCTTGGTGTTTTCAGAGTTTTAGACCTGAAATTGTAGAAATAGTTTTGGGTTTCTCATAATGATGTTTTATTATAACAAACAATACTAATTGAACACATTATCTAGTCACTTAAATGCCATTTCATTTGTCCTCACAAAAAAATGCATCAGGAATATGCTACCTCCACTTTACAGATGTAAAATCTGAGGCTAAGAGAAGTCAAGTAACTCGCACACAGTTGGTGAGTGGCAGAGCTGGGATTCAATTCTAAATCTGTGGTCATCAAAAAATTCACATGCTATAGCTCCTTGCTGTATCCCAATTGCAAGTCATGTTTCCGCCCACCAACCAAGGACTTGGGGACCTGGGGAAGAGGTCTTTTAGACACGTAGAGAGGATAAACAGATCACAGAAGCATAAGATTTTATGGTCATAAAGGATTCTGCTAATTGTATAGTCCATTCTCCCACATTGCAAAATACAAACATGCTGTTAGAAGCTAAAAAGAGAATGAGAGGTATTTTTTCAAGGTATGTAAGCTTTTCTTGTCCCAATAATTTCTCCAGGCCAAAAACTGCTCATGCCTTCTGTGTAGACTGGTGGATCCCAGAGGTGGCCCACGTTAGTATCATTTGTGTAGCCTGTACAACTGTTCGCCTCTGGGTCCTCTCTCAAACCAATTAGATCAGGTCTCTGGAGATAGGGTTTGGGCATCTGCAATTTTAAATCCTCTCCAGGTGATTCAAATGTGCATCCAGGCTTGAGAAACACTGTTATATGCCACTCAAAACTTGAAAGAAGGTCTGGAGACTGTAAATCACCTACCCCAAATCAAGAGATTAGTTTGTCAGTACTGTGCTCACGCATGAAATAATTAGGCATAGAGAATGTCTTGGATCTTGAAGTAGAGGAATACTTCACTGACATATTCAGGAAGATTTCAGGTGAACTAAAGAGGGGTAATAGCTCGGATCACTTGAGCAATAGAATATTTCCCATTTAGCAGGTGGCTGAGACACAGACCTCAAACTTGACAGCACATCAGAACTATCTGGGGAGACTTTTAAAAAACAGATTCCAGCTCTCATCTCAGATCCAGAGAATCAGAAGCTGTGTATTATTGAATGATCTCTCAAATGATTCTTATGCAGCTGATGCAGGAAGTCCCAAATACATGTGTGTGTTTGAGAACTGCTGGTTTAGGATGATTCACAAACTATAGCATGAAACAGAATAACTTAGGAAATGTATTAAAAGCATGGTTGTTTGGACTTATTTGAAGAGATTCTGATTGCATGAGTAGGGCCTGGGAATTTGTATTGTTAATAAACACTTCTGGTGATTCTAGGTCAGAAGACCCAGGAACCCAGCTTTTAGTAACACTGACAAAAGGTGGTTGATGTTGGAGAGGTCCTTCTCAGATTCTTTAAAATATTTTCAAAGTCAATCAAATGCATAAATATATATTAAGTATGAGTTTAAAAATAACTAAATTGTCTGGATGTATTCAACCTGGCTTATTCAAATTATACTCCCTATTTTCTTGTCATATGAGGATTGACTATGTGCCTCCACTGCCTCCCTGAAATTTTTACATCAATAAAAAATTTTAGATTATTGTAATAAGAATGTGGATGATATAGAAATATCTAAAATATTTTAAAATAATGCCTAATATATGGTTGGTTTTCTGCAAGCAATTAAGGTCTCAGTGAGTAGTGAGCCCATGAATTGCAAAAGATGTAGATAGAGAAATAAGGGGAGGAAGGAGTTCGAGGAGAAAGGTTGGTTAATTGAGGACTTGCTATGGTCCAAACACCGGATTAGGTTCTCTCCACAGATTAGTTTAAATAATCAGTTTTATATTTTAAATGTCTATTCAGAAAAACAAGAGGGAAATCCGTTTGGAATATTTACCTCCAAAAAATTATTTTGAGATCGTCATTGAAATTTCATTTGCAAATATGTGCATATATCAATTTAGATCTTAGATGAGAGAGTAATAGTGTTAGAAGGAATCTTACAGACAAAAAGGTCCAGAGAAGTTAAGTGGCTTTCTCAAAATTATGGTTTGTTAAACCCATAACCCAGCCTAGCAATATTCACATTTCTGGTTGAGCACGCTATCTCTCAGTTATGTTCTGTTAACTGTTCTGTATAGTGCTTATGATTATGGATGCATTCAATATGAATTACCGAGAGGGAGAACACTTCAGATGGTAGTGGAGCTTACCCATTTGCAAAATGCTACACAATCTCTAGATGAAAGCCATCCAGAAAAAAATATCATCTTAATTGATTGATGTTTGCAATACAAAGGAGTGCAGTTAGGGAGGAAAGAAACTATTTCTCTCCTTGCATAGTTTGGTAACAAATATGTGCCCTTCACAGTGCTTGCACTTTATATTCTCTTTAAATGCTTCTTGTCTTTCCCATTAGAAACAGTTGGTATATATATATTTAAATAGAATGTTAATATGCTCCAAATCCTTTTTAATCTTTCTTGAAATGTTACTCCTTTTGAGATCTTAGAATGCAGTAAGACTGGAAGGACATAAAATGCCTTTCTTTTGCAGCTAGGCAGCAAACTGACCAATGAAATGAATATAAAATACCATCTCTAACTAGTACCAATAAACTGGAATTGTTATCACACTTAAAAAAATATTTTGCATATTGCAAAATGAATAAATGCATATGAATAAACAAAATGCAATTTGTTTATTCATTCAACACATTTTTTTGAGATCCTTCTCTGTGTTAGGCATTATGCTTCTCTTTTAGATCCTCAAGTTTGTTATATTTGACAGCTTGATTATAATTAACTTGTTAAGAAGTTCCTAAATGAGATCAGATTTCAAGGGAACTCAAAGATATGGTTAAGCACAAAGTCATATTGTAAGAACCTAAACCTTGTTTTGGTAACATTAATTCATGCAAAGACATTTTCTAGGTGATTACCTTAAGACTCACGGAATCTAGTCTGAAAATAGGCAGGAAAAGGATATCAATATTCTTCCCATGTTTAACCTCCAATTGGAGGCAAGAATTTAATGGCTCAGCAAATAATTCCCAAATATTCTGTCGCTTGACACTCAAATACTCTGAGTTTTCTACGCCTTCACAACAGAAAACATTTCTGTACATTCTAGCATAAGGACTTATGTAGCAAATATAAAAATTTTAAACTGATATTCGTTTCCCATTAAGATAATTTTTTTTGTTTCTATTTCATATTGTCAAATTTATGGCTATCATAAAATACGACTGTCAAGTCTCTTTTTTTTCCAGAGTGTAATACTGCTGGATATGGAGAATTCAGTATATAGCCTCACTATTAAGGCCTATAATAGTTAATATTTATATATTCTTACTAGTGAGGCCTACAATAATTAATATTTAAGTATTCAGACCATTGAAGGTTTTTGATTTTGTATTTTGAAATAAAACTTTTTAAGGAGTCTATTCTTTTTATATCCACAATCTATCCCCTGGCATAGTTATTTGTTTTTATAACCAGCAGCAAGCCAGTTTTGTTGAATCAATATCTTTCACTATAAGATATCCTTAAAAAGAATTGCAATCCACAGGATTTATTAAAGGAGCGGCTGAGAACCATACACTATCTTGAGGGTTGCATTTCAATGTATTCAAATATTGCATTTAAAATGTAGTGAAAATCCATTTCCTTCTGCTAAAGCTCAACTCCTAAAATGTTTAAAGAAGAAAGAAGGCTAATAAGTTTGATGTTTTGTTTACTGTATACCTTTTCAAAAGTCAAAGTGCTTCCACAGGTCCTAATAATACCTATACAGCATTTGCATTTATAGGAATTGAAACGTACTACTATGATAAGGTAAGAATACAATGAAAAAGAAAACAGGATTAATAAAGATAGGACCCTTAAATTCTAATCTTGGCTGTGTCATCAGCTGTGTGGTGTGTGAGTGTGTGCGTCTCAACATCTGTCTTGAATAAGTATTATATCTGGATCTAGTTAACTCATAAATAGAATAAAGGGATTGGCTTGTAAACGTTGTTATAATTCCTTCTAGCCCTAAAACTCACTGATCAATGGACGTGGAACTGAAGTTACCTCATTCATTTTGGCCCTTCAAACTCAGAAAACATTCTTCTGGGACTTGGTAATGGGTTTTCAATAGACAGAGATGCCAGTTAGTCACTTACTATTATTGCCTTGGCTTGAATCATATTTTCAGCTTGTGATTATAGTCACAGACTAAGAAAGAAACCAAATTTATATTTGATAACAGAGACAATGCCTCAGGTTTCTTAGTTCTTTGAAATCATGAGCATCTGCCACAGCAAAGGTGGGTTGCCATGACATTGAATACTTTTCTGCTTTCTAAGAAAGCAGGTACTTTCCAAACTTGTTAGCAATGCATCCTCTTCAGACCCCCTATAATTTTTATAGGCCAAAAAAACAACAAAGTAAATACATCAATTTGACTATTTTAACATGGCAAAACAAATGTGCGTGGCGATCTTTCCTTATCTAGGAGGGCATCCACATAGACATACTATTTCTTGATGCAATGTGGTTAGAAGAAATAACATGAAGGGAATTTGCATTGGGTCAAATGAGTAAACAAAGTTTGCAGCTTAGAAACATGTCAAATAGCTAAGCATTTGGGGAAATTTGCTATCTTATTTTCATCAAATCAGCGGTGACATATAAACTCCATTGAGAGTTGTATGTGCATATAAACATGGACTCAGAGGAAACTCTCACGTATCTCTCTGCTTAACCGTAAGCTCCTTTAAGGCAGTGATAGTATGAACCTTGTTCATCTTTATCTCTGGTTAGGGCATTGCCTGACACAGCATCCCTGTTCAATCACAGGTAAAGAAAGAAACCTGAGGATCCAACAATTTTCCATCAATGTAAGACCTTTCCTCTGCTCAAATCCTTTGGGTACTCCAGAGAGCTCATTCCCTCACAGAGCAGTCTGGATTGTTGGACATATCTCCTTACTGAATTAAAATTTGTCTCTCTCTGGCAAATGGATGCCATCAGAACATTTTAATTCTTTTGATGAGTTTTTGGCCTGAATGGAATAAAGTCAGTAAAGATTTTTAGAGGGAATGCTTTCCTTGAAGAATCCTTATCATCCCATCTTTTCTCACCTACTCCTCTCTGCTTATATCCAGCCTTCAACCTTATGGATGAGAAATGCTATAAAGCAACTCCAAGTCCAGAGATGAATTCTCCAAAAACTTAGTGTAATGATAAGTTTATTTTGGTTCTGTAAAGCCCTGAGGGCTATGGTCCTATGTACTATATACGAATAATTGCTAAAGTGGAATATGAAACATCATCTCCAGTTAGTGCCTCTAGGCTAGAACTGTCACTTCATTGAAACAAACAAAAATTTTTTCATGACTTTCAATGCCATTTATTTATTCATTTAACAAATATACATTGAGATCCTACTCTGTGTTAACACTGTGTGTTTCCTATATACCCCCACTTTATTATATACCTCATTCATTTTGGCACTTCATTTAACATCTTCTATTTAACACCTTGATGATAATTTTATTTAGGTTCTTTTAAATGATAAGACAAACCTCTCAAATGTTATGTCTATTTATTTGTCCATATGATAAAATAAGACTGTTTTAAATATTAGGGCTTCAGAAAAAAATATTTAAAATTGATATGTCATTAAAAATTGTACATAAATGTACCATTTATAAATATGATTTGTATCTATACATATCGTTTTTCTTTGCTGTTTGAGGAAATTATTTGTATTATTATAACAATGTATTATCAGGATCAGGAAGAGAACTATCTTAGGTTTTCTTAAGTGTTATTAGGATTATTTCTTAGGTACTAAAAATCCCAACAAATTGGATATTTAAAAATACCTGAATAATTTAATTTAAGATCATCAGAACCAATAGCCTCATTTGCAAACCAGCTTAATGAAAATAAATGGGAAGTCTAATAGCTTCCTGAATATAACTGTTATGCCTCACTACCTTTCTTATTCACTATATGAATAATTCTGCCTTCACAAATGTGGTAAACGGGTAAAAAATAGATCAAATAGAGACAGGTATACACTTTGTTCAAGTTCGAAGTCAAAGAGGTTAGAATTCAATTACAAATGTTTTTCCTTTGTTACATTATGCAAACTTGGAACTAGATATTATGACATTTAGTGAAAATATTTCATATTTTAAGATGTGCATCTTCATTTGCCAAATAGATTAAATAGCTGATCAATGTAGAAACAGCAATCATATCACAAACTTACATTATAAACAACTACAAAAATGTGAAAAACCAATGTTTACAAATGATAGCAAAGAATAAATTATTTTTCAGTGCACATAATTAGGTATATATAGGATAATTTAAAACCAAATGGAGTGATTGCTAATGCTGAGCTCTTAAAAATCTCCATCAAAATATACACGTTACCCAAGAGAGAGTGATAAAAATAAACTGTGACACAAAAACAGAATGTTGTCTCCCTTTTCATCCTTAAAACTTGGATGATATCTCATCAAAGTAATTTGCCAAGTGTGCAAATGATGAAAAACTTTAATTCCAAAACCATTTCTCTAGATTACCAACAGACTTATATTCTTGATGCCTTTTCACATGATCACAAGCCAAGCATGCATGTGATTCCCAAAATCGTGGAAGATTTACTGTGAAATCCTTCCTCCAGTTAAAGTAGCTAAGGTATAATTTATTGTTTTTGTCAACTTCCTTCAGATACTTTGCTAGCTCACTGGGAGAGTTGTAATCTTCCACATGAATGAATGAATCTGCTGGAATATAATTTTCATAGTTTTCCCTAGATGGCCCCAGAACAACAGGTACAGAGCCAGCCAGAAAAGCATTGTACAGCTTTTCTGTGATGTAATCTTTGTGGATTGAGTTTTCAAAGGAAAGATAAAATTTGCAAGTGGATATGGTAGGAATCAAATTTTTATCATTCACATACTCTCCAAATGCTTGCCCATAGGTATGGATTTCAATGCTTTTGCTTAGTTCATTGTAATATTTGACCCTGGCATGCTCAGGGTTCCAGTTACTTACAACCCAGCACACTAACTTCTCTTTGTTTGGCACTTCAAACACGAAGGGGTTTGTGCTCACCGTCAAGAAGCCATAAGGCACTTGGATATCTGAGTCGCGGCGGTAAGTCAGAGTCAGGTTGAACAGGTGCTCAATACCACTCTTTTGGGGCGTGTGAGTTGGTGATTCCAAATTCATCCAAATCCATTTCTGGAAGGGTGGCCTAGCCTGCTGAGGTAAATTAGTCAGATCCCAACTGATGTCTCGGTGATGGATCAGAACTGCATGAGATTTGTTGTACAGAGAACGGTCCGTGGTGAGGTGGCATCCTTGGATGTTGAACATTGCTTGGCAGGATGTAAGATCAAAGGTCTGTCCAAATGGCCACACCCAAATCAGAATAGTAGTTTCATTAAAATAATCAGTCTTGGTGGAGAAGAAATTTTTCATTTTCAGCACTGAGCTGGCTGACTCCATTGGACTGAAGATCCAGCTGTTGGTGGGCTTGATGTAAATGAACAGACATGCCACAAAGCAGCCCAGGATAACGCAGACGATTAAAAATGGGCGCAGAATTCCTTTGGATGCTGGTGTCATAATTATTTCTGTGAAACAGGAAGAGAAAGATAGAGGGGTAGGTAGGGGTAGGAATGAAGAGTTAATCATAAAGATAATTTGAGATGAACAGGTGGTACATCCTAAAATACACTTAATCACAAAATCAACTGTATTTACCTTTTCAGTGTTATCAAACCATTGAGAGATATAGAGCTTTCGCTTAAGCTCTGCCTTCAAACTGCCTTCAAAAGGAAGTTTCTCCTAAACTCTACAAATAATGAGTCAGAATTGTTATAATGTACCGGCATATCTTCAAGCTGAGTTACATTTTTTTTAATGCCATGTTTACCTGTTATATTTTTACTTGCTTGTAGAAATCAGGCACAACAAGGACTGTCATCATCAAAGCTATGACTAAAATTTTCAGTATTTTGAAACCACATCAGATTTGTGAACATTTCCCAGTCGATGCAATCACTTATTTACTCGTGCACTTTTTGAGACTGTAATATAACTTTGCAGTTCAGATAGAGTTCAATAGAAAACCAAACTTTTTAAAGGAAAAAGTTATGTTTTTGTTTTTTGGTGTAAGTTTTTCTTCACTGTTAAAAATGCATCAGGATAATCATCCTGTAAAAACTGACAACTCTTGATTTGATATCTGTTTTTTTAGTAAGTACACTGATGCAAAAATTTGATAAATTAAAACCCCTCATTGTTTATTTTTATTTTGTCTTACAATTTTCTTTGCTCACTTTTAATAATCTGTTAGTACACCCAATATCTACTAGGATGTGATAATCAAATGCTCCATTGGCATTACAACAACAGTCTCACTTATGTGGTATTGCAGCATTAAAAACAAATTTTTCTTAGCATTAAAATGATATTAATATTATAAAAATAAAAATAAATGAATTCTCAAAAGAAAAGAATTACATTTCTTGGACAACTATATTGATCTTGTGAATTTTAGCAGATTGCAGCTAAAAAGATGAGTCAAGGCTTTTAAATTTTTTTATACAAGTGTCTTCAAGGTTATTCCTCTTTGATATTCATGCCTCTTTACAAATATGAACACAAAGATAAAATATGTAATATGTTTGCAAAAGTGTCTCTTGATCAAATTTTTACTGAACCTCTGAAACTCATTATTCTTCTCACCAAAATAATATGGTCTATCAATTTCAGACTCATTAAAGTATTTTAAAATCTTACCAAAACTAGTGTAGAAACATTAGATATTTTTCCTTCCAGAAAAAGGGAGAAATTGTCTTTCATTTAATTATCTAAATTTATGTGAGCATTTAAAAAATCATATTTTTGGGTTATACAGTTTTTCTTAAAGCATGTGACATTCTCTATGTAGTAAAGCTTGATTTTGTGAGTCCAAAGATTCTGGACATTGTATTCTGGAGCACTCCTAAGACAGGTTTACCGTCGAAGTTAGCTTCAGTACTGCCCAGTCAATAACAAAAGGAAAATAAAAAACTAAATATGTCCAGGAACTATTAATTAACCTTTGAGCTACAGAGAAACTCAGGAAGGTATATGAAGGAAATCTCAACTCCTTAGAACTAAATGACATTGATGGTACTGCATGTCAAGTTTTCTGAAAATGTACTTAGTACTTAGAAGAAAATTAACAGATTTGCATAGTTTTGTAGAAATTAATTAACAAATTGGCCAACTCAACAAGCTGCACAAAGAACAAGGTTCCAAAGCTAAAGAAATAAGAAGTGAAAAATTAACGTAGTGATAGAAATCGTTAAAATTGAGAGCAAAAATTTGAGATGACTAATAGCATCACATGTAACTATGTAAGGTGATGGATGTTAACCAAACTTATTGTGGTAATCATTTTGCAATACTATATACATCAAATCATAATGTTGTATACCTTAAACTAATACAATGTTATATGTCAATTATAACTCAATAAAACTGGAAAAAAATTCTAAGATAAACTTCAGGCAAGGATAATCAAGAAAAACAAGAGAAATTCAAATTAAATACCAAAAAAGAATAAATAATTATTTATTTAACACAGAAAAAACTAGAAATGATTATATTGAGTAATTTTATGCAAATAAATTTGAAAATCTGATTAAACGAATGGTTGTATTTCTGCGCATATGGAAAAATGCCAATTTTAATCAGAAATTATGATTAAACAAGTAACAGTTAAAGAAATAGAATTCATAAATGATAACAACTAAAAAAATTCATAAATGATAACAACTAAAAACAAACACTAGACCTAGATGATTTTGCAGGAATGATATTAGTAATTTAATGAATAGAAAATACTATCATTTTAAAAATAAAATCATTCTAGAAAACAGAAAAATAAGGAAAGAAACTTAACTCATTATATGAAGCCGATTATTATCTTGTTACCAAAAAAAACAGGGAAAGTTAAAAAAAAATCTATTTCATTTATAAACACAGATGCAAAAGTACAAAAATTTAACAATAAACAATATTGAAAATATATCGTGATCTAATTCAAGAGTAAATTTATGGAAGTTTAGTTACATTTGATCCTACTTTATAAATTTAACTAGTTGGGTAATCTCTCAATTTTTTCTAGCCCTTGGGATCTACAGACTGAGAAAACTTACTGGAAGGATCTGCTTTTTAATGGAGTAATATTAATCTTTAAGATACCTGATTCGATTGAGCACTGCAGTGTTTTGTTTTGTTTTTCTATCAGGTCAATGTTTAATGGTTTTTAAAAATGCTCTCATTGAAAGTTTCCTCAAATCCTTTTTGAATTGAAATGCAATGGCAAAAACTATCTAAATAAATGATGTCAATTCAATACAATTAGGTTACAACTTTAATAGCTGCCATTTAAGAAATGCTCAGTCTTGGCTAGGCCTTGTGCCAAGCATTTTGCACACATCATTCCCCCTCAATCCTCACAGAACCCCTATCAAGGAGGTCTTTTATCACCTCTGCTTCACAGATAAGGAAATTGAGGGCTAGAGATATAATTAACTAGCTTATGAGGGCCAGAGATATAATTAACTGGCCTAGCCATTGAGTTATGCTCTTTCTTGCCTTCTACAATCTTCTTTGAGCAAATAATACAAACCGATAATCCATTGAGGTACATTTGGCACCTCAAGTTTTATTGTCTTGATTTCCCTGGTCTCTATTCTTTATAATTGAGGACTATTTACCAATGAGTTAAATTTATATCTATTTCTCTTAACAAGAACAATACCTGACACTGATATGGTGCTTATTAGTGCCAAACATTGATCTGAGCACTCACAGTAACAAATATATATGTAAGCACATGTATTACTTCATTATATTCCCATTTTATTGATGAAGAAACTGAGGCACAAAACAATGAAGAAACTTGCCCAAAGTCACACAGTTAGTAAGTGGCAGAGTACACTTTCAAACCCAGGCTAGCAGGCTCCAGGGTCTGGGCACTTGATGACCACCTTTTGTTTACGGATTCCTCAGGCTGCAGCCAGAGAATGTAATCGTCTTGATGATACCAGAAAGTAAGCTCCATGAAGGGCTTTGTTTCTTTACTGCTGAATCCTCATCACCAGAATATAGTAGGTGCTTAATAAATGCTGTATATGCTGCATGAATGAATGTGTGGATTGATGAGTCCCAACTATGTACAAAGTAAAATGCTTGGTAACTAGATAAACATGTGCCAAGTGTGAACTATATATATTATATATATATAGTTGCCAAGTGAAGAACTATATATATAGTTGCTTTCTCTGTGCATTTAACATATATCCCTCTACAGAATAACTACCATTAAAATTGACCTACAAGTATTCCTACCACTACGTGAGCAAAATCTCCCGGTTTTGCCTCTCTTTGTCATGTCTCAAAATTGGCATCTATCTGGTACGTTTTAGTCCCATGACTCTTTTTTTGGCCAAATGAGAAAGAAGTGGTCACTAGGCAGAAACGATGTTCCTTCCACTGTGTGCCTTTCAGTTTCCCTGCTTCCTGGACATTTTGTATTACTTGAGCTTCTTTTTGTTAACTCTTTGCACACTCTCTCCCCTCAACTTTTCACTGCTGTCCGGGTCAATTACTAACCAATGGGGGCAGTTACTCAGTGACCCCTGCTTTGTATAGAAGCTGTCAGAAAAGTTTGCCTCTTAGAGCCAAATTGACATCCCCTTGACAGGAACCTTTTCAACTACTAGCTAAAATTCAGTTGGATATCTGAAATGCCTTGAACTGCTAATTGATACAATTTATTTTTAAAGCACCCATAGCAGTGCTATTGCTCTCACCCAGAGACAGCAATAAATTTATAGCATAAAGTAAATTGTAACAGTAAATAGGATAATTAAACCTTTTCAATTATTTTTAATAGGTTCAAGTACCATAAAAGACTATTTAAAGACTTTAGCATTAAAAATAACAGAATCTTGGGGGCCAGCCCGGTGGCATAGTGGTTAAGTTTGCGCACTCCACTTTGGTGGCCCGGGGTACAGGGGTTTGGATCCTGGGCACCGACCTAGGCACTGATCATCCAGCCATGCTGTGGTGGCGTCCCATATATAATGTAGAAGAAGATTGGCGCCGATGGTAGCTCAGTGACAATCTTCCTCAAGCAAAAAGAGGAGGATTGGTGACAGATGTTAGCTCCGGGCCAATCTTCCTCACCAAAAAAAATAAATAACAGAATCTTTAAAACACTGCTTGATAAGACTTGGTATGCATATGAACCTGCTTTCCATTCAGGGACTACTTTCAGTCATACTTGGAGAATGCTCTACTGAGTGTTAGAGAATGGAAGAGAGCTTGGAATAGAAAAGGTTAGAGTTGTGATTCTCAAACCACAAATATACTTCAAAGTATTAGGAAGAGAAATGTGAAACCACGGAGAACAGGAGGCTTCTTCAAGTTGTAATTCTACTTTAAATTTTTTTGGTGTGTGTGTGTGTGTTTTGAATATTTATTTTTTATCATTATTATTTTTTTTTATCTTTTTGTGTGAGGAAGATCAGCCCTGAGCTAACACCTGTTGCCAATCCTCCTCTTTTTTGCTGAGAAAGATTGGCCCTGGGCTAAAATCTGTGCCCATCCTCCTCTACTTTATGTGGGATGCCGCCACAGCATGGCTTGATGAGCAGTGCACAGGTCCGTGCCCCAGATCTGAACCTGCAAACCCCAGGCCACTAGAAGTGGAGCGTGCGAACTTAACCATTATGCCGCCAGGCCGGTCCCTTGAATACTTATTTTAAATTGAAGAAAACAGGAGTATGCCATAGAATAGAATTCAATACTTGCCTAAAATTTTAAGATAGAACAGGACAGCTGGGTTTGCAACTTGCCCCGTGGGACTTTTTGCCTAGACTGCAGCCACCACCTACTTCTTCAGCCCACCTCTCTGTCTTGCACTAGCAGGCAAGTGGGGTTGGAAGAGATTGCTCCTTATGCCTTCAGGAGTTCTTGGGTCAACATGTTTGACAATCATTGTGTGGTACTCTTATTCTCTATTTGTTGTGTGGGTGCACAATCAAACCATTCCTGATAAGGTAAGATTTTTCTCCTCACTGAAATGTGTAAAGATCATAGACCATTTGAATAGAATTTTGGATCCATTTGGGGATCTTCAGATCAACTCCAAAGACCAGAAACAAATCATTGACAAATTGATAAGTGGACTAAAGTTAGAAATAGTTAAAAAAAAATTACTACATATAGTCACATTGTGGCTTTTTCCCTGTTAAATAAAATAAAATTTGTATTCTGATAGTCCCTGGACCATAGAAAGCACTATGTAAGTGTTTGCTTTTATGTTATTATTCCGTTAAATAGTCAAGAATCAGAGCTCTCGTCATAGCTGAAACTCTTTTCGAATAATAGATCCCTTCTGCTTTCTATGCAAATTATCACCATTTCTAACCACACACACACACACACACACAGTTCTGCTCTATGTTCAAAACATAACTCATTATTAATAATGTCTGAATAAAATACATAAGAAAATTTTCTAATGAACTTAAGCAGGGTCTTTCAAGTGTTCACGGAATCAGTCGTTTTACAAAAGGTTACAATATAAGCATATTGTACTTAAAGGATTCTGTGGCAGATACTTGTTGGTTTTTACAGCCTAACAATCACTCTCTCTTCTTCTGAGAATAGCATCCCAATTTCCTATTGGGATCTCACCTCTCCTGGGTGCAACCTTTGGGGCTGCAGAGAACACTATCTCCTCCTTTCCTCATTCATGTTCAGCAGAGGAGCCAGATCATTCAAACTCTCTCCCTGGGATTTGGAAACTTGAGTAGAAGGGCCAAGACGGAAAAATGTTGGAGCTGATTAATCACAGAGGGGTTCCCTGAGAAGACAATTATGAAAACTCTGCTACCTGGGTCCAAAGAGCTGCTCGGGATCCCTCCTTCCTTCCTGGGCTTGGTTCTTCACCTATTCCTTTAGCTCCAAGAATTACTCCATAAACTTGCAAGAATTTCCTTTTTTCGACATTAGTTTTAATTGTTTTTATTTCTTGAAACAAACAGCAAAAATTTAAACATAACAAATCCTAACCAATAAAAAAAACCCTCAACTGATTATCTCTCCTCCTCTTTTTCTTCCTTCAGGATATGATGTATATAACTTGAATCTTTCAAAATATGTCCATAATTACCTGGATTAAAAAAAAAAAAAAAAAACTCTAGGGTCTGGCCTGGTGACGTAGTGGTTAAGTTTGTGAGCTCCGCTTCAGTGGCCTGGGGTTTGCAGGTTCAGATCCTGGGCGAGGACCTACGCACTGCTTATCAACCCATGCTGTGGCAGCATCCCATATATAAAACGCAGGAAGATGGGCACAGATGTTAGCTCAGGGCCAATCTCCCTCGCCAAGAAAAACACCTCTATATACATTCCTAAACAGCAAACAAACTCCACCCAGAGTTTAGGTGTTTGGTGGTAGGTGGTGTCTAACTGACCTATTAGTAATCTGTTTAGGCAGGCTCAAAGAACAATTTGTTCCCCATGGAATCCTTATGGTGTTTAGTGAGTTCTTTGTATTTGTTTTGTTTTGTTTTTATTTCTCCCTACAATTTTTTTTTTTTTTGGTGAGGAAGATTGGCCCTGAACTAACATCTGTTGCCAATCTTCCTCTTTTTGCTTGCAGAAGATTGTCTCTAACATCTGTGAGCATTTTCTTCTATTTTGTTTGTGGGATGCTGCCACAGAATGGCTTGATGAGCAGTATGTAGGTCCGCGCCTGGGATCGGAACCCCTGAACCCTGGGCTGCTGAAGCAGAGCACACGAACTTAACTGCTGTACCACTGGGCTGGCCCTTCTCCCTACAGTTTTTATGCTAAGATCCTTTGCAAAAATAAAAATATAAGCCTTATACTTTCTACACTGTATACCAAATTGTATTCTGCCCTGAAGTACATAAAACTTTATATATTCATCACTTCACTTTCACAGATTCCTTCAACACTTCACATTCTGCTGAACTTTTCTCATCGATGTTCCTGCTCTGAGTTCTCACAACTCTCCCATTAGATCCTGAGCCAAATGCCTCCTGCCTCTGGGACAGATGCCATTTACTTTTTGGGAAGAAGACACTGGTTGATTTTTGGAATGTTATCAAATTTGTGTTTGTGAACATTTCTCAAAGACTTTTGGATATCATCTCTGATATTTCCAGGGGTAAGCCTCTGTTTTACTTCCTCCAAACACTGAATAAGCTGCCACCAAAATACGCCAGTTTGAGTCACCAATGCTTTTGCTTAATATCCCTCAGAACACACGCTGGCGCCTACTAGAAGTCCAACTTATTTCTGCAGTGATTTCCTCTTTAGGGATATTACCTCTAAAATGCTCAAAAATGTCTCTTTTTCTTTCTCTGTTTTCATTTTTGTCTCAGACATTTGTTTCCTTTGGTGTGCAAGCTGCCCACTGCCACTTTTCCTGCACCGCAAAGTTCTTTATCTTGGGTAGTTTCTACATTCACCCTCTTTGAAATTTTCTTTTCAATTCAGGGATTAACTTTTTTAGTTTGATCTTTTATCTGCTCTCTTCTCTCTCTACTTGAAATCACTAGTTCTTAATCGCTGTCTTTATTCACTTTAGCTCTTTTTACCAGCTTCAGCTGCAGCTCGAACAATCTGATCTGACATTGAGCCCAAGTGTAACTTGGTCCATGTGCTGCTTGCCCATAGAGAATACCACAGGCAGGGCCCGGGGGTGATTTTCTTGCATTTTCCCAGAACATGCTTTCTGGCTTTCCTTGAAGCCAATAGTCCTTCATAATCTGGCTGTCAGCACTGGCCCTTTCTACGATTATTGTCAGATTTAAGCAGATAGCAGCCAGCCACTGAAGGTCAAGGAAGCCTTTTTAAAAAAACCTCTCACTTTGGGCTGATATATTACTAGGCATTTCTGACTCTGAAGATTAGAATTCCTTCCTTCCAGATGACAAAGTAGAGCAATTAACCCAGTGGTTCCTCCTTGACATCTCCCTGTCCTTCAAATCCACACCTGACCCACCAAATCCCACCAATATTGCCTCCTAAATATCCCTTAGATTAGTTGACTTCGCTCCATTTCCCTAGGTCAAATGTCTATCATCTCTTGTACAGACTGCTGACATTGCTTTTTAAGTGGTCCACCTGGCGCTCACTTCTGATCTTTTCAATCCACTGACAATGCAGTAGACAGTGGTTCTCCAAGTGTGGTCCCTGGACCAGCACCATCAGCATCCGCATCGCCTTGGATCTTGTTAGAAATCCAAATTCTTCCACGCAAACCCAGACACACGGAGTCAGAAACTCTGGGGTGAGGCCTAGCAATCCATTTAAAAAAGTTCTCCAAGTAATTCTGACATACACGAAAATCTGAGAATCCCTGCAGTAGAGTGATCTTTTCAAACCACAGATTACACTGTTTAAGGCCCTTCAATGAATTCCAATTGCTTTTAAGACAAAGTTAAAAAGTCTTAATGTGGCTTAAACAGCCTTGGATGATGGGATCCCTGCCTCTGTCTGCAGCCTCAGTGCATGCCAAGCTCCCTGTTGCATTCCCTGCATCACTGTGCTTGGCTCTCTTGCACGGGGTCACTGCACCTCATCTTCCCTCTCCCTGGAATAGTTTCCCTCTGCTCTTCATTGACTTGCTCCTTTTCAGCTTTCAGCTCTCAGTTCCACTGGTAGTTGCCTCTGGAAAGATTCCTGATAACCTCCCAACACCTTCCCCCGCCACTAAATCAAAGGCCCCAAGTACGTGTCGCATACATGGTACCATGTGCCATTTTTTCATAGCACTTACCATAGTAGCAAGTTTATCTACATTAGGGTGAGTATTTGATTAATGTTTTTGCCTCTGTTCTACTGTAACTAGGCTCATATGGTAGATGTTGGGTGCTTTTCCTTAGTATTTAATCCCTGGTGCCTAGTCAGACTTGGCATATCCTTGCTCTCAACAGATATTTTTTGAGTGACCAAATAGCTAGCAATTATAATACATTTGCAGTGTTTCAGGTTAAGACTTTTATACAGATTTTATCATTTAATCTTCAGGAAAATATATTTCCTTTTGTTCATTTAACAAATAAGTTTGTATCATTTTCTATGTGCCAAGCATGGGTCTAAGCACTTAACAAATATTAATTCCTTCAAATTTCATAATGACCAGATGAAATATACACCACAGTTATATTCACTCTTACAGATGAAGAAACTGATGCACACCTGTTTGTCTCATGTCACACAGTAAGTGGTCAATCAAGATGTGGACACTAGTGGCTCGACCCCAAAATATGTTGCTTTAAAATATATTTTGAGAACTGACTTCCAGCTTACAATTGCAAAGAATTCTGTGAATTATAGGAATGAAAATTTATTTTATGATATATATTACTCTGAAGCCATTGTTCATTAGACTAAACTAGATTCACCAATACTTCTTCTCTGTTCTTATTCTGGAAACCATGGAAACCAGGGACAGTGGGTCTAGAATACTAGAAGTGTTAGATAATTCTCCTCCTGTCCCCAAGAGAGTGTAAATGGGTGAACAGAGCATGAGAGGAGTCTAACTTTTTTATTATTGGAGTGTTTATAAAGTAATTCAAGGAATATCAAGGATTATTGACACATTTGCAATCGCAAATTCAAGGGCTCTCTGATAGTTGTATTCCTGCTAGCAACATCCTCTTTCAGGTGAATTCCTCATGTGCTGCTTTGTGGAGCCAGCTTTAAAACTTAACTAACCTAATTTTGGCTGAAGCAATTAGGCAAGAAGAAGAAATAAAAGGGATTCACATTGGGAAGGAAGAAGTAAAACACTTGCTGTTTGCAGATGACATGATTCTATATATAGAAAACCCTAAAGAATCAACCAGAAAACTATTAGAAATAATCAACACTACAGCAAAATTGCAGGGTACAAAATCAACTTACAAAAATCAGTTGCATTTCTATACACTAATAACAAACTAGCAAAAAGAGAAGTCAAGAATACAATCCCATTTATAATTGGAACAAAAAGAATAAAATATCTAGGAATAAACTTAAGCAAGGAAGTGAAAGACCTATACACTGAAAAATATAAAACATTGTTGAAAGAAATGGAAGAAGACATAAAGAAATGGAAAGATATTCCATGCTCATGGATTGGAAGAATAAATATAGTTAAAATTTCCATATTACCTAAAGCAATCTACAGATTCAATGCAATCCCAGTCAGTATCCCAATGATATTCTTCATGGAAATAGAACAAAGAATCCTAAAATTTATATAGAACAACAAAAGACCCCAAATAGCCAAAGCAATCTTGAGAAAAAAGAAGAAAGCTGGGGGCATCACACTCCCTAACTTCAAAATATACTACAAGGCTATAGTAATCAAAACAGCATGGTACTGACACAAAAACAGACACACAGATCAATGGAACAAAATTGAAAGCCCAGAAATAACCACACATCTATGGACAGCTAATCTTCAACAAAGGGGCCAAGAACATACAATGGAGAAAGGAAAGTCTCTGCAATAAATACTCTTGGAAAAACTGGACAGCCACCTGATAAAGAATGAAAGTAGACCATTATCTTATAACATACACAAAAGTTAACTCAAAATGGATTAAAGACTTGAATGTAAGACCTGAAACCATAAAACTCCTAGAAGAAAATATAGGCAGTAAACTCTTTGACTTCAGTCTTAGAAGCCTCTTTTCAAATACCATGTCTAATCAGGCAAGGGAAACAAAAGAAAAAATAAACAAAGGGGGCTACATCAGACTAAAAATCTTCTGCACGGCAAAGGAAACCATGAACAAAACAAAAAGACAACCCACCAACTGGGAGAAAATATTTGCAAATCATACATCTGACAAGAGGTTAATTTCCAAAATATATAAAGAACTTATACAATTCATCAACAAAAAAACAAAGAACCCGATCAAAAAATGGACAAAGGATATGAACAGACGTTTTTCCAAAGAAGATATACAGATGGCCAACAGGCACATGAAAAGATATTCAACATCACTAATTATTAGAGAAATGCAAATCAAAACTACAATGAGATATCACCTTAGACCTGTCAGAATGGCTATAATTACCAAGACAAAAAATAACAAATATTGGAGAGGATGTGAAGAAAAGGGAACCCTCGTACACTGCTGGTGGGAATGCAAACTGGTGCAGCCACTGTGGAAAATAGTATGGAAATTTCTCAAAAAATTAAAAATAGAAATACCTTATGATCCAGCTATCCCACTACTGGGTATTTATCCAAAGAACCTGAAATCAACAATCCAAAGAGGCTTATGCACTCACATGTTCATTGCAGCATTATTCACAATAGCCAAGATGTGGAAGCAACCTGAGTGCCTATCAACTGATGAATGGATAAAGAAGATGTTGTATTATATACAATGGAATACTACTCAGCCATAAAAAAGACAAAATTGTGCCATTTGCAACAAGATGGATGGACCTGGAGGGTATTATGTTTAGTGAAATAAGTCAGAGAAAGATAAACACCATATGATTTCACTCATATGTTCATATGTGGAAGATAAACAAACATGTGGATAAAGAGAACAGATTAGTGGTTACCAGAGGGGTGGGGGGGGTGGGCGAAAGGGGTAAAGGGGTACATATGTATGGTGATGGATAAAAAATAGACTATTGGTGGTGAGGACAATGCAGTCTGTACAGAAACTGATACATAATAATGTACACCTGAAATTACACAGTCTTATAAACCAATATGACCTCAATAAAATAAGTAAAAAATTAACTAACCTCAAAGAGCCAAGATGCCTAAAAACAATAAAGGTAGAGAAAAGAAATAATTTAAATAAAAATTTCAGTTATAGACCAGAGTTTCTCCACATAATATCATCTGTTAATATTTTTAAATGATTTACAAATATTTATTTTAGCCATTACTTAAAACAGAAAAAAGAATTCCTTCTCTATAAATTTGTCTATTCCAAATTCCCTGGATCTCACCAGACTACTACACAAGGTCATATGCTTTTAATGACCATATTATGATAGCTTGATCATCAGTCTTACTACCAGGAACTTGTCTTCTTCAAGGTGTCTCTCAGTTGTTTCTGTAAAAGACCACGGGAGTTGCACATGGACCCCAAAGCCATCTGGCAGCAGCACACCCCATCCACCGTTGTTTGTCCTTCTTCATCATTTGGCCCCCACGAGTCTAAGAATCCAGTTGAAGCAGCCTCACTTCTGCACCTACCCATTGAATGTGTGGGCTTAGAATCCCAAATCCAGCTGTCCCCTGACCTCTAACCCTCTGGGTGCCAGAGCTTCTGGGTTCACATTGCAGCTGGAAAACTGGCTATCTCAATCAAGCTTTGTCACTGACTCCAGCAGCTTTGAATGTGCTGAGCCACTCGCAACATCGCTCCCAGAACATTTCCCTTAATTTCTGGTCCTCTATCTGCTAAGGGTAGAGGCTTTAGTCCAGTTTATAGGGCAAGGGAGTGAATCCACGGGAAACGAACTGCTTCATCTTCCTTGGCTCTTTCCTACACCCTTTTCCCCAACATAAAATTCTCCCTCTTCCATTCACAAAAATGAAAGTGAAAACAAAAACAAAACATCATCATGCATATCATACTAAGAAGAAGGCTGCAGGCATAAAAGAGAGAATATTTACCTATAGAGGTAAACAATGTATTAGACGGGGCATTGCTGTGACAACAGTTTCTGGATCAGGCCAAATTTGCAGGCTGATCCTCTTTTGAACTCATGTGAAACTAATAAGCACCAGCTTTACTGGGACTAAATAAAAACACATCACTGCAGTTAATGAGATGCTTCTGAAACTTGTTAAATCTATAGTAAGAGAAGAGGCCAGTAAGAACTAAAATAGAAAGGATGAGCCACAAAGAAGTCAACAGCCTAAGAGACAATGTGATAAAAGTGTAGCTAAAGAGATTGTGGGAAAGAAGCAAGTTTAATCAACGTGCAACTGAGTAATCTGAAAATGAACTGATGGATTAACGTACTTAACAGAAGACGATATTGTTAGAAGAAAGGTAGAAAGGCAGAATTTTGAAGTAAAAATATCCAAGAGTGAGAAACTCTTAATTTTATTTATTTTTTTTTTTGTGAGGAAGATCAGCCCTGAGCTAACATCCATGCCAATCCTCCTCTTTTTGCTGAGGAAGACCGGCTCTGAGCTAACATCTATTGCCAATCCTCCTCCTTTTTTTCCTCCCAAAGCCCCAGTAGATAGTTGTACGTCATAGTTGCACATCCTTCTAGTTGCTGTATGTGGGACGCGGCCTCAACATGGCGGGAGAAGCAGTGCATCCGTGCGCGCCCGGGATCCGAACCCCGGCCGCCAGCAGCGGAGCGCGCTCACTTAACCGTTAAGCCACAGGGCCCGCCCGAGAAACCCTTAATTTTAGAGATACAGATACTCCAGTCCTTGGAGGGGAGGCCTTCTATTGTATCATGGTAATTTAACTGGCCCCATTGGCTTCTTTCTTTGTAGTCTGAATGAAATATCCTCCAGGGTCATCTAACTTTATTATTCTGATTTAATTCCTAATAAATAATCTTTTGAATATTCAGTTCACCAAGTAGTCAAATACTCAGAAAAAAGTGCCATATTTGGTGAACATAGTAGAGAAAATGGAGGCTATCAAAGAGAATACATCAAAAGAGAAGACTCTTGTTTCCTCCCCTCCCGTCACAGTGGAAGAGACAATTGTTATCGCATCTAAGGCTGATTCCTCCTCATAACTCTGGAATCAAAATGAGTAAAGTGACCTCATTCCATTTATTATCCCTGATTTTTCCTACTTCTTCAATTCCTATGTTTCTAATTCTTATTTTCCATTAGAATTTAAATACAATCATAGTTCTCTTTTCTTCTGTTAAAGAACCTCCACCCTCCCAAACACTGCTCCTCGTTTCTCTCGCCGCAAACAGCCACATTGTCCGTATACCCGCCTAAGCCTCCAACTGGAAATCATGATTTATTCCTTCCACCCCCTTAACCTGACATCTAGTCAATTACTACATTTAGTCAATTGAAATGCTGTATTTGTTAGATCTTACTCCCTTTCTCCACTCTATTGTCCCTTCATTGTTTATGCCTGCATCATTTATTTCCTGGTTTATTGTAATGAACCACTAACTGTTATCACTGATATTCGTCTTGCTTTCCTCCAGTTCATAGCAAACAATGTGACTTGAATGTTGTTTCTTTTTCTTTCAATTTCTCTCTTTCAAAAAAGACTTATTGTAAAAGTAATATTAGGGAGGAAGGAATTAAAGCAGCTAGTCTGTGATCCCTCCTGATTATCAGAGAGATTCTCCTGAGGAGTGGGAGGGAAGAAGATGGGTGACCGGTTTAATGTCCTTGTAAACATATAATTTGAACTCCAGGCCAACAGACTAATAATATTTGCTGAAAGGGAGAATTCTTATCAATGAAAAACTTTGAAGAAGATGTTCTTGGTTTAGGATTGCTTATTGCAAACAAGCCTAAACTTGGATGGATTTATGAGGCACGGGGGGCATCCCTAGAGATGCCCTAGAGAATGTCACATAAGCTATATAACTCTCTTAAGTATAAAATAGAAATGTCTTTGGGGCCGGCCCCGTGGCTTAGCGGTTAAAAGCGCGCGCTCTGCTGCTGGCAGCCCGGGGTTCGGATCCTGGGCGCCCACCGACGCACGGCTTCTCCGGCCATGCTGAGGCCGCATCCCACATACAGCAACTAGAGGGATGTGCAGCTATGACATACAACTATCTACTGGGGCTTTGGGGGAATGAATAAACAAAATTAAAAAAAAAAGAAATGTTTTATGACTTAAATGATCCCCACTGTGTGAAGTGACATTGGGAACTTCTATTATCATGGACCAGAGATGCAAAAAGAAGGGCCTATGGAGACTAGTAAGATGTTTCAGACCTCTCCTTGCCTCTTGATTGATTGCATCCTTAAAGTAATGGTAAAGCTTGATACTGGGACAATCTCTGATTGAAGTGAGTCTTGTATGACAATCTTATCCTTTGTATTAGCTTAATGTTTACTGTATACAATTTTGAAAATACACAAACATAATAAATGAAAGTCTATAATGCAACTCTCAGAAATAATAATATTTTGTCTTTCTTTCTAGTCTTTATTGTTTAGATCTATTTAGTTATCTTAACTCTTTACCTATCTAGTTTCAATTACCGATAGTGTATGCTATTTTTTAAACAATAGTGAGAACCAATAGATATAGATAATTTTTTTCTCCTGCTTTTTTTTACTTCAAGTTGAGAGCATTTGCTCCTGTCACCAAGAAAAAACTTGATTTTTGATGGCAAGGTAACTTTTCACTATATGAATACTGTAACTTATTCACCATTCACCAATTGTTGGTCATAAAAGTTATTTTCACCTTTTTTCTAATAAATATTTATTACCACAATATGCAATTTACACAATGAATTTATAACTATATTTCTGATTATCTCCTTAATATTGATTTGGAGAAAGGGGAAAATTAGATGAAAGAGAATGAACAATTTCAAGGCTATATATCCTTAATAAAGATATAAGAACTCAGAACTTTTCTGAAAAAAGGAAAGAGCTCTTCTTATAAGAATCTAGACATGCTGAGTATTATCTTTTAAGGTATATGTGCTTTTTTTGCATTTGATAAGAAATATATAATTTAAGTTTCTGTTTAATTTACTTTGATAACTGGTGAAGTAAGCTTATATTTATTGGTTATTCATATTTATTTATAAATGGATTGCCCGTCTATTTTCCAAATTTGTTTTACTCACAGAAGAACAATTTTAATAGAATGACATAGTATGTTTTCATTGAGAAAAATACATACTTTTGGTACATCGTTGTTTTCAAATAATTTAAATAGACATAATGAATTATTTCTTCAAAATACTAACCAGATTTTTTTAACTTGCTAAATTGAAGAAAGTTTTTGTCAGTTATGCTTATCAATGATAATATTCTTCCATTTTATATTTGTTTCAAAGTTTTTGGTAAATTATCCTTTGATTTTGTTTTGGCATTTTTGGTATACAAAAGTTATTGAGTTTTATGTTGTCAAGTATATCTCTTTCCTCCTTTGCTTCTCTTTGTGTTTATACTTAGAAAATACTTCATACCTAAAGATAAGCTAAATCAATAAGCTATTCTGGGTTTTAATTGGAAGTGCTTTATATTATGCTTTTTAATTCTTTGGAATATTTTCAAACTTTATATGTGATAAAGAATAACTTAATATATTTTTCAAATACCTAGCCAATTCTTCCCAAAAATGTTTATTGCATAATCTTTCCTTTGCACATTGTTTTGTGATGCTTTATTTATCAAGCCCTTTCAGGTCTATGAATGAGTTTATTTCAAGGATGTCTATTCTATTCCATTGACCCATCTGTGGATTATAGCATCACACCATGTTTTAAATTGTATGTATTAATTTCCTCCTCCATAATCATTTTCTTTAATTGTATATAACCTGTTTATTCTTCCAGATAACATTGGAATTATTTGTGTCAAATCCATCCTTGAAAAAAAAAGCTGGTTAGTATTTTGAAGAAATAATTCATTATGTCTACTTAAATTATTTCAAAACAATGATGTACCAAAAGTATTTGTTCTTCTCAATGGAAATATACTGTGTCATTCTATTAAAACTGTTCTTCCGTAAGTAAAAGTTGGTAGTGTCTTAGTTATAGAATATTTATTTTTTCTGAGGCATCATGTTTTTGTTGTCCTTGTTGCTATTGTGTAGAGCATCTTATTTTCCGTCCTATCTCCTGATTATTTCTGAAATAGAGCAAACGGTTTTGCACTTTTTTTTGACTTACAATTGTTTTTATTTTATTTAAATGTTTAGATGTTTATTTCTGATATGGAAAAATGTCCTTAATTCATTTCTTTCTCAAAAATTTTTTTATTGAGGTAACATTGGTCTATAGCATTATATAAATTTCAGGTGTACATATTATATTTCGATTTCTGTATAGACTATATCATGTTCACCACCCAAAATCTAACTAACAAACGTCATTGTACACATGTGCCCTTTTAGCTCTTTCGCCCTCCCTCCCTCCCCTCTTCCCAGGGGGTAATCACCAATCTATTCTTCATATCTATGTGTTTGTTTGTTGTCGCTGTTCTTTATCTTCCACATATGAGTGAAATCATACGGTATTTGGCTTTTTCCATTTGACTTATTTAGCTTAGCATAATGTCCTCAAGGTCCATCCATGTTGTCGTAAATGGCAAGATTTCATCAGTAGTATTTCATTGTGCATATATACCAAACTTCTTTAACCATTCATCCATTGATGGACATTTAGGTTGTTTCCAAGTCTTGGCTATTGTAAATAACGCTGCAATGAACATAGGGGTGCAAATATCTTTTCTAATTTGTGTTTTTGTGTTCTTTGAATAAATACCCAGAAGTGGTACAGCCGGATCATATGGTAGTTCTATCTTAATTTTTTGAGAAAATTCCATACTGTTTTCCATAGTGGCTGTACCAGTTTACATTTCCAACAGCAGCGTATGAGGGTTTCCTTTTCTCCACATCCTCTCCAAAACTTATTTATTGTCTTCTTAAAAATAGCCATTCTGAAGGTTTTGAGATGATATCTCATTGTACTTTCTATTTGCATTTCCCTAGAAATTAGTGATGTTGAACATCTTTTCATGTACCTGTTGGTCATCTGTATATCTTCTTTGGGAAAATGTCTGTTCAGATACTTTGCCCATTTTTTAATTGGGTTGTTTGTTTTTAGTTGTTGAGTTGTATGAGTTCTTTTTATATTTTGGATATTAACCCCTTACCAGACATATTATTTGTAAATATCTTCTCCCAATTGTTTGGTCATCTTTTTGTTTTGATGATGGCTTCCTTTGTTGTGCAGAAGATTTTTAATTTGATGTATTCCTGTTTATTTTATCTTTTGTTTCCCTTGCCTAGGGAGACATGATATTCAAAAAGATACTGCTAAGACCAATGTCAAAGAGTGCACTGCCTATGTTTTCTTCTAGGAATTTTAGGGTTTCAGGTCTCAGATTCAAGTCTTTAATCCATTTTGAGTTAATTTTTGTGTACAGTATAAGATAATGGTCTACTTTCATTCTTTTGCTTGTGGCTCTCCAGTATTCCCAACATCGTTTATTGTAGTTGTATGTGCTTGGCTTGTTTGTTGAAAATTAGCTGTCCACAGATGTGTGGGTTCATTTCGTGGCTCTCAATTCTGTTGCATTGATCTGTGTCTGTTTTTCTGCCAGTACTATGCTGTTTCGATTACTATAGCTTTGTAGTATATTTTGAAATCAGGGAGTGTGATATCTCCAGCTTTATTCCTTTTTCTCAGGATTGCTTTGGCTGTTTGGAGTCTTTTGTTGTTCCATATAAATTTTAGGATTCTTTGTTCTACTTCTGTGAAAAAAAGTCATTGGGACTTTGATAGGGATTGCATTGAATCTGTAGATTGCTTGAGGAAGTATGGACATTTTAACTATGTTCATTCTTCCAATCCAAGAGCACAGAATATCTTTCCACTTCTTTGTGTCTTCTTCGATATATTTCAACAATGTTTTATAGTTTTCAGAGTACAAGTCTTTCACTTCCTTGCTTAAATTTATTCCTAGGTATTTTATGCTTTTTGTCGTGATTGTAAATTGGATTGTATTCTTGATTTCTCTTTCCGCTATTTTGTTGTTATCATATAAAAATGCAATTGATTTTTCTATGTTGACTTTGTACCCTGCAACTTTGCTGTACTTGTTTATTATTTCTAATAATTTTTTGGTGGATTCTTTAGAGCTTTCTATGTAGAAAATCATGTCATCTGCAAATAGTGACAGTTTTACTTCTTCCTTTCCAATTTGGATCTCTTTTATTTCTTTTTCTTGTCTAATCGCTCTGGTTAGGACTTCCAACTATGTTAAACAAGAGTGGCAAAAGTGGGTATCCTTGTCTTGTTCCTGTTCTTAGAGGGATAGCTTTTAGTTCTTCACCATTGAGTATGATGTTAACTGTGGGTTTGCCATATATGACCTTTATTATGTTGAGGGACTTTCTTTCTATACACATTTTATTGAGAGTTTTTCTCATAAATAGATGCTGTATCTTGTTGAATGCTTTCTCTGCATCTATTGAGATGATCATGTGATTTTTATTCTTCATTTTGTTAATGTAGTGAATCACACTGATTGATTTGCAGAGGATGAACCATCCTTGCATTCTTGGAATAAATCTCACTTGATCATCATATATGATCTTTTTACTTTATTGTTGTATTTGATTTGCTAATACTTTGTTGAGGAGTTTTGTACCCATGTTCACCAGTGATATTGGCCTGTAATTTTCTTTTTTTGTGCTGTTCTTGTCTGGTTTTGGTATCAGCATAATGTTGGCCTTGTAGAATAAGTTAGGAAGCATCTCTTCCTCTTCAAATTTTTGGGAGAGTTTGAGAAGCATAAGTGTTAAATCTTTGAGTGTTTGGTAGAATTCACCAAGGAAGCCATCTGATCCTGAATTTTTTTCTTTTGGGAGGTTTTTGATTACTGTTGTGATCCCCTTACTAGTGATTGGTCTATTCAGATTCTCTATTTCTTTTTGATTCAATTTAGTTGTATCATTCTAAGAATTTATCCATGTCTTCTATATTATCCAATTTGCTGATGTATAGGTTTTTGTAGTATTCTCTTATAATCCTTTGTATTTCTATGATATCTGTTCTAATTTCTCCTCTTTTGTTTCTGATTATATTTATTTGAGACTTCTTTTTTTCTTGGTGAGTCTAGATAAAGTTTTGTCAATTTTGCTTATCTTTTTAAAGAACCAGTTCTTAGTTTCATTGATCTTTTCTATTGTCTACTTAATCTCTGTTTTATTTATTTCTGCTCTGATTTTTATTATTTCCTTCCTTCTACTGATTTGGCACTTCATTTGTTCTTCTTTTTCTAGTTCCTTCAGGTGTAATGTTAGATTGTTTATTTGAGATTTTTTTCTTTCTTCAGGTAGGCCTGTGTTCCTATAAACTTCTCTCCTAGTACTGCTTTTGCGGTATCCCATAGATTTTGGTATGTCATATTTTCATTTTTATTTGTCTCCAGGTATTTTTTTGATATCTCCTTTGATTTCTTCATTGACCCAATAGCTGTTCAGTAGCATGTTGTTTAGTTTCCACATATTTGTGACTTTTCCAGTTTTTTTCTTGTAGTTGATTTCTAGTTTCATACTTTGTGGTTAGAAAAGATGCTTGATATTATTTCAATTGTCTCAAATTTATTGAGACTTGTTTTGTGGCCTAATATGTGGTCTATCCTGGAGAATGTTCCATGTGCGTTCAAAAAGAATGTGTATTCTGCAGTTTTTTGATGAAATATTCTGTATATATCTATTAAGTCCATCTGGTCTAATGTACCATTCAAAGCCAATATTTCCTTATTGACCTTCAATCTGGATGATCTATCCATTGTGGTGTGTTAAACTTCTCTACTATTATTGTGTTACTGTCAATTTCTCCTTTTATGTCTGTTAATATTTGCTTTGTATATTTAGGTGCTCCTATGTTGGATACATAGATATTTACAAGTGTTATATCTTCTTGTTGCATTGTTCCCTCTATCATTATGTAATGCTCTTCTTTGTCTCTTGTTTTAAAGTCTATTTTGTTTGATATAAGTATCGTCACCCAGATTTTTTTGTTGTTGTTGAGGAAGATTGGCCCTGAGCTAACATCTGTGCCAATATTCCTCTACTTTGTATATGGGATACTGCCACAGCATGGCTTGATGAGCAGTGTGTAGGTCCATGCCCAGGATCCGAACCCATGAACCCCCAGGCCACCAAAGTGGAGCGTGTGATCTTAACCTCTACGCCACTGGACTGGCTCCCCCCACAGCTTTCTTTTTGTTTCTATTTGCATGGAATATCTGTTTCCATCCCTTTACTTTCAGTTTGTGAATGTCTTTAGGTCAGAAGTGTGTCTCTTGTATGTAGCATATATGTGGTTCTTGTTTTTTTATCCATTCAGCCACCCTATGACTTTTGATTGGAGCATTTAGTCCATTTACATTTAAAGTTAACTATTGATAAGTGTGTACTTATTGCCATTTTGTTACTTTTTTCTGGATGTTTTTGTAGTTCTTCTCTGTTCCTTTCTTCTTCTCTTGTTCTCTTCCCTTGTGATTTGATGACTTTAGTGTTATGTTTGAGTTTCTTTCTCTTTATTTTTTGTGTATTTATTATAGACTATTGGTTTTTGGTTACCATGAGGTTCATATATAATAACCTATGTAAATAGCAATCTATATTAAGTTGATGATCTCTTAAGTTTGTCCTCTTAATAAAAACCCTACACTTTTACTCAAGTTTTATGTTTTGATATCATATTTTACCTCTTGTATTTTTGTGTATCCCTTAATCTCTTATCATAGATATAGATGAGTTTAGTACTTTTGTCTTTTGACCTTCCTACTAGCTTTCTAGGTAGTTGATCCACTATCTTTACTGTATATTTGCCTTTACCAGTGACATTTTTTTCTTGATAATTTTCTTATTCCTATTTGTGGCCTTTTTTTTTGCACTTAAATAAGTCCCTTTAACATTTCTTGTAAGGGTTGTTTAGTGGTGATGAACTCCTTTTGTTTTTGTTTGTTTGGAAAACTCTTTATCGCTCCTTCCATCCTGAATGATAACCTTGCCAGGTAGAGTATTCTTGGCTGTAGGCTTTTTCCTGTCAGCACTTTGAGTATATCATGTCACTTCCTTCTAGCCTGTAAGTTTTCTGCTGAGAAGTCAGACGATAGCCTTATGGGGTTTCCTTTGTATGTAACTTGTTGCTTTTCTCTTGCAATTTTTAGGATTTTGTCTTTATCTTTAATTCTTGACAATTTAATCATAATGTGTCTTGGTGTGGGCCTCTTTGGGTTCATCTTGTTTGGTACTCTGTGCTTCCTGTACCTGGATGTCTGTTTCTTTCCCCAGGTTGGGGAAAATTTCAGCGATTATTTCTTCAAATATGTTCTTTGCCCCTTTGTCTCTCTTCTCCTTCCGAGACACCTATAATGCTGATGTTAGTATGCTTCATGTTGTCCCAGAGGTCTCTTAGACTGTTTTCATTCTTTTTAATTCTTTTATCATTTTTCTGTTCAGCTTGGGTGAACTACTCTTTCATCCATATTGCTGATCTGTTCTCTGTTATCTACTCCGCTGTTGATTCTCTCTAGTGAAATTTTCATTTCCACTATTGTATTCTTCAGCTCTGATTGGTTCTTTTTTATATTTTCCAATTCTTTGTTGAAGTTCTCACTGTGTTCATCCATTTTTCTCCCCAGATCACTGAGCATCCTTATGACTATTAGTTTATACTCCTTATCAGGTAGATCTTTTACCAGTGCTTCATTTAGTTCTTTTTCTAAAGATTTGTCCTGTTGCCTTATTTGGAACATATTCCTTTGTTTCCTCATTTTGCCTACTTCTCTTTGTCTATCTCTGTGTATTAGGTAGATCGGCTATGTCTCCCAATCTTGGAAATGTGGCCTCATGCAGGAGATGTCTTATAGGGCCTAGCAACGTGCTGTGCTCCCCTCTCATCACCCATGCCAAATGCTCCAGGAGTGTCCCCTCTGTGGGTTCTATGTGTCCTTCTGTTGTGGCAGGGTTGCTGTTGCTGCAGGCATATGGGCATGCTAGGCTGGCCCCCAAGGCTGATGGTTCTAAGGCTTGACCATGTGCAGCTGCTACAGTCACTTTATTGGGCACATCAAGTCCCCAGCATAGCTGGCTGCAAAGTCTAACAGCATACAACCATCCTTGTTTTGCTGGTAAGTGAGTCAGGCTGCCAGTGTGGCTGACTGCTTGGCTTGGTGGCTCACAATTGCTGCAGGTCTCTGGAGTGGTTTCCTACAGCACTCAGCTGTTGTCAGCTTGCTTTTTGGGTGGGGCAGGCCTCTGACAAGATCTGGCTATGCTGCCCTGCAGGTACACAGATACCTTAGTAGTGCAGATGGGTGGGGCAGGCCCCAGGCACGGCAGCACACAACTGTTTCAGGCATTGGAAGGAGGGGCAGATCCCTGTGTGACTGTTTGTGATAGCCAGCAACACAAGTCTGCTGTGGACCCACATGTCCTGCTTCTGCAGGCCCATGTGACCTGCCACCATGGGCCCACATGCCTCACTGCCGTGAGCCCATGTGTCCACCACTTGCTCACTGGTGGGCAATACTGGTCTCTGGGACAGGCTGCCTGCTGCCTGGCTGTGCTCAATTGCCTCATATACTCTAGCGTGGAAGGCAGACCCCTGTGCTAACAGGCTAGAGAAAGGAGTCCAATGGCACCTACCGGCATCTGCATCAACACAACTGAAAAAGGTCACAATAATGGCGGCCAGCAGTGTCTCAGTCCTTAGGGGGTGGGCCCAGCCACCTCCTGCCTCCCCAAGATGTGCTCCGAACTTAGTAAGTGAGCTTCTTTTACCAATGGACTATGCACTTTTCTATCTGGTGTTTTTGTGCTGGTTTCTGGGTCAAGGGATTCTGTGTGTGGGCCCTTTAAGAGCAAGTTTCTCTTTCCCTGAAGTTCTACAGTTTTCCTGGGCATATTCCCCATTGGTTTTCAAGGCCAGCAAAGCCAGGATTTATGTGATCTCATCTCTGTTGTGCTGGGTCTAAGGGCTGGGGTGCCTAATACGGAGCTCAGATCCCCCACTCCTCCAGGAAAAGCTCCGTACCTTTGAGATTGCTCCCTGCCATGAAGCTCCGCAGCTAGGGTGTGCTGTTTTCCTCAGCAGGGCTGGATCTCTGCCTCTTCCAAACAAGTCTGTGTTGTCCTTTGTTGTGGAGGTTCTTTTCATCCAGTTTCCAGATCTCTCTCAGAGGAAATTGTTCCACAGATAGTTGTAGATTTGTTGTGTCTGTGGGAGGAGGCAAGTTGAGGATCCTCCTATGCCACCATCTTCCAAAATCCTCCCTTTGATTTTGCACTTTTATATTTTATTCGACACTTTACAACTATTAATTTTAAGAATTTTGCTTTGACTTATTGAGTTTTTAAGATATATATGCATAGCCTTTGTAAATAGTAATAAGTATAATTTCCAATAGGTAAAACAAATTTTTCACGACTTAGAATTTTTGGAATAACATTAAATAATAAGAATGACTGTTGGCATCTTTCACACATTTCTATTTGTAAGGAATTAGTCACTTCTGGCCATTGTATAAGATGGAGGTACTATTCTCATGTTAAGGAAATCACTTTCTATTACACCTTTAAATCAATTACTGATTCTATTTTTTCATTTGCTTGTTTTAGTTAAATGCTTTTCCTTCTACTAAGAGTGTCCTATGATTTTTCTTATTAGGTCTTTGATGTGTATGATATTAATATATTTCCTTATTTAAATCTTTCTTAAATTATTGGCATAACACTATTTTTATGTACAAATTAGAGCTGATATTTATTTAGGTATTTTTGCATACACACCCAGAAGTGACTACGTATATTTTTTGTTATGAAGCCCTCTTAATTAAGTTTTCGTATTAAAGGCTATTTATATAAAGGGTTAAGTGAAATAATACAAGCATTGCAGTGTTCCTAGAAAATTGTAATTGCAAAATAAATGCTAACTGTTGTTATTGATATTTATTTTATGCATCAAGTAGTATTACTAAGACGATTTTGTAGCATGAACATTTATCTTTCCTTGAGAATTTGAAACCAATTTGTTCTCATCCTCTTCTTTTTTAGTTATTTGCTAACATTTCCAATTTCTTTTATTTATGTATTTGATTTTTTTCTGTTACTTCAGTTAATTTTGATCATTTGTATTTTCCCAGAATTGTCAATGGCATCAAGATTTTCAAATATATTAATATCTCAATGCATATATTTTTAAAAATAACAACAGAAAAGCAACAGCAACAACCTCCTTTGATTTTGTTCTTATGTCACTTCCCCTGGGTCTAAAGTTTTATTTATTTTTAAAGGAATCAGATGCAGCATTACTTCTTATTATGGACTGAATGTTTATATCCTCCCCAAATTCATAGGTTGAAGCCTTAACCCCCTAGTGAGTCTGTATTTGGAGATGGGGCCTCCAAGGAAGTAATTACACTTAATTGAGGTTATAAGGGTGGGGCTCTGAACCTGTACAATTAGTATTCCTGTAAGAAGAGACACCAGAGAGCTTGATCTTCTCCTCCTACCCCGCAAACCCACCAAGTGGAGGTCATGTGACCGCACAGCTAGAAGGTGGCCATCTGCAATTCAAGGGGAGAGCTCTCACCAGACACCAACTCTACTGACACCTTAATCTTGAACTTCCAGCTTCCGGAATTGTAAAAAAAATAAATTTCAGTTGTTTAAGGCACCCAGTCTGGTATTTTGTTATGGCAGCCCTAGCAGACTAATACAGCTCCTCATTGAAGTCTTCTACATTTTCACACCCCTGTTATTGTGAATGTCTGTCACAGAACTTGCTTTATTGTGTTGCTCAATAAGTATTTCTTACATGAATGAAATCAACAAAAGTTCATATTCCCTTTCTGAATGAATGAACTTGCCACTCAGTGACCTTTGTGTGTAGGTTAATGTGACTCATTATTTCTAAGTGCCCTGACAAAAATCTTTTTTCTGAGTCTGGAAAGCAGAGAAATGTATCCTGAATGTCTTCCCTTTGGTGCCTGAGCCACCAATAGGTCTTCTCCAATGTCATCTATGTCTCTTTCTAACTTTGAAAGTAGCATCTAAATATTGTAGATAAAAAGGTAACAACTACTTCACTCACTATGGGTTCATCTATGACTCAAATTTGTTTTTACTTTGTGCTATGTGAAATAAGCGCTAGATTGTATATTTTAAAAATATGCAAAAGAAGACCACTCACTGGCTTCTGGAATATGTGGGGAACATGACACATTGTTCTGTGACTGAGATCTACTCTGGGCACAGCATGCCTAGTTTTTTTTTTTTTTTTTTTTTTTTTTTGTGAGGAGATCAGCCCTGAGCTAACATCCGCCAATTCTCCTCTTTTTTTTTTTGCTGAGGAATACGGCCCTGGGCTAACATCTGTGCCTATCTTCCTCCACTTTATATGGGACGCCGCCACAGCATGGCTTACCAAGCAGTGCGTCGGTGCGCGCCCGGGATCCGAACCAGCGAACCCCGGGCCGCCGCAGCGGAGCGCGCGCACTTAACCGCTTGCGCCACCGGGCCGGCCCCAGCATGCCTAGTTTTGAATCCAAGATCTAGGTCTGGCTTTCTGTCAAATTTTCAAGCAACATCCTCAACTTCGCCATGTCTCAGTTATTCATCTAAAAAATGAGAAGAATACCTACCTGCAGGATTTGTGCATGTAAAATGAATTGATACATTTAAATTATCTGGAACAGTCCCTGGCACATAGCAAGCACTCATTAATTACGATCTGTAATATTTGTTACACACACATGTATACGGTTTAAGACACACTTTTTCATTACTGAATATAAAATTGTCACATATAGTAGTAGTAGTAGCAATAATAAACTTTGTACTTTTTCCGAGAGACAGGGTTGCAGGAGATTTTACATGAGGTAACCTAGACACTTTACCACCAAGCAACAAGTCACTTCTCACAAAAAAGAAAGTGGTATTTTGCAGCATGAATGTGTCACTACTTGTCATTGGCCACAATGCAAAAGGCAATTTGCTCCATTTTAATTTGATTTTGTTCCATCTTTTAGAGTAATTACTGGACAATTATTTTGTCATAAGCTGTGTGCTCAATAGGCAAATCTGGCTCCATGAGATTAAGAAACTCATTTTCTCTGATGTGCTTTGCCCCTCTTTGACCTTCAATTTCTGAAAACATTTTTCAGGTGTTCTCTCTGGGAATAAGTGATTTTTCACTCATTTTCATTTTCTCCATTTTCACTGTTCTCGTGTCCTGAAAGTCCATGTTTTCTTGCAGTCGCCAAACTAACTGACCCGAAGCTTTGCATATAACAAATGCTCGTGAAATATTTTTAAGTTCCTGTGTTTATGTGGCAGTGTTATAAAGGGATGTTACAATGAATATAGGTAAGCTCTCTTAAAGAACTCATAAGCCAAAAAAAGAAGTGGTAAAGCAAGATACAAATTCTGTTGAATAATATATACTTTAAAAGATTTTATCTTAATAAGAAAGGCTTTCCTCCTCTGTGCCCCCATAGCTGTTGTGCATTTCTCTTGACAAGGCACTTGCATTATAATGAGACCATAGTTGATTTGCCTGTGTTCCTCCTCTATTAGACCCTAAGCTCCACGGAGGTGTCAACCAAATTTTTTTTGACTTTGTATTCTAGCTAACTAGCACAGTTTCTGGCATACAGGAGGCATAAATATCTACTAAATCAGTAGATGAATGAATAAATAAACCAATGAACAATCAAGCAAACACTCTGACCCCATGGCTTTTTTCTTTGGATTGGAGAGGGACAAATTTTTTATGGTCATATGCAATACGGGATAATGATACCCACGCTCCCAATATCCGGAAATTTCCAACCATAACAATTTCAATGCTTTAAGAGAGTGGGGTTTCTGCTCCCTGTGGTATTAAATAAGACTCAGATCCTTTAGAAATCCCAAAACTAGGGAAACTGCAAAAGTTTTTTTGTTGTTGTTAGAGGGCAGCTCTGTGAAATTCAAATATAAATGAGATCCCTAAAGCAGAATAATATAGTATTTTTTCTCACAACGTGATTCTATGAATTGCCAACAGTAGACACTGATGTGAAGCAAATGTAGGCACAGTTCAAAAGCCAAATCACATGCAGCAGCGAGAAGGGAAATTGATGCTTTTCCACTGTGTTTATTATATTAAATGACTAGCGTACTCATAGGGCTAGGAGACCCTTGGATATTGCAGTTTATATTCCTCCATTTATACTTCAGATGAATAGTAAATCAAATGAGAAATTGAGACATAAATAATTATTTCTAAAAATGATGGCATTACTCAAAGCCTAGAGTTAGAATCTCCTTAATTAACGACTGTCAGGTGGTTGGCAATGGAAACATTTGCAAGTCTTACATCGACTAAAGATGAAGAGATTTGTGAGCATTCGTGTCAATGGCAACAGAAAATAATTAAGAAACAATTTTTGGCTGGGAGGTATCTTTGTGATAATCTAATCTGACAGTGTCATTTTATAGCTCGATAGAGTTATGAAAACAGGTATATAAAAGTTAAATTACAACTAATAGCACATATTTAGTGACACAACAGGAACTTCAAACCACATATATTTTGGCTTCTGGTCCAAGACTTTCCATAATACAATGTCTCTTCTCTTCAAGAAATGGGGAAATACAGTTGTGATACTAAGAATTCAAGATGAAAAAAAGTCTAAATTCAACTCATTAAGGGGGTTAGGATTAAAATAACTCACACAGAAATGTAAATTGAAAAGAGAAGTCTTGCCTGGATACCAAATCAACCCAGCAGCTTGTTTTGATCACCGTGGCACACATCCTTTTACTTTCTCCTCCTCCTTCATCACACTGACATTGTGTCCCAGGGCCCTGAACCCAGGGAGGCTGGGCAGCAACAGGAGCTGAGCAGAATGGCAGTGCAGGCGGATGTTGAATTTTGTTCTTAAGTCTGACATTCTTTTACTTCTTTTTTTCTTTCTTTCTTTCATTTTTTTTTTTTTTTTTTTTGCTGAGGACAATTTGCCCTGAGCTAACATCTGTTGTCAATCTTCCTCTTTTTGTAGGTGAGCCACTGTCACAGCATGGCCACTGACAGACAAGTGGTGTAGGTCCGTGCCTGGGAACTGAACCTGGGCCACTGAAGCGAAGTGCACTAAACTTAACCACTAGGCCACTGGGCCCAGCCCTCTTTTAGTCCTTTTAAAAATGGGAGCCCCCTTCCCTCCTCCATACTGTAAGTAAACAAAGGCTACCTATCAAGAATTGCTTCTGCTCTGGGGAAACAGATGTCTGTATAAATGTTCTTGTTGGGTATGATTCTAAAGGAAGAGTAATAATTAAGAAGATAACTAATATTACTGAGCATTTACTATGTGGCAGAGTCTACACTGAGGACTTTATTATACATTGTCTACAAGATGGGAATAATTTCAATACTTACCTTATAGAGTTGTTTTGAGAATTAAATGAGATAATGAATCAAAGGGTTTAGAAAATGCCAGGCACACACACAGCTTGATGAAAGACAGCTGTTACTATTGTTATCTCATTTAATCCCAGCTATTTTATGCAAAGGCTGAGAGTTCAAGAATTGATCAAGAAGTCAGAACTAATATTTGGTGGCTTTGGATGCAGAACCCAGACCCATGCTCTTCACCACTAGTTGGCTTCCTGTGTCTTTCAGGAACTGTGGTGAATGAGAACAAGGAGTCTAGTCAGAGACTGAGGTGTATCTCCTGCTGTCTTGTACGTAGCTGGGCAAGCTTTAGCATGTTATCTGAGCCTTAGTTTTTTCATCTCTAAACTGGAATAAAAGCACTTACCTAGAAGGGTTGGTTGTGAAGAAATAAAATGTAACATATAACAGAGTAGTAGTTGGAAACTATATACACATTGTCCATTTTGAACTTTCTCAACGCATAGCTGGCCTGTCTACCTAACCTATCTTAGGGGTGGGTGGGATGGATAAGTTAGGATTTAGTCAAGAAGAAATAAAAAGAGAAAGGAGAATGTAATTTTCAGCTTCCGTCATATAGTACAAGATGTAAGCTGAGTTACTATTCTGAGAGAAGATTTTCTAATGCCTTTACTCCCTCTTTCATGTGTTAACATCTAAGATTGAGGGAAGCTCTCTGGGCTTTGGCCCAAGTGGTGGGTGTTAAATAATTGAGGGTAATATTAGAAACCAAGGGAAGCAGGGAGGCTTCTTAAAAACTACAGGAGCCGTCCAAGTCAACTTGGCCAGTATAGTCAGACACCTGAGATCTCGGGGAACAGTTTCCCCAAGCTGCCTTTGGGTCACATGTGGTATGGGTGGGACGCTGATGTGGCTGGGAAGCTTGCCAGAGGGAAATGCCATGAGGCAGTGACTGCCTGGCCTGAGACTGGGTGCCAGCCACAGCCAGACCCTTGAAAGGTCTTAACACCCAAGAAGCTGAGGGGAACCCGCGGCAGGCAGGCAGCTCCACTGAGTGTCCCTACCAGGAAGACCAAGGCCATAGCTATTCCAGCCTCAAACCAAAACAAACAGGACAAGCCGGAAGCAGGTAGACAAGAAGCATGGCCCTGAGGCTGAAAGATCTCAGGAAGAAGGTTCCCCTCCAGATAAAGCTTCTCCTGGGCTTTATCTGAAGCCAGATAAATTACCCTCAGTTATCTAATTTTGAGAAAAGCAGGTGAAAGAAGAGAATATCTGAGAGAATAAAAACTTTAAAATAACCAAAAGGGACTGTTTCAATCAAGGGCCAGCAAACTATACACCTGGTGGCCAGGTCGAACCACTGCCTGTTTTCGCAAATAAAATTTTACTGGAAAACAGCCACATCCATCCATTTATGTACTATCTACGGCCACTCTTGTGCTACAATGACAGAGCTGAGTTGCTGTGACAGACACCCTATGACCCACAAAGCCTAAAATATTTACTATCTGTCCATCTACGGAAAAAGTTTGCAACCCCTGATTTAAAGCATCAGGTAGATTTTAAAACATAATATGCATTTATTTATTTATTTTTCTTGATATTTGATGGCTCAGGTGGAAAGCCAGAGTAGTTTTAAGCAACCAACTCTACATTTTCTCTTTACTGCTAGTTAAATCGACATTAAACTAGGTGCCCATGACAGCTGTGTATAAATAAATATCACTGCAAGCCACAGAGTAGGTACAATATTCAATGACAGAATTTATATTAATTTTTCCCTGCCTCTTTCAAAGTGACCATATGTCTTATATATTTCTTAGTAGACAATGTAGTGTTGGGGATGTACTTAGCTGAGATAGAAAATGGGAGCGGGGCAGAGAGGAAACGAAAACACAATTCCTTGTCTTTACTCAATAAAGGCAGAGCTGAGTGTGCTGGCTGTGGGAAGGTGATGAGGTCACAGCCTCAGAGAGGCATATTTTCTCTTTGATGAGCTCTAAGATTTATCTCCTAAACTATAGCCTCAGGGAAGTGGGAGCCAAAAGGGCATTCCTTTAGCTTTAAATAGTCCCTGAAAGACTTGTTGAGACATTTTCTCAGTCCAGCTTCAAGAAAGAAGTCCTGCAATCTAGCTAACCCTAACTGTTAAGGCAAAGTTGTCATTGGCATAGCAACACAATTAGCCAACAGCAATGGTTAGTGTAAGATTCTGAAACATTTTGGAGTCAACTACCCTTTTGGAATAGATGAACACTTTAGAACCTTATCATGGAAAAAAATGAAAAAAGAAAGAAAGAAGGAAGCATATGAAATGGTTTGCATTCAATTTCAAGGAGCTTTTGTTTGAGATGTTTTCTAGAAAATTTGTTCAGGACCTCAGAACGGGGCACATGTAGAAGTCCTTGGATTTCTTATTATTCACAGATCATTTTCTGTAAATTCTTTTTTTTTTTTTGAGGAAGACTGGTCCTGAGCTAACGTCTGTTGCCAATCTTCCTCTTTTTTTTTTCTTTTTTCTGCCCAAAGCCCCAGTACATAGTTGTATATCCTAGTTGTAGGTCCTTCTAGTCCTTCTATGTGGGACACTGCCTCAGCATGGCTTGATGAGCGGTGAGTAGGTCCGTGCCCAGGATCTGAACTGGCGAAGCCCAGGCTACTGAAGCAGAATGCATGAACTTAACCGCTATGCCACCAGGCTGGCCCCTGTAAATTCTTCTTATCTTCCCCATTTATTTCCATCTTCTTCAACCCCTCTAACCTTGTCACACGTCTTGTGTTCACTTTATCATTTTTTTCCTGGTTCCAAATAAAAGCATAATAATGAAAGGGGAAAAATAAGATGGTAATGTGTATATCTTCTTATTGTACTAGTGGTCAGCCTTTTTTATTTGGGGATCCTTGTGTCTACTTCTCGCCAGGGGAAAAACCCTGGCAGATACTATCTTGTTTAACCTCTGCCTCCAAGCAATTCTGTACTTAACTGGTAAAAAATAACTGTTTCATTTCAATAGCTTTCTCCAGTAGAGAAGCTCTTCTAGGTATAATTTACATCTTTCTTGTTGTAATTTGCAACTATTTAATTTGCTTCTGTCACCATGTAGATGGAAAACATCTGGTCAACCTTTTTGCAGAGCTTCTTATATTCTTGAAAACAGTTATTAACAACCCTCAGCTATCCTTTCTTGAGTAGCAATCTAAGTTTCTTTAACATCACTTCATAATAATGTGCTGCTCTTTAAATACAAAGCTGTGATTGTTAGGACATTAATTTGAATTGTTTCAAGGAGTGGTGACGAGTTCGTATTTATCCAATCACATTTCTTTTATTTCAATCCCTAACGTGTTGCTTGTGCGTCTTTAAGGTGGGGCAAGTAGTGGTCCATGACTTTAAACGCAAGTGAGAGATTTACTGGACCATAGGATTTCATTTTTCCTCTCTTAACCAGTACAGGAAATTCCTCGTTTTAGAAGTCCTAATAAACACTTTTGTATTTCTCTTAGTCTTGATTCACAGAATAAAATTCCACGTTTCTCTTTAGAAAAACTAAACAACAATCCACAAAAACAATTATTAACTACTTTGTTGTGCAAATGATTTCTTAAAAGAAATTTTTAATGACAACAATGTGGCAATCACATTTATTTAAAAACGTAAAACTCTTAGCAAAGCTATAAGATGATAGTAGATCTTATGAAGTAGATAATATTAAAGAAAACAAAAGAAAATCTGTAGGGTTTTTCTTTTAAATGTCCATAACACATGCTAAATGATCATATTGTAAATATAAAAGACCAGGTGCTCCATCTTGCCAAATTCATACCTTTAAGAGACAGATGCAAGAATATTTTATCTCATAAAATATTCATCAATTTTTTTCTTTTGTTTTTGTTGAATAGGCTTTAAATGAAGCAAGAAAATAGTCAAGGAAACCTCTAGTGAACAAAGACTTTGAGAGAAAGACATGCTCAAGTCCCACCTCTCACCAAGAAAGAGGTAAGGTAGTACGGTTATGTGTGGTAGGTTCATCAATTCATTCAATATATATGATTTGTTACCAACTTTATTTTGAGCACTATTTAAGCTGCTGTTGATACAGCAGGTAAAGAAGATAGACAAGTTCTCTTTTCTCATGCAGCCAGCATTTTAGTGGGGGAGAGCAGACAATACAATAAAGACAAGTACACAAGAACGTATCAGTTAAGGCAAGTTGTTTGAAGAAAATAAAACACAGTACTAGACAGTGATTTGTGCCTATATGAATAAGATGACATAGGGACATTTAAGGGGAGACAAGCAGGTGCCAGCCCCTCAATGATCTGAGAAAAAGCAGAAGAGAGGAACTAAAGGAAGTAGAAAAATGTCATTGTGACTGGACAGAATGCTGTGTGCCTTGTGAAACTATTCATGTACAAGGAGTGCATTTCCTGCTCCTCTCTACCAGCACAGACTCAAACCTCCCACTTTCTATAAGCCCTTTCCCAAATCCAGAAGACCATCTATTTCAGACTCCAGCCCTTTAAAATTTTTTTGTATTTTAGTGTTACTGGGAAATTTCACACCTAATTATATATTATGTAAATGTTTCTGCATGGCTCTTTTGTGTCCTCAGGATATATAACTATGTCCTCAAGACTGAGAATTGTGTCTCTTTATTTGTTTTGTCCTCCATGGTGATAATCCTTTTGGACAAATGGTATGACAAAATAAAGATCTTGAGGCTTGTCCAGGATCTACCAAGACTTGCCACTTGACTCTGGAATTGTGACTTACTCATTTGATTTTCTACTTATAAAAAGGTTTTTATAAAAAGAAAAGAGTAGGGGCTGGCCCCATGGCTGAGTGGTTAAAGTTCCACGTGCTCTGCTTTGGCAGTCTGGGCTCGTTGGGTTCGGATCCCGGGCGTGGACCTACATCACTCACCAGCCATTCTGTGGTGGTGTCTCACATAAAAAATAGAGGAAGATCAGCACAGATGCTAGCTCAGGGCTAATCTTCTTTAAGCAAAAAAAGAGGAAAATTGGCAACAGATGTTAGCATAGGGCCAATCTTCCTCAGCAAAAAGAAAATAAAAATTTAAAAAACGAAAAGAATAATGCCTCTGGGGTAATAATCGCATCACCTTGCACAACAGTGACAAAAGTATGTTAAATAAGAGTAAAGTAGTAAATAAATAAAGTAGTTAAATGAAAAGTAAGGTTGAAGCTGCTGAGATTGAGCACATATACCAATGTATCTTAGAGATTTAATCCTTGGTTTAAGGACTTAAACCTGCTTTTTAGCTGCTAGTTGTCAGTTCTTAGAATTTAACTTTCAATGATTGTCCAGTTTTTTTAAATAACAAGGTTCTTTTCTTTATTGTCTTGACTTTTGGCAGCAATCTTTAAACACTGGGAGTATGATGCAGAAACTCACACTGCTAAGACTCTAATTTTCAAGAAAGAGGCTAAAAGATTACAGGGATTGTGCAGTTAATAAACTGACCATGTCTCAGTGATGTAGTGTTATTTTCCAAATAAAGAGACCAAGCGATCACTTGAAATTATTTTCAGATCCAGACACAGTCAGGAATAAGCATTTTGGCTGAAACAAAAATGTATCTAAAAATGCATACAGTGGTAAATGGCAGTGTCCCCAAGAAAAACATTAAAGGAAATCTTTTATTCCAGTTAGCTCACACTGATGATTTGAGGAGATATTTTCTATCCTTAGAACTGTCAAAAAATAGTCTACCAAAAATAGTCTTAAATATTAGAAAAATTCTTTATTCTGCTAGGTATTTTAGGACAGGATCTCAGGATGATGTTTCAGGTCACTTTCCTAATTTAAGGGTTGTGATGAGTGGGAGAAAACCAAGAATGGGCATCCCTTGAGTTGATGGAAGCCCTTGAATAAGGCAGAGGATTCAAAATTTTGCTGCATGGGCCCTCTTTAAGCTGTTATTTGGATTTTTAAAGTATTCAATATTAAAGATATCTCTATTTTGTTTTTATCTGGCTATAGAAAAATAAGGGTCATGCATCTGAGATAAAATCACCTTGGTTTGCAGAGAATGGCAACAAAAGCCCTAAATGTGGAGCTTAAAAGAGACTAGACTACATGAGGAAGAGGATGGGTGTCTTGGACAACTCCTGTGCCCTGCCTCACCATGCTCTGAGTCCCACCCAGTACTTCAACCTCTGCTTGCAGTGAGGTGACCACCTCCAGGCAGCCCTCCACCAGTTGTGGCAGATGCACCCCAACAGTGCCTTTCCTTGGGACACGTGCCAACCGCTCACTGCTTTGAGACTTCTCTGACACACTGAGTGTGGGACATTCTTGGGATCCTGAAAAGCATTCAGAAGTGCTAGGCAGCTAATATCTGAAGAGTCTACCTTGTCCAAATGCAGGTGGGAACTGACAGATGAATGCTTTTGTCTTTTATCCCCTAGGCAAACAGCTCTGACACATTTTGTAAGGCCCCCAGAGTGTGCCATGGGCTTGAGTGCCAGTCACCTGTTGGTGGCCAACTTGACAACGCATCCTGGAATAAGCATTCAGATCTTCCCTTTTTCACTTGTCCTGTTTTGTGCTCCTGTTCCTTAGGATCAGATGCTCCTTAAAATTCCTGACAATCAAGTCTTTGCCTCATGCTCTGCTTTCAGGACTGAAACTAAAACAGGAGAGACTTAGCGGAAGAAAGAAGGAAAAAAGCAGGAGGAGTGACCACATACTGTCCCCCAAACAGTAGACAGTTAATTGATTCACATTCTAAATCAAGACTATGAGTAACTTAGAGAAAGTAAGAGTTTTATGGAAAGCTGGGATTTTTTTTTTTTGAGTTACTACTTGACTCAGAACACAGTTCCCAAATGCCTCGTTCTCCAGGGTTTCAAATGTGGTGTCTGAATGGAGAGCTAGAAAATATATTTCCTTCCAATCCCAGGACACTAGCTCTTTGTCATTATTACATACTTTATGGACTTTTATTAACTTACAACAGAAACCATAGGAAAACCATTATCTTCAACCTATAAGGCAATGATTCTAAGTGACAGTAATAATATTTTCTTATTTTATTTCTATTCAACAGTATGTGCGTGTGTGTGTGTGTGTGTGTGTGTATGAAAGAGATTTTGTTCAACTGGTTTTAGCTAGTTCATTGGCTATTCTTTTTTTAAAGAAAAAAAAGAAAACAGTTTGAATTTGATATAATGTAGTTTGTGATCCTAATATATTAACATGGGTTGTTTTCAGTTGATGGTTACTATAAATCTCTGATGTTAACATTAAATCATATTTATAACCTATTTTAGACTTCTGCCAGAGGCAATCTTGAGTTTCTGTATTTACCAAATAAAACATTTAACTCTCATGGATCACAGTGTCAATTGTGGGCACCTACTATGCCCATTGTAAACTACTTACACTCCATTCCCATGAAATTTAGCATCTCCATAACATTCCATTTTATTACACTATTTCACGTCTTTGACTTACAAAAAAGAAAGGCTTAAAATGCCAAAGTGAGTTTGAGCTTCTTGAGATACTATGTACATACATACATTTCCTTCTCTGATCAAAAAGCTTTTATCCTTGTTCTTTGAAATATGATATATGTAATTTCTTAGACATTTCAAAACACATCAGAATGCAAGCATTTTTCGGTATCTAATTTAGCTGGAACTGCAAATGAGTCCTATTTGTTTTCAGGGTTAGTTTTATTTCATTAAGTCAGAATTACTTGTTTTATAATTACATGTGGAAATAAATAGCCTTTTCACAGGCTAATGAAAAAAATCACTCACTCAACTTTATTCCAAATTTATTTGGCTGGCAGAAAGTAATCTCTCACTCATCTCTATCATAAGAAATTAATTTCTCTTTCTCAACATAATAAAAAATTGTTGATTTGAATTTCCCTAAAAGAGTCAAAATCATAAACAATTTTAAAAAGCAAAGGAGAAAAATTTGGTAAACAAAGAATTAGAAAAGAGATTTGAACATGAGAGGAAAAGTTTTATTTATAATGTCTACTCATTTTAGACTAGTTCTTGAATTAAAAAAATATAAAAAGAGGAATAAACTGTCTAAATTTAAAATGATTGTGCATTTCTACAAAAAATACAACTTCTTCCTGAGAGATAAAAGTCTAATCTTAAATAGAAAAAAAAAATTACAAAACCAAAATACAAGCAACAACAAAATCAAACCAGACACACACACACACAATCTTAACAATAATAATAATAATAAAAAAAACCTATGACTTTCTAAGAGCTATGATTTTGTTTCATTTATTTCACTTAGCTGGCCTTTATTGAGTACTTACTATGCTGAGTACTTTATTTACAATATTTCATTGAATCCTCAAATAACCCTATCCTCCATGATAATGGCATTATATTACTATACTTAACTGGGGGTGACTTTAAAATGCAACTGAAACCATCAGCACAACTTAATTTGCTGTTAGAATTGACATAATCATATCTGCTACACATTCATCAGAATTTCCGTGGACAATACTAAGTTGCCCATCAGCAGATCAGTTATTCACTATTTGGTGGGTCACTGTAGTGGACACCGTGGATCACGACTCAGCTCTCTCTCTTCTGACCTCCCACTCACTCATTTCCCCAGTTGCTGGGCCTGTTGGCTACTGGCAGCTCACAGTAGAGTCCCTCCATGGCTGAATGCCTCTCCCAAATTTGCTCCTAGATTCACAATCTTGTCAAGGTGAGAGTACAAAGACCTGACCACCTTGCCTTGATGCAGGCCATCTCTGAAGGGCCATCCCATCTCCAGAGCTCCTAATGACCATATGAGGCCCCTGGAGTGGCCAAATGGAAGATTCCTTTGCTCCCTCTACCCAAGCTTGCTTCCCTTGCTTCTTTGTAGGTGTTCCCCAAAATGCGCCCCAATATAGCTCTGCACACATTTCCCTCTCTTTGGCTGTTTCTGGGGAACTGGCAGAGGCCTGGCAAGTTTTTTGACTATCACATGTGTTTCTAGATGGCACTCTAGAAAGATATTTTTGTTTTTGTTATATGAATTGGTGGTGACTCGTCTTAAAAATTTTCAGGTCCAAATAACTATTTCTGTTGTATATAGGAGAAAATTCTGGTATCTCGACCATCTATTTTAACCAAGTACCCGGAGAAGTTTCAATTCTTTATGAGAAAAATATTGATTCTGCCTAGAGTCTTCCTTTTTAGTACAAGTCTCTGAAAACGGGCAGCCTCGTTCTAAGGGCCCAAGTGAAAGCTGATTCTTACTCTTAAGGGCAACAACTCTCATGGCCACATACAACAGATCAGGTCTCTTTTCTTCTTAAAACATTTCAATAGCTTGCTGTGCACTAATCTAAAAAACGACAAAAACATCCAGACTTCTTATCACATCTGTAATATTTGGCCACTGGCAATTTCCAAACCTCATTTGATACCAGTTGCCTTTTGACTCTACATTCCAGCCACACTGGTCTCCTTACTGCTCCTTGAATGTGTCAAGTTTTTGTCCTCCTTACAGCCTTTGTTCTTGCTAGAATGCTCTTCCTACTCTTCAGAGGGTTTGTTTCTCTTTCTTCAGGTCACAATTTAAATGCCACCTTTACAGAGAGGGCTACATTGACACTACCTAAAGTAGCACTTCTCTCCCCAAGCACTCTCTCTCATATTTTTTTACTTCTTTACTTCATAGAAGTTATCATCTTGTTTATTAATTTATTTACTTGTTTATCACCCATTTCCTCTGAATAAAATGTAAGCTTTGTGAAGAATGCACTCTGTATTATTTTTCGTTGTATCCCCAGCTTATGTGCCTTGGACAATATTTATTGAGCATCTAACCATTATTGATACTCTTTGTTAGAGAAGAAACTACCATTATATATGATGTTCTTAAAAATGCTACTATGTAAGACCCTTTCTGAATTAAAAAACCCTTCAAATTGACCTCTTGAGAACTTTAAGTAACAACTTGAAAACTTCCTACTCTCAGTATGAACGTCCCCACAATAAAGAGATCATGAGTCACATCTTTAAAAATGTCAACAAACCACTTGGATCAGAAGTGTCCTATCAACAATTGTGTGAAGCACAGAACATGGTCATCAGGACCAATGGCTCTGAAATCAGATCATATAGCTTGACCACTTATGAACAGCATGATCTTGCGCAAGCTGCTTAGACTCTCTAAGAGTTGGATTTCTCATCTGTAAAATGTGGAAAACAGGAGCATCCCCCTCAAAGCACTTCTGTGAGGATTAAATGAAACAATATATGTAAAGAAGAGAGAGTCAACAGGTTTCCACTACCTTCTGTTCAGACCTAGCATCATCCACATCAGTATACCCTGCCTTCCTGCCTGATGCCATAGATGAGCTCTATTCCCATTAAAGTCAATCTCTTGATTTTTACAGTAAATCCCATCCCCTCTTGCCTAACCAAGAATATTGATTCCTTTCTTTCTATTATCATTCATTTTTTTCACTTTCTGTAGGATTATTTCTGTCACAATACAAAAAAAGTTTCCCATCTTAAAACAAGTAATCAAACAAACTTCTCTTGACCCTACTTCCCTGCCAGCTACTGACCTATTCCTGTATTCCACCTTACAGCAAAACTCTCCAAACTGGTTGTCTATATGTTCACTTTCTTCACTTTTTCTGTTTCTATTCCTATTAAATATATTCCAATCAGGCTTTTTCCGTTGTTACTTCATGAAACTCTTCTTCCGTTTGCTAAATCCGATGATCAATTCTCTGTCCTCATCTTACGTACTCTTACCTTGCTTATGAGTGATATTTGATATAATTACTCTCTCCCTCCTCCAGTGAAAACTTTCTGTTATTGCATCAAAATACCACATTCTCCTAGTTTTCCTTCTTCTTTAACTAATCACTCCTTCTCTACCCCTTCTTGGTTATGCCCATTCTTCTTAAGCATTCAAGTTGCAAGTGTCTCAGAGTTTAGTATCTGGTTCTCATATCCTCCTTTGTTCCACATATATGGGTAAGTTACCAAATGTGTATCTTCAGACTAGATCTCACCATGAACTCTAGACTCGCATTTCAAGCAGTCTACTTGATCTTTCCATTTGGATCTCCCAAAGACATGTCAAATTCATCATATGTAAAAATGAAATCTTGATCTTCCACAAACTTGTTCCATCTGTTGTCTTCCCAATCTTACTTTATGGCATCATCCTTTCAGCTGTTCAAGCTACGACTTTGGGGTATATGGGGGACTTCACTCTTTTCTCTCACACATATATCCAATTCAGCAGGAAATTGTGTTGGTTCTATCTTCAGCTTATATATAGAATTCACTACTTCTTTCCATTTTCAAGACTATTTTTAAACAAAGTCATTGTCATTTTTCTTCTGGAGTACTGATATAGCCTCTTCTTCCTGCTTATACTTTTACGCCCCTTATAGTCTATACTTAACCCAGAAGCCAGAGTATTTAAACTGTAAGTTGAATCATTCCACTCTTCTGCTTAAAATCTTCCACTGGCCCCCTGTGGAATGATAGAATATATATATGTATATATATATATTCCTGGCACAGAGCTCCTAAAACCCTTGTAATTTCCTAAATGATAAGAAAACTAGGAACTTCTTTTGTTCTAACGTTGGTCTTTGACTCTAGTTCTTGACACAGAGCTCCTAAATCCCTTGGAATTTCCTGGGTGATAGGAGAGTCTTTTGTTCTAATGAGGCAACTCTGGGTGGGCTCCTGGATTGGAGCTTGTTACCAGAAAGACCAAGCCATGATTAGAAGCTTGGAACATTCAGGCTCCATCCCCTATCCTCCAGGAAGGAGAGAGGGGTGGAAATTGAGTTAATGATCCACCATGCCTATGTGATGAAACCTCCATTAAAACCCCAAAGGTATAGGGTTCAAGGAGCTTCTGGGTTGGTGAACACATGCAGATGCTGGGAAAGTGGTATGCTCGGACAGAGCATGGAAACTCCGTGCCCCTTTTTGCATACCTTGCCCTATGTATCTCTTCATCTGGCTGTTCATCTGCATCCTTTATCATATCCTTTAGTATATAACAAACTGGTAAACATAAGTAAGTGTTTCTCTGAGTTTTTTGAGCTGTTCTAGCAAATAATTGAATCTAAGAGGGAGGAGGTCATGGGAACCTCTGATTTGTAGCCAAGTCAGACAGAAGTTGTGGGTAACCTGGAGATCTATTTGGGATTGGCATCGGAAGAGGATGGGAGAGTCTTGTGGGACTGAGCCCTTAACCTGTGGGATCTCATGCTATCTCCTGGTAGATAGTGTCAGAATTGAGTTAAAGCGTAGGACACCCAGCTGGTGTCACAAAGTTGGTGTATGAAAAATTCCCACACATCAGAAGTGTTTTGAGTGTGGTAGTAATGTGACAGTAAAGGAGAAACACAAAGGAGTAATGTAGGTTTCTCCTAAACTCTCCGCATTTTACTCAGATGAGCTTTAATGATCTTATTGTCTCCATCTTTACAGCTCTGTTCATTACTGGCTTTATTGACTCCTACATATATTTGCCACTAGATTGCTTTAGGCATTTGATTTAAGAACTTTCAAGATCTTTCATTATTATCTCAGTTTTGAAAACTAGAGGTTACGCAGTTGCTTACTAGAGATTAAGGATCACATGCAATAACTTCTAGCCCCAGAAGCCATCTTTAAATTCTTAATTATTTTGCCTCTTTCAAATTTAAAATAACCATTTTACATTTTCAGTATTTTTTTTTTCAGGCCCAGTAATTGAAACATTTAAGCAGAAAGCAAAAAAAGGTCCCAAGGTAAATGTATGGTGTAACATATATTTATTAGGTATCTGTTACTGGGTCAAATATCACATTTTAAAAAATCAATAGCACAGGAAATAGTTTATTTTTCTCAGTCAATGGCATTCTAAAGTTAATGGTTCTTGTTTACTGATAAAAGTAGAACAAAAATTAAAAAGCAAAATGATAAGCCTTTAATTTTAACTTTCAATTAATTAAAAAAAAAAGGTTGTTAAAAGCGAACGCTTATGGCTCCTACAAGGAACTCAGAGGAGCGTGTCAGAATTTTTTAAAGCGTGTCAGAATTTTTTAAAAAGTCGAATATAACATTATTTCAAAAAAAGACATTTTAAACTGCTATATTATGCTCGTAAGATAATTTTTGAACCACTGACGATGTACAGAATATGCCAATATTGCTATTGCTTCTCCGGTCTAATGTTACATTATCATATTTAACTGTCCTGGTAGTATAATTACTTCAAAGGTTTGATCCATTAAACCTGTCACTTACGTGACACTCTTTAAAATGGAAAGTATAGATCTCATTTTCTTTCTTTTTAGTGTTTCTGAAAAAAGGGAATTATGTGCTTTCTCTCCCCCAGTCTCCCCTTTTTTTTAACTTTTTATTTTTGACTGTGTGCTTTTGAAATTAATCACCATGTGTTCTTGAGGCATTTTCTTTACATACTCAAAATCACAAGCCTAATCTAAAATTTCAGTAGCTAATTAAATTTTTTGACAGGTAAAATATACAAAATAATATGAAGACAGTTTTAAATCTATCAGTGACAGTCACTTGCAGGAAGTGTAATTTGGACTTTAGCTACATTATGGAACTATAAAAATCTTTGGATCAGAATTTGGATCAGGATCAGAAATCTTTGGATTTCTTTATGTGTCAGGGTATGCCTGGATCTCAATTCAGATTTTTAACCTTAGTCTCATTGCTAGAATTCAGTAGAGAACACTTCTTATCTTGATTGCCATAGATAATTGTTGGTCAACTCTTTAGTTATCTTCTAGTGTAAATTTTTCTCTTACCACGTATGGATTATTCAAAGTAAACCCAAAACAAAGATTTACAATCTCATCCTAAAAGATCTTACTTTATAGTGACTCATTTACCTTAGGATTCTAGTTGCCTCTTGAGATTTCTTTAGAGAATTTGTCTAGACCAGCTCTGCAATAGACTTTCTGTGATGATGAAAATGTTCTATATCTATGCTATCCCATATGGTAGATATTAGCCACATTTGGTTACCAAGTACACGAAATATGGCTAATGTGACTGAGAAACAGAATTTTTAATTTTATTTAACTTTACTTAGTTTACATTTAAATTTAAATAGCGACATGTGGTAATTCTGGTTTCAACTGCAACATGTAAAGAGCTGGGAAGTCATCACTCCTGTCTTTAAAACAAAGAGAAAGCTAAGCAACTGGAAATCAATGACTTTTTTGGACCCAGAGAAGAACTGAGGTCATAGGGCAAACTGCTACGCTTAAATCTAGAGAGACAGATGAATCTTGAGAATTGCATCCAAGATCTCCTTACCTGGAACATAGCTGCTGGAGCCAAAAACTGGTAGGGACATTTAGATGAACTTTCATGAACTGCTGAGGCTGAGTGTTGACTAGCCTGGGTGAAAAAATTGTGAGGGCTGCAATCTTGGGGGACCTCCACATTTTCTTGGGTTTTACCTCCAGAAAGCCCACCAGGTTCTCACAATGAAGAACCAGAATCCCCTCCTGTTTCCGGTAGGGGAAGGGGGAAATAATCATTGTGAAATACACCTAGAGTAATCTCCATAACCAAGACCGTCTCTCTTAAGGAACAGACTTTACCAGAGCCTTATCTGACCTGGTGGAAGTGCATTTCTCCAACTCTAGCCCCCTCTAGCCTTCCGCTATAACCTAAGAAGAAATAAAAAGCTACGAAAGATTTATAATGGTCATAGCCCAGGGACATAAACCCATTAATAGACTGAGATTCAATAATAAGATTACAGAACACTTCCCCACCACCTACACCTTACCACTACACCGACAGGACTCCAGTATAACAGCAGCAGATTGCAGCTGAAAGAGCTGCAAGATGCAGGCTCCATCTAAGGAAGCTTTCTAAGGGAACTCTAAGAGGAAACAGAACACAAAGACAACAGTGGAGACAAAACAAGGACACTAGCAGGAAGTGAAGTCTCTGGCACCTACAGCTATAGCAATCATTAAACACAGCCTAACTGCAAGCCAGATTAACGTAAAACCTCACCCTAAAGCCTATTTACCTCCGTTCCTATTAAGTGATGCACCATTTCAGATTTTCAATGAAAAATTATAATATATGCTTTAGGCAACAAAAAACACATTGTGAAGAGGAGCGACAAGCCTCAGAACCAGATCAGATATGACACAGATTTTGGAATTATCAGACAGAGAATTTAAAATAACTATAATTAATATGTTAAGGGCTTTACGGAAAAAATAGATAATATGCAAAAACAGATGGTTAAGTCAAGCAGAAAAAAGAAAGTTCTAAGAAAGAATCAAAAGGATTCGAAACCACTAAATAGAAATGAAATATGCCTTTGATGGAGTCATCAGTAGACTGCACATGGCCAAGGAAAGTGAGTCTGAAGATTTGTCAATAAAACTGTCCCAAACTAAAATACAAAGAGAAAAAAGAATAAGAAAAAAAAAAAAAAACAGAACAGAACATCCAAGTACTATAGGGCAATCTCAAAAGGAGTGACAGATACATAATTAGAATACCAGATAAAGAAGTAAGAAAAAATAGAGCAATGTTTGAAATAATAATGGTCAAGAATTTTCCAAAATTAATGACAGGAACCAAACCACAGATCTTGGAAGTTCAGAGAACAAGGAGGATAAAAAACAAAAACTGTACACTGAGGCATACGATTTTCAAACAGCAAAAAACCAAAGACACATAAAAATCTTGAAGAAGCCGGGGCGGGGAGGGTAAAAATACTTTTCTTATAAAGTGACAAGAGATTTTCACATATTGAGGTATAAGGGGTAACTATTTAGGTTCAAAACTGATTTCACTTGAGCTAAAAAGCCTGACTTATGGCCTATCAAACATACGTTGTACATCTGCTTTAACCATTAAAGTAAAGAATGCACTCTCTTAAGATAAGATAAGAGAGTGCATACTTCCCCGCCTACACCCTATTGGTAACCCCTTATTAGTCCCTTTCCCTACATCAGGGTCATGTTGATCTGCTCATTTGCAACTGAATACCTCTTTGAAACTTTGATGAATATGTATCCTGGGTGTGTTTAATGTATGTTCTTTGTTCTAAAAAGATATAAGACTGTATTGAAAACCATGCTTCTCCAGAGGGCTTTCTTCGTTTCTGGAAAAGTCCTTCCTGTGTTATAATCCTCACTCTGGCTCAAGTAAAACTCATCTTATTTCTCTTATCTATAGAATGGTTACTGGTTATTTTGTGTCAACAAAAGAAAAAAGGATAATAATTACAGTGGACTTTTTATCAGAAACTACACAAGCATGAAAAGAGCAGAGTGAAATATTTAGTATTGAAAAAAAACCCCACCATTCTAGATCTCTAAATCCTGAGAAATTATTCTTTAAAGCAATGGAGAAATAAAGACTTACTCAGCCAAAAAAAAAAAAAAAAACTAAGGCAATTCTTTGCCAGCAAATCTGCCCTCCAAGGAATGTGGAAAGAGTGTTCTCAGGGTTGAGAAAAATGATATGTTGGAAACTTGTATCTACATAAAAAGAAAGAGTGTCAGAGAAGGAATAAATGAAGGTAAAATAAAATCTTTTATTTTTCTTATTCTTAATTAATCTAAAAGATAACTGTTTAAAGTAATAATAGTAACAATGTATTGGGTGATTTTAGCATACAGATAAGTGAAATTAATGACGACTGTGTCATAATGGATGGGAGAGAGGAATTGGGAATGCTCTTATACGAGATCTTCACTACACATGTGGTGGTATAGTGCTATTTGAAAGTAGACTTATATTAGTTAAAAATGTATATCGTAAATTCTAGGATAACCACTAAAATTTTTTAAAAAAGAAGTATAGGGGACGGGCCCGTGGCTTTTGGCTTAGCTGTTAAGTGCGTGTGCTCCGCTGCTGGCGGCCCAGGTTCAGATCCTGGGTGCGCACCGAGGCACCTCTTCTCTGGCCATGCTGAGGCCGCATCCCACATACAGCAACTAGAAGGATGTGCAGCTATGACGTACAACTATCTACTGGGGCTTTGGGGGGGAAAATAAATAAATAAAATCTTTAAAAAAAAAAAGAAGTATAATTGATATGCTAAGAACAGAGACAAAATGAAATCATATAAAATACTCAATTAAAACCACAGAAAGCAGAAAAAGAGAGGAAAAAGAAACAAGTGCAATGAATAGAAAACAGTAGCAAACACAGTAGACATTAATCTTGCTATATCAATAATCACTTTAAAAGCTCTAAATATACCAGTTAAAATATAGTTAAAAATAAGACTCAATAATATGTTCCTTACAAAAATTCTACTTTAGTTATAAAGACAAATAGTTTAAACGTAAAAGGATGGAGAAAATAATTAAAAGTAATTAAAAGAAGGCTGGAGTAGCTATCTTAATTTCAGACACAACATACATGACATTAAGAAAAATTATCAAAGATAAGGATGGACATTATTTAATAATAAAGGAGTCGGTTCTCCAAGAAGTCATAACAATCCTTAACATGTATGCATCTAACAATAAAGCATCAAAATACATGAGACAATAACTGATAGAATTGCAGGGAGAAATAGACCAATCTACATTTATAGTTGGAGACTTCAACGTCTTTGTTTCAGTAATTGATAGATTAAGCAGGTAGAAAATCAGTACGAATATAGTTGATCTGAACAGCACCATAAAAGCCACCTGCAGCTAGTGGCTGCTGTACTGAACTGTGTAGCCCTAGTCTCTTGCTACTCAAAATGTGGTCTTTGGACCAGCAGCATTGCTTTGCTTTGAGCTTGTTAGAAATCCAGAATCTCAGTCCACACTCCAGACTTACTGAATCAGAATTTTTATCTTGAGCGAAACATCCAGGTGATTTGTCTGTATATTAAAGTTTGAGAAGTGTTGTACTGAGTCATCAGAAAACCTAAACATTCTCTAGGATCAGACTGGGACATCTACTGCCACTTATCATTCAACTCTGATCATTAGCAATATCTATTGGTAAATATCATTGGATCATATTTGAAGATAGAAAATAGTGACAGCATAGCAGTATTGGCATCCTCTGGAAGCTTTGAAGCAATACATCTTTACTTCTAAAGGCAATCATTTTTGCAAACTCCTTAAAGTATCTTTCACCCAAAACCACCTATGGCTATGCCTGCAGCAGGTTATGCACAGACTTGATATATATTCTTCATGCTCAAATTATAATATTTTATATGTGGTAATACCTCAGATATATGAAGTGTATCTTCTGGATGATTGCACATATCCAGAGTGGCAACAGCATCAGAGAAGAGTCACAGGGGGTGAGGAAGTGATAAAAACAGCCATCAGTTTATAAGAGATTATGCACATAATCAAGAAATGTAGAAGAGTAGATGGCCCAAATAATACAACGTGGTATCAGTAGCCAACTTCCCAAATGGAAAGAAAAGGGATATTTATGGTGACTGGTTATGACTGAAATGCCAAGTCCCTTGGTGAGAAGAACCAAGAGAGAACAGAGTCATAAGAGATAATAAATAGGGAAAAAATGAAGAAATTGTGGCACTTGGCCCTCACTAATGGGTACAACTACGGGAAAGAAAAGGCAGCTCACACTCTGAAGAAAAGTTGGGAGGAAGCATGAGAAAAGTTGAAAAGTTTTGCAGTAGAGCAAACTGCCCTGAAAACCCCAGCATCCTCAGGGTAATTGCAGAATCCTAGACTTAAAGTTCTGCAGTACCTACAGGGTCCTGAAAATACATGATGAAATAAGCAAACTACGTCCTATTATTTGACTTGCCTCAGAGAACATCACTGTCTTCAGAAGGGGCATGCTGAAGGCAGCTCTCGTGATTGATTCCCAGGCTGGGTGCACCACTGTAGTGTGGCCCCGGTGACATTGTGACTTTTCAAACACCCAGCCTGTTCTTTACTGCTCCCTTGCCTGCACCAGCAGCAAAGCCCAGCCAACTCTCCAGCGATGCCACAGTTTCTGACTTTTCTTTCCAGTGAACAGATCAAAAGGCACCCTCATCTTTGTGTACTGTCACGGTCTTGGCCAAAGACTTTAATAATCAAATAACTGTGAGCCTATTCTAGTGGGTCTCAATGGCCTTTGTATTTTACATTGAGGCTTCCTTTAGATTGTTGAGTGTACCTGCTAAGAAACCATCCACAAATCATGATACTACAGAATGATATTAGGACTCCTTAGACAGACCTCATTTCAAAATACAACGTCCCTGAATAGCAGTATAATGCCTAATAGTCCAGTCTGGAAAAACGCCTTTAAACATTCTACCCCAGCAAAAATTTGTAAATCAATTATTATAAGTTTGAGCAGAAGAAGGACTGGTTGACTTCCTGACTATGCTAATACTTTGCCTTCAAAGAAAACTTTTATTGATTGGAAATATTTCAGCATCCTGGGTATTTGGCATATTTTACCTGGGGTGTAGTGGATACAAGCAAATGCTTTGAAAGATAAAGATATTGTTTTTTAACTGGTATTGCCACTTATTTGTGCACCAAATAAAAGATTCTGTCAGTAGAATTCTCTTATTTCAATTTGGCAAGGCCACTTGCTCTTGCTCAATTTGTGAGCTTGCCCGGAGGAAACAGTGCTAGCACTTTGTGATATTTCCCTATCGTGCTGTATGACCTCATTGTTCAGCCTGTGGCTGTGGATGATACTGAGAATATGCAATTTGATTACAAAAGAGATTTAATGAGAAATGTAACACATTATGCAGACAACATACAAAAGTTTAGAACATTAGAGGTACAATCCTTGAAAATTGCTTGTACCTAGGATTCTGTTTAAATTCAAGTACTAAGAAAAACCTGGAGAATCTTGTGATCCTTAAGTCGCAAGAGAATTGTCGCTTTTATGATTAAAAAGTGGACAAATTGGATGAAAAGATGCAGAATTTCAACAATTGAGACGTATAAAAAAGAACCAAATGAACATTCCAGAACTGAAAATATACTGTCTGAAATTAAGAACTCATTTGATGTGTTTGAGAGTAGATTGTGTTTGGAGGAGTAAGGAACTCAGAAAATCCACTAGCACAAATTCTTGGAAAAGTGAACACCCCTCCTTCATACCCTGTGATAAAAGGTGTAGAGGAATGGGTGCACTTTCTTAGAGATATCTGGCATTCACTATATTAGTAATACAGAAGTTATAGGTACTGCTTTTATTTTTTTCAGTCTACACAATAGAGTTTCTATTTAACAGAAAATGTGAATTCCCAGTATAGCTAAAATGTGTGAAGCTGTCTCCAGATCCCATAAATATTTGTGTGGTCCATAAGTATTCATATACTGTCACCTCAGGTACTGAAACTATTTACTATTCTTTCTAAATAAACCCAATCTGTCTATGTCTGTCTCTATATCTATATCCATATCCATACCCATATCTAGCTACATCTATATAGCTATAGCTAAAAAGCCTCTTCCTTGAGCTTGGTCATTCTTGTGCCAATCATTGTTTTTACTCTGCCGTTATAAAGTTAAATTAATCCAGATTTTCCTTTACTGAAGGAATATATCCTTCTTAATTTACCCTATAGAAGTAGCTGGAAGTTATCCTGTGATTATAATTTGCCTTTCCATAATTATAATTTAGGAATAGAATATTCAATCGTCTTTCCTTCCTTCCTTCCTTCCTTCTTTCTCTTCTCTTCTCTCTTTCTCCTCCATGCACACACACACACTCTCACCATCATCATCTTATCATCATTATTATTATTTCTATCACCTTAAGTAAATAATAAGCACTAGTAGAGAAAAATCCAAATGTGATCATTTTTGTCATGAAAAGGGATGATATTTGTAATGCAAATGTATTTATAGATACATCTGCAATTTCATTTTTCCATGTTGTCACCAAACTCCATTTCCACAGATAGTTAAGAGCTAACTATCTATGATGGGGGAATTATTAAAAATCATTAATAGGGTCAATGCTGGTGGCCTAGTGGTTAAGTTTGGTGAGCTCTGCTTCAGTGGCCTGGATTTGGTTCCCGGGTGCGGACCTACACTGCTGGTTGGTGGCCATGCTGTGGTGTCCGCCCACATGCAACACAAAGGGAGACTTGCAACAGATGTTAGCTCACGGCGAATCTCCCTCAAGTGAAAAGAGGAGGATTGGTGACAGATGTTAGCTCAAGGCAAATCTTCCTCAGCAAAAAACAAAAGAAAAAAGAAAAAAAATCATCAATATATATTATTAGGTTGTCTTTCCCACGTTTTTTGACTGACTCAGGACAGTTCAGTAAATCATCAAGTTGGACACATTTTTATCATTACATATGAACAATCTAGTAAGTAATGCCTTGAAAGTTTACAGCTTTTTTAAAGTTTATAGTTTTTTAAAGCTTTCAAATACATTATTCCAACTACAGTGACCAGTTATTTCACTGCGTTAATCTGAGTGGCTGTTACCCAAACCAGGTAAACAAAGCCTTTGTTGTTCAGCTAGAAACACAGTCAGTGTTTTGGAAATTAAAGATGGCAATTAAAGCTATTTATTCTGCAAACCCAGACTGCATAACTGTGGTATCTTTCATCAACACAAATAATTAGTTGCTGAAAAGATTGAGGAATCCAGAATTGCTCCCTCCCCACTCCTACCCCTAACTCTTCATAGAACCACAATCCCATCGTTGGCACAGATTCCAGAATTCCCAACTTTAATTCAGTGTGCCAAAAACTAAATTAGTAGTGTTCACACCATTTTAAGCTTTGAGCTATCTTTTAAATTGGAAACGGGGCACGGCAGTATTTTTAAAAGATCAGTCAGAAACCTTGTATGTAACTAAGAAGTGTCCTGATGATTCTTCTACTTTTACCTAATTTTATCTGATGTTCAGCCTGATTCACTTTTTTGTCTTTTTCTAATAATATAAACTTAAACCAGTGAAAACAATATATCCAAGAAATAATCAGTGAATATAAAGTAGAACAGCAAAAAGTAGCTGAGGTAGTAATGAAAAGTATATCTGTTTAACTTTATCACTAAGAAAGCGTGAATTAGTGATGCAATTCACCAAGACTTTCCATTACCTCTAAAGCCAAAATAATAAATGTCTTTGGAATCCTATTGATACAAGATTCACTTATGAAACTGTAATGCTTGATTCATTCAGTCATTTATTCAACAAATACTGGCCTCCTATTAGGCCCTGAATTGAAGGACTATGCTAAGGATTGAGATGATGGAAAGATCAATGGATCTTGGATCCTGGCTCCAGGAGAAGACAGTTTAGAGCACAAAGGGTAATTTGAAATACCATGAGCAGACTTTATATGAGTGAAAGAGAACAAGTCAAAAAGATTTAGTCAGTATAATTATCCCGGCCCTGAAAGCCTGTTTTGGAAGACATTTTTACAAATTACACATTTGTAAATCATCTTACAGACATATAGGTCTACCAATGCATTTGGTCTTACAGAACCATCTTAATAACTTATATTCTAATTTCTCATGCCTTACTTCATTGTATGATTTTTGGAAGGGAGTTCTAGAGAAGAGTTGCTTTTAATTATTTTTTCCCCCTTTGGCTCAACTTAATGGTTAGTACATCATCATTCAGAGAGAGCAAAGCCAAGGAAGTAGCAGATATTCTATGAGCAAGTGCTTAAAAATAAATTTAGCAAATGATGCTCAAGTCCTGAGGATTCAAGCCTAGTTGGATGATACAGGAAAAAGGAGGGGGAGCTTGAATTTTAGTCATTAATGGTACAGAATGAAGTCACGGACATTGGGGTGATGAACCAGCAAATCTAATGTCATGGCAGCAGCACAGATGGCTCGAGATCCTTTCCTTCTCCCCAGAATATTTGATCATCAGAAGAACACAGGAAGTCCTTGTCTGAGGGCTGGTGAATGAATGCCTGGTCTCTAAAGTCATAGAAGGAGTGATTGAGGAATTAAAGACCAATCTCTTTTGCCCTGTTGCAAATGATTTCCGTCTGAGAGAAGTTAATAACTCCCTTTGACAGGTCATGAATTCAAATAGATTAACATTTGATATCTATAACACAGAAAGTTTAACTTACATAGTACAGTGTTTACTTGTTCAATATTATACACATATAAAATGAAGAAAATCCTTTTCTCCAAACTTCCATTATGATATGAGGATGATTAAAGGCCATCAGCTTTTACCCTGTTTTGAAAATATATATTAGAAATAAAGTCAGCAAGAGTGTGTCCCCTTATTTATTTATTTAGAAACACGAAATGTGAAATATAAAGCTAAAGCAAATAGCATTGTGAGAATTATGGTAAACACTAATCATATTTTCTTCAGAACAGCAGATTGCAATAGCACTATTTAAAAGTCACATCGTAGGGGCCAGCCCGGTGGCGCAAGCGGTTAAAGTGCGCGCGCTCCGCTGCGGCGGCCCAGGGTTCACTGGCTCGGATCCTGGGTGCGCACTGATGCACCGCTTGTTAAGCCATGCTGTGGCAGTGTCCCATGTAAAGTAGAGGAAGATAGGCATGAATGTTAGCCCAGGGCCAGTCTTCCTCAGCAAAAAAGAGGAGGATTGGCATTGGATGTTAGCTCAGGGCTGGTCCTCCTCACAAAAAAAAAAAAAAAGTCACATTGTAGGGGGCTGGCCTGGTGGCACAGTGGTTAAGTACATGTGTTCCGCTTCAGCAGCCCAGGGTTCACTGGTTCAGATCCTGGGCACGGACCTACTCATTGCTCATCAAGCCATGCTGAGGTGGCGTCCCACATAGAAGAGCTACAGCTCTACAACTATGATATACAAATATGTACTGGGGGTTTGGGGAGAAAGAAGAAAAAGAGGAAGATTGGCAACAGATAGGGCAGGACCAATCTTCCTCAAAAATAAATAAATAAATAAATAGAAGTCACATTGTTGAAGCCGTGTCTAATCATCTTTTCTAATAATGTTTGTTCTACTAGTGATACTTAAAGATTGGATAACGTAATTGATATAAATGAAATTTCAGATTTACAGAGAAAAATAAATGGCAATGGAAATCACATTTGCTATAAATATATTCTTTTCATTTGCATCATATCATTATGGAAAAATCTCTATATTTTTTTGATAAGATTGTCTCTAAAGAGAAGACAATAGTAAAGTTGAAGACAAGTGATCCTTGGATTATTAAAAGAGAAAAAATGCAAGGCAGAGTTGCTCTATGTTAATATGATATTGATTTAAATTATAATAGCAGACTGAGTGTTCTCACTAAGAAGTGGATTCATTTCTTGTTTTGGAAAATATGTACATAAAAATAAGTTATATAATATTTTGAAATCATTAGTTGAATTAACTTTATAATCCTTATCGGCATTTCTGAGGTTTAAATTCTTCTACATTGTTTTTGCTTCATTTAAAGAATTATTAAGATTGAACTTAGATTGGTTGAATTTAAATGTCATCACTTGTCTAGAATAAATACTAAGCTAGAACTTTCCTTATAACTAACGTAAATATCCCCAAGTCTAGGAGTATCATTCACTCTGATTCAGTGCACATTCCCCTAGTAGCATTACTAGGCAATCTCTTCCAAGAGAAAGCACAAAAGAAACTCATCAGAATAATAGAAAGATTATGAAAAGAGCAAGTTTCTTTACATTTTACCTTATTTAACATTTATTTAACAAATTTTGAGGAGCTCAAGACCCTCCTCTGTGATATATTCAGTGATTTTGGTAACAGACTTCTGAGGTACTGTGGACAGAAGAATCACATCCATTTCACAATTATATGAGGAATGAAGGTGAAGGTATTGATAATATTATATAGAATCAAAGAACAAATAGAAGTAACCAGAACTTGTTTAGCCTTCTTAGCTAGTTATGATTTCATGTCTTTCTCTAGGGCTAGGTATACTTAAATTGGTTCCTTTGAGGACAAGGTTCTAGGTGGAAGGTTTGTCTTTTATTTCTCTCTTTTCTCCAACAATAAACCAACCCAACTTTAATGAGAACTGAGCAAAAAAAAGAACATTTGAAACTAGCATTTCCTGCTTATTATTTTATTTAATGGTAAGATGCTTCAGTTCTTTAGGTATAGGCAGTCACAATTTACACATTCAAGATCCAAATTTCAGCGCATAGTAGAAAGGAGATATTTCATTTATATTTTATAAGAACTGGGCTTATGGTGAGAAGAAATGAAAAGAGATATAGTGCTTAAAAAAAGTCCAAAAAACAAACAAGTATGTTCCCAAGGATCCAGGGGGAAAAGGTGAGCTAATTAACAACAACAAAATTAGAAACAGATCATTGTGATAGGTGTGCTGGCTCATAGATCTGATCCTCAAAGTATTTGCAGGTTGAAAGGAAAATTACCAGTCCTGGACCAGTGTAAAAGTTCAAAAACTTGCTAGTAGCACTACATATTCCATTGGTGAAGAGAAACACAGCAGCCTCACCAAGTATGAGAAGTATTCCTTGAACAGCAGCAGCAAAACAATTATTTCCTTCTGTGAAATCAACTTTCCTCACTGCAACCACAAAGCCCTCAATTAAAAGGCTGGAAGAGACAGCTTGGTTTTATGCTCTCCAAAAGGATACAGCTATATAAAAAATGTAATCAGCTACAGGAGAAAGTCCTAGACCAGAAATAGTTAGAATGCACCTAACAAAGGCATGTTAAGAAACAAAACTAGAAATTAATTGTTTCAACAATCAGATATTCAAGAGTACAAAAAGCAAACAACCCTTCTATATGAGTTTGCTGGGGCTGCCATAACAAAATACCACAGCCTGGGTGACTTACACAAGAGAAATTTAGTTTCTCACAGTTCTGGAGGCTGGAAATCCAAGATCAAGACGCCAGGATGGTTGGGTTCTTCTGAGGCCACTCTCCTTGGTTTGCAGATGGCTACCCTCTTGTTGCCTCTTCACAGGGTCCTTCCTTTGTGAGTGTCTCTTCCTCTTCTTATAAAGACGTTAGTCGTATAGGATTAGGGCCCCACCCAGATGGCCTCATTTTTACTTAATCACCTCTTTAAAGACTTTATTTCCAAATCTGGTTGTATCTGAGGTACTAGGGATTGGGACTTCAACATATGAATTTGAGAGGGACACAATTCAGCCCATAACATCTTCTTCCCCCAAAAGACAAGAAAAAGCTTTCACAAGAAATCATTTGACAGGAAGTCTTTTTTCCCTCCCAACTCCCAATGAGTAACTTTCCAGATTTCAAAGAAATTTAGAAATCAGATTTTTAAATCTTTATAAGCTTGCTAAGAGCATTCAAAAAAAAGGCAGGTGGTATAGGAAAATTAATCTTAACTGTTGTAGATTTGAGAGATTCTTTGCTCCACCCACTGTGGGCCACTTTTCCATACAATAGAGAGAATGCTTTTGTGATTTAAAGAAGAGCCTATAGAAATGTCGAGAAAGTGTGGGTAAGTACTGGGACTGTCAATGCCACCTCAGCACTCACGGCACCCCTTCACGGTGCATAGAAGGCAAGCACTTTGGAGGACTGACCTCCTCCAGGAGAGAATGTCCATGAGGTCTCATCCAATGCCAACCCCTGTCTTCCTACCTGCATATGCAGGACCTGTCCAGTTACAATGATTGGTTCAGAAGCAGACACATGAACTAATTTGGTCCAAGCAGGAGGAGGCTTCAAATTTTTGACTACTGGGAAAAGAGACATTCTCTTTCTGGCTGGACAATAATGCCTGCAACTACAGTAGTCGCTTTGCAACCACGAGAAAAGCAAGTCTAAGAATGAAGCTATTTGTAGGGGAAAAAAAGCTGACAGAATTATAAAGAAATTGAGTTAGGCTTGATCAGACTGTACCCAAAAGCTCCCACCTCTGGACTTTTAAGTTATATAAGCTAATAAATTTCTTTTACTATTTAAGAACGCTTAAGATGTGCATTCTGTGATTTACAACCAAAACCATCTTTACTAATATACCTCGTAATTTCCAACTGACAACTAAGTACTATTTGTTTGCTTTTTTATTACTGTTGCAAACGGAAAAAACTATAATTTTTAAAAATAAAACTTGGCCGGTTAATTTCGGCTATATAGACAAGTAAGGGAACCAGAATTGAAAACTGAGAATTAACAGTGGATCACCATTTAGGAAAATAACTTCACTACTCTGTGCCCTTGTATTTCTTTCGTGTTTGCTAATATTCAACTCCAAGAAGCATGATGAATATTATTAAAGTGATAACTATAAAGTACTTTGAGCTCTGATTTAGAGAGAAATATAAAGTACATCATTAGTATATGGAAGCAAATATTGTGTCAAGATTAACCATTGAATTGAAAGCATCTATTCCACTCTCTCCCATTACTCACACTGAAAACTAATCATGAAATAAGGTTAATGAGGTAGAAACATACAATTTGATAATCAAATCCAGAAACAAAAGATAAATGTAGTAGCTCCCTCTCCAGGAAAATTAAGAATTCAACCATTTTCTTTCCAGATTGAGATTGGCTGCTGGCTATTACTTGCAAAAGAAATGTATCTGAGAGGGGCAGGAAATTAATTCTGTGGCACATAGAAATAAAGATATCTATTTTTTTTTCTTTTTAACGACAGCAGTGATTGTAGCATTCATAATTGAAAACTATAAAGAAACTGGAGAAGTGAGATTCAAGACACAGTGATAAATGAGAGGCCTCAGGAGCTAGGCAGTATTTCCCATATTCTCATTTAACAAGTTACTATTTCTATCTTGTCTGAGTGAAGACCTTTGTAGAGATCTGAGATGTAGTAGTCATTAACAGGATACAGACAACTTTCTAGTGAAAATCATATGACTTTTAATATTTTTAGCTTAATTCAGTCTGACTTTTCTGACTTTTCAGGATATTTCTCAAATTTCATACTTCGGAAGATATTTGGAAAGTATTTGTAACTCTTTCTCACATTGTGTACAGTCATGCGCCACATAACAGCGTTTCAGTCAGTGATGGACCATATACATGAAGGTGGTCCCATAAGGTTAGTACCACATGGCCTAGGTGTGTAGTAGGCTATACCACCTAGGTTTGTGTAAGTACACTCTATGATGTTCTCACAATGACGAAATAGCCTAATTACACATTTCTCAAAATGTATCCCCGTCGTTAAGCAATGCATGACTGTATTTATAGGGAATCCTACATATTTATAAAAAAATGATACTACATCAGTTTGTCTAGTATCTTCAAAATATAGATTAACGCAAAGCATCAGTCAATGCCTAATGTTCTTTAGTGATTTAAAGGAGAAGAGGGCAGGGAGGAAGGAAGCAGTGTGCTCTGAGAGGGCACAGAGTACATCCCGGATGAGTTGAGAGGAATCAAGTCTCAGATAGTCTGATTTGATGCTCTTCAAAAATTGTTTACATGTATTTCTTTACAACATTTGGATTCTTGAAAATTTATCCTACCAATTACCTACAACCGTTAAATACTACTACCCCCCCACCCAGTTTTACTGAGATATAGTTGACATATAACATTCTGTAAATTTTTAGATATACAACATAACGATTTGATATATATATGTATATATTGTGAAATGATTATCTAAAAAAGATTAGTTAACACATCCATCACCTCACATAGCTACAATTCTTTTTTTGTGGTTAGAACTTTTAAGATCTACTCTCTTAGCAACTTTCAAATATACGATAAAATTAAATACTTTTTTACCTACCCAGTTTGATATCCACTTAATAGATGGGAGAAAATGATGGCTGGGTTTAAGACACTCTACTTTCTTTATTAATGAGAAGAATTAGTGACCTCTCTATTATACCTCAAATTTCTGTGCCCATTTAGTGCTGTTCCTAACTAGATTTCTACGGTTACCCCAGAAGACACCCGGATGCAGTTGACCTGTCCTCTGTGAGGCAAAGCCCAGCTTTCACTCAACCAACGAAAACACTTCTCATATTACTCTTCTAGTATTGCTTTGAATGCATTTTTAGCAGCATTCTTCTGAGAGACAATAATTCTCCACTTACAACTCTATCAAATGAATGGGCAGTAATACTAAACTATTTGGACTTGGGAGACTATTCCTAGGCAAAGTCACACAGCAAATCATAGTGTAAAAGGGCCATACATAGTGACTCAGGATGCTGCGACTCTATGTGGACAGGCACATAGGTAAGTCCTAACGCAGTCCCTTCATCCTAAATGGCAGTGGCTACAGAGCAGATTGCTTTAGGACATTTGATGAAAGTATAATTTCCAGAATTATTCAACCCCACTCCATTGATTCATTTATTCAAGAAATACTTACTGAACAGCCGCTATGTACCCAGAGCTAGGCCTCCAAAGATGAACAAAATAGACATAGCCTCAGCCCTCTCAGGGCTTTTGGTCCAGTGAAAAAGACTGGGAGTGAAATAGGCATTTAAAATGCAATGCGAGGAGTGCGACAAGAGCTGACAGTGCTGTAGAAGACATGGTGGGCACCAGATGCCCGTGAGAGGGTCATCCATGTGTAAGTCTAGGTCACTATTCAAATCTGAACCTCAGGGAGCAGATCTGGGCTGAATTTATAGATCCGGGTATCACCAGCATATACAGTGTGTAGTAGCTAAAACCATGACAGAGGAACTGATGACCGTAGAAGGGTCAATGTCCAAGGACAGAATCCCAGGTAGCAACAGATTTTAAAATACAGGCTCCTTCCCTATGGTTTCTCAAAACCTAAATCTGATCTCCCTAAGTAAAGATGGGAACAGTTTCAATGGCACTAAATATATCTCTCAAATTATTTCTACAGGCTCTGGCATCAAGTGGACGTGTGAACAAGAATGCCCTCTGATCCCTTTTTGAACGTTTCTCAACTTCATTTCTCTAATTCATTGCTTGTATTTCTTCAAGATTGCCATTGTTTTCTCCCTCAAATTATGGAGCTCGAGAGATCTTTTTATGACAAGAAGCAGGTTCTGGTGATTAAAAATAGTTTCACAGCTCACAGTTATGTCTCGATTATGTAACTCCCTTTATATTGGATGGTTGCTTCCTGGAGAAAGAAAAGGATAAATTATTCCTTAGGTCCAAAATATCCTAGTTGGAACTCAAAGCTCACGAGAGATGAGGAAAGTGAATCTGTATATAACAAAACTCTGCTCATAGCTTTGTGTAACAGATCTCTGGAGAATTTATGGGAGTTTTGTTCTGCATAACTTTGGCAAGCAAACTAGTATACGGATATGCTCTGTGGCCATTTACAGTGCCCTCTAGGAAGTAGGAAGGCAAGACTGATGTCTTTACCTGACAAAAATCTTTAAGGAAGGCTTGTCTCCTTAAAGTGTGTCTGCACTGGATCTGATAACAGGCAAACAATTTGACTTCACCTTAGGCAGCAAAGACAAGGAAGGAGAGTATAATTTCTTCCATTCTCTTTGATAGATTTTCTTTTCTCTCTGTTGAAATGAAATTATCTCCTTCAGACATTGTAATATATTTTGGGGAAAAAAACTCTGAATTTCTATTACATATACTCTACAGGGGCCTGACCCACGGATGAGGCTCATCTTGAAGTAGAAGTTATCTTAAGTCTCACTCACTATCAAGTTTATTCAAAGCATTTAAGCCTCAAGGAAGCAGGGCTCTGCTCACTTTCCTTTAGAGTCTAAGTTTAATATGTATTTTAGCCTTCAAATGACTTTAGGTTAAAGCATTTTCTAGCTGTTACCAAGTCTGCTAACTTCAGAAATCATATATCCAAAACATCAATTTGAATCTATTTCTTATCTGCAAATCTAAATTATGGAATCACACCTTTCCTTTCTGTGGCCACACTGATAAAGCTAAAATAATTAGAAAGCTGATAGCAGTGGCTTAGCTCAAATCTCAGGATGAATTAAGTATCTTGCTATTATAAAACTTCAAAACCTAAAACTGGAACAAAAGTGGGAGTCGTTAGAATGTTATCTCGCCTCTACGCCCTGATCCTTGGGAATTACATGTGCTTTTTATTATTATCATTGTTACCAGGCCAGCTCCACCCAGCTCAACCATAGGAAGGTTTTAACTGTTCACAGATCTGGAGTGTTCTGGAAAGAGGTGGGCAGTCTTCCTATTGTGTGCGGCTGGGGAACGCAGGTTGATTTTCAGTGGCACATGGATTAGGTGCTCCTGAGGAGCTGTTGAACTGGCATCACCTCCTTTAATCCATCCTACACGCTGCTGCCAGAATAAATCTCCTCAAGCACAGTGTTCCCCATCTCAGAATCCCCTATGCCTTGTCCATGCCTGATGATTATAGTCCACGTCAGGCATCCAAAGAGCGCCACCAACTGATGCTTTATTGCCCATGGCTCTCTTTCACACACTGTAGAGGCTCGGGTAAAAGGAGGCCCTCTTCTCAGCATGTGCCTCACATCTCCCTCACCCCGGCTTTGCCTCACATTGCTCTCTCTACCTGGAATGCTGGGTCCACCCTCCCTTAACTCTAATTCCCACACTTTAAATTCCAGGCCTATCAAAATTGCCACTTTCTTTACAATGACTTCTTGATCTCCCATCACTTCTCCTGAATTCTAACACAAATTTATCTGAAAGTCTCTAATTTATACTATCTTCTCTCCTGTATTGGGATTATCATTGGATATGTTTTATTCCTCCTAAAAGAACTAAGGTCCAGGTGGGCAGAAATTATCTTTTCCTCTAGAACCATAATTATTAAAAGTTCAGACAAAGAAAAGTTTGCCTTTGGTGGAACTCGCAGCTGTATTTTTTTTTTTAGCAATGTTCAGATTTCAAAAATGTTTATTCTTGACTCTGCTGATAATTGTGAATCATTGAGTTTTATCTGATGTTGCTAATAGAGACCCGATCTGAGGCAACCAAATTTCTGCGACTTGGTGAAATGAGAGTAGCTTTTCAAAAAGGGTTATGCTGTGAACACATTTGTTTTAGGCATTAAAATATTCATCCATTTGGGGTTATAAGGCATGGTGGGATAAATTTTAAGTCAATATTTTTATTTTATCCCCAAAATGTTCCATTATGATTTCCAATAAAGACTTCTTTGTCTGTCTTAAACTTGGTTACATGTCATCTAAATTAATAATTATGTTCCTCATTAAAACAAATGCACTCTGGTGATGATAGAAGAATTCAATTCAATTTAACAAAAATGCATGGAGTGCTGATTGTGTAAGATGATGCTAGGGAATTGTATAACGAAAGCAGTCTATTTTCTCAAGTAGTTCAAAGTCTAACAGCCCAAATGTTAAGCCACAGTCACATAAAGGCAATTAGAGAACATTTTGTTGGGACTTGGATGTATGTATAGAGTCAGAATAAAGATATTAGATTTGTTTAAATATTAATTTATTTATACCACAGGAGTAGTGATTTAATTTTTTCTTATTTTAATGTCTTTTCAACCCTATTATAAAATATACACTTGCAGCAATATATATCTTGGGCAATACAAAATTGTTACAACCTGAGCTTCCTCAAGGCCACTTTAGGCTTTGGAATACAGTCATGCACTGCATAATGATATTTTAGTCCACGACGGACTGCATATGTGATGCTGGTCCCATAAGATTGGTACCATATAGCCTAGGTGTGTAGTAGGCTACACCATCTAGGTTTGTGTAAGTACACTCTATGATGTTTGCACAAGGACAAAATCGCCTAACAAGCATTTCTCAGAACGTAGCTCCATTGTTAAGTGATGCATGACTGTATTTCATTGGTCTCCTAGGGTCAATAAAGTTATCAAGAATTCAGAAGCAAATAGCCTTCCTAGCACATTTCCATTGCTCGACTGACTTGCCATGTAATTTTTACTAAAAGTAAAACTGTAAAATTTGAAAAAGTCAGCAGTCCGAGTCTGTTTTTGATGCACTAACAGAGCACTCACACTTTACCGACCTCAATGATGGGACTTGTTGGATGATTATTCACTCATGTTTTGATTATTTGGTTTTTGATGGTGGTGATTGACTGGCTTCTATCTTCCAAACTCCTCAGAGCCCTATGAGGCTCTTAGAATCAAATAATTTTCGAGATAGGAGGGACTTGGCCATCTATCTAGCCCAAATTTCCCATTCTCTAGGTAAGAATCTGAGACCTAGAGTGGTTAAGTTAATTGCCAAAGGTCATTTAGTCATTTAGTCATTTACTGTCACTAGAACCTAGAACTTCACATTTCTAGCTTAGTGACTGATTCATCTCCTACGATACGCAGTTAGAAAGAACTCTAGTTATCATCAGCTTGGTGAGGTATGTGGTGGGTTAAAAATGGTTTTTAGTGAAGTATTGGCCTTCAGTTAGTCGCACATGTACTGCCAAGTTTCAACACTTTTTTTTTTCCAACATAAATGTTTCTTCTGAAGGCTTCTTTTTGTAGTTGTCTCTAAAACTAATTTTCCCTTCTGTGCTCTTTATCCCATGTTCAGTGGTTCTTTTTACCTTTATCTCTGATGTGAAACCTTATCAAATGTACTCTTTTTTTCCTAAAATATTAACTATATCTCAGCTCTGGGTATCTTTTATCTAGCATGGCTGTGATATCTTCAAAGAATTCCAGCAGATTAGTTATGCAAGCCTGAATCCATCGTGGCCAGCCATCATCCAGTGATGCTTCAGCACTTTGTGTGAGATGATTGTTTGACCAACCTCCTGGGGTCTTCATCATTGCAATTAGCACAGGAAGGATGGAGAGAGAAGAAATCTTCACTCTGGGTGCTACTAGTGGCAAATGTTCACATTGCTTTTAGAAATATAAAGAAGGCTTACTTCTGCTGTATGTTTAAGATCTACAATTATAAGCTTCCTGAAACTTAGTTTTTCTCAGAAAACACACCAATCTCTTTAGTATTTCTATATCCCACAGTTGCTTACCCTTTTCTTTTGCTTTAGGATAAAAATGAGGATAGTAGGTACTTGTACAAGTAGGGAAAAAAGATACTGCTACTCTGATATTGGATAATAAAAAAAGGGAGAGTGGCTTTGTCTTGTATGTGAGAAGGTAATTGTGTCTGTGCTGATTGTTACTCTTTGGCCTGTGAATTCTTTGCTCTCAATTTAATTTCTGGAAGGGAGGCATTTGCTTGTAAGATATTTTACATTTCATTATGAAATAATAAGAGAGCTAAAGCAAGCTTGATTAAATTACAGCTATCCAAAGATAAGAGAATATTCAGTTCCAAATTTAGTTTTGTACAATAGGGCTTGTCAAGTAACAGCAATAAAACCATGGCTGGAGCAGACCCACAAGCACATTTAGCTAGCTTCTCGATGCATCTTTTGAAATAAATTTAAAATTCATTTTACCATTTTATAATAAAACAAAACTTTCACCAAGTACTAATGCTGTTCTATGGTAACATGGAAAACAATGAGAAAGTACATAAAAACTTAGAGATATCCCTTTGGCTTCTTCTGCGACAAAGTGGCACTCCAGAATTAATGTATTCTTCTTTAAATGTAGTTCCAAAGCAGGAAAAGAAAAGAATATTTACCATATTCATGATGCATCAAGATAATTTTTTATTTTACTTTCATCAAATTTGCCTATTCTTAGGAAGTACAGGCATTTAAGCTGGATGGTAAAGATTTGACCCTTCATGTTTTTCTTTGCAGTTTCTAAATTTGTCATTTTTGTGTTTAAATTAGAGCCACATTTTAGATTTGGTATGTAAAAGGTAACCAGAATCATTAATAAATACTTTCCTGTGTGGATTGACTACTAAATAATAAAGTAGATAAAAAGGTTCTTGAGCTGTCTACAAACCAGTAGTGTGATAGGATACAAATAGAAAAGGACATTGGAATTGTCTTTGGAACTATGATTTATTTAAAACATATTTCTGAACCCTATGTAAGAGGCACCAGGTTAGGCCACTTCAAGAAGGCACAAAGCTGCATGGTCCACAGCAGCCCCTGCGATTTAGAAGCTCACATCTAATGAAATAAGGCAGATTATTTCTCTTTTGCTCAAAATCAGCCAGTTTCCCATCTTACTCGGATCTGAAGTCAAATCTTCACTGTGACTTTGTGACCTTAAGGTTTAACAGAATAGGCAACCCCCCACTCCGATTCCATCCTTGCCACTTCTCTAATGTGCTCTTTCAACACAAGCTTTCTCACTGTTATCCCAACAAGCCAGGCACATGTCTGCCTCAGGGCATTTGCACATCTGCCTAAAGGCTTTCTTCAGATATCCACAAGGGCATCTCCTGAACTTCATTCAAATCTTCACCCCAAACTCTCCTCAGTGAGGTCTTCTTTGACTACTATCTCTAAAATTAAAACTCATCCCCACACTTCATATTTTCCTACATATTTATCTTCCTTAGCATTTACTACTACCCAACATACTCTATATTGTACTTATTTATTTTTCACATTGTCCATTTTCAAATAGATTGCAAGATCCTTGATGGTAGGAAATTTTGTCTTCTGCATTCTCTACTGCGTACTGAGTGCCTGAAACACTGTGTGCCCCACAGTAGGTGCTCAGTATATATCTGTTCAATGAATAAATAAGTAAAAAGGCAAAAGGGATGTGTTCACTAATAGCTATAACATAATAAAAAATCATAAATAGTGTAAGCAGAGAATAGATACAGTCTTTAAGTTATGGGACTCTACAGCTCTGTGTTTCAGGATGGCCTTCAACAAGTGGAATTCTTTCCATCTCTGTTGTATTTTCTGTGAAATGGGCTTATGTGGTTAATAAGCTACCTTCTCTCTCCCATAAATACTGATGATATAGTGCTATTATTTCTTTAGATTTTTTATCATTTTAAAGAGAAGCTAGGAAGAAATCTATTCTTTTCCAAGAGTAATTATAAAAATGCATCTTCAATTGTTATGAATAATTCCACTTTAAAAATAGGCAGTTTGATAATAGATCTCAAATATGAAATTAATTTCTTCTTTTCTTTTCTAATCAGCCTCCTCCTATTTGGAGTCTTAATAGCTGAAATAACAGAGATCCATCGTGTTTTTAATCAAATTAGCAAGCAGATTTCCTCCTTTATTGCCCTTCCATAAAAATCTATTTAGCATAAAATAAGGATGCTGTAACATTTCCAGGCAATATTTGATTATGTACAGACTTAAATGCTTCCAATTCTAACCAATTATTGAAGGGTGCATCTAATTATATCTTCACTTCTAATTCAGCAATCTGTTTTTCCAGTTGTTTCAATCTGGCATATCATTCTTTTCTCCTCTCAGCAGAAAAAAGATATAATAGCCCTGCATAGCATTGATCAAGCAATTTCCCTAAACGAATAACTGGTGCTCTTTATAGGCAACAGTGGAAGCCGCAAACAAATATCATCATTCGTTCAACTAACTGGAAAAAAAATCACCAAGGAAGAAAGAGGATTTAGAAACCAACTTTCCACAAAAGTAAGAGTCACAGATGACGTAATAAACAGGTTCCCATTACTCTGTGTGTGTGTGCGCACGTGCGTGTGCAAGCTCACGTGTGGCTGAAGGCCCCACGCTGTGAAGACACATCCAGATGAGAGAACTGAAAGAGAGAGCGGTCAACAGGAGACCCACTGGGGGAGGAAGAGCACATTGATTGAGACGTATGGTTCACTGTGTATCTGGAAAGCTTCGCCTCTTTGCTCGCTAAGTCGGGCTTTCGGCGACAGGTGGACAGGCAGAGTTAGCCATCTCCAAGGGGCAAAAGGCAAAGCAGACGGGGATGGGCTGGGGCGTGGAGGGAGATCTGCTTAAATTATTTAAATAATGTCCACAATGTCATGTGGTCCCTTCCTAGCTTTTAACAGAGCAGTATTGTTCACACTTATCTTCTTTGTTCAGAGGGATACACAACTTGGCCAGCCTGTCTAAAATTTCAGTCCACCCACCAAGTTCATATCTTTATATTTTAAAATAATCTCATTGATCAAATACTGGTGCTAATGGTCCTGTGCTCAGCACTGACATACACCAAGGATATGGTATCCTGAGGATTGGAAGTCGAGGCATGGCGAAAGGCAGTACTAAAAAGCAATCAAGAAAGGAAGAAACAAAGGGAGAAGGAAGGAGGAGGGAATGGAGGGAAAGAAGGAAGGAAGGAAGGAGAGAGGAAGGGAGCGAGGGAGGGAGGGAAGCAAGGATGGGAAGAAGGAAGAAGGATGGAATCATATGATTCACCTGCTTTTGTTTTTTCTGTGAGGAGGACCAGCCTTGAGCTAACATCTGATGCCAGTCCTCCTCTTTTTGCTGAGGAAGACCGGCCCTGGGCTAACATCCGTGCCCATCTTCCTCTACTTTATATGGGACGCCGCCACAGCACGGCTTAACAAGCGGTGCGTTGGTGCGCGCCCAGAATCTGAACCTTTGAACCCTTGGGTTGCTGAAGCGGAGTGCGCGCACTTAACCACTTGCGCCACCGGGCCGGCCCCATTCACCTGCTTTTTGAGAAATTACTTCTTGTCCAACCATTAGTTTATATTTTATTTGGGCCCTTGTCATCCTTATTCTCTAGCCATCTTACAATTTTCTAAGCACACTGAATCAGTTCCTGTTTCGTTGCCTCTGCTCATTTTTCTCTCTCTGCCTGGAATGCCACATTCCAGAAAACATTTCCTAAACCTCCAGACCTTTCCTGACTACTCTTGACCACAAAGTGAAACTTTCGTGCAAGGTATTTGGGCAACTCCAAAGATCACAGAACTTGCTTGAAGCCTACACCATCCCCTCTCCACTGTTTCTATCTCAATTATCGAAATAAATTTTGCTACTAATAGTTTTATTAATAATTTTACTAATAATTAGTATTTGCTAATCCTAAATTGACAAGCAGTACCAAGAGCACTTTCCTTCCTTGGTCAAGAAACCACTTGAGGCAAGGAGCTATATCTTTATGTTGCTTTTCCAGTACCTAGCACAGTGCGTGGTGTATAATATATACACTCAATGTATGCTTATTGAATTAATACCTACCTGTGAAGGAATCCTCAACTCCTCTAAATTTTTCTCCTATTTTATAAATGAAATAATAGCACAGATAGCATTTGTGTGGGCTTCTGTGCTCCTGGGCATTGACCCAAGCAGTCACATTCAGGATGTCATTTCATCCTCATAACAAACTTATGGGGTATATGGCATTTAGTACTCACATTTTCCAGGTAGAGAATTCAGGTTTAAAGAGGTTAAATAACTTGTCCAAGATTATGCAACTACAGAAAATGCAGAGAATCAGGTCAGGAGGCAATGTAAAGATAAGAACACATTCTTTAGAGTTAAAATGGTCTTGGTGTCATTTCTAGCCGTGACATTTGACTACTTACGCCATTTAGGGAAAGACTCTAAGCTTCACCAGAATTCAACTTCCTTCTTTCTGAATTGCAGGCGAAATATCTGCTTTGTCAAAATCACAGGGCTTTTATGAAGGTCACATGAAATAATCTATGTTAAATTATTTTTTTAAATCATATGTTGCTATGATTTTAAGTTTATTATTATGTTAGAAACTTGATGATCCTATATATGCTCCCCTATATCTATGCTCTTTCTTGGATAAAAATAGTAATAATAAGAAAATAATAATAATAATGAGAAACCCACATTAGCTCAGTATATAGTAATAGAGAGTCCTAATATGTAAATACTACTCCTTACATGTAGCGTGTGTATTTTAATGAGATTTTTGAGGATGCATAAACAAAATAACGTATCATGAATCTTCTGGTAGCTACTCCTTTCTGTGAAATTTTCTGAACAACCTGCAATATTTATCCCATAATAGACTAGGATGTAGAGAAAATGAACTACTCAAGGTGGGGGGATGGGACAAAGGTGAAAGAGAGTAAAAAGACAATCAGCCTCTGATCTGGGATCAGATTCCTTTAGTCACGTTATGTTCATTGATGACGAACAGTAAACAGCTCCCAATCAAGTCTGTCTTGATTCTGATCGCTTTCCTCCCTTGTAGATCTTCTGGGATTTGGTCTTTTGTTCACTTTCGGCAAAGTGCAGCCAGCTTTTTCTCTCAGACTATAACTTTAGATGGGACACTGACACAGCCCAGCTCTTTTCTGGTCATTGTGCTTATTTATGACCTGGTCATGTTTCATTTTTTTCCTGTTTATGGCCAGAAGGAAGAAAATTTGAGTACTATTACAAGCACAGATTAATCTTGCCTTTGGTATCTGTTGGTAATATAAGAAGAAGCTGTACAGAGGAATTTAGGAACCAGAAACTAGCCTTAAGACTCGAAAATTCTAATGGGATTGATTTTCTTTGCCATCTTCCTACACCTGGTTCCATCTCTGAAATTACCAGTTTTTAAAAGGATTTTACAGCTTCTTAGGCAAGTTGATGAGAATACCCATTTGTATAAGCTGTTAACCTTACCCTTGACACTGCCTTTAAAATATCCTTCCACAGATATACATATATTGTTTAATTAATTCCTACAGAAGGGCTGGGATGTGAAGTGTAGGAAGGATAAGATCAGAATTGGGAGAGGTGTATCTAGCAGACAGGAAGAAGGTTATGAATTGTAATTAAACAAAAAGGTAGTTAGGGGCCGGCCCGGTGGTGCAAGTGGTTAGGTGCGTGCGCTCCGCTGCGGCGGCCCGGGGTTCGCCGGCTCGGATCCTGGGGGTGAACCGCCACACCGCTTGTTGAGCCATGCTGTGGCGGCGTCCCATATGAAGTAGAGGAAGATGGGCACGGATGTTAGCCCGGTGCCAGTCTTCCTCAGCAAAAAGAGGAGGATTGGCATTGGATGTTAGCTCAGGGCTGGTCTTCCTCACAAAAAAATAAAAAAATAAATTTAAAAAAAAGGTAACTAAGTCATAGCCAGCAAAATCTCAGAGAAGACAAGCAGAATCTGGAGAAGTAGTAGTATGTCAGTAGGTCAGGTCTCAGCAAGGACTGGTCTGCCACTGTCAAACTTCCCAGATCTCCTGGGTTCTCAGCTTATAACATAATTCCAGAGCTCTCTTTGAAAACTCAGAGCAAGTTAATTCACCAAGTTTCCTATCCCTGCCACTCTGGATCAGTACATAAAATACAAGCCCTGGTGAAAATCCATCCTCTCCTTTCCCTTCACATCAACACTGCTCTGCTACTCTGCCTTCATCTCTCTCTCTCTCTTTTTTTTTTTTCGCTGAGGAAGATTTGCCTTGAGCTAATATCTATTGCCAATCTTTTTTTTTTTTGGCTTGAGGAAGATTAGCCCTGAGCTTACATGTGTGCCAATCTTCCTCTATTTTGTATGTGGGTTGCCACCACAGCATGGCTGACGAGTGGTGTAGGTCCGTGCCTGGGATCCGAACCCACGAACCAAGGCGACTGAATGGGAACATGCCAAAGTCAACCACTACACCATGGCGCTGGCCCCTGCCTTCCTCTCGTTTGACCCAAACCCATGTTTCTCCTCTATATTCTCTGGAACTCTCTGCTTTCTTGACTTAATTTCCTGGGTCTCACATGAGGCTCCTCATTCTCCTACACTTCACCAGCCCCAGAGTCCTTTCTCCTCAATAGCTCCTTTATCCTCTACCTCTGGGTGAAATCCTCTTACATCTTTGATGCTCTAGCTGTCCAGGTAGATTACTTTCTATTTTTTTTTTCCTTTACCACCCACTTTCCTGCTTCCTATTTGTTTTCAATAACCCCCGAATTCTTCGGCTTCTGACTCTCTGCTTTTCTCTTTAAACTAATCCTGCCCTAATTGAGGGCAATCATGTAGCTAACACACCCAACATTATGGCTACTTGGTTGCTTAACCATGTCATCTCTGGTGACCTTCATTTGCATGCTCCTTCAACCGTCATCCTCATGGCCAATCACCATAACCTATGGCTCTGCTTCTGAAATCTCACACTCATATATCCTACAACTTCTTATACTGCTACATTTCTCACTTCCTTGCTTCTACTGTCACGCTACTGAATTTTCTTGAGCTGAAAATCTTTTAATTCCTTTGTCATCCTCTTCCATTCTCCTACTTAGACATTATCTCACCAAAACTCTCAACAACTTTACTCTTTGACCTTGGGCCAGTCCAACTATTTTCTCATTTCCTGCACTGAGATTGCTGATCACTTCTAGGGAAAATCATGTAACTAAATGGTGTGGTGTCAGTACAAATCCATTGTTCCTAATTCAACTGGGTCCTCAGTAGCCTGATAAAAAAGTCCCTAGCCACTCATTCATTTCTCAGAGTGGCTCTTTCATAACCCTCAGAACTTTCCTGAAGCCCCTAGGATTTAAACTTCTTTTCACTCTCAGCAGAAGAAATTGCCTTCTATTCAAAGAGAGTATAGGATTCAACAGATGAGAAATCCCTCAATATTCTGCGTTTAAACTTATCAAGTTATCTGTATGTATGTTTATCAGTAACATTTTTTCTTTATCACTGTGAAAGATGAATCCCTGTAGAGCCCATCCCTTCTTGCTTCTTCAAGAATCTGAAGTAACCAACCATCCCTTAGCCTATATTTTCAGTGTCTCTGTTATTCACTTTTCTTCCTATCAAACTAAATAGTCGCTTACATTTGCTATCTCCACTTCCATACCACCCACCCAGTCTTTTATCTGGTTTCTGCCTTGCTGTTTCACTGAAATTGTGCTGGCAATGATGACTAAAAATTGATTTATTACTGAATCCAATGCATATTTGTTTCTTTTTTTTTTTTTTTTGTGAGGAAGATCAGCCCTGAGCTAACATCCATGCCAATCCTCCTCTTTTTTGCTGAGGAAGACGGGCCTTGGGCTGACATTTGTGCCCATCTTCCTCCACTTTATATGGGATGCTGCCACAACATGGCTTGACAAAGGGTGCGTCGATGCCCCTCCAGGATTCGAACCTGGGCCACCAGCTGTGGAGCACGTGCACTTAACTGCTACACCATGGGGCCGGCCCCCCCATTTGTTTCTTATATATCCTACTTGACCTTTTCTGTTGTATTGATAATTACTCCCTCTTTCTTGATACTTTCTCTGTGCTTGGGTTTTATGAACATGTTCACTTATGTCTTTCCACCTGTAGAGTCTACTTAGTTACCTAACACTTATTTGTTCCTGTTATGCTCTCTATATTTCACATTCTGACTACTGTCTCTGAGTGCCTTCATCCATTCCCATGACCTTACCATCTATTTGCTAGTACGTCTATAGCCTAGGTCTTTTTCTTGAATTCATGATTCAATATCCAACTATACACTGAGAGTCTCTTCCTTGATTTCCTACAGGTCCTTCAAACTGGACATATATGAAAACAGATTCTCCATTTTATCCCGTCTGTTTCTGATGCTCCCTTTTATATACCTGATTTTAGTAAGTGGCTCCAACATCCACTAAGTATCAAATCTGTAAACTTGATCCACTCTTGAATTTTTATCACTAGCATTCAGCCAATCTTCAAATCCTGTCATTCTTCTTTAATATAGTTTTAATATTTCTACTTCTTTCCAGTATGATTATAACTCCTCTTGCTTTGTTTTTTTGTTTTGATTACTGAAAAAGTTCCCTAAATAGGTCTCTAATCCATCCTTCACATTGCTGCCAAAGTGGTCATTCTAAAAAGAAAATTGGAGAAGTTCCAAACTTTTCAGTAAGGCATAAAAAGATTCTTCAGAATTTGGATGCTGTTTGCTTCTGCAGTATTACTCTTCCTGCTCTCAAAATATTTTTGGCAGACATCCTTTCTACAGGACTGACTAGAACCTTTCATATGCTAATGGAAAGAAACTTAGAGGACACTGTAGTAGGCAACATTTCTGAAACATTTCTTATTTGATCATGGAATACTTTTTTCTTTTTTCATAGAATAGCTACTAAAAAACTCTTAGAACTAGTGGTTTTCCAATATTTGTGAAAATGATCTACTAGCCTATATATTTTGTCTAGATTTTATCATCAGGATCAATATTGTTAAAGAATGAAAACCAATAAGAAAAAATACATTTCAGAAGAAACTGATTATTAAAATATAGCTTCCATATTGTGTTATAGATAACCTATCACAAACGTAATACCTTTGAGATAATTTGAAAAATCTGTTTAATTCTAATCAAAGAAATAAAAATAAACCTGTATTTGTCTAGATTTAGCAAAGAAAAAAGGATATTCTATAGAAACTCCTTTTTATTATCTGGAAATTGAAGTGTTTTGTTTTAATTATTACCTAATTCTAAGATCAATGTAGGACATAAAACATATTTGTTTTATCATTCAAATGTAAACACATTTCTGTCAAGATTTCAGGTATATAATGCATCACATACCTTAGATATGTGAACACTAAAATGAAAGAATAACAATATTCTCAGTGGTGAAAGTAGCTCATAAGGCAAAAGTCTAGCACGTATAACGTTAATTTCCAGCCATTGGACAATTTTTTTTTTTTAAAACGTGGATTAAATTGAGATTTGCATTTCCTGCACCAAAGGCAATCAATAACTGGTTGCAGAATTTTTCAGAAAGGATGACCTCTGCTTTAATGGTGTCTAATTCTTATGACACTTTTTTCTCTGAAATTTTACCTGAATCCTTCAAGCCAAGTATGAGTATTCTTGAAAGAGAAACCTCTACTTCAAAAGAGATAGTACATGCTGCAGAAAGGATAGGCTTCCTTGATTAGTAGAATTCATTTGTAGACACTTAAAAATGTCTGTATGTTACAGTGACAAGTGATATGAGAGGTAGACAGAAGGGAAGTGAAAGGATGCCTCATTAATGAAGCCAACTCAGGCCTGACTGCCGCCGCCACAGCTTCCGTACTGCTGACAGACTATATACACCAATGTCATTCCAGCCTGTTAATGTGTCCTCAACCTTGTTGCTAACCATCTGTGCTAAGGTTTTGCTCTTTTTTTTTTTTTTTTTGCATTAGGAAGTGCCATTTCAAATTTCACTTTTCTTGTAAAATTCAAGTGCTAAAAAAAAAAGAACAGATAGGTGCTTGGGCTCTCTTATCCAAGAATATGCCTTCACATATCTTTCTTTGGAAGCTGTCATTTTTCATTGTCAGCATTCAGGTCTATTTTTATAATGTAACAAAGGAAAAAAATAGAAGTGCATAAAAGAAAGAGTAAGGAATAAAAATCAAACAAAACTCCACCTTTGCCAAGATTACCCTGCCTCTTTTATCTAAAGACCTTAAATAGCTCTTTCTTTCCTTCTCTACAAAGTCATTTTCCCCAAAGACATAGTAATATCCAGTTCTGTACTGGAAAACTATTGCTGCCCTACTTTTTAATCGAGATAGGGCAGGACTAAATCACAATTGATAAGGTCTGAATACCAATACTGAAACCTTATTATTCACTAAACTCCACATTTTATTCAGATTTCCTTAGTTTTCACCTAAGGCCTTTTTCTGTTCCAAGATCCCACCCAGGATACCACATTACATTTAGTCATCATGGCCCCTTAGGCAATTCTTTGTTGTGATCGTTTCCCCAAACTTTCCTTATTTTTAATAACCTTAAAAGTACTGAGGAGTACTGGTCAGATATTTTGCAGAATATCTCTCATTTTGGATGGTTTGATATTATTCTCCTGGTTAGACTGAGTGTATGGGGTTTGGGGAGGAAGACCAAAGAGATGAAGTGCCATTCTTATCCCCTCATACCAAGGATATATGTTATCAATATGACTTATCACTGTTGATGTTAACCCTTATTACCTGGCTGAGGTAGTGCTTCTCAGGTTTCAACATTGTATAGTTCTTCTTTTATCCCATCTCCATACCTTACTATTTGAGAGGAAGTCATTACATGCAGCTCATGCTTAAGGAGCTGGGAGTTATTCTTCCTCTCCTTGAGGATGGATTAAACATAATCCATGAACATAAACTATTTAGAATTCTTCTGTATGGGAGATCTGTATTTTCTCCCTCATTTATTCATTTAATCATTTATTCATATAAGTATGCACTCATGGATATTCATTTATACATTGGGTTTTACTGTAATACTACAGTATTTATTTGGTGATAAAATTGTTCTTTTACACATTACTCAAAATTGGCCATTGGGAGCTCTCTCAGTTGGTTCTTTTGTTCCTTTGATAGACCCTGATTCTTTTGTTTTTTTGAACACTTTACTTTCTGGCAAATGGGATCCTTCAGGCTCATCTTGTATGTTTCTTGCCCCAGGCCTGGAATCAACCATTTCTCCAAAGAGCCCTGGGTCCTCTTATTAGAGAATGACATTAAAATCCTTTTATGTTTTAAATGGAACAGATATTGATTGGATGTTGTAGAATGAAAACAAATATAGGACTGATTTTTGTTAAGGAATACAATTGGCTAAGAAAACATGTCCCTTGACAAATGGTCTGTTTGACAACTATCATGGAATTCTTTAAGATTGCTGTACACTCCCAAATGAAAACATATGCGAGAGGAAGAATTTAGGACATGAGAGAGAGGAAAATAAAACCACCAAGTCTTTGAGAAAAGAAGGCATGCCTCATGGTTTCCATCCCTCCAGTGCCTCACAATATACCTTGAATTAATAAGTTCTTGATAAATATTTGCTGACGGATCTAAGATGACCATGAATCTAAATTTTGGCTTGATGCATACAGAAAACAAGAAAAGGTAAATGTCAAAGATTTATAAACTCTGTTTTAAGTTTCCATGTGCCCATACCCTATTCTATTTTTTCAGTATGTAGTCTGTATGCTACAAAGATCAAGTCTGATTTATAAGTCATATTAAAAGTTTATATTCATAAGTCATATTAAAAGTCAGATTAAATCGATTATTTTTAAAATGTGAGAATAGCTTTTAGTTTGAGTGTACCATCATAATTATTTCTTTTCTCCTATTGCTTTAAAACCCCACACTGTCCCCAACCTCCTACATATACAACTTTGCCACACTTAAGTGATTCTTTACATTTCTTTGAAACAAAATTTACTCTCCTCTGAACATAAAAAGCCTTGGGATAACACAAGGGCTGAGAAAAAGATATTCCTAAGCATGACATCAATATTTCAGCATCTGAAGACCACTTAATGGATGCTTAGTATGCAAAAGGATTGCCAATTTTAGATATATTAAAATGTTTATAACAATTAAAATATAAAGAGAAAATATAATAAAACATAAAATTATCTCATAACTTCACGAAGGATGATGCTGTTTACATCTGACTCAAGGATAAATAAGTTCTAATGGATTTCTTTTCTTAGTAAAATTAAATCTAAACTTTCAATTATATCTATTAAGATTTGCAGCAAGCATTCAGAGGCTCTGTTAGATAGTTTTGAATACTGAGATATTTCTCACTGAATCTAACTTCCGGTGTTTCATCAGATATTAAGTCAACATATGATGCTCAAAGCTAAAAGCTTAAATGATTCAACTCACTCAACTATTAGGAAGTCAAGGGTACACGACTTTCTAATTTACTCTTTGGAGATATTTCACTCTGAAATGATTTCTTCATGATCTAATACAGCATATGGATGTGATTTTTAAATATGCCCAATGATATCCCATCTATATTATTTCTTAGGCAACTAGGAGATAAAAAAAAAAAATATGGGGTATTGGAAAAAGTCAATCTATAAGTGATGGGGTCTTTTGCATGATTTTATTGTGGACTTGTTAAGGGATCCTATTATCTTAATCTCAGGAAAGTCATTTTTATGGCATTAAGTAACTGGTTTTGGCTATGCTGGATGTATCATTGAAATATGCTGCTTGAGGAAATCACTTAAAGTCATGGAGACGGCAATGTTGGTCTTGGGAAGAAATGTTTGTTTTCTACCCCTCATTTCAAAAGTATCTTTCCTGTCAACAACCAGTATACTATAGAAGAGGAAAACAGGTTTACATTTGCTGTGCATATCTTTACACAGTATGCTTAGCGTCCATAATTTTATATTCCCAATGCTCATACTTCTTTTGATGTTGAATCATGTTCAGGATTAATTAGATTGGCTGGCCAACTTGTCTCTGGCCTAAATCAGTTTTAAGTATTGGCATTAAGGTGTAACCTCTGGCATTTGCTTATTAACACCCTTCCAAGGGGCACAATAACTGGTGCTTATTCACTTCTAATCTCAGTAGAACATTGTCTGAGGCCACAATATTTTTCAAAGGAATAATAAGCAGTAACTAAAGAAATATCTCTTCTCTGCTAGCACAAATTTCCGGTGAACAAAATGTCCTATATATATACGCATATATACCATACATATACTAACTCTTGATTATACTATACACGTCTGAGCTTTTACGTAACTGTAGAAAAAATATCAGCCAGAATACTTACACAATAACAATTTCCCTTCCGCATTGTCTGCCATTCATATTATGTGACATTCAAAAAAGTCATTTGATAAAGTAATTTTGCCAATGACTTATTAGGCTTTCTTTCCAAACAACATATTTGTTCTTACCTTTGCAATTGGTTTTATAATGCCTCAGCAATTGTATGATTTGCCCCTTTTTTGAAAATGCCATGGAATTTGAATGTGTCATGTAGCTATTTGACAAGGTTCCATAATAGACAATGCACTGGGCACTAGGAACGCATGAATTGCAGTTGTCCTACAAAATAGAATTTAGGTTATTCATCAAAAATTAATTTAAATTTTCTGGAAACAAATCAATAAATACTAGTGAAAAATTAATATGTACATACTATGGGAGAGAGGCAGTATGTATAATGGTTATACACATGGATTTTGGAATTAATTTGTAATGGTTATAATTTTAGCTTTGTTTGGACTTTTGGCAGATTATTCGACTTTATCACCCTCAGTTGCCCTATTCGGTCAAATGGGGTTAATGTTGGTACCTGCCTCACAGGGTTATTGCAAAAATTACATGAAATAACATATATATATAGCATGTATATTATATATTTTACTTATGTAAAATGCTCTTAACACTAAGATTGTCACATAGTTGCCACTCAATAATTGGTGGCTACATTTGGGAACTGGAAGAGAAATATTTTGAGAAGGACACAGAGAGTTTTGTACAAGGATAGAAGCATTGTTTGCAATCTCTAAATATTAGATATAAGGTAAACGTTCTTGAATAAGTGATTGGTTAAAAAATTATGACCCAAACAAAGAATAGAATACTATACAGTTCTTAAAACAATACTATTGACCTATATAGAAAACATCTAAGATATAGTAACAAGACAAAAGAAACTTATAAAACTCTATGTATGGTATGATCCCTTTAAAAAAAATCCATTAGCTGTATATATGCACAGAAAATACATTTAAAGTCTATACACTAAAGTCTCAGCACTGTTCTTTTTATCTTTTGGTATTAACAGCATTTTTCTTTTTTTTGTGTGTGAGGAAGATTAGCCCTGAGCTAACATCCACTGCCAATCCTCCTCTTTTTGCTGAGGAAAATTGGCCCTGGGCTAACATCCATGCCCATCTTCCTCTACTTTATATGTGGGACGCCTGCCACAGCATGACTTGATAAGTAGTGTGTAGGTATGCGCCTGGGATCCGAACCCATGAACCCCAGGCCGCTGAAGCAGAGCGTGCGAACTTAACCACTATGCCACTGGGCCAGCCCCTTAACTGCATTTTTATAATAAATATATGTTAATATTATAATCAAGAAAATATTTTATTTAAAAAATTCATTTTTCTTTCTATCTGTTCACATCTCTTCTCTTTTTCTTTTTCAACTTGCTCCAAAATCAAGCATTTGATAATTTTTTGTTAAACTTGTCAACCTCATATTTTGTGGGCTGCTCTACCTAGAAGTCAGAAAAAGGAAGTACTTAAACATATCTGCTTGAAATCATTTTAAAAATCACTCCTGTTTAATTCAGCTCTTAAGATTCTACAGTAAAAAATTAAGCAAAGTGAAACTATCCAACATAGAACCATAGGAACTTACAAATAAATAATCTCTCTTTAAAGATCAAAAAGCAAAATTTACTTTTTCCTAGAGACTACTGATTTTGCAAATGATTTTGACAGAGTATGAACTATATGAACTTACAAAACCAGAGAAAACAAAACAAAATTTTAGGTCAGTATGTAAATCAGTACTTTGTAATCACTCCTGTAGAACTATAGAACTAATAGTTAACAGTTGTTGCAAATTTATTACATGTGAGACACTAAGTCCAGTAAGTGAATTACACAACTTAATTTTTATTAACTACCTGAGGAGACTGGGGGCAATTTTATCCTCATTTCACAGATGAGGATGTGCAGCTTAGCATGGTTAAATAACTTTGTCCGGGGTTCCTCAGCTAGCAAGTTGTAGAACTGAGGTCTGAACCCTACTAGTCTGCTTTCACCATTTATTAACTGAATTTTAAGATATGTTTATATTACTAAAAAAAATAACTCAAGTGTTTGTGATTATTTCATTACTGTTTTCCTTTTCTGAGTTTTAATTCACCCTTGTACTTTTCTTCTGGCTGCTTTCATAGTTACTGAAGTAAAGCACCACAGAAGCCCAGATAATATTTAAAGCAAAGGATTGGCCTCTAGATATGGGAAAAGTTTCTTTAGAATTCTACCTCTCTAGTGTCATTTTTGGGGGCAATGGCATTTAAAGTTTTTGATTATGACCCAGAGTAAGAAATACATTTTATATCATTACCCAGCAAATACACACACACACACATAAATTATTCATATTGTCCACAAATATACAAGAATCTTAATAAAAAGAAAAATGCTCTGAGCCAAACAGTATAATATGATTTTTGCATATTTGCCTTGCATTTTTAGAATAAGAATCTGCAAATAAGTTTTTGTTCAGGATGATTATGTTTCATAAAGTTTTTAAGAGCATTTATCTGAACTGATAAGTGCTTCTTACTTATATTTTAGCACAAATTCTATTAAAGTAGCTCAAAACACATTATAAGGTATTTCCTCATATTAAAAATGAATGTGTCCAAATCACCAAAAGCAGAACATAGCAAAATGAAGTTGAGTAAGCATAAATGGCTAGCAAAAATTGTCTAGCAGAGTGTTGATAAGCCCCCAAACTGTCACCCCTCCTCATTCGCTCCCAGTCCAGGGACAATTTTCAGCTTTTTTGTGAAGGTATTGAAGATGTTCTCCCATATTATGTATTTTCTACAGTCTAATTCATCTCCCTTTATTATCTGAAGCACGGTTCTGCTGTGGAATGCACACCTACACACAGTAACTAGACTGCACCACGCAGCTGAAGCCAGAGAAGGACATATTTTATTTAAGGCAGAAAAACTGACATTTTGCTCATTTTCAGGAGCAGCTTACCAAATGCTTGTTAGGAAAGGAACAGCAGATACGTTAGTTCCTGCGTTCTTTGTCTTTTGCTTAACTGCCTTGAATGATGTTGAGTACTAAAATAAAAAAAAATGTTTAACAAAGAGGGAAAGAATTTCTATCCCAAATAAATTACTAGTGCTTGTAGAAAATATATATCAAATAACATGAAAAATAAAAGACTTTTGTATTTGTTCCAACATCAAGTGATGCAAATGTTAGGGCGGAAAAACACAATGTGTCGTGGGGAATTTGGGGATTTTGTAAGGAGGCAGAAGGGACACACAATTGATGGATAAATGGTACCATTAGCCTCTGCTCCATTTCGTGTTGGACTTGGGCAAATCTCTAACCTCTCTGAGGCTCATTCAGATGAGAAGTAGAGACTATAATATCTTCTTCATAGGTCTGTGGTGATAGTCAAAAATAATTCTTGTAATTTACTGACATGTTTTAGGCAATTAGCAAATTTTTAGCTCCCTTCCCCTTCCCTAATTCCCCTCCATATGTTAGAGAAATGGTTTGCTTGTTTGGAAACAGGCAAGAACTTTTCTGTGTAATAGCATGAAGGAGAAAGACGACTTCTTTTGGTTTCTATAATACCTGCAAAGTAGTAGGAAAGCTTTGCTCAATCTTGATTTCTTTGGGGGATTTGTGGGAGTGACTCCCAGGGGACTCAGGGAATGAACATGTGGAAGCTGGGATTCCCCAAACTCCTGAGGTGACTAAACAACCACATACCTCCTCTGACAGTCAGGAAGCAGTAGAACGAGGAATAAGCTGTCTTGGTAGAGCTTTCTCCTCAGTGATGGGAATTTGGGGCAAATGTCTGAGTCTTCCGTTTGGTTTTTAAAGAATTATGATTAAACTCAACAATGAACTGAAACAAAGGTGTATGTGTGTTTGGGAGAGTGAAACATCGCTACACTTGTAGTCTACATAACTTCACTGGTTAGTGCTAGCAGCCGCTTAAAATATTGATACAGAAGAGGAAAGAAAGAAAAAAGAAGTTGAAAATGAGGAAAATCAGCCACCCTTCCAGTTATTTGTACCATGCCCGATAGCTGAATTTTTGGAAACAGTCCTTCATGATACGTTCTGTTCATTTTTTTTTTTCACTTTTCTTCATACCAGTGGTTGGTATGCAATTGAAGCAACATAAAATTTAAATTGGAGAAGGAGAAAAGTATAGCAATTTGTAGTGATATTTTAGAATAAAAGGGAAATAGGAACTCATAGAAGGAAAAAGAACACTAGCAGCTCCTTTTATATTTAGGGCTCTATGTAGTCTAGATACTGGGCTTCACACTAACACACGTCAGCTTACGTCATTTTCATATCAACACAGTGAGCTTGGCACTATTATTAACTCAGTTTTACAAGCAGGGATAACCACTATACTATATTGATTGCCTGAAAAGAGTCATGGAAAAAAATGTTAAATTTTGAAGAACTTCTAAAATAGTGAGTCCAGAAATGACTGTAGAGTAGCAAGCAGCAAGGTTGTATTGTCAGAGAAGAAGAAAGACAAAGTTTCAAGGGCTTCCTTTGACACTATATAACACAGTTTTCAAACGAATCAGAAGGACACGTGTTCTATCCTCACAAAACATGTATATGTATTTCAGTTAAAATTGTATAGAAGAAAAAAATATTTTAGTGCATTACCCTTAGGGAAAAAAAAGAATTACGTCTGTATCCTTTAAGAGGGAATATGTAAAGGAAGGTTGGATATTAATAATTATAGCAACAATAGAAGTTTCACTCAGGTACCTTAACTGCAGAGAATCTACAGCATTTCTTGAATGTCCAAGAACCAGGAAATCTCCATTTCTGCCTTTTTGAGAGGTATTCTCACAGAAGAATACAGGTCTATTATGTTTTTCTCTGGAGACTCAGAAATTGTGTTACAGAGCCATTGAAGGTGGATGGTGGGGAGGAAATATGATTAATGCTGTACGCCACGTATTTCTAATTAGACATTTGCATTCACACCAGGTTTTGTTTTTCTTGCATCTTATTTGATACCAGTGCTGTAACCACATGTGGAAACAGGTTAAGTCTCTTGTAATATTTTATAAAATTACACAACAATTTCTCTCACGGCAGAGAAAATAAAATTTAAATTTTTTCACTTTTTTTGTCAAATAAAAAATTATTTTTCAAACACAAAAATCAGAAATTGGCCTTCCAACAAACATGCTGATTGAGATTCTCACTACCTCTCTCATCCCTGACTGTGGTGTTTTTGAGAAGGTCCTGACTTTTTTTCCCATTGATATCTAATTTACTCAAAATACTTGATTCTAGCCAAAGCTAAGCCCGATCAGTGATAAAAAAAATAATAATAATAACAAAGGCTTAATTACTAAAAAAAGGGAAATGTTCAAAAATACCAACCAATTATTAATTATTAATTAACTGATAATTCACCAATAAATTTTCTGTGAAAACATTTTACTGTGTAGAATCTATGTTTGCCTGATTTAGTAAAAAAAATACAAGCAATATAATAATATATTTTTATTATTAAAATTAAAACAATTCAGGAATGTATGGAGTAAACAGTTAATACCCAATTTAAGTTTTCCATTTTTTCAACCCACTCTCCTCCCTAAGCTGAGGAGACAAACCTTTGTCTCAGTTTGACATATTTCCTTCTAGAATTTTTTTATTAATTTTATATATATTTGTATGTATTCAGATATATTTATATATACATACATATATACAAATGCTTTTTTTTCAGATAATTGAGGCCATTATTCTGAGACTTGTTTTATTTTATTCATTAATTTTTTTGAGGAAGATTAGCCCTGAGCTAACATCCGCCACTAATCCTCTTCTTTTTGCTAAGGAAGACTGGCCCTGGGCTAACATCCATGCCCATCTTCCTCCACTTTATATGGGATGCCGCCACAGCACGGCTTGACAAGCGGTGCATTGGTGTGTGCCCGAGATCTGAACCCCAGGCAGCCGAGGTGGAGTGGGGGCACTTAATCGCTATGCCACCTGGCCGGCCCTGAGACTTGTTTTTTATACTGAATAGTTTGACTTTGATACTCTATTTTGTCCTTATACATTCACCAAATTGTTTTCAATGATTGCTTAGCAGAGATTGGTAAGAATATGCCATTATATATTTTAATCTTCGTCTATTGCTTAACATTTTGATTGTTTTTAATAAATTTGACATTCAAAATTTGCACTAAATATTTTTGTGCAGGCCTCTTGGTGTCTACAAATGGTTTTTTTTTCTTCTGGTGAGGAAGACTGGCTCTGAGCCAACATCCATTGCCAATTTTTCTCTTTTTTTGCTGAGGAAGATCAGCCCTGTGCTAACATCTGTGCCCATCTTCGTCTATTTTGTATGTGGGACACCCCCACAGCGTGGCTTGGTGAGTGGCGTGTAGGTCCGTGCCCAGGATCTGAACCTGTGAACCCCAGGCCGCCAAAGCAGAGAGCACAAACTTAACCACTACACCACCAGGCCGGCCCCCACAAATGTTTTTGATGAGTATACTACTAGAAGAAGAATTACTGGGTAAAATGATATATGTTTAAATTTTATAAATATCACCAGGATGATTTTCTCACCTCATTTCCACCCAGAACTAAATTCCCACCAACCCTTGATAACAATGGATGTTATGAACCATTTAAAACTACACTAATAAAAAAATATCCCATGAACCCACAAAAATTACATTTGCCTGTTTATTATTTAGTAAGGTTGGTAATTATTTCCTTTATTTGTGGTTCATTTTTATTTTCCCTTTTATGAAATGACTATTCATAGCTTATTTGCCCTTTTTTATTGTGTTGTTTCTTTTTGCAATGTTTTGTAGACACTCTTTACATTTTACAAAATTAGGCCTTTGTCTAATATATTTTTGCAAATATCATCTCTCAAGTTTTTAAATTAAAAAAAATTTAATTTGCAGTATCTGTTGCTATTATACTGAAATTTTGGTAATCATGTAGTTGAGACTCTGATACTTTTTAAATTTATTGATTTTAAATTTGTCTTAAGAAATCTTTTACAATTATTTAAAGAAAAAGTAGTTTCTATAAATAGAAATTATTACCCCTCAGACTAAATAATAATCTGAAACTGTTCATAAAAAGTTTTTCATGAATTATTATTTAGGTTAATAAGCCTTAACCCTGAGATCTAAATTCTCTACTCAATTATTTAATATTATTACAGATTGTCGTTCATTTCCGTTTTAATCATCAGTTTATGTTTCTCATTCACTGCCTGGCCATGCTGTAAGCCCCACAAGAAAGTTAAAGAATACAGTGATGGCCTTCCCTCTGCCTCCTTGAAATTTATTTAGATCAAATAAACATGTTTATAATAGTAAATGACATGAATTCAAGTGCAGATTGAAATTATCAACATGTATATATAGACGACACTCAATCTCCTAGTTGAAAGCAGAGCCAAAGAACTCTTTGCTTTGAAATGCACCGAACCCTAACTCATTGCATGTAATTGATAATTTTCAATAAGTCTTCGATCTAGAGAATAGCATAAGGGTGGTATAAATATTTTTCTGCTTGATTGAACGAGCGCTTTTAAAGCCTCACAACTTCAGGGAAGCAAAGAATAATGTCCAAATGTTGTAGAGCAGTTTTAACTTGTGCCTGGGGGAGAGACACGAGAGAGGCTTAAGCAGCATAGGGAAAGAAGGGCAGAGAGTCATGTCTACCCTGACAGCAGCAGGGAGCGGGAGGGAAAATGGGAGCCAGTGTCAACCTTCACTCTGAAAAGCTTAAATACATTCCTGGAAGGTAGCACCATCTCTGTATATTTTTTCTTTTCCTTTTAGTTCCCGATAGCACTTAGTAGAGACCTCGACAGTGAGATTACAAAAGAGAAGTATAAATTAATGACATGGGAAACAAAGCACCTGTAACCTCAAGTAAATGAAAGCAGAATCTAGCTCTAAAATGTCTTTAGGAGAGTTAACAGCAGCCTTTAAAAGGGGCTGGATAGTGCTGGAATGCAGTTCAAGTAGGGCCAAGGATCATATTTAGTGAAACGAAACTAATTGAATGCAACGGAGCTTATTAGCAGTTGCATAGGGCTCTGAGGATAGGAGTGGAGGTTCAGAGGACCTCAATTCCAGCTCTTTCCACTCCTAGCTATGTACCTTTGGCCCAGCCACTTCATCTTCTGAGCTGCAGTTCCCTCACATAAATGTTAGGAATAGTACTAACTCTCTGAAAGGTAATTGTAAAGATTTATCTCACATATATTAACTAGTAGCACAGTATCTTGCATATAAATGCCAAAATAAAAAATGCTAGCAGTTATTGTTAGTATTTGTTATCTTCACAATGAGATTAAGACAGTGAAGGAATTATTACTATCTCCAAATGACTTATATTAGATAAACTGTCTTACCTAACATCCTGACAGACAAAGACATTGGGTTTTTGACATTAGGTCTCACGGGCCTTTGGTTATGCTAATCTGAGAAAAAGTCATTGTGGTAAGTGATAATAGGAAGTAAACCCAAATAAGAAGATAAATCATTTATGTAGTTCCCCCTGAGTAGTGACAGTGTGCTATGTGTTTCCTAAACACAACTTCATTACATCACCGTAACCATCCTGTGTACTAAATTCACATTTTACAGATAAAGAAAGTGAGATGCATAGAGCTTAAATTACTCACATAAGACCATAAGAACCAGTAAGTGGCAGAAATGGGAATTTCTCGCTATTCTGTCTGATTCTAAAATAAAAGATCTTTTCATGAGGACAGGCTGAAATGAGTCATCTATTGATGGTGCAGGTATGAGCTGTAGAAGAGTGACAGAATGGAAGATACAGGCAACAACTGCAATGAGTTAACCTTGATCTATCTTACTAACATATTTCTCAAAAGAAAAAATATAGATCTTTGTGGAAGATTTAGCCCAAAGAAGAGAGGAGAGTTAGTTTTGCATGGCAGGAGAACAGAAGTGGTAGAAGTTGAAACAAGAGAAGCCAATATTTCAGAAAGTGTCATTAAAAAAAAAAGAAGTGTTCACAATTGTTGACTATGGAGGAGAACAAAATCCAGGAGAATGAGAGCCAAAAAGGATTTTGGAATTGGCAGGGACAACCCTCTGGGAGGACATTGGAAGCCATTCTACAATGAAACACAAGCAAGGAGAGCACAATGTATATTAGAGAGAGGGAGAGAGAGAGAAAGGATGCAAAAAAATAAAAAGAAAAAAACAAAGGTCAAATACTTCAGGTAAGCATAAATTTAGAGAAAAGAAGCTCATAAACTAAAAAGTTTAATAAAAAGATGACATTTATGATCTCACCAAAATGGAAAATTTTAAGATTTTTTGATAAAGAAATAGGAAGTAAGTTTTCTTTGACAACTTTATTGACTTATTACTTACCTTTCCATCTGAGTTGCACACCTCTTTTCAATGGTACTAACTTTCCACATTTATTTTACTGTTTGATACTGATATAGTATTTGTTAATCAGAAGACAGCATTAAAAGCAAACTTCTACTCATTTCCCAGTCCTCCTTACAGAGAGCCCTTCTTGGCCTCCTCCACCATTTTCCCCACAAATTTTTTTTTCTCATGTGGTTGTTTTATAAGTTTATTTATTTATTTATTTTTCCCCCCAAAGCCCCAGTAGATAGTTGTATGTCATAGTTGCACATCTTTCTAGTTGCTGTATGTGGGATGCGGCCTCAGTATGGCGGGAGAAGCGGTGCATCGGTGGGCGTTGGGGATCTGAATCCTCGGTGCCAGTAGCGGAGCACGCGCAATTAACTGCTAAGCCACCAGCCGGCCCATCATGTGGTTGTTTTAAATATAACTTGAGAATAAAATGTTCCTGCACACCTAAGAAATGACTCATTTTTCTGTAGCTGTGGTAGCAAGTGACTACCAGAACTGGTTTTAAATCTGCTTACTCAGTGAATGACAGTTCTAAAACTCATCAGAACTGATTTTACACAAATTTGATCAATTAAAGGCAATGCACCTCCGTGAACACCCATTTGCAAGTCAACCAATTAGTAACAATCCTAGCTTCTGAAAGTCAGTTGATCAGAAAATGACTCACTCTGAAGAACAGATTTATGAAAGTTGATTAATCAACAACATTCTCACATGAGAAACCATGTTTCTACAAACGACATCAATACACTAATTCCTTTGAAAGTCCACCACTCACTGAATTCCACTCTGTCCCCAAACCCTGTGTAATACAAGCAGTCTTCTCTGCTCTGAGAGCCTTTGCCTAACCAGTATAGTTCTCCCTTTCTTAAGTTACAATAAATTTAGCTTTGTGGGTTTTTGTTTAAGATATTGAGTGCTTATTTTCATCCTTTTGGCAGCTGAATGCTCTAGAAGTTAACAATTTGTGCAATAGTTTTGGAGAGAATATATGTAATCATAGTTTGCCTCCATAGTTTCATTTCTAGAAATTTGCCCAAATAGACACTCTGCATAATGTTTGTTATGCATTTTTGCATTTAATCCTTTAAACGATTCTACAATATACGTTCTATTTTCATTTCCATTTTGCATTTGATGAAAACAAGGCTTAGAAGTTTAAAACCTTTTGTACAGCTGCATACATACTACACTCTGAACATCTAGAGATTGACTCTTAAGCCAGAATTCTACTTCGTCTGCAAGAGAAAATGATGCAAAACAAGGACAAAAACATTTGATAAATATTTAAATTGAAGTGTTATTTATATATACGAAAAACCATGAACACTCAAATATCCAAGATAAGAGTTAAGTAAATAGTCATTATAAGAACACTTACAAAAAAATGAACATGTTAAAGTGTTTATGATTTGGGATTGACTACAAAATCAAAACACAAAATTACAGTGATGTAAAATTATGTATACATATGGATTGGGAATAAAAGGAAACATGGACAAATAACTATGTGAACTTCTGGGGTAGTCGGATTCTGAGTGAAATACATTTTTATTGAGTTTTTAAAATATTGCTTTGATGTTACAAAAGTAACCTAGATATAAATTATTGTCTCTATATTTGAAGTTCCTAGCCAACCATCCCATATTCTATGGAAATTCCAACGTTTCAAAAGATTTCTGAGAATTCCAAGGGTCTTATGAACTCCTGATTATTTAGTGCTCTGAATTCCTACCCTGGAGATTTCCAAATTCTACTCATGTCTTATCTACCATAAATGTTCTTTTCCCTCTGATTGCTTTGACCTGGATATGGAACTCGACCTCTCAACCCTGAAGCTTTCACATAAGGCATAGTTAGCAGGTATTTCTGAAGTTATAGATGGAGAGGTGTTTTATTATAGCAGAGTACACGTGTTAGTATTGAACATGACTACCACTTTCCTAAAACTCTTTTGGCTATCCTGAACATTGCTCATCTTCTCTTCCTGGAAGATTTATTGATAAGTTCCCTCCACTTTGTCATGTAAGGCAGCTCTCCATCTTCAACCTCTGCTCTGAGCACAATGAAGATTTGATATTGTGTGTCCATGAAACCAAGGGAGCACATGCCAGATTTCACCCTTTAGCAACACAGACATTTATTTTGAGATAGATTATGATATTCCAAACATAAGAATGGAGAAATTGCTATACATGTTTTTTTGGGGTTTAAACAACGTTAATTTAAAGTCACAAATTTTAAATTAACATTCTACTGTGTTTCAAGTACAAAAATAATATAAATTTTAAAGGAGTAGTGGGACATAAAAAGTGAAAGGGAAGAATAACTTTTATTAGGAAGATAAATTGAAAGGAAAGAAAACCAAAATAGAGATAGTTGAAAGTAATTAAAACTAAACTTCATAAAGCTATAGAATAATCATTTATTTTATAAGGACAGCAAGAAAATACACAGGGCTAATCCGCATGGTTTTAAATAAAAGTTTAGGGTATGTTTATCTGCTTTACTTATTCTAAGTACTTGCTAACATAAATATTCACACCACGCTGTTTTTCCTAGAGGAGCTCCTTCACTGAGAAGTGTTTTCTTTTCTCTTTACAGTGTAGCTACAGGGAAATCATAGTCTCTAAAAATAAAAAGTTAAGACCAATTTGAATGTAATAAATTCAGATTTTCCAGACATCTCTGTCTACTAATTCTTTCCCCAGAGCATAAAATTTGAAGCATAGACTTAAAGTTGCTTATATCTGCATACTCAAAATAAAGATATATCATTAAAGGGATAAGAAGAGAAAAAGACTATAAAGTAGCCATCATTATAGCAACTGTCTTCCATTAGCTTTGATTTAGATCCCATTAACAAGGTAAAAGTAAACTGACATACAAAAGTAAGTTCCCCTGAGCACAGAAAGTAAAAGTGTTGTATCCTCAATTTTCTCCCAAATTATCCAAGTTCCATGGGATTCTCTATCACCAACTATGTTCCTCAATTCCTGTAAAAAAGTTTTCCAGGGCCCGCCTGGTGGCGTAGTGGTTGAGTTCGTGCACTGCGCTTCCGCAGCCCAGGGTTCTCCAGTGTGGATCCTGGGCGCGGACCTACGTACCAATCATCAGGCCATGCTGTGGCAGCGTCCCACATACAAAGTGGAGGAAGATGGGCACAGATGTTAGCTCGGGGCTAATCCTCCTCAGAAAAAAAGGAAGATTGGCAACAGATGTTAGCTCAGGGCCAATCTTCCTCACCAAAAAATAAATAAATAAAAATTAAAAAAGTTTTCCGTGTTTTGATACAACATTATTGATGGTATGGAACATATCAGGGAGCTATAACAGAAGAATAGGTTATCTATCTTTCCATCCATCCATCCTCCTCCATCCACCCATGCATGAGTCTATCCATCTATACTCCACCTACATCTCCTTAGGGAGTGAGTAGAGTTTGAGACACCTAGAATCACTTTCTACTACTTATAGAATGGTCAACACAAATACCAAGACTCTGGAGCCTCTCACACTTATGGTCCCACTCAGGCTACCCTATTACTCTTGAAATTATTTAACACCTTAAGCCTAGTTTCCTTAACTAAAAAATGTGCTCAACGGTATTTTATTTAGAAATTCAATACTTATTATGCATCAGCAGTACAGTAAGAAGGCTTAGTACAAAAGAGACAGGTTTAGAAAAAGGAACTCTTCTGAATAACATCTTGAACAACAACAACAAAAACCCACAAAGAAAAATAAAATAGGCTTTTACTATGGTAGAAGAGATCTAGATTAGAAAAAAGAAAATAATGAGAGCTCTAAACATTCAAATATGATAGCGAGGTCAATTTGGGGATCTTTTCAATACATACTTATGCATTGCAACCAATATCAAAGGAAATTTAAGCATAGAATGGACCAGATTGATTTCACATTTGTCTTCTGTACCTACTATACTATTATTTGAAGGTATAGAACACTTTTTCCTATTGGTGTATCTTCTTTTATTGTTTATCATCTGCTCATATTCAAGAAGCTTTTCAAATAGCCTAATAAAGTATTTTCAAATTACCTAATAAAAGAAGTTCCCTTAGAAGTTGGCATTGTGATTGGAAAGCAATAGGGAGAAAGCTTAATTTATTGATAAGTGAGAGTATGCTATAAATTTTCTCCATATTAAAACTTATGAGATCACTCTTACTCCAAGAAATCGCAGCAGATAGGCATAGCGATACAAGTATTGAAGGCAAGGATCACAATGTTCAAGGGTGGGTATGCTTTGCTTTATAAAACGAATCTATTTCTTCTAAAATACTATGTAGAAATCTAACGAAATTGCACCAGGGAAGATAGTTAAGAAAAGACATGATAAATGCTTTTGTGAGACATTTATAATAAAAAAAATAACTTAATTACGTATTTTGTGATTTTTTTTTTTTTGGTTCTCATACATTAGATTTCCTTAAAGTGAAAGCATATATATATGTCTAATATAACATAAGTAAATTAGCAACAGTGATTTCCAATCTAGTAGCCTTAGTTGGATTTTGAAGTTCAACAGAAAACAGATATTTCAGGTGAGATTTTTGGTTTTAAAAATGAATAATACTTTTTTAATGATATAAAATTTGTTAGAATTTCATTTAAATTTAGGAAAAGAACTTGGTCATCTCTAGAAGTTAAGAAAAACAAGAACGTACTCTAAGAAATAAGGATATTTCCATATAACGTGGACTTCATGACGTGGTACAAAAATCAAAGGATGAAGTTAAGCAAGGTGTGTTCTGTGTAGGTGCTCAACCCTTTACAAGCAAGTCACTCAACCTCTCAGAGACTTCTTTTCTTGTTCATAAATAAGGAATATTATTTGAATTTCCTACTTTACATGCTCACTGTAAGGCTGAAATATCATCATGTGTATAAAGAAACCTTTAAACTCTTAAAAAAGCATAAGAGAATTTTAGCCTCATGATATAATATTGTCGTGTTAGATAAGGTACACAAGTCCTTAAATATCCCAATTTTTAAAAGGCATTACAGTTATTTTGGCTATTTAGTGATTTATTTGGTATCTGAACAGATAGCCATTTATGTAATAAAAAGACAGCCAATCATAATGATTGTCAAGTTGCTGTGCCTATATGACCAGCAAGACAGCAGTGTCAAAGAATATGGAACCAAATGGCCATAAACAGATTAAAATTAAACTATAATTTTGGATAGTTTAAACAGAATGAATTGTTAAAAATGCAAACATATGTGAAGAGCACTTATAATTCTCAAATTTTAAGTCATTAAAGAACATTTTTTATAGCAAATAAAGAGCAGAGGTTCTTAATGACTTAGAGTAAATAGACAAAAATATCAAAATTCGTTTATGCTGGGGCAGAAAGAATTGGATCACATTATGAGAAGAATCGTTCTAAAAGTAGATTTATCACTGACCAGGTTTTCAAAGCTTGCAATTCATTTTTAAGGATTTCTTTATTTTATAATAATTTGCTATTTACAGAAAAGTTGCAAGAATACAGAGTTCCCTTCACCCAGCTTGCCCCACTGTTAACATAACCGTGGAACATTTGTCAACACTAGGAATATAATATTAACTAAACCACAGCTTTATTCAGATTTCCCTGGTTTTCCCACTAATGCCCTCTTTCTGTTTCAAGATCAAATCCAGGATACCATATTGCATTAAGTCATAATGTCTCTTTCATCTCCTCTGCTGTGTTTCTCAGTCTTTCCTTTAATGATCTTGAGAGTTTTTAAGAGTACTGGTGAGGCATTTTGTAGTATAACCCTCATTTTGGCTTTGTCTCATGTTTTTGTCAAGATCAGAGTGGGGCTATGGGTTTGGGGGAAGAATATCACAGAAGTGAGGTATCCTCATCACATACTAGGGTACATAGGGTCAACATGACTTATCTTAGAGATGTTAAACTTGATCACTCGATGTAGGTGATGTCTGCCACGTTTCTCCACGGAAAAGTTACCTTTTCCCCCCATTTCCATACTCTCTGAGTCACAAAGTCTAGCCCACACTCAAGGGGAGAGGAATTAAGCTTCACTTCCTGGGAGGTGGGTGAGGTATCTACATATATTATTTGGAATTTTTGCGTAAGGAAGATTTTTCCTTTCTCTGTCATTTAACTATCTATTCAATCATTTATTTATATCAGTGAGGATTCATTGCCATTTATTTTATTCATTAAATTATAGTCCAATACAATCATTATTTTGTTGCTCAAAGTCTTTCAGCTTTGGTTACTGGGAACTCTTTCTAGTTGACTCCTGTGTCCTTTTGACATGTCCCAGTAATATTTTTTGCCACTTTTTCACTTTCTGGAACTACAAGATGCTTCAGGCTCAATTTGTATTTTTCCTCCCCTAGCACTAGAATAAACCATTTTTCCTGAGGGCCCTCGTTCCTTTTTTATTGGAGAATGGTACTTAGAAACTAAAATCTGAGCAGGAGGTGTGCTCATTGTTACTGTATATAACTACTTCTAGGACTTTTCAGCAGGTAGAGCTAATAAATGTTATGTAGGTATGCACACATATCTATTTTTGTATCTATCTGGATGTATATTAAAATAAAAAATGAGTTTATATTGATATCTCTGTCTCTAATCCAGCACTACGAGGTTAATTTTAGCTATCTCCTTTTGTCTATTTGTAACTTGTTTCTCTGACAATGAGAAACCTAGCTTCCATTATCAACAATTTATTTACTTATGTGTTCTACCCTGGTATACGCTGCAAGTAGTTTCATAATCACTAACCTATACTCCAGTGATTAAAAAAAAATGTATCAAATAGAGTACAATGTCTATGTGTAGTTATTTTTCTCTTTAGCATTATTCTTTTTAGTCTTCACCTTGTTAAGACACTGTTTCTCAAAGTTACTTAGGCTGGATCCTTTTCCTCCATGGCTTTCAATGAGGTTATGCCAAAATACATTTGTACTTTGGTTGGATCATCTGTCACAATCTCTACTCCATTTTGGGAAATTCCAACATTCTATTTGTTTTCTTATTTTTAATTTGCATACTACGTAGCTCACTCTTTGTGTTTTATAGGTCTATGGGTTTTGATGAGTGCAGTTATTTGTCCAACATTGTAGTACCACACAGAATAGTTCCATCACCCCCCAAATCCCCTCACATTATCACTTTGTACTCAACCCTCCTGTACCTCTAAACTTCAGCAACTACTGATCTGTTTCCTGTCTCTATGTTGTGCCTTTTCTGGTTATTTTGACATTTTAGCAGCTATAGATAAAATTGCTATAAATATTCACATACAAGTTTTTGTGTGAAAATAAGTTTTAAATTCACTTGGGTAAATACCTAGAAGTGGGATTGCTGGGTCATATGGTAAGTGCATCTTTAACTTGATGAGAAACAGGTGCACAGTTTTCCAAAGTGGAGGTAGCATTTTGAATTCCCATAAGCAATGAATGAGAATCCCTTTGGCTCTGCATGCTCATCAGCATTTGGCATTGTCAGATTTTAAAATTTTTTATCCATTTTAATAGGTGTCTAGTGGTGTCTCATTGTGGCCTTAATTAGCATCTCCCTAATGATTAATGATGTTAAACATCTTCCCATATACTTATTGGTCATCTATACATCGTATTTGACGAAGTTCAGATCTTTCATCCATTTTTAACCTGGGTTGTTTGTTTTCCTTTTGTTAAGAGCTCTTTATATATTCTGGATACAAATCCTTTATCAGATATGTGATTTACAAGTCTGAAGCTTATATTTTCATTCTTGTAAGTGTCTTTCACAGAGCCATCTTTAAAAATTTTATTTTAATTTTTGCTTTTGACTCTTTCATTGTAATGGGAAGGGCTGTGATCAGCTAATTCCTTTAGTTACAACAGAGCATGTACACTGAAGCAAATAAAAACCCTCCATATTCCAATGTGTAGCACAGCTTGGAGGTTTAGATCTTGTATATTTTCTTATCCATAAATTTTCATAAACACATAGTTCTATAAAATTTCATCTTAAGTCAGAGGTGTAGGATTTGACTTTTTTTCTCATTACAATTTTAAAGTTACGCTCCATTGCTGTACTCTGAGATCAGCCTACAAAATTCATTAGGTAGCAGAATTACAGTGTTATATCAACAGTCCTCTGGAAAAGAGTTGTCAAATATGGTAGCTACTAGCCACATGGGACTGCCGAGTATGTGAAATGTGATACTATGACTAAGGAAATGAATTTTAATTTTAATTAAATTAAATTTAAAAACTAATACTTGATTTAGTTATTGGGAAACTTTTAAGTATGTGTGGGACAACTTGATTTTGTAAACCTACTTTTCTCAACTGTAAATTTTATGAACTCTAAATACAGACCAAGTATATCCAATAAAAAATTTATTATCCGAATTGAGATGTGTTGTAAGTACACATTAGATTTCAAAGACTTATGAAAAAAAAGATGTAAAATGTCCCATTAATATTTTTTACATTGATCACATGTTAAAATGACTGTATTTTGAATATATAGGGCTAAATAAAACATTATTAAAACCCATTTTCCTGCTTTTTTTACTTTTTAAATGTGGCCAGGAGAAAAATTTAAATTACACGTGTCTCACATTATATTTGTATTAGATAGCACTGCTTTAGAACCACATATCATATTTTGTGTCAAAAGGCAATCAGTCTTATGAAATGGCATGCTAATAACCTATCCACTACCACCTCCAACCCCTTCTGTATAATCAGGCATACCTCTCTCCTGTCTTTGTGGAGACGGATCAAGGCTCACTAAGTTTAAAGTCACCTGTGACAGATTTTATATCCTCAGACAGGGCCTCCAGCAAGGAAAGGGCTGGAAGAATGGAGAGTGAGGCTTGAGATGGGTATCGTAGGTCTGGCACCATCAGATGCTGTTAAGGAACAGCATCTCCTGATGCTCTAAACATGCCATCAATTTTGTGAACACTTCTGATTACTGTAGAGCACCAGTTTGTGGCTTACTTTCTTCTGAGGAAAAAGATTGGGCTGCCTCCTTTCCTCCCCACTGCCGTGAGTTAGCACTTACTGCTTGGTACTTCTTAACTCAAAAACATAGCACCGTATCCCAGCCTTTCACTTCTCTCCACTTTTCAGCCACATGAAATCAATATTAAGAGGTTCTCTTACTGAACAAAAGCTCTTTCCCACTTTTCTTCTCCTTTTTATTTAGCTTATTAAAGAAATTGTGTATATCTATATGTACACACACACAGGTATATATGTAAATACACACACACACACAAATGATTTAGTGGACAGGTATTATCTCACCAAAACCAAAACCATTTTTCAAAAAGATAACTAATATAGGAAGAAAGTAACCTGACCTTGAAACGATATTAAACATTCTATTTTTGAAAAGACATTTCAGGAAATTTTAATACCTTAGCATAAAATTTTGCATGTCCAATATTTAAATAATTTTTTTTCTATAAAACTAAAGAATAGTATAGAAATCTTAAAGATATTAAGAATAATATTTATAAAAAATATAACTAAACATGGGCATATTATTCTACCATGATAAATAACTATATTAAGCTTTACGTTTGATACAATGTTAAATCTAAATTTACAGAACATCTCTTCGTATAAGATAAACTGCTAAAACTATTCTATACTTTGGTTGAGTTTTAGCTTATAATTTTCTGAAACAGTCTAAGATAACTACAAGTTCTAATTGAGCACATTTCTGTCACAATCAAGCTAGTTTGGAAAAGTAAATATATACTTACAATACAGAGAACATATCATGGGAAGCACATAGACAGTTGTTAAGCTATTCCACTGTATTATAAGATTCTTGAATTATCACATTCTAAACCTGTTGGGAAAGAGAGAAAAAAAAAGTATGTTAGCAAATGTGCTGCTATATATGTAACCAAATAACCAAAAGAAACCTAAAAGAAATCACAGATCTTACAAGCATAGATCTTTCTGGATGTATTAAATTGCGTCATTTGCTTATATTATTTTTGATTTCTTTTAATTTTTAGGAAAGCATTATTGAATTACTTAAGTAATTTCAACATACAATAAGAGAAAATTATTAAAAAGAATGAATGCTGCAATTGAAACTCTAAGGAAATGGGTATAAGATATGTTTTTAACTAAATATATTTCATGGTCTCTGTTTTTTATATTTTCCACTTACAGGATAAATTGCGTCCATAGCACAAAACACAAAAACAAAAAATACAGCAAAAAGTTACTAAACCCTCTAGATGTTTATAATTATCTAGATGCTTAATAAAATAAAGATCAAATAATTAGATGATTTGTCTGAATGTCTTTAATTTTCATGTTGGTGTATGCCAGCTGCTGTGGTCTAAATGTTTGTGCTCTCTCTCCCGCACTCAAAAATTCTTATGTTGAAATCCTTATGCTCAAGACATGCTATTGGGAGGTGGGGCCTTTGAGAGATGACTGGGTCATGAGGATGGAGCCCTTATAAATAGGATTAGTGCCTTTATGAAGGAGGACCCAGAGAGCTCCCTTGCCCTTTGAGAACACAGTGAAAAGATGGCTGTCTGTGAATCAGGAAACCCTCAACAAACACCCAATCTGCTGACTCCATGATCCTGGACTTCCAAGCCTCCAGAACTGTGACAAATAAATTTCTGTTGTTCATAAGCTACCCCGTCTGTGGTATTTTGTTAGAACAGCCCGAACAGAATAAGACACCTGTCTACATACATGATTGGGTATAAATGGAGGCAACAGCTTTCAAACCTTATTGAATTATTTATTCTATAAAGAATGAAGATTAGATTTAATAGAAAGTGAGAAACTGACCCACTGACATTTATTACCCCAATCAAGAGCAAATATCTTCAAACTATGAAATAGTTTAAAGTAAGATAAAGAGTTTAAAGTAAGATAAAGGGTGGATTCAGTTTTCTCTTTAAGATAGTGTCTCCCCAAATTGTGTTTTATGAATTTACTTGTTGTCAAAAATGTCTTTTTGCGGTAGAACACACCCAATAAGCTTCTCATACTTAGAGGTTACTAAAAGTGGTAGTGAGGTATCCTATACTTAGTATACACACACACACACGTACCATGTCCCTTGTTCCCATTTTATGTCCCCCAAGCACCTAACTTTTTTATTCCTACAATCAGTAGATTTTGAAGGAAAATTCCATCAGATTTCTTTCTGGATTTACACATAGCCTTGGCTTATGCTTAATAGGAAAATAATCTAATTTTCCTCTTATTTAGTAATTTTTTCCCCTTATTTACACTTCAATATTGGATTCAAACACACTTAAAATCATTGAAATATGAAAAATAGATGTGGAATTTCTGTCTTGTCTTTAGAATCTAATCTTACCTAATTATTCTTTTCTCAAAGGTATAAGACATAGTAAATGTTTATATTTTGTAACAACTGTTTAATACTTTTTAGGTGTGTGATTGTCATTTAATCATCACAGCAATACTGTAAGGTGGGTTTTATTATCCTCATTTTACAGGGTTCTGATAATTCAAACAACTCATCCATATTAAGAAGCTGGAAGGCGTTGTAGCTAGGGGTCAAATTCAGCCCTAACTAACTTCAAAATGTCTGCTCAAAAGTGTTGACCTTAAACAAATAGATAGCCAATTATTTCTCTAGCAAAAATTGGTTTATTTGGATCAGCGAGGAATTGCAATTTGAGGTCTGCAACCACGGCAAGCCATGTGCAAGTCCCCCAGCATCAAGGGAGATGAAACTGTTTTATAGAGGGGAAGAAGAAGCTGGGAGGGCTATTGTAAACAAAGAGTTCATTGGAGGAATTGAGAGTTTGATGTGTAGTGTTTTTCATTGGCTGAGTTGTGACTGTCTCCCATTGGATGAACTTCTTGCTGGTCAAGAAAACGAAGACTTTCTTCTTACTTTGGGCTCTGCTATTGACATAAAGCATGAGACCTCCCCCATTTGGCCTCCTGACTCCAATTTAATGAGGTTTCTTTTTATCAATTTGGCAAAAAATGTCTTTACTTGCATATGGCTCCCTGGACACTGCTTGTAAGATAGTCTTGACTAGGTATCTACTTTCAATACTATTTAAGTCCTCAATCTGAAAAAATTTAATGAAATATGTTGTAAGGTAGATCAAGTTTATCTCTTGAAACTGTATATATCTTGTGCTGTTAAATGAGTAAAACCACAAACGTGATTATTGCATCTAATATATGTAATGTATTGGTTATAAATCTTGACATAAAAGATCAATACATTTAATAAATTAAGAAAAATAGAAAAGAGTCATTTACACCTATCTCAACTGGTTCCAGACTGTTATAATATTTGAACATCTGTAAATTTTTTTAATGGTTTTCTGTCTCAGCACTGAATGCCATTCTTGCTCTGTTTTTACCATACAACATCTGATGTAATGCTTTTGAAATTATCTTTGGAGCCAGCCCTGATGGCCTAGTGGTTAAAGTTCGGCGTGCTCTGCTTTGGGGGCCTGGGTTCGGTTCCTGGGCATGGAACCACACCTCTCATCTGTCAGCAGCCATGCTGTGGCAGCAGCTCACATAGAAGAACTAGAAGGACCTACAACTAAAGTATACAACTATGTACTGGGGCTTTGGGGAGGAAAAAAAAAAAGAGGAAGATCGGCAATGATGTTAGCTCCGGGTGACTCTTTCCCAGCAAAAAAAAAAAAAAAAAAGAAGTGATCTTTGCTGGAAAGTCAGAAAAATCAAACATTTAAAATTCTGTCTAGAGTGACAGCAAATAATGAGGGCCAGCAAGTGGCGTGAGTCCTGTTGTCTATTTAGCAACTCAGATCTGTGTGTGTGTGTGTGTGTGTGTGTGTGTGTGTGCATGTATTTCCCAAATCGTGGCTATGATTTAATGGTTCAGCATGCTGAATAAATAACATTCAAGTTATGCAGTTACTCTTACATTGTTATTATTTTTGCTGATGCATTTCATCTGAATGTAATTATTGTCTCTATCCTCCTCTTTGTATTACATACAGGGAAACGATCATTCTCTTACTTTCCCTACATTTGCGTATAACCCAGGCAAATGATGATAATACATTTTTCTCTCTTGCTTTCCTACATCTTTGTATTTCCTCCTAGAGCACTCAAGGCTTCTGTCTGACATGGGGTAAAAATAGGGGTGAGACATTCAGGTTCTGTCATTTAAAGCATTATTTTGATGTCTGGTTTAAAGTCAGCCAGTCCTGAGAAAGAAAGGCTTTCCAAATTCCTTCAGTTCCCTCTTACAAATAATGATGATGCTGGTGGATCAGTCTATTATTTGGATGTTTTGTCAAGATCCAGAGGTCTAGTAACTTAAGGATGAGACATTAAGGTGATTCACTGTTTTTTACCTTTCACCTTGATGTTTGTTGGCAAGCATAAATGACTAGGTTTGCATGAATTTTATGGAAAGGAGTTTCAAATCATGTAGAAAGCAATAGGAAGAAAGCCTTCCTCATCTGTTCTGGCGAGAAGTATCAGAAGAGCTGGAGAGAAAAAAGACCACAGCGGAAGAGGAAAGGGGCTGCCACAGCTTAGTTTTCTGCTTCCAGGTTCTTGAGGCCAAACCTTTAGGGGGAGTAGCTTTAGAAATGCCTAGTTAAGTCGAGAGAATTCTCAGGGTTTTTGCCTGTGATTTGGGGAAGAGATTAGTGTGCTGAGTAAACCCATACTAACACAGGGTGACCAGTAATATCATGAGGGTCCCATGGCACAAACAGGCCCAGTTTGCAATCCCAAGTCTCCCGTGGTTATTGTGTGGCATGGGTAAAGAGTTGAGAAAAACTGGGCCTACTGGGAGCAAAATGGCTCAGCCACACAGGGTTGTGGGGTTTTCAGCTTTAATCAGGTGTCAGAAGAGGGAAGTAGTAATGTATGTAACAGTGGAGACTCTGATGGGCCTGAGTGCCAAGATCCAGGGCAGATTGAATTAGCAAGGCCATTAGGCGAGACAGAGCTGAGAACTGACTGTGAGAGATGTCAGCAGCAGAAGAGCCCACAATAAAGAGACTGTGTAGTGTCCTTGAGTAGAGGCAGTCAGGGACAGTAGGCCTCATGAAGGAGGTCAGGTGTGAGCTAAAGATAAGAATGTAGCCTTACCAGGTGCAAAGGCCCAGGACAGGAACAAGTCTGGCATGTTCAAGGAGGAGAAAAAACACCAGTGTGCTTGTAGTGTGGTGACCCTGGGTGCAGTGGCGGTGGAGTGGGGAGTGGGGTAGACAGGTAGGCAGCAGCCAGGTCATGTTGGGCCTCATAGGCCGTTGTAAGGAGTTCAGACTGTATTCATGATACAATGGAGATAGGAAGTTTTTGTCCAGGGAACTGATTAAAATTTTAAATGATCATTTCAAATGTTCTGTGGATAGTGAAGAGGCAAGCCTGGAAGTGTTGGCCAGTCTAAAGGCTATTGCATTAGTTGAGTTGAGAGAAGATGGTGAGTGTAAGTTTGGTGGCAGTGACAATAGAAAGAAGTATTTAGATTTGGGATATCTTGGAATAAAGTATAAAATCCTATTCATTAATTTCACCATTTCACAAACACAAATGCATTTTTAAGCCATCTTTATAAAGTAGGTTATTATTATTTTTTTTTTAGCAAAGGGTCAATTTGAAAAATAAAAATTACGTAGATACTTATGTAGGACACTTCAGTAGATTTGGGTAAAATTCACCAAATATGGAGACATATTTGTTTTATATAATTGTTTTTAATTATTGTTGAACCCATTGATTAAAGAAAGTATAAATGATTAAGAAAAACACTTTATGACTCTTATAAATGAAAGAATAGGGAAATAGCCAAATGAAGCGTTACCTATAAAGAAGAAAACTTTAAAAGACTCTGAATGATGTGGCTAGAAACATCTCAGATATATTCAAAATTGAATTCCGTTAATAAGACTAAGTTCCTTAATTCAATTCACTAGATGTGATTAAAAGACATTGAATTTTGAACAAATAAAGGCAATTACTTTATTCAGTTTATAGTAATAAATGAAATTTGCTGCCAGAAGAGGTCATTCAGCCGATTCCTGTGGCTGTACTTTAAACAAAATTTTATGACTTCAGAATTACTAGACTGGGTCCTTAAGCCTTCTTTAATTCAACATACATTTTGCTAAATGCCTTCTGTGTAATGGCTGCCAGGTGCTATGGCTAAAAGGGTGACTAAAACACTCTCCTGCCCTTGAAGGGTTCATAGACAAGAGGATGAAGGAAAGAAAGAGAAATGAAGAAATTTGTACAAAATGTCTGGCTAAGGGCACAGATCTAGCAACATTCAATTTTACTTGGCTGAAGCTTAATAGAACATAGGCTGTGTAAAGTGAATGCTGAATGATGATTAGGCAGTGCAGTATGAGCAAAGATAAAGAGGACAGAGATAACATAGTTTGGGACTAAAAAGTAATCTGGCTTAAGTGGAGCAAAGAGATAGGCAGGTAATGAAGCACATGCAGGAGACAGGAGGTAAGTAGGGCGGGTCATTGGAGGCCCTTTGGCTGAGATAAGACAAGATACGGCTGAGTCCTTCCCCGAGAGTTTGAACCTAATTAACACTAATAATAATACCACCTAGTAGTAAAAGAGTGCCCACTATATACCAGCCACAGTTTTAAGGGTTTTATATACATGTTCTCATTCAATCTTATCAACAAGCCTGAGATATTATTCCAGTTTTAGAGAACAGGAAATGAAGCACAGAGAGTTTAAGCAATTTTTCCAAGATCACCCAGCTTGTAAATGGTGCAGCTGGCGTGGAACCCATGCAGACTGATTCTAGAGCTCCACTCTTGGCCACACAGGTCTGCCTCATGTGACCAACACAGTATGATTTACCCATGAGGGATTTCTTTTCCATAATATACACGGGAAAGGAATAATTTTTCTCACAAATTATCAGTACAAAATATTGGTTTGCTGTTCATATTAGGTAGAAATGGGAATAAGAATCCTGAACCTAAAAGCACAAAGCTGAGTGGGGAGGAGAGAAGAGAGGAAGGGAAATAATGAATGTTTCTTGAGCAATTTACTGTGGGGAAAATTCTGGGCTAGATGTTTTAGTGGTCATCTTCCTTGGTCCACATCTCTGCAGAAGCTGGAAAAAGAGTGGCTATGAAAGAAGTGTATGATCTGTGCTTGCTTCTACAGCTCTTTGGTTATTTTCATCTGGATTCTTTCACAGGTTGGGCTTTCCTTTTCTTCGCTTCCCTCTTATGTAGCTCGCTTGGGTGATCTGCCCTGCCCCTTATAGTTAACAAGACCATGATGCAAATCTTTGTGAACTGCAGAGAATAGAGTTGGGGCTAATGAAGGGAACTACTCCTGACTGATGCAGACTCTTCAACTTACTGAGTTGCTGTAGGAGACAGGGAATTAGTAGCGCTTAGGACCATTAACAAACATAATGTCTTGAGGTCTTAAAATATACTAATGCTTGGGGGCAGCGCAAGCAGTTAAGTGTGCACTCCTCTGCGGCAGCCCGGGGTTCGCTGGTTCCGATCCCTGGTGCGCACTGACGCACTGCTTGCCAAGCCATGCTGTGGTGGCGTCCCATATAAAGTGGAGGAAGATGGGCACGGATGTTAGCACAGGACCAGTCTTCCTCAGCAAAAAGAGGAAGATTGGCAGATGTTACCTCAGGGCCAATCTTCCTCACAAAAAAAAAATATATATATATATATATATATATATATATATATATATATATATATACTTATGCTTGGAATACACGTTAGTGGTTCTTATAATAGAAGATGTTTGAAATTGACTTGTCCATAGTTATATATGTATTTTATCCATAGAAATATTTTTCAGCACACACTTTTTGAGGGAGGAAGGGTTGCTTTGTTCTCTTAAAACCTGCAGAACCCTTCAGGGCAAACTATTGAGCTTCTCCCACCTGGGGCTTGAAGCAGTACTGGAAACCTCATTGTGCAGTCTTCCATTTTACTCAAAGATTTGGGGAAAAGCGATTTATTCTAAAATAGAGGTATATAATAAAATGCAGAATGTACATACATTTTTAAAGATTTATTTATTTAACCAAGCAATTATTGAATCCCTACTATGATAGATGTTGTTGTGGTTACTGGGATTAAGGCAGTTATTCCCACATATTTATGGTTATCTTATGCTGGTTAGTGAGAAGAGAACATAATATGTTTTAACATGTGTATGGAGAATCCTTTAATGGAATTCAGTTTGTGACTATTTTGCCTTCAGCACCTGGTGAAAATAAATCATGAATGTTTTGGTTTAGACTGGGGGTTAAGAAACTTGTGTACCGAAGAGTCAGATGGTAAATATTCTAAGCATTGCAGGCAAAGAGGCAAAGTTACGGATGTATAAGTATTCATGTATTACATACAGTTTCTGTCTCAACTATTTAACTCTGCTGTTGTAGTGTGACAGCAGACCAATAACAAATGAACAAATGGCTGTGACTGTGTTCTAGTAAACTCTAACCTATAAAAACTAGCAGTAGGTCAGATTTGGTCCATAGGCCATAGTATGCCAACTTCTGGTTTAAACCATAATGAACTTTTTTTTTTTTAAATGTCACTGAGATATGGGTCTAAAAATGGTTTGATTTTTCCCGTCTTTAAGTTGAATCAATAAAGTGTAAGCACTCCATCCTCTGATTTCTCTAGCCCTGAGGGGGTCTTGGGGTAATTAATCCAATGAATAATAAGCCCTGATTTGTGATGACAGGCCTGGGAGAGACAGGCCAATCAGTAGCCCTGGGGCTTCTGATGGGCAAGATGAGCATTGGGTTGAACTCTGGTGGCAGCTCCCAAGAAACAAGGGAACTTCTTGCTTGTTCAGATGGTGTTTAGATTTCTGATCCTGCGTGTTATAAAACCCTTCCCGGAAGAAGGATCTGAAAATGGGAGATAGCAAGTAAAGTCAAGATAAAGATTGTATGATACTTATATCCATCCTCAGTCACACTCATCCAGAAGGGAGAGGTCTGACTGGGACCAAAGATGAGAGACAGGCCAGGGACAGACAGTCGGTGACACTATGTCTTTTCTTTTTTGTCTATAACAGTAACAACAACAAAAAAATAGGACACTTCCTTTTTAAGCACCTGTTTTAAGAGTATTCAATGAGATTGAACCAGGTAGATGAGATGAGGGAGGGTTTTTGATAAGCTGTTGCTGTCCTCTGGACACCCTCCACCCACCCCATTCTTTTGACAAAATTGGAGAAGGCACTGAGAAGACAGACGGAAGGGAGGGAGAGAAGGAGGGAGGGAGGGAAAGAAAAGGGAGGGGAGGAGGAAGGTAGGGAGGGAGGGAAGAAGGGAAAAGAAGACTGTGACCATTTCTCTTGGGCTCCAGGGCATGCTGCCTGCTATCTTTAGCCTAACTCCCCAAACTCTGGGGGTATTGGAGGGTGGTTCAGGCTTTCTCTCTTCTTCTGTGCCTTGGATGACTTTCTGAGGAAGAAGTTGACAGTCACTGAACAGGTTCTCCCAGTGTACTGCAGACTCTAGATGTCACCAGTGTTGAAAAGGTTAGACTCCACTGGTCTGTCCCCTTGAATCCAGGGTTCTCAAGCATGAATGAGCATAGGAACTGTCTGGATAGCTCATTAAAAACAGATTCATGAACTATATTTGTAGAGATGCTGATAAATAAGTGTGGAGTTGGGTCCAGAATTTCTCTATGTAACAATTCCTCTAACCTCCCAGTGGAATTTGTTACAGATGTTTGGGGACCATGCTGGGAAAAATCAAAGCTAGGTCACTTCCAGACTGTTCAAAACAGTTGAATAAGAGACTAGACATTCATATGATTATTTAAATAACTATTAAAATTTTTTCCTTAGTGTAAACTAATTGTGTGAAAAATAAATGTCCCGTTATACATTTTAATTATAAAACTTAAGCTGTAGCTTTTAAATTCAGATCAAAATCTCTTGGGAAATCAATAATCAAAATAATAAAATTTAACATAATATGTTTTTTTTTTTGTAATTAACAAAGAGGAAATGCTAATCCTAACAAGAATGTAAATGGATATTTTATACCATGGTAACTTAATTTAGAATAAGGTATTTCCTCTTTTCTAAAGTTGTGTTAAAACTGATGAAAGATTTTTAAAAATCAGAATTTTGTATTAAATTCTCATTCTCAAATAAATAACATTCTGGGAAAGAAAAGAATCCATTCCAATTTTAGCTGCAATTGCTGCATTAAATACAATGGTTTGAGCTGTGTATTGATAGCATGTGATTTACAAATAAACCAAATTATTAAAAAAAAATGAACTACATTATATTGTTCAGAATGCAGGGCAATTTTACCACAAAGCTGTATGCTGACTCATTGCATACAAGGAAAAGCATTTTGTTTTAAAATGAATTCATCTCCTTTTGAATCATTTTAAAACTTGAATTTCAACATTTTAATGGCCTAAATAAAGGCACAGTTGTCTTCTGTTCTTAACTCATCCAGAGATGAGTGCTCCATCATTGTGAATGGTTGTTGACTCTACTAAGCAAGTGCAGAAGAACCCAGATTACCTGATTTAAACTTTGCGAAGACTTTTACTTTTTTCCTATTCATTCTTTTCATTCACACTTAGGAAGTATTTTGGAAGAAAAGAAATCCATGGCCACCAAAATAATTTACATTTGTATAGTTTTCTGTTGCCATAATTTTTGCATAAATGTCCTTCATATTTGTCATATATGTTCTTCATACATGGATCAAGTATGGGAAGCATGCAGATCTAAATCCACATTAACTCAGGAAAATGAAAATGAAGTATAAAGCCATTATTCATATAATTTCATCCAAAAAAAATATTTAAATATTTACCATAAAAGTGAAAACATTTCTAAAGGAAAAGGAAAGAAGATATACAACCTAAGTTTTCTACATAAATATCTCTTCTTCATTTTGTAGCTGGTCCATTCTGGTGTATGAGTAGGGAGGTGGCCTGGGTTTGCTGAAGCTGAGGAATTGGAAGCTCCGACACAGAAAGCAGGTACCAGGAAATCTCTGATCCCTACCAGTCTATTCATTATTGATACATTGTGTTACAAAGTCCTTTAAAAATGCAAATGAATCCTAGAGTTATTCTGACTCCGATATAAATTGATTTAATCAGTTGCATCTAGTCTTCCTTCTAAACACCTGGCTGAGATTAGCCCCACCTTGTGGTGGATTGAATTGTGTTCCCAAAAAGATCTGTTGAAGTCTTAACTCCTAGTACCTGTGAATGGGACCTTATTTGGAAATAGAGTCATTGCAGATGTAATGAAGTTAAGATGAGGTCACACTGATTTAGGATCGGCCCTAAATCTAATTCAAAATAAATCTAGTATTCCTATATGGAGAGAGAAATTTAGAGACACAAAGACACATAAGGAAGAACGCCATGTGAAGACAGAGACAGAGATTGGAATGATGCTGCCACAAAGCAAGGAACATCAAAGATTGCTGGCAACCACCAGAAGCTAGAAGAGGCAAGGAAGGATTCCTCCTGGAGCCTTTGGTGGGAGACTGGCCCTGCCAACACTTTGATTTTGGACTTCCAACCTCCAGAATTTTGAGAGAATAAATATCTTTTGTATTAAGGCACCCAGTTTGTGGTAATTTGTTTAGCAGCCCTATGAAATTAACACACCCATCATAGATTTAATTTGGATTTGGGTAAGGATTGGGGTACTGGTGGGATACTGTAGCGATGAGTTCTGGAATAACAAGAAGGCAGCCTAAGAATTCTGTTCACCTGGGAAATGGAAATTGAGGGCAGAGAGGAAAAAGGGAAGTAAGTATCTAAAAAAAAAATACATACATATATTGGCCCTGATTGAGCTTAAAATCTTTTAAAATAATGCTGATGTGTGCTAATATTTCTGAAGTGTTCACTGGGCTCGTCCCCTAGCCCTCAGTCAGATGTTCAGGCCATGTTTTGTTCTCTGTCTTAGCTGGTGTTGCAGGGCTGAAAGCAGGTAGCTATTTTCCAACAGCCCCAGGCTTTAGAGGAGGAAGAGGAAATCTAGATCCTGCCTAGTACTCTCTTGGCCTTGTTCATTTTGTTCTAGTCACTCTGGACTTTTATCAGTTCCTCAAAGTACTTTCTCATCTCAATAAGTGATGCTGATTGACTTGTGTGGCATGTCACATATTCTAGTGCAGCTGGCTGTGTGGGAGGAATATAAGCTTAAACTATTCTCTCTGGCACAACATGAAGATGTTTTCCCTTCAAAGGAAAACACACACAATTTCTATGTGTTATTTGATGTGGGTATCAAACCCAGCTACACCTAAAGCTTAAGATTTAACTGTCTTGGACTTCAAATTCAATGAGTCATATGTAATTATGAGCCACCTTATAAATATAAGGCTGCTCACAAATACAACTCTAAGTTAAGGATGACTGTATTGTTGCAAAATATGTCTCAGAAGTAGACTCATGGCCCATTTGGTGCAGCTTTGAGAGAAAGAATTTGTAACTCTTCTTAAAGAGAAGTACCTGACCACAAAAATCTTATGGGCTAAAAATAACACAAAGCAATGATAGGTCCTAGGATTCACACAAAAGGAAAAAGAAGCAAAAATTAGAAAATTATCCCAGTAAGAAGTGTGCCATCCCAAAATGTGTCTCTTTGGCTTGATTATTTCTAAGAACAAAAGACTCAAAAAAAAACTTTGGCCTTCCCCTTAACTGCCTAAAAGAATTTTAGATAGAAGGGCTGTTTCAGGAAGTAGCTATCACCATAGATAACCATAGAATAAAATAAACTAGGTATGACAGGGAGGAACCTAGCAAGGCACATTTAATCCAAGTCCTCTCCATGTCCCACTGTCTTTGCAAAGTATAGCAAACATTTGTTTACCAAACATTTCCTTTTCCATCTCCATGTGAATTGCCTTCCTCCCCTTAGAATTCCAAAATCACTACCCCAACATCCTTTTTTATCTTTAGCTGAAGATGGTACTTAAGGTAGTAACTTTGGCCATTTTGGCGAGTTACTAGGATTTCCTGGGTTTCTCCCATGTATACGTATTATTAAATTTGTTTGATTTTCTCCTGTTATTCTGTCTCATGTCAATTTAATTCTTTGACCAGCCAGAAGAACCTAGTGGGTAGAGGATTATGTCTTCCTCTCCCACAGAAATATAACATCCTACTAATTTATTCTGTTTAATGAATGGCTATGACCTAATAATCAGGTTTTTTTAAAAAAATAGGTGAATTTAGTGCTTTCTTTATATCTAAAATTTTTGATATATGATTCTTACTTTGTCATTATAATGAATATAGTTATGATGTATGTCAGCCTTTAAAAATACACTGATCGTTAGCATGCATCATTTTCAAAAAATAAACAATCATCCTTGTTAGAACACCATTACCTACTTCTATGTAAAGATGTAATATTAGGAAGATTTTATCTGCATATAATTGGCATGAAAAATCAGGGAAGTTTCATCATGTTTTACTGAAATACCTACCAGTTACCTTTTGAGATTTTACATACCTATACACACACACACACACACACACACACACACATGCACTCACACACACACGATATCAAATGAACTGAAATAACTATTAATCAGTCAAATATTTTTTTATTCATTGTAGGCTAAAAAGGTATGAGTTCCCGGTGACATTGACCAGGTAGAAAAGGAGAATGTGGAAGGATAAACACTGTCCTTCTCCTCCCCAAATCAGGCAGAGAAACGGTGATCTCCTTAGTGAAATGATTGGACTTGTAATGAAATGTACATTTTTTTTGTCCTTAAAATTTTTTTCCTGTATTTTGATTTCCTTGAAAAATTATTCTTGAAGATTTTTCAGTAAAGCAAAACTCACACATATGTCTGAACTGGAAAGATTCAGTCATATATTTATAAATTTACTTACATATTTACATTGATAACTTTAGAATTTTTCACAATTAAGAACACTCAGGTCAAAAATCTGAAGTTGTAATTAAGTTATTAGATATGAAGTATTTAGTTATGTTTAAGAAGTCACATTTGGTTACAATTATCAGCAATAATACTCAGTAGAAACCCCAAGGCCATCTTAACTCCTTTAACTTCCACTTGCATTCAAATACCAAGCTCTAATTCTAACTTTTTTTTATTTTGGTGGGGAAGATTGTCCCTGAGCTAACATCTATGCCAATCTTCATCTATTTTGTATGTGGGACACCGCCATAGCATGGCTTGATGAGCAGCATTTAGGTCTGTGCCTGGGATCCAAACCTGCGAACCCAGGCCACCGAAGCAGAGCACGCAAACTTAACCACTATGCCACTGAGCTGACCCCCCTAATTATAACTTTTAACAAATCTTTCCCCTCCTTTCAATCCCACTTCCAATGTTACAACCAAGATCCTCTTCACTTACACTAGGGCAATTACAGTTTTTACACCTTCTGTGTTGTCATCAATGAAAACTTTCTAAAATACAGACGCTCAGGTTTAACTCAAGCCATTCCACACTTCAAAATTGTTCAGTAGCTCTTCATTGCCTGGAGGAGTCCAAACAGCTTAACATGGAAAGGAAGCTCTTCAAATTTTAACCCCCATCTTCTAGGCTTATCTATCATCAGTCCTCACTATATACCAGTCACACAGGGCTGTATTCCATTCCCCAATTATTTCATATCTTTAGATATTTTCAGAACCCTTGCCTACATTCTTGCTTTTGCTTAGAATTTTCTTTAAAATTTATTAAACTATGCTAATTCTCTAATGCACAACTCAAATCTTCCCCACTTTATAAAATTTCATCATTGAATCCTCTGTGCTCCCACAGCATTATTTCATATCAATATCAAAGTATTTCCCTTACTTTACCTTGTGTTATAATGAGTGAGTTCTCAATATTCTGTTTTCCCATTAGATTCCGATTTTCTTTTACCTTTTTTAGGGCACTGACCATCTTATTTATGTATTCTTGGAGCCCAGAAAAGCACCTTAAACATAGTATTTGTTCAATATAAATATTTTTTAGTGTTTCTAATTTAAAATAATAATTTCTTTTCAGACATTTTATGATAAGATGGTAAGAAATGAGAAACATGCTCAACCTCTAATGTGCTCATTGCTATTAAAACATTCCTCTGATTTTCCTTGGAAATGTTATTTTCCATGTAAATGAAAATGTATAAGATGAGTAAAAAGAAAATCACTATTTCCTCTTTGGTATTGGATTACAAATGAATTGAATCACTTCACTCAACTTTAGCATTTGCAGAATGAACTAACAAATAGAAGAGGATTTATTGGTATTCCATTGACCTTTCTACTGCAGACTGCATAGAAATCTCAAGGGCTAGCTTAGAGTTCAATTAAAAAAGATTGCACATAAGGTATAAGGTCACTTTGTTCTCCTTCCATGGAGTTCTTCAGTTTGCAGTAGATACTAATTACTCAACCTGTGTGCAGGAACTCTGGATATTTCATCAGTGAGTATTGCCTTATATGAAGTGACTTTGGAAAACAATGGATCTGTGTCTAGTCATCAAAAGGCAAGCATAAGATAATGGCATTTTATTCTCTAAAAAAATGAATAAATTTATTACTATCAGGGGAGGAACAGAAAGTTCAATGTAAATTTTATACAACAGGGTGCATTCAGGAACATTGTGATTTTGTTGCATTTTATTGTTTTCATATGATTTTGAAGGAGGCACTCCAAGTATTAGGTTTACAAAAGGAAACACTGGCAACTGTTCTCTGAAGAGTGTTAATGAGATACTGTTTCTCACATTTTAAAAAGAAAATACAAAAGGTGCAATGTAGAAGGAAGAAAAGAGAAATAACCACAATAGCATGTACAGTTTTAGCTTTAAAAAGATGAAATTATCTTTCTATAATAAAACCAAGTCACACATTCCATATGTGCATGAATTTAAAATAGTAAGAATGTTTTAAGTGAGGCACAAAGAAATGAACTGGCTTGTCTAGTCTCACAAATTGTTGTGAGTTATTTTTAGTTATTTGCAACCTAGAATAAGTCCAGAAAAAGCTGCAAACTTTATACAGGACTCCAAAGGTAATGCATGAGAATCTTTCTATTATTTACTCATCAGTTTAACAAATATTTATTGAATAACTACTATGCACAAGGTTCTGAGAATATAAAGGTAAAGGCAGCACAGACTGATTCTCCAAGAACTTCATAATACTTAGGGAGACAGATACAAAAGGAAATTTCGTATATTGTGGTAAGGACTATGATAGAGACTTGCACAAAATTTCATGGGAACACAAAAGAGGTGTGTACAACTGAATCACAGGAAAGGTTTCATAGGTGATATGAGGCCTTATCTGAGTGACCTGGATTTCAACAAAGCATTTGAAACGATTCCCAAAATATCCTTGCAGTTAAGATGAATATATGTGGGTAGGATTGCTGAGATTGTTGAATCTCTAGCTGGTAAACCTTTTCTACCAAACAATGCTGATTAATTAATGGATCAATGTGAAACTGCAGGAGGTCTCTCATTTCTATTATTGGACCTTTCTTTAATTATTTTTAATTGTGTTTTAATCAACTATTTGATGACATGATATTATGTAAGACACATTTAATAAATTTGAGGATGACTCTAAATGGGAGCTCAAGCTACTATGTTATGTAATTTACAAAGAATTTCACAGACTAGAACAGTGGGTTGAAACTGACAATGGAATAAAATAGTAAAAACATAGAGTTAGGTTTAAAAATCCACTGAGGAAGTAGAGAAATGTAATGACCTAGCTTAACAGTCTTTTAGGTGAAAAAGATCTAGAGTTTTAGCTAAATAAAAAATCACCGTGGATCATGTGATAAAAAAGTTGCCTGGACCATTAAGGGAATCTTGAATTCTAAGAACTATATATTCCCAGGGAAAAAAAGGCAATAGCTTGACCATCTCTATTACAAATTAAGAACATTGAGTTTGGTGTTATAAATGGTGCAGGATTATCAGAGGAGGGTGATCTGAAAATTAAAGGTTTTGGAAATCATGCTTTATAAATAAATAGTTGATGAAATGGAAGGTGTTTTGAAAAAGAGATCTAAGGGGCAGTAATAAGCATCTAAAGTAACTAATTATTCAATCTATCGATTTATTCAATCTGCCAGTCATTTTTTTTTGATTTCTTATTTTAAGTGTCAGTGTGCCAGACACATGCTGGAAATAGGAAAGGAATTAGACAAACAGCTCCTGAGGTTCTATCGTTCTAGAACAATATTCTCATTCTTTAATCTGGGGCCTACGGAGGGCACTTTGAAGGTCTGTGCTCCTCCAGAGATTGTATGCACAATTTTATGCATCTTTGCATTTTTATATGGAGGTGATTGTCTTAAAAGAAATGGTGGTTTAAAAATGTTTAGGAAGCACTTGTCTAATCGAAAAGTCAGATATATTCACAGACACATAATGACAAAATACAAAATGAGAATGCATTATGTGGTAAGTTATACTTCAGAAGAAATATGAATCCTATGTTGTATTACTCCAGAAAGGAGAAGTAGAGCTCTACCTGAATCGACATGGTTTCCTTGGCTTCCCTCCCATTGGAAGGTTTTATTTTTGGTAATTGCTGAATATCTACTTTTTAGGATTCTTTAAATACAATTCCCTTATGGAGAAGCAAATTGGACTATGTTTATTTCAAAGATTTTATTTTTTATTGCGTTTGCTTTATAATGCCCATTGAAAGTTATTGATCAGCAGCTTTCACCTTCTTTTCACCTTCTGTACATCACCAGTGTACTGAAAGATGTCTAGGCCTATAGTCTCTCCCCTATACATTTTACTCACCAATTCATTCACTCATGGACCAAACATTTTTTTTTTAACTATCTTCTATGCAATGGTATGCAGGTAAATATTTAACAACCAGCTCTCTGGGGAAAAAGTGCTGATTTGTAGTGCTTGGTGATTTCCGTGGTGTAAATACTTCCACTAAGGTCAATTCCAAGCTACCAATGTGTGTCACTGAAAGCAGAGGCGGAAGAGAGGCACACAGTGGACTCTCTCCAGCTGGGAGAGCTCCTGCAGCGCATCACTGCTTCTATGATCCCAATACTCTATTGGGTACCAGGACTATAAAGATGATTAAAACTGTTCTGGCTCTCAAGGAAGTCACCTTCTAGTGAGCAAGAGGAGTATGTATATGACTTCTCAAATATCTTTTGCAAGTTACATATTGGTTAAGCATGTGCATTCTAGGTGCTGACCCGGGTCCTCTAATTCTGTGGTTTGACCTTGGATGCTTGGTCCAAATTTTGAATGCTCTGAGCAAATTTTGGATGCTCCGAGCAAATTACTTATCTCTATGAGTCTCGCTTTCTCCATCCATCATGAGAGGAGGAGTCATTTATTCGATAAATATTTGTCAAGTGCCTATTATGTGCCATATACTCTGCTGGGCACTGGAGATACGCAGGGAACAAATTAAATAAAAATTTGTCCCCTCTTTGAGCTTATGAACTAGAGGAGGGAATTGGACAATAAAGAAATAAATGAATAAAAGCTAAAGTGTGTGAGATTGTCTCAAGTTCTAGAGAGAAAAATTAAGCAGAGAAAGAGGGCTGGAGCGGAATGCAGTTGCAATCTTCAATAGGGTAGTCAAAGAAGACCTTGGGAAGGTAGACTTGGAGAAAAGATCTGAAGGAGTGAGATAGAAAGCCATATAGATACCTGAGAAAAGAATATTCCAGATGGAAGGAATAGCAAAAGGGATCAGCACAGACCTTGAGAGAAGAGCATGCCTGAGTTGCTGGAGACCTGGGATGAGGCTAGAGCAGTTGGAGTGAAATTAAAGAAATGAAGACGGTAGATGGGATTAGAGAGTTTCAGGGAGCAGGTGGGGTAGATTAGGGAAATTGTTATAAACCATTGTAAGGACTCCAGCTTTTAATTAGTGAGGTAGGAAATCATGGAAAGTTATGAGTAGAGGAGTGATGTGGTCTGATTTATATTTTAAAATATTCATTCTGCTGTTTTGAATATAGTCTACATGGGAGCAAGGACAGGAGCAGAGAGATGAATTAGGAAGCTAGTACAACAATTCAGATAAGGGAACCTGGGGCCTTGGACCAAGAGTTAGGATGCTTGCAGTAAGAAGTGGTAAGAATCTGGATAACTTGAGGGCAGAGCAATTTAGATTTGATGGAAGGATGGGCTATCTGAGAGAAAGAGAGGAGTCAAGGATACCTCCAAGTCTTTCAGCCTTTGCAACTGGATGTAGCTGCCATGTACTAAATTCACCCTGGTTTAAGGGTGATAAGATTTTCCATTTTATATATAATAAATTTGAGATGTATATAAGACTTCCAAGGGGAGATATTGTGTAGGTGGTTGGATGTATGATTCATAAATTCATGGCAGGAGTACAAGCTAGATACATTTTATGAGTCATCTGACTATGGATAATAATATCAGCAAACACATATAGTCCCAGGCATTATTCTAAGCCCTTTTACAGATATTAATTCATTTAATATTCCAACAACTCTATGGCTTAGGTACTGTTATAATCCCAATTTTTACAGATGAGGTACCTGAGGTAAAATAAAATAGGATAGATCATTAGCACAAGGTTACACCTCTAACAAAGTTAGTTGAATTGGGATTCAAAGTCAGACAGTCTCTCCCAACGGTCTGTGCTCTTAGCCACAATACTTAACATGAGATTTAATGAAATTGCCAATGGAATGATTGCGAAAGGCCAGGGTAGGCCAACATTTAGAGGCTGTGGAGATGAAGAAAACCGGCAAAATAGAGCACAAAGGAGTTGCCAGTGATGCACAAGAAAAACCAGAACTGTACAGTGCCCTGGAAGGCAAGAGAAAAAACGTTTGAATTTGTAAAGAGGGATCAACTTTGTCAAATGCTGCTGATAATTCAAGTAAAATGAGAACTAAAGCTTTGTGTGGATTTATCAAGGTAGCCGTTACTGGTGCACTAGACAAAAACAACTACGGCAAACGGTGGGACAAGCCTGGTTGGGTTGTTTTAAGGGAAAGAATAAGGAAAAGAATCAGAGTCAGGAAGTGTAGACAGCTCTTTGCAGGAGTTTTCTAAAAGGAGAATCAGAGAAATGATATGAGCTGGAGGGAAATGAAAGGGCTAATAAATAATAATAATAAATAATCATTTTGAGCATTAAATGAGATTTGTGATGTGTTGAGCCAGGTCTGAACATAGCAAATGCTCATTAAAAGTGAGTGATTGTTAATGTTATTTTATTACATTATAACTTTCAGTGCTTATTCTGTATGTATGTGTGTGTGTGTGTATGCACACGCACATGTATATGTATGTGGGTGAAGGGTTAACAGAGGACTTCACAGGTGATCTGACATTTGAACTAACGTATTCATAAGAATTCACCACATATCACAAAATGGACGTAGGTGTATCAGGCAAAGAGAACAACCTGAGCGGAAGCATGGGATGAGAAAGGGCATGGGGTGCTATCAAAAGGGTCTTCCTTGGGCCAGCCTGGTGGTGTAGTGGTTAGGTTTGCCCCCTCCACTTTGGCGGCCCAGGGTTCGTGGTTTAGGATCCTGGGTGCAGACCTATGCACCGCTTATCAAGCCATGCTGTGGCAGGCATCCCACATATAAAGTAGAAGAAGATGGGCACGGATGTTAGCTCAGGGCCAATCTTCGCCAGCTAAAAGAGATGGATTGACAGCAGATGTTAGCTCAGGGTTAATCTTCATCACCAAAAAAAAAAAAACAAAAAAACCTGTCTTCTTGAAACACAGATCTGCATGAGAAGAAAAAACAAAAAAAAGACTTTATAGCTCCCTCTTGCCTGGTACAGTATTTTAGGATGTGTTACATAAAAAAAGAATTCCCTTTTCAAGTACCTTCTGGGAAGTGCTGAGTTAAGCAATGGAACAGCAGCTTCTTTACTAAAAACTTTTTCAGAGCTTTTTGAGTATATGACACGCAGCATTTCCAAAGCCTGTTTGACCTTGGGATCTTTCACACACAGCCTCATCTTTGAGGAGAAACTAGCTTAGCGTAGAAAGACATACTTTTCAGTTCATGAGCTTCACCAAAACTTTTATATACTTGGCTTGCAGTGTACCAAACTCCAGCATAGGACTCAGACAGATCTAGATTTGAATTCTGGCTCTGCCACTGTGTCAACCATAGGGAAATTTCTTAACTCCTCTGTCCTTTAATTTATTCATTTGTAAACACTGGAATGCTAATGTATATCTTCCTCTGAAGGACTATTATACAGATTAGGTCCTGTGTGTAAAGTCCCTGGTACAATGGAATAGGCTCAGTCACGCAAGTCCAAGTTGTTAACAGCCTCTGCCTTGCACTGCAGCTGTGTTGGCAAAGCTCCTTCCTTCTACGTGGAAAGCTCTCTGAAGGCAGAGTTTGTTTCGCGTTTATCATGCGCTTCACAGCACATGTTCCATGTCTTACACATATACGGTGATCAATGAATAGTTGTTAAATTGAAAGGATGAAAATGCTGAAAAGAGCTGCCATTATGTTTTTATTCACTCTCCATTAAACAGCTGCTAAAATACTATTCTAAAATTCACTTTTGTAGATCCTTATTCACTTAGTATCTTTGAAGCCATTTTTACTCTTTCCTCAGGAAGAGAGATGATTATAAGTTCATAAATAATATAGCCATGAAGAAAGGCACATTTCAATCCTAGTCTTTATTGCAGAGATCTTTTCTGTTATATAACCTAATTCATAATACAACTTAATTTATTAGCTCTTCTATGCAATTTTTAAACATTCGTATATATATATGTGTATATAGCCAAGGTTAGCATATTCCTTCTACTTGTCTGGGAAAGGCTCCATTCAACCCCTATAGTTCTAGATGGTGTTGTCAATCACAGTATCCATTCTGTCTCATCCAGGGAGAGACACCCAAACTGCATCCAACTGCATTAGTCACATGGGAAAGATCAATAAAAGCACAGAATAATCCACAGAAAGAAAAATGTTTCAAAGGGATCTTGATAAAAATGAATGAATCTTATGAAAGAAAGTGACTTTGCCAATTCATTCGCCAATTTAATAAATATTTGGTAAGTACCTTTAATGAGCAAGAACTGCACTAGGTGCTGGAGATACATTGGTTAGCAAACAGATGTGGTCTCTGATTTTATGTGGGGGAGGTACAAAACTAATGGGAGGACAAATACTAATCATGTAACCTCATAAATAAATGAGAAATAACAGCTGATATAGTGCCCCAGAGGGAAGGAATAGTATGGAACGTTATAAGAGTAAAATGAGGGAATCTGATCTTGTGTCTCCTGAATAAGTGAGGAATGGGATGAGAGATGAAGGTAAATAGAAATTATGTGGGAGAGGAAATAAGGCTAGCATATCCCAAAAAGAGGAAATGACATCTGCAAAGGCCCCCTGTTGAGGTGTTGCATGACACACTCAAGTGTGTGAAAGAAGCCACAATATTACACTGGGAGAAGTGTAATATTTGACAATTCTAGAAACATCAAACATCACATTGTGCAGAGCCCCAGAGTCTATAGTAAATATTTTGGTATTCATATTAGGAGTTATGAGAAGCCATTGGAGTATCATAAGCAGAGGATATACTCACAACACTCATGTTTTTATACGTTTGCTTTGAATATATGTAGCCACAAACATGATATAATATTTTTGTTTGTTTTTAAATTTCACTCCTGTGGTATCAAATGCAACCTTATTGGTGTACTCAACATTATGTTTTCAGAGGTATTTCCACGGGGATGCATGTAAATCTAGTTTATTCATTTTATCTGAGTTTAGTATTATATTTTAGGAATACTTGGAACCTATTAGATGATCACAGGTTTTCCTCTAATCTGTTAATTTGGTAAACGTGTCAATCAATTTTTTTATTGTTAAAATATTATTGCATTTTTAGGATAAACCTTACTTGGCTATAATATATTATTTGTTATTGCACTACTGGTTATATTTTGGCAATATTTTATCAAATATTATTTCTGTATTGATGTTTATGGAAGTATATTAAAATTGGCATTTTTTGACCTGTCCTTATCTGATTTAGTTTCAAGGTTATACTCACATTATAAAATTAACATGGAAGCTTTATCTCTCCAAATATTTTCTCACTCAAAAATCCTTGAAGATTTAATAAAACTTGCTTGTAAAACCATCTGGTCTTGGTGGTGTCAGGTCCCTCCCTATCAACTTTTGTTTGGAAAATTCTCAAATTGATAGAAAGATACAAGCATTATTACAAAGGACACCTGCACACTCTTCCCCTAGCTTCATCAATTAATATATATTTTTATTTGCTATCTTTCTTTTGCTTGTTCTCTCACTCTCTCTCAGTATTTCTCTCTCCTTAACTATGTGAAAGCATATTGGAGATGTCATGATACTTCTCAGCTAAATATTTCAGAATAAATACCTTAAGGAAAAGAGCACTCGCCTAGATGACCACAATGCCATTATCATACCTCAAGAAGACAATAATAATTGCATATCATATAATATCGAGCTCATATATAATTTTTTTCAATTGTGTGCAAAATGTATTTTAAACTGATTTCGTTTTTGGTCTAGGATACAATCAAGGTTCATGCATTGCTATTAGCTATTATGACTCTTTCATCTTCTTTAATCTAAAATGATCCCACTCACATTTTGGATTCTTTATTTCTTTGCTTTTCACAAAATTGAGGTTTTGAAGAGAATAAAGTAACTTATTTGACAAAATATCCCAAATTCTGTATTTGAATTTCTCACGGTTAAATTGAGGTTAAACATTTATGGCAAGATTACATAAATAATGCTCTTTGCCTCTTATTGCATCATATTAGGAGTCAAATAACGTCAGGCTGTCCTTCAATTGATGAAGCCATGTCTTATCACTTGGTTAAGACAGAGGGCTCTATGTTGTGAATGTACATTAATTAACTTTGTAATTAATAAGTAATCTGCAGAGTGATACTTTGAGTTAGTGTTAATAGTTTGTTCCTCACCAGGGTATTTATTTAATGGCTTTACATTCCATTGATGACCCTTGCCTGGATCAGTTATTACATTAGAGACTGCAAAATGGTGATTTTCTATTCATATAATTGTTTCTACTTTATTGTTGACATTTTGATATAAAGAAGAGCTTCTCCTCCCCTCCTTCTCTTCTTCTGCTTATGTAACACTATGGATTTACGGATTTATTTTAATGCAATATCTTATAGTTATCTTTTTTCTTTTAGTTGTTTAAATTGTGTACAAATATGAACACATAACTCTTGTTGGGTGCCTATTACTGTAGTAATTTACATTTTTTCAAAAATTTTTTCATTTCATAGCATGTCTCTATGATTAAAAAATTATCTACTATAACTTATATTTGCATCACCTTTTCATTCTTAGTATTGTTTATTTTGCTTTTCCTCTTTTTCCTTGCTTAGTCTTACCAGAGATATATCTCTTTTACTTTAGATCAGTTTTCTCTTTTGTTGATTATGTCAATTATTTTTTTCTATTTTGTTAATTTTTCTTTTATTATTTATTTTACTATGTCCTTTTATTTATATATTTTACTACGTCCTATTATTTCCTCTAGCTTATATAATTGAACACTTTTTTCTATTTTTTTCTAAAATATCAATTGAAGTCTAAGTATTTTTTCCTCTAAGTACTGTTTTAATTCCATCACAAAGTTTTTTCAAGAATTATTCAATTATTTAGATAAAAATATTTTTAATTTTCACTCCTATTTATTATATAATTCATTGGACTTCTTGGGTCTATAGATTTATAGCTTTCATCGAATTTGAAAAGTTTTCAACCATATTTCTTCAAATATTTTTTCTATTTCCCCCTCCTTTTGGGACTCTTACTACATGTTTATTCGGTGGTTTGAAATTTTCAGAGAGCTATCTGATCTGATAAATGCCAATGAAAGGAACATTGAACATATCAAATTGAAAAATTAGAAACTTGGAAATACTAAGTGTTGGCAAGGAAGTATGAAAACAGGTACCTTTATGCTATCTGGAGAAGAGGCTGGTGTACTAAGTGTATGCATGCATCCTATGATTTAGAGGACTTTATACCCTGGTTTGCCCACATTCTGGCTCATGCTATTGTTCCAGCATAATGATTAATAATTCTCTCTTCCACTCTCAAAATTATTTCAATGTGGATGATGTTATAAGATTGCCCTACTAATGACCCAGCAATTGTACCCCTGCATTTCCCAGGGAAACTCACATAGGTGTACAAGAAGATATGTATGAATATGTACATCTCAGTGTTGTTTGTGGTAGTTGGAAACTGGAGGCAACCTGGATGTCCACCTCTAAGAAAATGACTAAATAACGCTTAAAGAATGCAAGCCATGAAATATTATCAAGCAATTAGAAGCAATAAACTAGAACTATATTGTGGAGATAGAGTTGATTTATAGCTGTACTGGGAAACACTATCTTTATTTCATGGGCAGCTAGGTATTTGGTTTTTAATCTTGACCAAGATAAGGGCAGTGAAACTTCTGCTGTATTAGTGACCCTCAGGGTCAGTTTCTTTGCTGATGGTTGCACCTAGTATACTGGGATTTGATAAACCTGGTTTGTTTATGTGGCCAAAGGAACATAAAATGGCTTCCCTGAGAACTTCTCGTTTGAGCTTTCCCAATATTGGTGCCTTGCACCTGGGATGTCTCTGGGTCCCCCAATGTTTGCCTGCACTCTCTCTCTTTTGTTGTACCAGTATATTTTGTCTTTAAACAAAAGACTCAGGTGAGTATGTTCTGTGGGGTCTGGCGAGTCCTTTCAAATAAGGAAACTAGAGAAATCTTTACATATATTTAGTTACCTGGATAGATCTTATTTAGTAAGACAAGAAACTGAACAAGAGACCATGCTATGCATCATAATATTCTCTATAAATTGAGAATACTCAATTTACGTATTCTCTAAATTAATAAAAAATGTGCACACACAAAAAACTATATTTTGCAAGGATACATATATAACCAGGGATATATGGTATATATCAAACATTAGAATGAATGTCTATGGGGAGTGGGAGAAAACAAATGGGGATCAGTGATCAGAAACTTGTAGAGACTGGGGACATAATGTGCTGACGAGTCTAAGTAACGCAACTCTCTGAATCTGAGGCTTCAAGATATTTTCCACAGTTTAGAGAAATTATGGACAATTTTTATGGTTTACAAAATCCTCTCCATGGGGTGTATGATTATAAGTTTTAAGACTATTATATTGCAATTTCAATCCAATTTCTATAGGACATGGATTTGCATCTGTTAAATCTAATTTGTAATGGTTGAGTATTAGAACAGTCAGTCCCCAAATGGGTGTGTGATAAAATTAACTTTGGACTCTGAAAAATAATTACTCAACTTTAAAGTCAGCTAGGGGCAAGCTTTGATAAGTTTAGTGATAAACTCTGAGAAAAATTTAATAAGTATTTTCAATTAAAGAGATGATTCCAGGCAAAATTGAAGACTGAAATGTGGTACAGTTTTTGGTTTTACTTCTTTATCCAAAAATCCATTCTTCTTAGTCAAAGAGCTAAGTGTATAGCTTTAAAAAAACACATAACACTTATGAAATATACCAGATGGTCTTTCTCGGAAATTTAGGAGTTTTTGACAGAATTCTTTGGAGAATCAACCCAAAATTATTTTAAACGTTTAAAGGAAGTGGAAATATATGATCTTCTATACAGCCTGATTTTTGGTATGATTAAACACTTTAATATCTCTTTAAAAAATTTTTCAAGGTTGCTATGCACTTTTTTGTAAAAACAGTCCCATGTTTGTAACTAGAATTAAGAAGAAGCCCTAAGTCTCCACTAAATTTCTATTCAATTGACAAATACATCCTGAAAGTTTAAAGTTTAGTTTTGAGAGTTATCATATAATGACATGTGAGAAGAAATGTTTTCTCAAATTACTGTTTCTCATCTCTGCTATGCTTAGCAATAGTAGTTCAAGGAATGCATGTATGAAAGGTAAGAGATATTTAGGCTAATAAGAGAAAAATTAATATACCTAATAGATTACTTAAAATATTTGAAGAACAATCATGCTAAAAGAGGTTAAAATTGTTTTTTGAGGATCTGGCAGTCAGAGCTCAGATCAGTGATGATGACTAAAGAGAAGCAGAATTTAGTTCGGTATAAAGAACTCTAATATAATTAGAGCTACTTAAAAATGGAATGGAAACCTGAGGAGAGAGTGTGCTGCCTGTTCCTGAAGGGGTTCAAGTGGAATTCATGTGGCCACTCAACAAAAGTGCAACAGAGGGTCTGGAGCACTGGATGACAGGCAGAACCAGGTGACTGTGATCAACAGTATTAGTCTACCTGATGTTCAAAGATAAATTGTAAGTGAATCCATCCAGAGAACAGGAGAATGAACCAATGGTCATTAGTTCGTTTTATATTACCTGCTACCGTAAATAATATCCTTTGGTTTGCAATTCCATGATTTTGGCCTATGCTGGTTAATTAATAGCGAAGATAATCTATTTATTTATGAGAAAGGCAAAGCCCTTGTGTGGACTTATGCATTCCATAATATTCACAATACATGTGACCCACCTATTCACTTATTCAACAATTTTCTTTTTTTTTTCGTGAGGAAGATCAGCTCTGAGCTAACATCTGACGCCAATCCTCCTCTTCTTGCTGAGGAAGATTGGCCCTGAGCTAACATCCGTGCCCATCTTCCTCTACTTTATATGGGACGCTGCCACAGCACAGCTTGACAAGCAGTGCAGCAGTGAGCACCCGGATCCGGGCCTGCGAACCCCGGGCCACCAAAGCGGAGCGCACGCACTTAACTGCTGCGCCACGGGGTCAGCCCCTATTCAACAAATTTTTGAAGTGCCTACTTTATTTTGGACACTGATGATACAGTGTTGATAAGGAAAGACAAAATTTCTATTCTCAGAGAGCTGAATTCAGGTGAGAAAAGACAGGTAACAAACACACCAAACTATAAAGAAACGGAAAATTTTCAGAATCTGGTAAGCGAGGAGAATGGACTGTAAGGAGACAAAAATGGAAGCAGAGAAACCAGTTAGGAGGCTACTGCCATTAAATTTTGGAAGAACATTTATTTCCAGCACTTTGGTAGACTAGATAACCGTGAAAAAATCCTCCTAGTTAATGCAACCAAGAACACAAAGTATCTAGAAACAAACAAACAAATAAGTAGGTAAGTAAAATATGTAAAAGCTCTTTTGGAGAAAATTATAAAGCTTTATTAAAAGACATAAAAAAATAAACCTAAATAAGTGGAGAGATACACCATGTTTTTGAACGGGAAGGCTGAGTATATTAAAGATGCAATTTTCCCAAAACTGGCTCATAGAGTCAATGCAATTTGTAAAAAATCTTAAAGGTTTTTTAAGAAAATTGAAAACTGTTGAAAATTTATATAGAAGAATAAAGGGACAATAATAACTCAGACTCTGTGGAAGAAACATTAGGTGAAGAAACTTACTGTACAAAAGATCAAAACATTATAAAGCTATAGCTATATAATAAAGACTGTGTGATATTTGGGATAGGAAATGGCCAATGGAAGAAAATAGTCTAAATATAGACTCCCACATGAATGGAGACCTAACTCGTTATGCTAGCAGTCACTGGGAAAGAGTAGACTACTTAAGGAAGAATGCTGGAACCTGGATATCTGTTCAAAAGGAAGAATAAAATTAAATCCCTACACACACCATTCACAAAACTTGTTTTAAGAGATGTTAACTATTTCAATGTAAAAGGCAAAACTTTAAAAGCTTTAGAAGACAATACAGGAGAATAGTTTTATGATTCAAGCTTTGGAAATGTTCTTATAAAGAAACCTTAAAAAAGTCCAAACTCAAAAGAAAAATATTGATAAATTTGACAATTAAAATAATGTTTTTATTACCAGAAGATACCATAAAAATAGTAAAAGAACAAGACCCAAGCTGAAAGAAAATATTTGTAAGATTATATTGGACAAAAGATTACAGTGTTGAAAATATAAAATTTCTGGAAATCAATAATTACAGGACAATTAGTAAAGAAGATGCTTAAATGATCCAACATGCATTTCAGAGAAGAGAGAACATGAATGACTATAAATATAAGAAAAGATGCTCAACCACATTATTAATCAGGAAAATGCAAATTTTAAATCACGAAGAGATGCCTTTTTATACTTTTCAGACAGGCAAAAATTAAAACATTAGAGATAATAGTGAGTATTGGTGAAGTAATGGAGCAGGAGTAACTCTCATCCACTGTTACTGGAAGAATAAATCAGCACAAGCATTTAATAGTTTGGTATAATCCATTGCATTTGAACATGTGAAAATCTCAGGACTTAATTCATATGCTCTACACGTGTACTTTGGAGAAACTCTAACACATTCACAACAGACTCATTACAACGGTGTTTGTAGCAGCGTTGCTTTTAATCCAAAATGACAGCAATAAACATCAAGAAACATTTGATAACCATCCAAATCTTTATACAAATTATAATCAATATGTAAATTGTGAGATGCTAAAACAATTGCCTAGTGTAAAGCAATGAAAGTGAATAAACTACAAATTCACACAGCAACACAGACAGAGCTCACAAAAAAGATATTGAGAGAGAGAAACAAATGGCAGCAGGATATATACCATACAACTCCACCCGTGCAAGTTCAAAAACAATAAAAATTAAACAATGTGTTATCTAGGATACACATAAAGAAAGGAAAACTTTTTAAAAAGCAAGACATAGGTGGCTGGCCCCGTGGCGTAGCGGTTAAGTGGGCACACTCCCCTGCTGGTGGCCCGGGGTTCGGATCCCGGGCGCGCACCAACACACTGCTTTTCAGGCCATATTGTGGCAGCGTCCCACAGAAAGTGGAGGAAGATGGGCATGGATGTTAGCTCAGGGCCAGTCTTCCTCAGCAAAAAGAGGAGGATTAGCATGGATGTTAGCTCAGGGCTGATCTCCCTCTCAAAAAAGAAAAAAAGCAAGAAATTATGCGCATATTATTTGAGATACTGGTTACTTCTGGGAAAAATAGAAGGCAATTTGATCAGCAAGGACATTCAAGGTATTCATCTGATATTGTTCTATTTCTGAAGTTGAATGATAATTAAAAAATATTCCTTAAACTTTACATATACATTTTATATATTTCTTTTATGAAATATTGCACAGATATTAAAACAAAATAAAAGTAAATGGCTGTAGTTTGATTAGGATTTTAGTAATGAGGATGGAGAGAATGGACAGATTGGATAAATGATTTGGTGTTATTGCTGATAAGACTTTATGATGGGTTGCATGTACAAAATGAATTAAAAAGTGGTATCAAGAACGAATCTCAGGTTTTGAGCTTGAAAAAACAGAGTATACATTAATGTTGATTATTCAAATGAAGAGCATGTTTACCAGGGAAATAAGATTTCTGATCCGGACATACCATTTTTGAGATGTGTAACAGGCATACCCAAGAAGATGTCAAATTGGCAGTTGGATATATGAGTTTTGAGATAATGAGATATCTCAAGGCTAGTGTTAGAAATTTAAGAGTCAAGGGCATATAGATAGCATTCGTATTAAACTGGACGCTATCGCTTCAGGGAAGAGTATGGATTTTAAAGGCAAGAGGGTGCATGGTCAAGATGTGGTTCTCAAACTACTCAAGGTTGAATATATGAGATGTGTTCATTTTAATAACCAGTGGAACATCTGAATACCTTATTTTGGTCAGTCATAATTTTCTCACTATAGTGATTTATTTGCAATAATTTACTTTAAATTAGTTTCTGGAATAGGCAGAGTATACATACACTTAAAAAATGGGCAAATCAGTTTTTTGTTTGTTTTTGCTTCACTCCAGTCTTTTATTCTTTCACTAAATTGTCTTAGGCATGAAAAATTGCACCTGAAAATTTCATTTTATTGATCTCCTCACTACTCTTATGTAAGGTCTACTAAAATGAGTCCTACATTCTAGATAAATATTAAAGAAGTTACTCATCACTACACTTATATATCTTCTTACAAATAAACATTTTTCAAAAATTATTATATCATTCTTTCTGGCTTTTGTTTGAGAAGCACAATTAAGCTCTATTTGTGAGAACTACTGAGAAATAGATCACAGAAACAAGCATAAATAAAATGTTAAATATTTGCTCAATGAATATTTTATTCACCATGCTTTATTTAAATACAATTCTGAAAACAGTGCAAGCACATAAATATGTGTATATTTGTTTCTTTTGACATTTAATGGCCTGAGTATACTCTGCTTCCTAAAATACAGCAATTACACTGACAGCTGTGTTGTTGTAAAGGTGAAGGCATTCTTTTTGGTGAGAACCATTATTGTTTCTCCATTTTTTTTTAAGCTGAATCCATTTTTGTTTTCCCACAATGGCCTTTCATTTTCTCAGAGTTCATTTAATCTAGTAATCTAATTTTTCCTAAAATATTCAAATACATCATTGTCATTCTCTTGACGTCAATGTACTTCCATAGCAACTTCTTCTTGTAGGACATTCTTAGTCCTCTCGCACAGGTTATGGACTAGAATTCCAGTTCTGGTTATCTTCCTTTTTCTGACTGAGGTCTATTTTTACACTAGAAATAGACTGTAGAATGGTAGAATTTGTCATCCTAAATGTTCTCAGCAACATTTGTCTATATCTTAGAAGGCAATCTGATGGTGCCAACATCTGGAAAATTAATAAAGTAATATTCTATTAAAAATGATGGATTGGTCTCATTCACTTATTTTCTCTCTTTCCAATAGCCTCATCAAAATGACTGTAAACAAATAAAAAGTCCTTAAACACTCAAAAAGAATGGGAAACAGGAATATCAGCAGCTGAGATTCAGGAGGTACCAGAAGGCAAATGGAAGCGCAGTAACTGACTTGACTTCATGGAGGAAGCCTCTATCCACATGTCTGGACAGAATGACGAGAAGCTGGCCAATATAGCCATGGTATCCTGGAAAGCTCAGTATTGGGTATTGTGGAAATTGGAAGTTATTGAAAATGGAGGGTTGAGTAAAGAATGTATACGGATCTGATGTTTTCTAGTTGTCCTTTCCCCAGAAAACAAAGTGACTACTGTAGGGGAGGAAGAACTATTCCTCTACTCTCTAGGTCCTTCTGGCTGATCTGAGAATTAAATTGACATGAGACAGAATAACAGAAGAGAATTAAACAAAGCTTAATAACATGTATACATGGGAGAAACCCAGGAAATCTGAGTAACTTGCCAAAATGGCCACAGCCACTACCTTAAATATCGCCTTCAGCTAAGGACAAAGGAGGATATTGGGGTAGCGGTTTGGGGTTTCAAAGGGAAGAAAGGCAATTTACACGTAGATGGAAAAGCAAATGTTTGATAAACAAATGTTGACCATGCCTTGTAAAGATGAGAGACGGAGAGGGCTTTGATTAACAAGCCCTTGGAGTGTCTTAGCCGCACAACTGGCTAGTGTGTTCTCTGTAAAAGCTGTTGTTACGTTCCTCTCTGTCTATCACATCAAGTTTATATTATACTAAAGTTATCTCATGGTATTAGCTCCTTCCTGAAACAGGCCTTCTATCTTAAATTCTTTTAGGCAGTTAGGGGGAAGGTCAAAGTTTCTTTCAGAGTCTTTTGTTCTTAAAAATAATCAAGCCAAAGAGACACATTTTGGGGTTGCCAATTCCAATCCCCCACACTACCAACATGGGAAACAAACCAAATGTATATTTTCAAGAGAAATTAAACCACAGTGGCTCTGAAGAAAGGAACACTAAGAACAGTGAAGAAATGATGTGAGGGTCAGGGCTGAAATATAGGGATGCAGGGAGGGTCTGAAAACATAATGGTGGGATCCTTTGATTCCAGACCTCCAGACACAGAGATATATCTCCAAGGAAGGAGACTGAGGAGTCTTCTTTTCAGAAATCGAGTGTCTGAGAGTGGGGAGCAGGAATCTAAATAGTGATGTCTCCCAATGAAAAGACCAAGTCACTGATTAATCAATGTAAATGAAGCACATCAAATAAATTCCATCCATACGCTAAGAGCCTCAATTATCTTTGGTCGGCCTTACCTTCAAATATGAATGCATAACTACGGATCATGGAACATTTGGTTAGCCTCTAATATGAAAGAAAGAGATCAAAGCAAGCTCACTGAAAGAGGATCATGAGAGACAATGTATAGTGAATATCTCAGGGTTATAAAAAAGATGTTGTGTCTATGAAAAAAAAGCAGAATGCTATGAAGCTAGAGCAGCCAAAAAGCAAGAAAAAGCTCTCGGAAATATTACCAATATTAAAATTCCAATAGAAAGTTTGGAAAACAAAGTTGAGGGAGTATCCCAGAATAAAGATTAAAAATGAAAAGGAAAAAAGTCGGAATGGAAAAACATAAAACAGAGTCAAGTCTGAAGGTCCAACATCTGATTCAAAAGCAGTCCAGCAATAGAACAAAGAGGAAGTAATCTTTAAATTATTTTTAAAAACAACAAGAAAATAACTAAGAGCATGATGGCAAATGTTCATTAAATACTTAAGACAATAATTTTATAAAGAAATTCATACCAATGTGCATTGTCTTGAAATTTTAGAACTCCAGGGAAAAAGAGTAAATAATCAAGACTACAAAGGGAGTGTGGGGGCAGATCACGTAAAAGAGAACAGAAAAAAAAGAACAGCTTCTTAATTCTCAGCAGAAAACACTTGATATCAAGAGACACTAAAATCTGAGGGAAAGTGATTGTCAACAGGGAATTCTACAACCAATCAAATTATTGGTTGAATGCGAGGGAAAAAAAGGTAGAGAGCTCCAGGAGGAAAGTTTACAAGTGGAAAAAAAAGAAGCTGATAGATTATCTGATAATTTTTAATTAAAAAAATTATATTAGGGGCCAGCCCGGTGGTGCAAGCAGTTAAGTGCGCACGTTCCGCTGCGATGGCCCGGGGTTCGCCGGTTCGGATCCCGGGTGCGCACCGACGCACGGCTTGTTAGGCCATGCTGTGGCGGCATCCCATATAAAGTAGAGGAAGATGGGCATGGATGTTAGCCCAGGGCCAGTCTTCCTCAGCAAAAAAGAGGAGGATTGGCATTGGATGTTAGCTCAGGGCTGGTCCTCCTCACAAAAAAAAAAAAAAAAAAAAAAATTATATTAAAAGGCTTTTGATAGGTTTGAAAAACTGGAAAAATTAGGAATAGTTAACATAAAAACCACGCAAAATAACAAAAAAAAATTATTAACTCCAAGAATAATAAAAAGTGGTACAAGAAAGGATAGTAGAGAATTTAGATCAAGAATGAGTATCTATATAATCATAATAATATGAAAACTGACTACTAATTAAAGTATGTAATATTAGTCATTTAGTAGGGTGGGTAAAAGGGACTTGTGTATGTGTGTTGTAAGGATCCTGATTTCATAACACAAAGTCAAAAATTAGCATAAACATTAATTAATTAATTCAGAGCAACATAAGGAAATTGTACCAGAACTGTGTCTGGTATTGTATATTGGTGAGTATTGTGTCTCTGGGGTGCCAGTCGGTGGGGGAGACAAGGCCTAGGGGAAAAATTGCTGTTTTTCTTTACTAGCCTTTTGGTATTATTTAATGGTTTCAAACTATATTAGCATATTGCTTGGATCAAAATTTTACAAATAAATAAAGAATAAATAAAGCCATCAGTGGACTAATAATCAAGCTTTTCTTATTATGGTCTATGTGTTTATATGAATATAAACCTGACAAAAGTGTTCCAATTTATGAAGCGAGGTCAACAATATTTGCTGCTGAGCACTTCATGTGGTAGATTTGAGAACAAAATAACCACTATTAGAAGCACTTCAACTGCCTGAGGGGAAATAATAACACAAACACAAAACAATGTTGTAACACGTATAGTCTAAATTTTTATTTTATTGGGAGTTAAGTGGAAGATTAGCCCTGAGCTAACATCTGTTGCCAATCCTCCTCTTTTTGGTGAGCAAGATTGGCCCTGGGCTAACATCAGTGCCCATCTTCCTCTACTTTATATGTGGGATGCCCGCCACAGCACAGCTTCATTAAGTGGTGCAGGGGTCCACATGGGGATCCAAACCTGCAAACCTTGGGCTGCTAAAGTAGAGCATGCGAACTTAACCACTACGCCCCCAGGCTAGCCCCAAGTATTTACATTTTTTATATATTAAACAGTATAATACATTGTCAGTAGTTTGTCATGTATTTTATACCTATGAAACCAATGCCAAGTATATATGTCAGTCCCAGCTGTTCAATTTTCTAATTAAAAAACCAGATCATTTGCTAGTTGTATTCTGTACAGTGAAATGCTAAATATATCCTTCTAATGGGCCTAACTAAAAAACAAATTTCAGGTGCAAACTCAAAAAGCATGTGGATATTTGTCTCCTTGGATGAAGAAAGACTCTAGTTTATATTCACAGAGCAGGATAAATTAATTCAGCAGCCGCTTGAAAACCCTCAGGTAATTTCCAGATTACCAGTAAATTCAAGTGAACCTGCCATCCTTGACATTTTGTAAATGTCTTAATAATCCTTATTAATTTTTCCTTCTTTGGACCCCACCCCAAAAGAAAATAGTCTTCCTATATTTCTAAATCTCAACATCAATTTTGAAAAAAACCATTTGGTGTAGAAAATGCAAGCATTCTATCTTTGGTATCTGCTCCTAATGAGAGGTACTGAAAATCTGAGCTATTTCTGAATCCCATGGAAGTGTTATCCACCAAGAGACGGACTGCCCTGAGTCACAGCTCACTTCAGACCACTGGCCCAGTCATTTCATTATTTATAGTAAATAATAGGCTGGTGACACAGTGTGAATAGCATAGCTTGTGTGAGTATCCTTTTCTGGTTTTAAGAGTAAGAAGAACAAGGGCTGCTCTAATAACAGGCTATTTGAGGCTATAAATATTTGTTAATACCTACTGCAAAACACGTAGGAGGAGAACAGAAATGTCGTTCTCTTAACAACTTACTATACATATTAAACTTCAGCATCCAACAGGGCTCTTTCTTTGAACTACTGTCAAATCGGTCAGCAGACTTAAGTTGAAATGAAATTCAAGGAATCAGCCAACTGATATTAATATTCGACTGATGAAGCAATAGACTGAATAAGACAGGCAGTTTGAAAAATCTAAAGGTTTAAAATGTGTTTTAATTTCCGTTAGATTCACTTACACATTTATGTTACAAGAATATCCTAGCCTTTATAATATTCGACCCATTAATTCTCCTTTCAAAATGTAATGAAATGAATGAATTACTAAAAGTTAATTATACGTGACTTGAGTTTTCATATTTGCCAAACCTGCATCTACAAGAAAGAAAACTAGTATATTTATTTGTCAGAAAAGCAGGGTTCATTTCTGAAGCACAGAATTTCCATCATTTTTCTCTGGATGCTAAATATGAAATGGTAAAAAGTTAAAAATTGGGGATTCCCTGCTTTCTCAAGTTTTCTGTGCATCAAATCCTGGTCGATGACTTCTGGTGTGTCCAAGAAGAACATGCAGCCTTGATTGTTTCCCTACTGTTTAAAGTTTTCACCATCGTTAGTTTCAAACTTGGCTCCTGGCACAATCAACTTTATGTTATGTTTCTGATTTATGGTGCTGTAGTAGCTTTCTGCCTCGTAGCTGAGTCTTCTTAATAAGGCAGAAAAAATAAATACGTATACTGTCTAAAAGCCAAAATCTATTTATATTATACTATATATAATATACATACCATATATAAATGCACAGTCTAAAAATTAAAATCTAATCCATCTCTTGGTTATATTTTATACAGTTCCAATATTTGATTCGATTACAAGAGCAAATTTTTAGTGGTGAAAATAGTTTAGTTTTAAAAAATATTATGTTGGTAACAACATTGTTTTTAAATCACCTTGTTTTTGACCTTCAATGTTTAAAAGTACAAGGAGACTCTTTCTGAAATGTTCTTTAGGAAATCTCCATGAAGTATCAGGTGAGAGTAATTATAATCCTTTCCCTTTTACAAAGAAAAAAAGTGATATGCCAGAAGGCTAATTTTAGTTTCTTCCTAGAGTCTTATAAACTAAAATTTGACTCCTAGCTAGATATGAATAAACTAGTCTTCTTCCGGAAACTCATGTTCATAACTCACTCTTTCTTTCATTATGCCATTTGCCTTCTTCCCAAGAAATGACTCTGACTTTAAATGCTATGTTTTGTATTTTAACAAACCAAAGAAAACAGATATCATCGTGTTTTCTGTAAACTGCAGTGCTAATGGCCCATGTGCAGCTGCCAGGCAGGCTACATTCTCAGGGCTGGGGACAGTGTGAATATAGCTTGGCGCAGTCTAAATTTTATGTGAGAAACTAACTACTGCAAATATTCACTGAGATAATAGAATAATAAGTTTTCAGAGCTGGAAGGGACTCGAGTAACCATCTGGGGTAATAATTTGCAATTTTTCCACTAGTAAGGATTTTTTTATTATTTTAATTGCAGGTCCTAAACTTTGAAGGATTTAAAATCAGTGAACAAGCTGCAACATATACTGTTATTTTGTAATACTGAAAATCGTATGGAATTTTAATTTAGTTTGAAGAACTCCATCACTACCTTTGGGGTCCCAGGTTGGGAATGAATGAGTCAGTCTCATTCTGTCACTCTACACATAAAAGAAGTTGTACCAGGATACGTGTGAGGGGTGTTCAAGGTTGCACAGCTAAAGAGAGGTAGCCCTGGAGAGAGAACAAATATAAAGGGGGAGGTTAATTTGGGAAAGCACCATCTCTGACCCCTCATTAGCATTTCTTCCTCTGCATGCCCCCTTTAATATTTGTGGTTCCCATTGTCCTTTCCAACCTCAATTCTTCTAGCTCTGCTTCTCATGCTGTGCAAAGATTTTAACCAATAGCTAGATATTGATGATGCTCAACCCATTTCTCTAACCCAACCTCACTCTTGATATTCAGACCTACAGTTTCCTTTTCCCTATTGAACACTACACACTCACAGACCTTTACGCTATTACTTGACCTACGTGTCTATCAGTAACACTATCCTCCCTCTTTTCAAGGTTTCTTCAAGGAGCAATACAAATCTCATCTTCTGTGGAACATCTCCTGATTTCCGTCCTCCCACCATGTCCAGGTAGAAATATTACTGCTGTTCTCTGTGCTTATGTTACAAGTGATAGCATATTTGTCTTCTTTTCTGATTGTTTGTTCACGTGTGCCTCTCCAGCTAGACTGAAAGATTCCTGAGGGTAGGAAGAGTGTCTGGTCCCTCTTGTGATTCCATTGCCTGTGTGTCTGTAATTCCAGTTCTTCAATGTGCCTGCCAAATAAAGCTTTGTGTGTGGTGTACAATTATGATTTGCTCAAAATACTAAAAGTATCTGTTGCCCAGTTTTTCTCATATTCAGAGTAACCATAAACTTTACTTAGCTACATTAGTGCATTTCTCAGTTACAGCAAAATATTTTAATTAAAATATAGTACAAAATGATAGCTTCAGAAAATCTTGTATTTCATTCATGAATTAACCAGTGAACGTCATTATTCGAGAGAAAAAAATGTAGTCCCTTTATAAAAAAGTATAACAGAAAGACATTATAAAAATAACCATGTTAAGATGATGTTGAAGTATGTGGCAAGCTTACAGTAAATTGTGTATGTCAAACCATTAAGCACTACTAATTTTCAACATGATCCTCCCCATTATTTTTTGTGTGTGTGAGGAAGATTAGCCCTGAGCTAACATCCATTGCCATCCTCCTCTTTTTGCTGAGGAAGATTGGCCCTGGGCTAACATCTGTGCCCATCTTCCTCTACTTTGTATGGGATGCCACCACAGCATGGCTTGACAAGCGTAGTGTAATGGTTCTGAGTTTGGGATTTGCAGTCAGTTAAGTTTGAATTTTTACTCGCAGATTGCAGCTATGTGATCTTGGGTAAGTTGATTAACTTCTCTAAACCCCTAGTATCTCATTAAAAATGGAGCTAATAATAGAACCTGTTTTATAAAGTCATTACAATTATTAAGTAGAATAACTCATAGAAAGTATTTTGCACCACACTAAGTTAAATAGTAACAATAAATGAAATTATCATTACAGCTATAATTGTGAAGTGACTATTAGTGGATCATGGTCATAGAAATTTAAGAACAGAAAGGACCGTAGTAATAATTTAAAAACAAATCCCTTATATTACAGTTCAGGAATCTGAAGTTGAGAACAACTGTGAGTCTTGCTCAAGTCTGTTTACATAGTAATGGTTAAACTGGTATAGATTCCAGGTGTCCGTAACTGCAGCCCAGCGTTCTTTATATTTTTCACTAAAATGACCATTAAACTTCATCGTCTACATAATTGCTTTGTGATGAACAAAACCATTTTTTACTTCCAGAATTATTTTCTTTGTGGTCATTTATTTGAACAAAGAAAAGTGGCAGAAAATTAATAATTATGATATTTGGGCAAATGTGTGAAATTGTTTTAAATTCTTAAATTCCCATCATGATTTTCTTCCTCATCCTCCCCATGCTACCCATCACCCAGAACACCTTGTCTTTTGTCAGACAAGTAGAACTAATCCCATCTGAGATAATTTGCTCCCAGAGATAGGTCTACATACATCCTCACTTAAGGAAGCTGCTCTAGTGCCTGCTCCTCTAGACCAATACTACAACCTGCAGTCGGTTTCCTACTGTAGACACATCAGCTGTCAGAATTTGGCCATTTGCTCTGATTCTGGAAACTCCTTTACTACCTTTCAAATTTCTTGTTTACTTTCAATTGGTTCATAAAATGCAAAATTAGATTTCAAAAATTTTTATCCTATATGCATTAGCTACTTTAATTGACCAACATTGTCTTAATAGCTTTTTTGGTCAATTAATTTTGGAATGTGCTCATATTTATTTTAGTTTGGGCAGTGATATTAAATGTAAGTACTGAATTTAAGTGAGCAGCCTAATAGCTATCTGATAAGCCTCTAATTACATACATTTCAATTTTTTTATTTAGATTAATAGATAATGTGGATAATTTAGATAATGTGGATTGCCATCATTAACTTTTCTTGTTTTGTGGGAGAATTAGATAGATAGAATTAGATAATGTTTTAATAAGTATATTTAAATAAATGTCTTTTTATATTTCAATTTCCTTAAAAAAGCTTCACAAAAATATAATTATTAGGACAAAGAAATAAACATTTAAAGTATATTATTATTATTATTTTTTGTGTGTGTGTGAGGAGGACTAGTCCTGAGCTAACATCTGATGCCAATCCTCCCCTTTTTTCTTGAGGAAGATTGGCCCTGGGCTAACATCCGTGCCCATCTTCCTCTACTTAAATGGGATGCCGCCACAGCATGGCTTAACAAGTGGTGCGTCAGTGCGCGCCCGGATCCGAACCTGCAAACCCCGGGCTGCTGAAGCAGAGCGCACGCACTTAAACCACTGCACCACCGGGCCGGCCCCTAAAGTATATTATTATTTTTGTCAAATATAATAGGATAAGTGCCCCTCACATATTGGCTAATCAAAAAAGTAAAAGTGCTTTTTATTTGCATATCTTTCATTATTAATGAAGCTAAATATTCTTTATTTCATTATCCATTATGTTTCTAAATTAATGAATAATTTATTGCTTATTCATGAACTGTGCCCATTGAGATTTTTTATTTTTCTTTAATTGATTTCTAAATGTTAATTTTGTTTTTTTTAAAAAAATGTGCTTTAATAATTTGTTCTATTTATCTATTTACTCATCTTTCTCCAAATTACCTTACCAAAAGTTGTTTGTTTATGTGAATTTTAGGATCGATTTTTAAATTTCCTAAAACTATCCTATTGGGATTTTGATTGAAATTAAATTAAATATATAAACAAATCTGGAGGTAAATAATTTTTTCTAATCTTCCCATTCAAGAACTTGTTTACTCATTCCATTAAGCCAATAAAATATTGTAGGTGTCATTCATTTCTTGTTAAGATGATTCTTAGAGATCATATTTCACATTTGTACCTATAGATAAAGTCAATTTTCCACTATAATTTCTAATTGGTTATGTTGGGTGCAGGAAATCTTTGGATCTTAAATTGCTTGTATCCAGACAGTTTTTTTGACTCAAAAATTTTACTTTTTTTTTCTCCAGTTAATTTTCTTAAGTTTTCCATTTATGGGTGTTTTCTTTTCTCAGCCCATGGACAAAACTTACAGACTCATCTACTCTTACAATGCTGTGAATAATAGCATGGGCGCAAATTTAGATGGCATATAACTCATTTTAATAGAAAAATCTGTCTACAACGATATTTTTACCAAAGCATAGCTTTCTTCATTTCCCCATTAATAACTTAGCTCACTGAAATCTGAACTACATACCTAACATTATTTAAACTGCTTTTTTTAGTCTAATATTTATTTTCAGTGTATTCACATGCTAATCAACGTGATAGGAACAGGATGAACATAGTTCGCTATGTCATCAGTGATTTCCCAATTAACAAATTAGTTAATTACTTCATTCACAATAATCATTTGTTGAATTCCAATGAGTACTCTTTAGGCTGTATTTTTAGAAGCTGACAATGCAGTTTTCTTCATTTTGTTCCTTATTGGGTTCTCTCTTTTTGGTTATCTCACCCATCTTTCCACATTCTTCCATTATATTTCTGATTGATCTTCAGGCTACTATGATGGCTCATCTACCCATTGCTTAAATATTGGTATTTCCATGAGAGTTGATTTGTTTCTCATTATTCCTCCCTTTCTTTCTTTTTATCTACTTTCCCCTTGGGCAATCCAAACTATTACATAGCCTCAAATGTCACTTGGATGTGCCTAACTTCCAAATTTACGTACTAGCTATCATCTCTTTCCAGAACTGTATTTCTAATCACTTACTTGTCTTTTCTACATAGATGTTTAACTAAAATATTTGATCAGTCCAAAATGGTATTCATTATCTTTTCCTCAAAATCATCATCTTTGTTGGAATTCTTTATTTTGAGTAATGGCATCATGGTAGTGATAATAATGATGTTCTATGCTAGTAATAGTGATACAGTAATAGTAATAACAACAACAACAGGATACATTTATTCAATATTTACTATATTCCAGGCACAATTTTAAGAGCACTGCATACATTAACTCATTAATCCTCACAACAATCCTATGAGGTAAAAATAATTTTTTTTTAAAGATTTTATTTATTTATTTATTTTCCCCCCAAAGGCCCAGTAGATTGTTGTATGTCATAGCTGCACATCTTTCTAGTTGCTGTATGTGGGACATGGCCTCAGCATGGCCAGAGAAGCGGTGCGTCGGTGTGCACCTGGGATCCGAACCCGGGACGCCAGCAGCGGAGCGCGCACACTTAACCGCTAAGCCACAGGGCAGGCCCTTTTTTTTTGTGAGGAGAACAGCCATGTGGTAACAGCTGCCAATCCTCCTCTTTTTTTCCTGAGGAAGACTGGCCGTGGGCTAACATCCGGGCCCCTCTTCCTCTACTTTTTATATGGGACGCCACCACAGCATGGCTTGCCAAGCAGTGCGTTGGTGCACACCAGGGATCCGAACTGGCGAACTCCGGGCCGCCGCAGCAGATTGCGTGCACTTAACCGCTTGTGCCACCGGGCTGGCCCCAGTAAAAATAATTATACCTGTTTTACAAGTAAGAAAATTAAAGCCAAAGTTTGAGCAAATTGCCCAAGGTCACACTGATAAAATAAAAAGTGATGAAACCAGCTTTATAGTCTCACTACAAAGTTATACAAAGATTTCCCTATACTTTCTCAGCTTGCAAATTACTGGGGGCTTGCTCTCCATTTTAGGAAGCCGGTCTACGGGTTCCATTTTTTTAAGAAAGTAAATGGATTCCAAATTCACCATCATGCTTAAAATGTAGAAGAATGTGTTAAATTAGGAGAATGGTGGCATCTTTTTACAGTAATTTAGAGTAGCGATAGTTATAAATTGCTATGGATGACAATAGAGCTGTCAGTATCAAATGATAACATCAGACCTGTAGTTCGATAAGTCACATGTGTCAAGGAGTAAGAGGTTTAGAAACAATCAGTATGTTTGTTAGAATCGTTATGTCTATATTAAAATAATTTTGAGCATAATTCCCTTAGTTCTAGCTTTTTATTAGAATTTCTATCCTACTGATCTATTGAATATGCATTTTAATGTGAACATTACAAAATCACTGTTAGAAAATAGATGAGGGCATAAAAAGTTCTAAGCAGAAAGAAAAAAGAAACTAAAACTAAGCCAAATCAATTAACTTAATTATTTTCTTACTATAAGATATTTCTGGGACTAAACGAAATCATCACTCAAAATCCAAGGTTATATTACTCTAAATAATGCAGCAGTGACCCAAGTCATTTGGCTGCACAAACATCTGGCAGGTGAAATGACAGCATCTAAATCATATCAGCTAGGGTGAGAAAAATAAAATTTTTGGACTAGAACAGTTGCTTGATAAATGTATCCTACTTTTCTTCAATGTTTACTTTTGATAAATGGACAGACTTTGCCATGACTTTGCCTTGACATTTATCTCACAGTCAGTGGCCATTGTGACAACAATCTATTTCTTTCTGTTATTTGCAGCTCATAATTGTTAAGTCTTCTCACTGACAATTTCGTATCAATTTTGCAATTTATGATATATAGGGCCAAACTTTCAAATAAAGTATTTTAGGCATATGGTTTATAACTAAAATTTAAAAAGTAATAGATCTATAGCAGTTTTGTGGATATTTACATACATATCGTCTGGAGGGGAAATGTTATGGAAAGCAAAGCAAATGTTAACTTTTTTTAAAATTCACATTTCTTTACACTGCATATAAATTCATGAGAAAGTTCATAGACTTGTGTCTCAAAGAGACACACCAATATTTTGCTCATTAACATACTGATCACATCCCGTTGTATTAGATGGAGTAGCCACATTGCCAATTCCTTAGAGAACTGAGCAAGTTGCCAGGAATTTGCAACCATTGGCATTCCCCTCACTAAACATATTTTTTTCTTTCCCAAGTGTTGTTGCTTTTGTGACTACAGGAGGCTTCTCACAGCACACTAGAAACAGAATTGCAGGGAAAATCCTCTAAGAGAGCATTGTTTGTTTGGATAGTTTATTTAAAACATTTAAACTGAACAACTGGACAATGAATTGTACCAATAAGACCTGGACTAGCCCTCCATGACCATCCAATTTAATTGTTTATTTTATAGATGAGGAAACTAAGGCCCAGAACATTTTTATAACTTGCCCAAGGCTACTTATAGAAAGAAAAAGCATTCATGTGACACCAACAACTCTTCCAGAAACACCTAATCCAGTGTTCTTTCTACTAATCACTATTCTTAGAAGTCACATGAAACACTTACTAGAAATATAGATTTCTTGATCCCTACTCCAATCTGGGGTGAGGCCAAAGATTCTACATTTTACAGTCTAGGAGATTCTAATGTCTAGGGGATTCTGATGTAGCCAACCTAAGAATATATTTTGAGAAATACTGTTCTATACCACATTTCTTCATAAATATAAGATAATCTTCCTCATTGTGTATATCAGGAAGAAAACTAAAGATGAAGAATGTTTTGGGTAGGACCTTGGTCACAAAGAAGCCAAGAGCATCATAGAGAATAAATCAACTTGATTCAAGACTCAGACACTTTTACATATTAGAAGTACTTTTGCATATGCATTTTTGGAACGTAGATAAGTGCGTGAGCTGGGATTCAAAGAAAAGTTTCTTCAAAGTGGAGGCCTTGTGCCAACTTCTCTCATAGGAAATGAGGAGACTCTGCTAAGTGCTCCTTGTTTGAATCATGCCACCAGCCCTCTCATTTTTATGTTGTGGTCCTTACCATGCACTCACATGTCAGTCACATGCTATTTGGGCATTGCCACTGTGGTATGATCAATGCTGAAAGGAAACGCCTATCACTGTCCATATGATTCTGTTCTGTACTCTCCATTCAGCACTCATCCCCAGTGGACAGGCTGTGTTACAGTAGTCAGCTCACAGATAACTTGTTTCCCAGGGAGCTATGAGACTATAGGTCAAACACCATGATAATCATGTTAACAATGAGGTGTAGGATGAGTTCCCTATCGTAGACAGCTAGCATGGACAAGCAACATCTCCACTAGTGGTTAACCTGAGCTAACAAAAATATGATGTAATTGTTCTACTTTGCTGCCAGTGTTTCTGGATCTATAACCCAAATCTCCCGTGCACTTTGGCAGCAATTGTGCCATTATAAATTGTAAATGGATCCAGATAACAGCAACCCTGATAATGTAACCAAGAGTTTTCTAGTTCAATCATTCAAAAAGTCATACCATTGTCTCATTTTGAGACTTTTCCAGTGAGTCGAAATAACAGAAAGAATTACTTAATTTTTGGTTTAATTATGTAGAATTTTTTCCCCATGAGTTACTTGCTAGCCTGAATGTACATTCACCTTTTTTATATCCTACTCTCAATGAAATTGGTTGAGGTACTTTGGGGCATCTACCTTATGCACAGAGTATTGATGACATCTGTAGGATCCTTCCCTAAATTCTCTCCCCAAAGGTAAAACAGATTGCTCCCCACTTTGTATACCCACTGGATCCATAACTTCATCCATCTGCAACCCTGTAATGCTTCATTGTCTTTACTTGTCTCACATAGCAGAGAGGCATTTAGGTTATGAAATATCTACATTTGATACCCCACATAGTCAGCAAACTTCCATATTTCTCATTCTCCATAAATCCATAGATTCTGGGTTTATTTGTCAAGCAATCCCATACCAGGAATATCCTGCTAAGAGCATTCCATAGATAAGGTCTCTTTTCTCACAAATAGCATTAGTTCATTTACCAAGAGGTCCAGTTTTCAGCTTTACCTAAGGTGATTATACCGAATTACCTGCTCCCTGCCCCTACCCACAGCATCCTCATTTCTGATCCCTCACAATGGGAGTGAATTGATCATAGGCCAGATGCGTTAAGTCCTTCTTCCCCAGTATTAAAAGTAATCATTTAATGGAAGGCACTTTGAATACTCTCATAATACTATTGTAACTGTGACACAGTTATAAGTTATTAAATTAATTCAGCCACTCCATGAGAATGATTAAGATCAACTATCTTCCAGAGTATGGGTCAAGTAAGACAGAATAATATCTCCGGCTATTAGATAATCCATAGTGTTTTTGTTTTCTGTAACTCAACAGTGACATTGGTTCACTTTTTCTTTTTAGTTTCCTGGAAAGAAGTATTCTGGGAGAGTGCTTCTAATAAAACAGGGCAGGCTAAGAGCTGTCTGAGTTTGTTGATGATTAAATATGATTAGATCATCAGCATCTGAGAGAAGACTATACTACAAATAACATTAACTATGCAGAGTAGCTAGCCATCAGAATGAAGAACAGGTACATAGGGCATAGGTAGGCAGCTACATAGCAAGAGAGGAGAAGATCTCAGAATCACAGTGCAAGCCAGTTTCACAAAACAAAATGATTAAAAAAGAGAGTAATATATAAAAAGCATCAAAGAGACTTCACATAATTCTAAGGTGGTGAGAAGCAGGAGATTCTAAGTGGATAGGAAGCAGATGCTTCTTTGGTAAAGGCAAATAAGAAACGAAGAGCAAAAAAGAGTGAGAGTTTGCAAAAATAGATCCACGAGAAACTAGGATTGCTAAAAATGACTAAAGAAGAGAAGGTTTAATGATTTCTAAGATAATATATGGTATGATTATTAGAATTTACCCATCTCCAGAGAGAACAGAGCTTAAAAAGTGTCATGAGACAATTAAAGAACAATTGATGATAAAGTCATTCTTAACAGGAAATGTGGTTAAATACTAGAATGATCTACTAAAACCTGTTGTAGAATCTGCTTCAACACCACCATTATCAAGTAGATTAATATTCATTTACCATAATAGGTAAATTATAAAATGAGACAGAAAAAGGTATATGTCCTTTCCCATTCCTGCAACTCCATGATAAAATCCCATGGGATTACTAGTGAACTTCAAGTTTAATGCTTGTAAAATATAAAATACATCGTGATGTGTACTTCCCCTCCTACGTTTGTGGCTTTTTATAACATTTTTGCTAAAACAAAGCAAAACAAAACAAAATGATAACACATTTGGTTTCTTTAAACTCTCTGTTTCAATGTTATAAAACGTCTTTCTTATTAACTGAATTCCGTGATTTAGGTGTCCAGTTAGTAATATTTCTGTAGACGCTAAGTGTGCTGCAAGTTCCAAATATCCTTTAATAAGAATAAGAGGATAAGGGTTTATCTAAATATTTAATTCATTATTTTATTTATTTATTTATTTGCTGAGGAAGATGCGCTCTGAGCTAACATCTTTTGCCAATTTTCCTCTATCTTTTATGTGGGTTGCCGCCACAGCATGGCTGACAAGTAGTGCAGGTCTGCGCCCAGGATCTGAACCTATGGACCTGGGCCTCTGAAGCAGAGCACACCAAACTTAACCAAGGGGCTGGCCCCTAATTCATTATTTTAAATATTTTATTAATATGTTAATGATACTAGAAGCACTTAACAATTCAAAATAATCTTAGTGTATTTAATGGTTCTAAATGTTTTATGTTGTATAATTAAATTTAATTTAGAATGTAAACATTGCTGAAATATTCTTTGGTATTTGAAATCAATTTAACTAGGTGTTCATATTCTGTGGAATATTCTGAGATTAGATAGCTATCGAATTAATGAGTTTATTTCCAAGGGAAGGCCCCTCCTAAGTGATTTTGCATCTGTTCAATTTGACACTAAACAGAGAGTTTTAATTCAGATCAGGATCATTCCTTGTGTTTAGATAATTGAGTGAGAGCAAGATGAAATTTTGTCAGGCTCTGCTTTCACAAAATGAGATGTACCAATAAAGAAATTATGCTATTGTTCCATGCAAACAATAGACACGATGTGTTTTTACATATTTCTTTTAGTATGAAAGATACTAAAGTTTAGTATTAAAGTTCAGTGTGTGATTACAGAGATACGAAACTATAAAATGTGTGCTGAGATACCATTGAGAATGTTTACCTCAATCAGCCTACTCCAACCATGTTGTCACGCTGTGGAATATTTTGGTGACTCCATTTAAGGAACTGGTTTTGGAGATTGGATATGACTCACAAAATCAGTCTTATTGCTTTATCTTCACACTTCGCAAAAAGAAAAAGGTAACATTTTTCCATTCAGAAGAGATATTGTGGGGCAGGCTGGGAAATTCCACAAATTAAAATCAAAACAAGAACTAGAAATTAGTCGTCTTCCAAGGTAACACCAGTCAGAACTGGACCTCGGAGTGATGAATGAGGTAATGAGATGGACAGTTGGTTTAGGTGATGTTTAAAATCTCTTCCAACCCAAAGATTCTGTTATTATCATTAACATTTTATGATTCAGGATTCTGTCATGCTCCACCATATCAAAATTATTCCTCCTCTTTAGATCTCCTCTTTTTACCTGTGTGCTGGGTAGCTAGTACTTCTCTGCAAAATTTACGTGGTCCAGAGTGAAATCATTGCTCCAAAGTAGAACAATTTTAGCCTGCTGGTACGTGTGTGTACAGGTGGTGGGCCTGACATTATTTTTTGACTTCCTGCAGATGGAGTCATTTCAGATCGGGATGGAGAAACGAGTCTAGAGAAAGCTGGCACAAAGAAACCACTTGAATATTTAGGGAAGATTGCTACACCTGATGCTAGATACTAAATACACAACATATTTAGCAGAAAACACATTCTCCTTCAGTGTGATACACTCGAGGTTTTTTACATTTTAGATCTCAACCTCCACTGCCCTCCACACACATTTGTTTTTATATCAAAGTTCTTCAAATATCAATGATTTCCATACCATTTTTTCTATTAAAAATACCACATGTAGCAAGATATTAAAATCTCATATTGTGGGTTCTATTAACAGAGCTAAAATCTATTCCCACATTTTCCATGTAAATGCAACTGCCCCTACTGCTATTGTAAGTGATATATAAGATTTTTTTAATATGTCATTAGTCACAATATGAAAGAGTGGAGAATTTTTGTAGTTAAGTCGAATTATTTTACCTATTTTTTTCCTCTGTTCAAAATTCAGTTTGCAAGTGCACAAAATTCTACTGAACGAGGATGATCAATACAGCTAATATCACCATGAACCAGACAAAGCATTCAAGACATGAAAAACAAGAGGTAAAACTTTGCCAGGCTTTCATTTGTCTCTTCCAAGGAACAACATTGCTAATGCTAAACACACATTACCGAAGGGTGCTACTGCTTTTGGTCTCACTACATTAAACATTTATAAATTCATTACTTAGGACTTCAAACATTCATTTATATTTTCTTACATGGAATTATTATGCATTTAGCTTTTATTCATTTAAAAAAGTTCCACTGCATTAGGTCTTCAAAGAGATTTCCAAAGTGTTCAATTACTTCTTCTCACTGTGGCTTTTTCTGTTTCTTGGAAAAAAGCCAGGTTCCCAGTCTTTGCCCTTTCCTCTTACTCTCTTCATCCACTTGTTCCAGGGGTTGTGAAAAGAGGTTTTCTTTCAGAACTGCCTCAACAGTGAGGGTTCCTTTCTAGCTTTAAAAAATTCAAGCTTAAAAAAAAAATTTAAACTGGCATCTTTATAATGCCGTAGTTTTTGCTCAGCGAGGAAGCAAGCCCTCGGAACAATGAGTGCTTGTCTAAAGCAACGATTCACAGGAGGTACTGCCTTCTGGGGAATGGGAAAAGTTTTTACCTACTGACAAACGGGAGTCGCATAACACAACAGAACTGAACCCAGCGCAAAGTGCCTCATGTTTCCAGTGCTGAAGTAAGGAGCTGAGTTACAGCCCCTCTGCTGTGGACCCGTTATAAAAAGAATGCTGCAGAATGTCAAAGGAGATCACACAGCAGTCCAGATGAGATCACGTGAATTCTTTTTAAGTGTCTTTAATTGACAGATTTTAAAAACGTTTGGAGATGTTGGAGGCTTATTTGCATGTGTGAATTAAAACTTGGTGATGGAGCTCTACTGACAGTCTGAGAGACAAAAAGACTAAACCCTGAGAAAATTGTCTAGTATATATAAATAGCTTTCACAGTTACTTCAAAATTTAGTTTTGTGTTATATTGTTTAGGTTCCAAGACTTTCAAAGACCTCTGAAAGAAATACGAACCTCGTGAACATTGTCTGTCAAGCTCTCCCACTGTTTATTACCTCTCTCATCCTGTGAAGTACGTAAACCAATTAGAAAGAAATACAAAATGTTTTGCTTTTTCTTTCTCATTTGAAGATTGAGCCATCATGGCAACTGGCTTGTGTTTAGATGAGAAAGGATTTCAATTTCTTGATCTTAGTCTTGATTCTATTGGTGAAAAAGGGAGCAGGACATGGAGGACTTGATAGGGTTGGGGTGCTCTCACTTTCTGGGCTATCTTGTCTGTTTCTCCCTCTTCTTCCCGTTCCCATCTCAGTCCCTCCCTAGTGCTGCATGGGAGGGGTTTCAGTGGTAGCTGTAGAGAGCTTGAGTTGGACTTACAAAGGAAAGAGGATCAAAGGAATGCAGCGAGAGAGGTGGAAGCAGACCTGAGACAAGAGTAGGACCGGAATGGAGATATGGAGAGACAAACAGACTCTTTCACAGAAGAGACATAGGAAGTCTGAGAATAAGTAGGGACCTTAGATTCCTTCTGGTGCTGTCTTGTCCAGGACTTTACCACTAACTTAGTGGTAAAGTGAGGACTAAGAAATGTTGGGCTCTTTTCTATTAGAGCATAAACACATCAAATTTCTTAGACATATCTTAAACAGACTCCCAGTGCACCAAGGAATACATTATTATTTTCTATGAAAATGAACCAAAAGAAGTTACTCAAATAAGTGGATAGTTAGCTATAATGACTAGGTAGCTAGTAACTAAAGTTAGGCAGTTATTAATTGTAGTCTTTAGTTGCTTGCCTGCCCATTGTTAGCTGTGCCGCTTATTTTTAAAGTCATGTAGATAGATAATGTATTATCCGACTCCCACTAGGTTCTTCATAGATAACACAGATAACCCTCTGATGCTTGGGTCACCCTGGTAATGGGTGCTTAAGTTTTTCGGGAACTGAGAGTTGACTCCTTGTCCAGTTCAGGCCGATTAAGACCACTAACTCATCGACCAGGCCTGTGTGGATGACCGATAGGCAACCTCCTGGCGTCAGGGAGCCAAACTTCCACCCTCAGACCATTTTGTGAACATGCGTCCTACGAAGAGCCATGAAGTTTGACTACGCTTGTGCAGATCAGGTACCTCACTCCTCCTTGCCTCCAACCATCTATTCCCACACTTCAGATCACCTCTGCCCCTTTATCCCATAGATATTCCTAATCCCTATTTTTTCAGGGAAGTGGATTTGAGATTTGTTCTCCCATCTCCTTGCTTGGCTGCTTTGTAAATAAACCCTTTCTCTGCTACAAACTCGTCATCGCAGTGATTGGCTTTTTCGTGTGAAGGGCAAAATGAATCTGGTTCAGTAACATTCCTTTTTAGTAAGTTCTGTTCTTTGAAAAGGAGAAAATTATCTGATTATCTCATATGTGGTCACCTGACGTACATGCATAGAAAGTGGGGAAGGTGAAACTTTTACTTGATATATTTCCCATAGTTTTTCTTATATTTAATTATTTATATTTGTAGAAATAGTTTGTTTTCTCTCCCTCTATCTCCTAAAGATTTCCCCTTCTAAAGTCCAGTGGTATGTACTCTAATTACAGCTTTCTTACAGACAGCATGAAACATAAGGGTGGCTAGGTTTTGCAACAAGTCGTCACCGGATTGCTTAACACACCTGATTTATACAGTGTTGTTGCCTCTCTTGGTGTCTCATATTCAGTTTTCTCCAACAGCAGCTTCCCATGTATGTATTGATTTTCATCTTGTGCTTACATTAATTTTCTGTAGCAAAAATTGTAGCAGAGAATTCTGCCAATTTAGCATTTGGAAGCAAGAGGTTTTTGTTTTTTTGTGTTTTTTTTTTTTTTGGTGAGGAAGATTGGCCCTGAGCTAACATCTGTTGCCAACCTTCCTCTTTTTGCTTGAGGAAGATTGTCTCTGAGATAAAATTGGTGCCAATCTTCCTCTATTTTGTACATGGGACACCGCCATAGCATGATTTGATGAATGGTGTGTAGGTCTGTGGCCAGGATCTAGACCTGTGAACCCCAGGGCTGCGGAAGTGGAGCACATGAACTTAACCACTGTGCAACTGGGTCAGCCCCTGGAAGCAAGAGGTTTTAACCCAGCATTAGGGATTGAGAGAGAACAATTTAGAGCTTTTCAAGTAGACATTTATAAAATCAACAAATGTAAATTTTGTCCATTGTTACTGCTGATAATGTTGAGTTTCTTATAAGTGAGAGGCAATATAAGTTCTTTAGTAATTTAGTTTTTATTTTTCTTTCTGTTTGTTGATTATCCAGGGAATGTGTGTGGAGCATGTGGTTTATTGGGGCTTTCTCTTCTCCCTCTGCCTTCCAGAATGGTCTGCTTTACTGCTCTTCAGCACTTTCTAGTATTAGATATAAAATGAAAGAAATGGACACAAACTAAAATAGGTTACTACTTGTCTAACTTTTTAAACACTAGAAAAAGACAAGATTGACAGTAAAAAGGTTAATGCAGCTGTTTTCATCTTTCCAAGCTCTCTTTTATCACTACTACACGTGATCGAGAAGTATGTATATTGTAACTGTGTGAGACATAATCATTGTCTTATATGGTTAATTAGAAGAGTTTAGGGATTTAGACGTTAACTATATTTGCTTGCATTAAGGTTGTGTTTTCTTCTCTACTACCTTGAGAATTCAATCAATGATAGTCATGAAAAAGAGAAGGTCTTATAACTCACACCTTTTATCAATCAAGAGCAGTTTAATCTAAATTACATGAACAATTAATAAAAGCAAACTAAAAGCTTGTATGCATATTTGTAGGGATGATTCTCCATCTGCTATTTGATTCTCCATCTGCTATTTGAATCCCCTTGGCGAAGAAAAACAAAGTCTCCACATCTCATATATGTATGACTTTGACATAGAGGTCAACCAGATTCTATTCACCCTTTCCTACCCCCATACAACGGGAAATGAGAATATGAAGTTATTTGAGAAATTTAAAGCAGATATTGATCACTGTTTTAATCTCAGGCAAAACAAGTTCCAAAGCAAAAGCATTAAATGGAACACACATTATTATTTATTTAGGACAACATGAATTGAAGGTATAATAGGCATGAAACTTCAAGCACTAGCAGAGACTCGAGATATCTAAAGCAGAAATTTCTTTAAAAAATAGAACTTAAACCAAATAGAAATAGAATTTAAATGCAAGACTTCAACACACTATTTCAGATATTATTTTGATCTTTTGATATTAAATTGACAAGTAATAAATTATAATAGAAATATAACTGTATACTAAACTTTGTGCCATAGAACTACAAGTTTTTTTCTAAATATCTATAGTTGAAAACAGACCACACCATAAAGAAAATCTAAATAAATTATAAAGGCAGAAATTGCACATGCTGTAATTTTTGACCCAGACATATTAAATTAGATATTAACCTAAGTCTTCTAACTAGAAAAAGGTAAAGAATAAAAGTAAAACCTCAGACAGCCGTTAACTTGAGATTTAAATCATTACCTTTAGTTACTCAGTCAAAGAAAAACTTAAAAATATGATCACATCTTTTTATAAATTAATGAACGTAAGTACACAGCACATCAAAATTATATGATATGACTAAGGCTACGTTCAAAGATAAATTTGTAACATTAAATGTTTTCATTGTTAAATAAGAATGAAAACAATTAATGCACTAAGCAGACCACTCATAATTTATAAAGCAATCGTAAGGAAAAATGAAATATTAAATATAAGAGCAGAATTTAATGAATTAGGAAATATAAAACAATAAATTAAATTGATAAATCAAGAGGCATACTTTTTTGACACAATATAAAGGAACTTAAAAAACCCATGCAAATCTAATGAAGAAAAGGGAAACAAAAACACACAGTCAGGATAGATAAAAATGAAAATAATGATAACTAACATTTATTTAGTACTTACTACGTGTCAGGTACTCTTATAAATACGTTATCTGTGTTATCTCACTAAACTTTCACTTTTAAACCCTGTGAGGTAGGCACTATCCTTTTTCCTCTGAAACACAAGGGGATTAGGACCACACCCAAGATCAAAAGGCAATACAAGGGTGGGCTCTTCAATGTGCTGATGTAAGTATTTCTGCCTAAACTTCTTTGGGTAAGTTGGGTGCTTCACTTTTGAATCTATTCTCTTATTAATTTTCTCATATTATTCACTGTATTGTATTATACATTATTTAAAATGCTGATAGTTGTGGGGTTTTTTAATTATTATTTTTTATTAGATTGTCAATCCTTCAAGAGCAAAAGGACTTTTTTTATCTTTGTACTCAGAAGACATAGCAGAGTGTTGGGTCATAATAGTTACTCAAAAATTGTTGACTGAATAAACGAATGAGTGAACGAATAAATTCTGTAGGGCACATCTCACATTGTACACTAGCATGTGGACTTGGTTTTGGGTTATAGCATCTGATAAACTGTAAGTAGCTGCTAGACTGTGTGGTCCATTAAGGCCAAGACCACATCTATCTCTTTCATATTTGTTATAACTCCAGCCCTGGGCATAATATCCAGCCCTTACTCTTGACTGAATGAGTGGATGAGTTTTCTCACACATCCTCCCAAATGAGGACAAGACCTCTAGGCCAAAAAGGCCTTAATAGCTATGATCACTTGGTAAAATAGATGCTGAAACAGTCAAAGAGTCAGTCTTCAGGCTACTGCACTCACCACAGCAATATTATATCATGACACATTATGGTATCCTGTGCTGTATGTAGCACTATTAAACATATCTACATATTAGAAATACACCAGATTAGTCTGATTTATTAATTTTATATATTATACTATGTTCACCAATAACAGAGCTTCACAATTTTTCTAGAACCATCATTTAATACTATAAATATATAAATATCATGTATAATTTATGCTACTGGTATATTCAATCAAATATTGAATAGCTTCCCAACAGAACCTTGCAAAATTGATAATGAATATATAACACATGATATTTTTTCTGGTGTTGAAGTGATTATTCAAATGTATCTGTTAAGGATGGAGTTTGGAAGATGGTGGCATAGAGGGTCCTGAACGTGCCTCCTCCCATGGACACAAGAAACCTACAACTGCCTGTGGAACAATTTCCTCTGAGGGAGACATGGAAACTGGAAAACAAGAGCCTCCACACAAGGGACAACACAGACAGGGGTGGAGGAGGCAGAGATCCAGATCTGCTGAGGAAAAAAACACACTCTAGCTGTGGTGCTTCACCATCAGGAGCAATCTCAAAGCTACAGAGCTTTTTGGGGGCCGGCCCTGTGGCAGAGTGGTTAAGTTCGTGCACTCCGCTTCAGTGGCCCAGGTTCGTGGGTTCGGATCCTGGGCGTGGACATACACCACTCGTCAGTCATGCTGTGGCAGCATCCCACATACAAAATAGAGGAAGATTGGCACAGATGTTAGCTCGGGGTGAATCTTCCTCAGGAAAAAAAAAAAGAGGTACAGAGCTTTTCCGGGAGGAGTGGGGGATATACAATGGAATACTACTCAGCCATAAAAAGATGAAATCTTGCCATTTGTGACAACATGGATAGACCTCGAGAGCATTATTCTAAACAACATAAGTCAGACAGAGAAAGCCAAATACCATATGATTTCACTCATATGTGGAAGATAAAACAACAACAACAATAAACAAACACATAGACATGGAGAATAGATTGGTGGTTACCAGGGAAAGGGGTGAAAGGAGAGAGCAAAAGAGGTAGAAGGGCACGTGGGTATGGTGATGGACCGCAATTAGACTCTGGGTGGTGAACACGATGTAGTCTTCACAGAAGTCAAAATAGAATGACGTACACCTGAAATTTGTATAATGTTATAAACCAATGTTGCCATAAAAATTAATTAAAAATTATAGTAAAACAAAAAAGTAAAAATAAGTAAAATGTATCTATTAAATTTATTTTTCTCAGTTTGAATGGGTCAGTATTTTTTTCTTTCTTTTTTTTATTCGAGAATGAAAGACTTTTTTCATTTACTGTAGTCATAGCTTTAACAGTACTTTGCCTATAATAGTTTTAAAGTTTCTAAACTACAAAAGTAACTGAAATGATGAAATAGTTTGGAAAAAATGTATTGCTTTAATGCTTCTTAGATTTGTAAAATTTCTAAAATCAAGAATAATCCTGAAGATTGAGAATAAAATAAATTAATTTTATGAAGTTATAAACTTCTGAGAGTTTATCTTTTGATATTTTAATATCATTTTGATATCTTTTAGATCCATGTAGAAATGATTCTTTCATGGACCAAGAAAAAGCTTTGCTAATTAATCTAATTTGGTACCCAGTTTCAAAAGAATTTAAAAATTCCTTCACTCTTGGTAAATTTTGGTGATGGTTGGGCTTTGGAGTGAGCTTGGCTGGGTGGTAATTGAGTGAAGACACAGGATTATTTTCAAGATTTTATTTTTATACTTTTAATTTTTTGATCTTATTCAATATTAACTTGATCTCTAATTTCCTCTGTATACCCCTCTCCACATAACCTTCATGAAGAAAAATTGACAAGTATTTTCCTTTTCGGAGATTCTTTCTCAATGTTTCAAGAAGTATCTTAAGTATTAAAAAAGCAAAAAACCTCTCATTTTAAGTATAGTGCCACAAATAGGAATCAGTCACCTCCCCAACATCTTTTGGACACTTGGCATGTAAGTGACCACAGTGAAGTCAAGTTGGTTCCATTTGGAAAATGTTGTAATGGTCTCCTTCCTGTTCCTACTTCCTTTCCGTGGCAACCTGGCCAGGTTAGGGAGCACATGAGATCTGGCTATCTCGCTTTCTTTTTGCTTCTGTCTTCACTTAACCAATTGGGAGTTGAGGAAAAGGAATTGTGCTTAATAGCAGTAATTGCCAAACACTTGGAAACTTGTGATAAGTTCTCCAAAAAGCTCAGGGTTCAGAGAGTGAAGGAATAACCATCAGAGAACTCTTCCAAGAATAAACATCATTGTGTCAAAGAGTGACAAAGATGGCCAGACTTTCCAGTTCTTTTTAGTAACTCTTTCCAAACCAACCACACTTCCCAAAGGGTTCTGGGAAACCACCAGTACTTTTCCAGAGACATTCAGTGGGTCTGAATATTTGCTTTTCCTCATCAGAATTCTAATCCAGGGGGCCGGCCCTGTGGTGTAGCGGTTAAGTGTGTGTGCTCTGCTGCTGGTGGCCCGGGTTCGGATCCTGGGTGCGTGCTGATCCCTCGCTTGTCAGGCCATGCTGTGGTGGCGTCCCATATAAAGTGGAGGAAGATGGGCACAGATGTTAGCCCAGGGCCAGTCTTCCTCAGCAAAAAAGGAGGAGGATTGGCATGGATGTTAGCTCAGGTCTGATCTTCCTCACACACACACAAAAAAAAGAATTCTAATCAAAGTTTAAATCATGTATTTAGTATATAATACTGCTTTGTATGTTTTAGTTAACTAATTGTACTATTATTTTATTGTTTGTAAAAGAGAATTTCATGTAAGTCATATAACAGTATCTGGATTATCAAAAATCAATTCTTTAAAAATATTTTAATACTATTTCATAGGATAGAAATGTAAAAGAGACATGACAGTTGTGTATCACTCTATCATGAATATTTCTAATCAGTTCTTTAGTGGAGACTAACATAAAACAATCATCTTCACAATTAAAATACAAATATGGGCTATCCCTTAGATCAGTGCTACTCCAAGTGTGGTATGGTATGGTGCTTTGTTCCCAAGCACCATTGAGAAAGAGAGATTGGGCATTTAGATACTTTTATAGCAATTTAACATGACCGGGATATTCAAGTGTGTGGTTTTCTGTTTTACAAAAATATCAATGGTGATGGATTGGAAGGAAAAAACTGTTCCTGTTAAGATAGCTTAAAAAGCACAGGCTTAGATAATGAAGAGTGCGGTTGCTCATGCCTGGAACACTAAACCACAAATCTGAACATGGGCTGCATTTTTAACAGAGGGAAATGATGGCAAACGGCACATTGTTTCTGCTAGGAATAAAAAATAGTGTTTTGATAACCTAAAAATATTGAATTTTACTACAGATTAGGTTGGGTTAAACACTAGGACAACTCTGTGGGCTTGTGATCTGTGCAGTCACACAGGCCCTGCTCTCAGAGGGCCCTTTACTTGATTTGATGCTCTGCTGTTGCTGCCTTAAAATTCTTACTAACTTTATCTTTGAACTTGTGTCCCATAAGTGAAATCCAACGTGACAATGGAGCATGCATGTGAGCAGAGGAGACACATGCAATGTGCATGGCTGCCATTTCTTGCAGCTCTGTTTGCATATAGCCTGCCTGATGCCCCATGAGCACAGAATTCTGGTGGACCCACAATGCATGGCTTCACAATGTGTGAACTCAAAGTGAGCTCAAGGTCAAGTGTTATGTCTGCGACTGAGTAAGGGGAGGGGGCGGCACTGACAGCACCAAGAGGCCGTGCTTTCCATTTGCACCAGAACTTGTGTTGAATGCAGGCAGAAGGCAATGTTACTCTAAGAAACACAAACAATCAAGGAATCCTATTATATTCCTTCTTATTCCCGTTATTTCTCTGTACTAGCCAGCCATTTACATTAAAAATGATGACGTAGAAGGAAAAGTAAAGATAGGGCAAACCATAGTTCCTTTCCTTTCCAGTTCTTTCTTATTCATGAGTAAGCTGAAAGGAGAGAGTGTTGCTAGAATGTGTACATATCAAGAAGTGAAATAAAAATACTTGACATAGTTTTGTGTAGAGTTTCCGTTGTTCTAATAAGAATGGAATACAGATGCATGTATGAGCTACGAAATACAAATTATGATTTTTGGTGATTTTGCACACACATTAAATGTTCTGATATTTGCATTTAAGACTGGCATGGCACAACATAAAGATAAATACTAAAACTCATGCTAGTAATTTAAAATTTTAATTTTTCTTTACTTAGAACAACATTGAATAGCAAATAATATGTATCATGACATGTCGAGAAAGAGTGCAAAAGAAAGGAAAAAATTTCATATTTAATACCTTTAATGGCACATTTTTCCTGCTTTTTATACAAGGGCCTCCACATTTTCATTTTGCACTGGGTCCCACAAATTATGTAGCTGGCCCTGGTCAAACAGGATGTGTGATGCTTAGATTAAATGGTGCCATTTGCTGTTATCCAGCCTATATGGTCATATAAGTTTAGACATATTGGGTAATTCTGCCTGCACCACTCATTAGCTCTGTAAGTTACTTAACTTCTTTGAATGTCAGTTTCTCCTACAAATGGACTGCCTAACTTAATGTTTGTTATAAAGATTAAATTTTCTGGCATGTGCCAAATACCTAGTACTTAATTTTATTACTGCATTTTCCCAAATCCATTAAGTATATATTGAGAGGCTCTTCTATGGGAGCAATATAGTTAGTTTTGTATCATGAATCTTTTCTAACAATTTTGGGAGACTTTATTGCTCACCATGGAGTAACAAAAAGAAAATACTGCAAATTTCATAGGAATAGAGATCATTACTCATAACTGCCTGGCATGTATTAAGTGCTCAATAAACATGGCATAAATGAATGAGTAAAATAATCATAAACTTGGGCTGGCCCCGTGGCTTAGCGGTTAAGCGTGCACGCTCTGCTACTGGCGGCCTGGGTTCGGATCCCGGGCACGCACTGATGCTTCTCCAGCCATGCTGAGGCCGCGTCCCACATACAGCAACTAGAGGGATGTGCAACTATGACATACAACTATCTACTGGGGCTTTGGGGAAAAAAAGGAGGAGGACTAGCAGTGGATGTTAGCTCAGAGCCGGTCTTCCTCAGCAAAAAGAGGAGGATTAGCATGGATGTTAGCTCAGGGCTGATCTTCCTCACAAAAAAAAAAAAAATCATAAACCAAAATAAAAAGTATCTTAGTACAGCCTGGATTCATATCTTGGCTTCTTCCATTAGGCAGATTACTTTATTTCTCACTTTCCTCGTTTTTAAAATAAAGGCAAGAATTAAAGTATTAAAATCACCCTTTCCTCTTCAGATCTATTTCTGATAGTTTCCCTTGGATGTTGACTTTGAAAGAGGATGGCCTCATGGAAGACACGGAAGAAGTAAGGAGTTGTTTACTGACTTAATGATAGGACTAAAATATAATTCTTTTATTAGACTGAAATATATAAATTGTGCATAAAGAAGTGTTTTTATTATGCAATTGAAATAATGAATTTTATCAGTGAGTAGCATGTGTTTTGGTACATTGGTGATTGGCATCCTAGGAGATTGAATGTTACTACCTTGTGTAATTCTTAGAAAGAGACTACAGAACAGCAGCCTGGGAACTAGGGATTCCAGCAGACAGAGAAGGCTGTACCCTTGCAAAGAAGACATTATTTTCTGAGACCCTTTCATTTCCCCTCTACTTCCTATCCATTACTTTCCAAACAACCAGACTCTTACTTCAAGGATACCCTTTTCATAATTGCCTCCTTGCCTTTCCATAATTATAATCAGTATTTATTTAAAAGTTACTGCGTATCAGGCACTATTCTAAGAACTTTACTGTATTAACTCACAACAAAACTGTGAAGAAGATACTTTCATTATTATGTTCACCTCAGAGGAAAGAAAACTGAAGCACAGTAAGAGTAAATAATTTGCAGAAGGTGACCCTAGCAGGAGGTAGCAGAATCAGGATTCAATCGCAAGCAATCCGACTTCAGGGTCCCTGCTCTTCATCACCTGGCTTTACTGCCTCTGCACCACATCCACTGGAAAACCAGGTCCTGGATCAGCTCCAATTATACTTGATCGGTTCCCTCTTCCTATTTCCCACCCCGGGTACTTAGGACAAGTTCAGAAATATTTGCTGAATGAGTGAATATATGCTAATCAGAATCTTCAGTGCAGATTTTTTTTCTGAGCTTTAGTTCCATGAGAATATGCACTTCTTCACCTGCATGTAGCACAAGTATCACAAAAACCTTACGTCAATATGACAATATGAATTCCCCATCCAATATCCTCTCTTCTAGCCCTTATCTTCATGAATGGAACTACTCTTTACTCCTCTGCCCAAGTCAGAAACTTGGGAGTAGTTTTTTGCTCTTTTCTATCCCTGGCTCTTCTTTGTCAATCCTTCCTAAATATATTACACAGCAAAGTCTTCTTCTCAAACTGCCAACACTTTCATCAAGGACTTTGTCTTTTCTTTCTTGAATAACAGCGACAGCATTTAATGGCTTCCAAGCTTACTCCCACATTTTTGTCAGATTTATCTTTCTAAAACTCTGGTCATTCCACTTACCCACTGTGGCAGGCAGAATAATGCCACCTCACAAAGATGTATGTCTAGATGCTAATCCTCGAAACCTATAAATATGTTACTTCATTGGCAAAAAAGACTGTGGATATGATTAAGTTAAGGACCTTAAGACCAAGTGATATTCTGGATTTTCTGATGGGGTACCCATGTATTCCTATGGGTTTCTAAAAATGGAAAAACTTTCCCCATTAGAGTCAGAGAAAGATATCACCACAGAAGAAGATTTGGAGAAATGCGACACTGCTGATTTTGAAGATAGAGGAAGGAAGCCAAGGGCTGAGGGATACAAGCAGCCTCTTGAAGATGGAAAAGACAAGGAAACAGATTCTCCCCTGGAGGCTCCAGAAAGGAACATAGCCCTGTTGTTACCTTGATTTTAGCTCATTGAGACCTGTCTTGGACTTCTAACTTAGAGAATGGTAAGATAATTTTTCATTGTCTTAAGCCACTAAATTTGTGGTAATTTGTTACAATGGAACACTAATATACCTCTATAAATCATCCAGTGACTCCCTAGAGATTTCAGGATTTCTCTCTTAATGTTTGATGTCTGGCTTGGATCCTCTTGTGTTTTCTCATATAGTACCTGTAGTGATTTTCCATCATAGGCCTTGTTCTACTTTCACACTGGTGTGGGGGGCTGGGGGCAGGGGACGGAAAGGGAGAAATACATTTCCCTTCTGAAATTAAAATCACAAAACTCATGCGCAATGAATGTAATTAGCTATCTCAGGGACTAAACCAAAATTTGGGGGTTTAAGATTATGAAGAGCAATTTGGGAAATACCCACAATTCTCATCAAAGTAATCTGTTAGTTGTCTCAAGCAGGAAGAAACAAGATATGATTGCAATTCAGTAAATGGAAATTGTACAAATTTTACTTTACTGTAGAAAAAAAGATTTTGTGACTAAATGTGCACCTAGAAGCAGAGGCAGATATAGTGTGAAGTGAATGAAGCTTAAAGATCATTGGCCTCCTCACCTGCATGCCCCTTCCAAAGTCCTGAGAGAGGCCTGAGAGGGCCATACATTCTAACAAAATTTGCATAAGTGAGATATTCCCACTGCAATCAGTTAAAACTACTGTTCTTACCATTTCTCCATCACGTTTTACTTTCTGTTGGGTGGCATTGGAAGGACATATTGTATTTGCAGTTTTCTATTCCTAAAGAGGACCCTCAAACTGCAGAAGCTTCAGGTCATGTAAAACTTGGACCTTTCTCTGCTTAGTGAAACATGAAGACCAAATAGAGTTTGGATTTGCCATTAAAACACAGGAAAAAGAAGAAAGTGTCCTGTTTCAGGGACAAGGTTTTCTAGTCCCTAGGGGAGGTAAAGCACTATTAAAGAGATGTTCCTTTTGATGCCACTAAACTCAAAATACCTGACTAATTTCCCTCATTTTGATAATAGCTTGGTTTTTTATATAGCATATCCTTAGAGGGAGGACGTGATGATCTGCTGATAATGCTTTCCAGGGAGACCCCAGATGGCATTTCTCATTGTAGAATAATCTTTGGGAATTTTGGAAGAGATGTACGTATATGATAGACAAAGCATATATGTTCATTAATCACTTGCCATCATGCCAGGATTCGTGGGAAGCAGCAGTGAAGAAAATGGGCTCTCCCTTTTTATGGAGCTTGTACATGGATGAGGGAGGGGCATAAAATAAACAAGTTAAATAAGTAAAGGAGATCTTTGTTGATAGAGTTGAAAGTCTTCTTTAGATTGGGTGATAAAGGAAGACTTCTCTGAAGCAGTGACATTCGGTAGAAACTTAAAAGGAAAGAAGGAGCCATGCCTGCAGAGATCTCTGGGTGAGGAGTTTAAGGCAGAAGGAACATCAAGTTCAGAACCCTGAGACAGAGTTGAGTTATACGGAGTTGTAGATCAATGTTTTTCAAACCATGGTTTGTGGCCAATTTGTGGGTCTTGAAATCAATTTAGTGAGTTGCAACAATTTTTTAAAATGAAATAGAACAGAAAAGAATAAAATAGAAAAATCAGAGTATATTGCATATACTAAGAAACTAGTTTTCATAAGATGATATGTGTGTGTGTCCACGCATCATGGCTGTGCGTGTGTGTGTGTCTGCATGTGTGTGTATGCATATATGGATCATGACACAAAATGTACTTTTTTTATATGAGTTTCAATAAAAAGTTTGAAAGACACCATTGTACAGCTTATCAGAGGATCTGAATACTATTCCACATGTAATAAAACACTGATGGAATATTTAAGCCACATATACACATACAAAGAAAGAATGTGAGCTGCTCAACAGCTGGATCTACTGATCCACTCTCAATTCTTTGGCAAGACCAGATTTACATATTTGGAGAGCGGAAAATCAGATCCTTGCCTGTGGTGCATCTTATATCTGGGGTGGCTTCTTAGAGGTTCAGCTAACCATCCTCCTCCAGGAGGCACCCCTCCTGCATTAAGCTGCCTTGGGCAAACTCCAAAAAAGGTGCCCCGTCGGGATGGACAGATTACAAAAGGAGCTGCCTCTTCTGAGGTGCAGTGGCATGGCAATAACCTCACCAGGGTGACCAGGCTACACAGCTTGGCAGGTGGGTTTCAGCCCCCACTTTTCCCATAGCTGAGTACCCTTTATCCTGCAGGAACTACTCAGCCATGTGCAGGATCCCAGGACATCCCTCGAATCTCCTCTGCTTTGTGACTCACTGGTCAGATTCCAGCAGTATTTGCTATCTTGGCTGGTAATTGCTTACATGTCAATCCTTGAGATTGTTAGGCAATATCAGTACCTAGTATAGTGTCTGGTTTAAAATTCTGCTCAAAAATGCAGAAATAATTGAAGAATTAACTATCTAGGAATCAACAAAGTGAATATATTAGATGATGATGTCAGAAACCAGACACAGGTTGCACATGGAAAAACCTAACATAAAATTCAGCTGGAACAGATTCTGAGAGTCAGGCCAAGCTCTGTCCGGCACTCTGAAACTTCCTCTTAGCCCGACCTGCTTTAACTTATTCTTGCTTCGATTTCTGCTCTTGCTTTTCTCTAATGCCCAGTTTTCTTTCTCCCAGTTTGACTGTTGCTGGTTCCTGAGACCCTGCTCTGACATTTCCGCCGCTCACTTTGTTCCAGTAGGATTTGCCTTTGCTTCCAATTTTCACCTGTTGTTTGCCCCCTGACTGTGATGATTAATCGACTAGATTGGCCAATCTCATCCCGCTGAAGGATCTGTCTGTCACATATCCGACTCCTGAGTCCTGACATTCTACCCCCAATGAGCCTGGCCCCTTATCTCACCCCTTTCATGCCACTCAATTTAGATTGACTTCCTGTATTCTGCCTTCATTTATCGAATGAGATTTGTCACCCGGCATATCAAGCATTTTGAAATATTCACATGACAGGTAGAACATATAAGACTGTACAGATCAGCAGTAATTAATGTTAAAATAAACAGGGAAAATTTACTTATACTAAGATTGTCATTATTATTTAATTAAAATAGTTAATTTATATAGCAGTTTCATACCTAGCATAATAAAAGTATTTTGTAAGATTCATATGACTCGTTAATAGACTAATTAGAGAATTTAAAAAAGTATTTCTAAATAAAGTAATTTTTATCATGAAGATTTAGTACAGATTGTGGTTCTAAATAATGTGATTTTTAGCTGTGTTTATGTCAGGAAAAGAAACTGAACAAATTACCAACCAAGATTCCAGTGCCTAATCCAAGTTTCAATTAATACTTGTTTGCTAGTTGAGAGATTCTTTGTCAATGCAAATAACAAACAGTATAAGAAAAAATGTATCATATATTTGATTCAGCAGCACTGTTGGAAAATAAGGTTTGTTTATTTTTATGTTTGGTTTTTACTTTAATTTATCAGGCATGATTGAGCTTTTCAAGAGATACGGATTTTTGGGATATCTCCATTCAAATCTGAGTAACAGTACATGCAAATGGGCCTGTTAATAAGGTCTGTCTGTGCCAACACAAGTTAAATAACTGAATTCAGAAAATTCAGTGAGGAATCAGAGTCAGGTTTAAAGACAATGATTTAGGTCATGCTGCCTTAACTTGGTCTTTGCTCAAGAAATCATTTCTTCAATTTAGAGACAAATTGTAGAAAATGGAAAAATCACCGAGAATAGAGGCTTTCATTTGTACACATATGCATTAATTTTCTTTTGAATGTAGGACGTGTACAAAAATTATGTAACTTATAATGTCTATGGTACTTTTCTTCCTCCCTCTTGCCCACAGTCATATAAACAGAATTAGTGTTATAGTTTTTTAAAAAAATCAAACATTACTTTCGAAAGATGCAAGTTTGAACTAAAGTGACATTAAAGCAGACAAAATCAAATGGAGTCACAGACAACAAGATTTATTTCAAGGTCACTGAAACCTCGACCTGTATAGACTGGCAACTCTTGATCAGATCAAACAAGAATGTTGGTTTTTAAAAATTATTATTTTAATGATACTGATATCCATAGTCTCTTTGTCATTTAAAAATGTATTTGCAGCTTCTCTGTCTTATGCTCTTTTAAAAATCATCCCTAAGATATAAGAGAGCCATGTGTCAGAACAGGAACTTTAGAGACCATTTGATCTGAGCTCTGAGAGATTATGAAAAGGCATGGTGGGAGCATTCTTTCCAGCTGTTAAAAGAGAATATGCTATTCAAGCAAGATTAATCATTCATAGCAACTCTGCTCTTGAATAACTAATAATGCTTATTTTATCAATTTTCTTAAATCAAAAAGTTCAATGTATAAGATTTCTTTATTGATTAATTGTGCTAAAAATCAAGGATTCCCAGATTTGGGGATTGTAGGGACCAGAAAATGTTCAAATATAATAATATTTCTCAATAATAGCAATAAAACAATTAAAACAACCATCCAAACAAAATAAACTTGCCATCTACTGTTATCATAATTTGACAAAAGTAATGTCATTTGATCTCAATGATGAGTTATAATCTTAGAATAAAGAACAATCTTATAAATCAATCAAAAATATGTTTATGAAAACTCAGTACTTTTTTTTTTTTTTTTGTAAGGAAGTTTAGCCCTGAGCTAACATCTCTTGCCGATCCTCCTCTTTTTGTTGAGGAAGACTGGCCCTGGGCTAACATCCGTGCCTTTCTCTACTTTATATGGGACACCGCCACAGCATGGCTTGACAAGCAATGCGTCAGTCTGCGCCTGGGATCCGAAACTTCGAACCCCGGGCCACTGTAGCGGAGCACTGGAACTTAACCGCTGTGCCACCAGGCTGACCCCCAGAAAACTAAATACTTTTTAAATGCATTTTGTTTTGCTACACCCATAAAAATTTAGTCAAGAACCACATTGGTCCAGAGACTGATGTTTGATAACCACTATTATAGAGGCTTCTAAAATGCTGAGTATATTTAGTAGTATATTTTATCTGCATGAAGGGAGCCTAACAAATTGACCCTTATATTACCTGCTCTCGGCTCTAATTTCCTTATGTATGAAATGGGCATAATAATAGGCTTGCCTTTTAGAAATGTGAGAATTCAATACATTAATACACCTAAAATCTTTAACACAAGATCTGTCACATACAGTAAGTGCTTAATAAATGTCAGAACAATATTGTTCTTATTGTCAAAGCGGTGTTTAGGGCCTCGTTATATCTAAGATTTGATTCATCTCTAAAATATCCATCTCTCAAATCCATATTGAATAACTCGGAAAGAAGAAAAAAGAACCATAACCAGATATTGAACTCTAGTTTATGATACACATGCTGAAATGTATAGGTAAAGTGTACTAATGTATACAATTTACCTTGTTTCAAAAAAAGATATATTGACCAGATGGACAGGGGGATAAATGGATAGATATTCAAGAACAAAGCAAATGTAATAAATGCTAATTGTAGAATCTAGGTAGTGGGCCTATATAAAATTCTTTGAAATTTTCTATGAGTTTTACATTTTTCACAATAAAATGGGAAAAACATTAAAGGGTACAAAAATTTTAAAAAATAATCTCAAAAAATTTGTCACCTATTAGTTAAAATAAAAAACTATCAGATGCAGGCATTGTTCCTAAAACCTATCTGGGAGTTCCACAGTTATATCAAAGGGCAGGATTTCTGCTGCTTGCTTCCAGGTCCAAAATTACTAGCTGTGATGGTGACTCTATAGGCATAACCACGTTAGCCCTTACTCCCACTCAGCCGTGCATGAGAGGCTGTGGGAGGCCCTGGTGCCTGCAGGCCCAATCTGGCATCCAGTTCTGACTCACTTGATCAGGCCAAACCTGGGGACATGTGGGGGTGAGTGTGAGCAGAGAGTCTGGGAATGACTGAGGGTTGTAAATTGGTCTCTAGTCTGGAGTCAAGTTCTTGAAAAGTAGCACTGGTATAATTTGATGATAATGTTCAGAACAGAGCATTAGCTGAAAAACATGAAAGACAATGTGCTGACTACATAACTTGCCACAAAACGTTTGTTATGGTACAATTTTACTCCAATGCCGGAAACAAGTATATATGTATGTATGTGTGTGTATACATATATATATGTAATGTATATGTATATATATGTATATATATTTATATCTTGGATTCATAGCTCTATGGAACTATAAAATGTTTTTATAAGATGCTGCTATTTTTCATAATTCTTATGTTCTTTTTATAATTTCAGTGCTAAGTTTTTGTTTGTTTGTTTTTCAAACTCTTTGAGACACATTGTGGTGATTAAAACCTAGAGAATAACTCAGTGTGAGATCCAGAGATAGTCGTTGTGGAAATGATTGTAATGTCACCAGGAAAGAACTATGATTTTATTTTAAAAATAAAGAAAAAATACTTCAGATATTTTATAAATCCAGTTTAAAAATAAAGAAAAAATGAAGTCCATCATGGAAATATTTGGCATTCTGTAGAAAGTTTCTAGATATTTTAGTGATATGTCTTCTTCTGGATGCTAGCTATTTTTATTTTTGAGTAGAATACCAAAATATGAAATACAACTATGTAGCTATTTCTTCCCTATGCACAGATCACTAAGTAAAAATCAATTTCAGGCAACAATAATTCTGTTTTAATAACTTGGACATTTCTTGTAAACCTTTCTTTTTCTGAATTACCCTGGTAATAATTGCCCTTCATTCCTTTATTTCTATATAAACAAAACATCAGAGAAAATACTGTTCTTCAATAATATCTTTCCACAGTAGTTAGGCTGTGACAAGAGGAGACTCATCAAGATGAACAAAAGGTAGAAGTGATGACTAAATGTGTCAATAGATTGTTTAAGTGTCTTACAGTTTCAAAAAAAATAGATTGGAGAAATTTGGAGATAGAGAAGCCCTTAGAAACGTGCTTTTATAAATGAGAAAACTAATTTCCAGGACAGTTGAAAGATGCACCTCTCAAGTGCATCTTCGGGCCAGCTAACTGGCAGAGTCAGTCAGTCCAATACTTTTTCTCCCACCCCAGACTGCCAGTACCTCTGCAGGATTGCCATTATTTTGCAATGTAGAAACATGACTTTGGAAGGAAAGCCATATGGAAAAACATTAATCTTAATATGGATAGATGTCAGTTTATATTCAGGGACTAGTAAAGAGATTATATTTAATTTTGAATTATTTATACTAGGTTTTTGAAATTTACATATACATTGCAAATCGTATATTCTACAAAGCACAATAGGGAAGAACTAAGAGTCATCGAGAATCCTTCACCCTGGTTTTTGTGGCTTGAGAACACCTATTTAAATAAGAATTTAATACATCAAATATTTATTTTATGTCAGACACTTTGGTGGCTACTTCGTGGTCCCCATAAACTCTGCCCTCAAGAAGTTGGCAGTCTACTAGATGAGGAAGATACTGGTATATAAACAGCATTTACAAAGTTGTGTTTTGCAAGCTTGATCAGAGAAGTGAAAACTGGAGAGAGGCATCAGCATACAGTTGGAGGCAGACTGGCCAAGGATAGGAAAGAAGTAGAAGGACTAAGGAACTGGGCAACTGATGGTGGCGGAGTGGGCATTGAGTGGCAGGCAAAGAAGAAACACTGGTAAAAAACTGAGAATTCTGGTGGATTGATTTCTCTTCCTCTCCCATCCTTCCACTATAACTTTTATATATTAACAAAAACAAACAAAAATGGTAAAGTTCAAGTACAGAGATCCTGCTGTAACATCAACCCTAACAAATCTGACCCCTTCTGGTATTCTTTTGAATGTCACCACCAAGCCAAACCCAGGAAATCATCATAGATTGTTCCTTGACCTTCAACCCTTACACTGTATCCCTCAAGCTCCACTACTACTCCAAAATAGGTATTTTTTACATGGACTCCCCTCCATCCACACTGTACCATTCTCGCCCTCCTCATCTCTTTTATTTGGACTACTGTATCTGGGTTTATCCTCTCCAACCCTCGACTCTGTTTCCCGGGATCCTACAGAATAGGAGTCACCACCTACAAAATAAAATTTAAGCTCAGTAGCCTGTCGAGCTAAAGGTATTTTGTGATCTGATCCTTATCTGTATCATCTTACCTCCCACCACTTTCATGCCTTCTCTACTTTCAACTTTATTCTCCAAGAATATTGAATATTTGTAATTCCAGGAACGTGCTATGGTTTTGCACTGCTGTGCCTTTTCACTTGTGAATATCAGCTGCTACGCAGTGCTCTATTTAGACCACATGACTGCACTAGTGAGTTGATAGAAAAATAAATGAATTTATTGTTGTCCTTCTTGGTTGGAATTTTTCAGAGTCTCAAATAGTATGTGTTTTGTTCTCCTAAATGGACCTTAAATAGATGGACTATTTAAACCACTATGTACTGGCACTATGTTATGTACTTGAATAACAAGGACAAATCGTTTATCATCTCTACCTAACCAGATAGCATACAATATTCAGCACAAGTTAGAAATTAAAAATATTTTATTTAAGGTCATAGTACATAGTATGATATGTTAGTTATGGTACCTGGTGTGTGATAGGAACCTGATAAATATTTGAAACTAAGAAAGAAAGAAAGCAGGAAAGTAAACAAGAAAGAAAGAGGCAGAGAAATAATTTGAATTTAAAAGTCCAAGAGGTATGATCTTCTCACATATTTTTAATCAAAGAAATCCCTGTACAGGCAATATTTTATAAGAAAACCCGATATGTAAAGGAAATATATATTCCTTCCATTAGGTCTACACATACTTACAGATTACTTGCTATATGCTTGGGCTGTTTTAGGTGATAGAGAATTGATAAAGAACAAGATCTCTGTCCCCTTGGAGCTTTACTTCTATTAGCAAAGATAGACAATAAACAATAAGAGAAATTTTCAAATGGCATAATATGAAAACGATAAAACAGGATATTGTGATTGAGAGTGATGGACAGGGAGTTTGGCTACTTTTGATAAGGTGATTGAGACAGCCCCTGTAATGCTTACATTGAGACCTGGGTAAATAAAGAGGCATCCAGACAGAGAAAATATCACATGCACAGGCCCTGTAGTAGGAACAAATTTGCCAAGTTCAAGAAATGGAATGAATGAAAATAAGAGAGAGGGTACACAGTATAAAATGAGGACAAGGTGATAGGCCTTGTGATATAGGGACTTAGAGGCATATTCATGAATTGATGGGAAGCTAATGTAGAGTAGGTAGTAAGCATAGACATGATTGTTGTTGAAGATGAAGTGGGCCAACACCATACACATACTCTGAGAACTGTGAAGTTCCTCCCATGTTTCATGCCTGCAATTCACATAATTGACACTAGTTGAACTCCATTGCTGTGGTTTTCACCAACGACATGTATAATTGAGTGGTGCTCAGTTCAAATAAACAAGCATTTCCTCTCTTTGACATTAGTCCTGGCAATGATTTTTTAGATTTGACACCAAAAGCAAAGGCCACAAATGCAAAAATAAACAAGTGGGATTACATCCAACTAAAAAGCTTCTTCACAACAAAGGAAATCATCAACAAAATGAAAAGGCAATCTATGGAATGGGAGAAAATATTTGCAAATCATATATCTGATAAGGGGTTAATATCCAAAATATATAAAGAACTCACACAACTCAACAGCAAAACCCCCCAAATCCAACTAAAAAATGGGTAGATGAACTGAATAGACATTTTTTTCAAAGATGACATACAAATGGCCAACAGCTATATGCAAAGATTCTCAACATCACTAATCATCAGAGAAATGCAAATCAAAACTACAATAAGATATCATCTTATACCTCTTAGACTGGCTATCATCAAAAGACAAGAAATAAGTGTTGGCAATTATATGAAGAAAAGGAAACACTTATGTACTGTTAGTAAGAATGTAAACTGATACAGCCACTATGGAAAACAGTATGGAGGTTCCTTGAAAAATTAAAAAGAGAACTACCATATGATTCAGCAATTCCACTTATGGATATATATCCGAAGAAAATGAAAACAAGATATTGAAGAGATGTCTGCACTCCCATGTTCACTGCAGCGTTATTCACAATATCCAACATATGGAAACAACCTAAGTGTCCATCAATGTATTAAAGGGTAAGGAAAATGTGGTATATATATACCTATATCTAGATATATATATATATAATATACTATAGATATATATATACAATGGACTACTATTCAGCCATGAGAAAGAAGGAAATCCTACCATTTGTGACAACAAGGAGGGAGCTTCAGGGCATTATAAGTGAAATAAGCCAGACAGAGAAAGACAAACACTGCATGTTATCACCTATATGTGGAATCTTTAAAATAAAAAAAATTAAAACTCATAGAAACAGAGAGTAGAAAAGTGGTTTCCAGGGACTGAGGGGTGGGGGAAATAGGGAGAGGCTGGTTAAAGGGTACAGACTTTCAGCTATAAGATGAATAAGGTCTGAGGATCTAATGTATAACATGGTGATTATGGTTGATAACTTTGTATTATGTAATTGAAATTTGCTAAGAGAGTAGAACTTATATTTTCACCACCACCAATAACAAAAAAGATAAATGTATGTGAGGTGATGGATGTGTTATTTAACTAGATTGTGGAAATTCTTTCACAATGTATAGGTATATCAAATCACCACGATGTACACTTTAAATCTCTTACAATTTTATTTGTCAATTATACCTCAATAAAGCTGAACAAACAAACATGTCCTGAGCATCTACGCTATGCCCATCACTGAGCTTAGTGATAGGGACACAAAGATGAAAACCATGGTTCTTGTCTTAGAGATTACACAATGTAGACGGAAAGACGAATACATTAACATAATCTTAGAATAATGCATTCAATGCTAAGGTAGAGACACTGAAAGACTGGGGCGAGGATCAATTGTCCCAGGCTAGTAATTTGCGGCAGGTTTCCTAGAAGAAGCAATACCTGACTTTTGAGTTAATTAACCAGGCCAAAAAGGGTGTTCCATGTACAGAGAAAGTATAAACTAAAGAAGTGATACATTTTCATGTAGATAGGCACAAAGGAGGTCTTTCAAGCCAGTATTACTAAAGCTTAACATATGAGCTGAGTTGGAAATGAGATTTGGGACATAAACAAGAAACAGTTCAAGAAAGTTTTCAAGGCCATTTCAAGCTGTTCAAACACTATCCTGAGATCAATTAAAAGCCATTGATGAATGCTGAAGGGTAGACTGGACCTAGTCAGATTTGCATTTTAAATAGATGGTTGGCAGCTGGTGGGGAACATTTTGGACATATTTTTTCTCCAGCTACTATTCTGGGAAAGAGTTGCTTCCCTAGAGATGCCAAACCTCTTCTGAATTCTTTAAACATCTTTTAACCATGATAGAACAGTTTTAAAAGGAATTACTTAATATTTTCCTTATACTCTCCAGCATTTTTCTTTTCCAAATTAACTTTATAGTTTAGGTGCATAATGACAAAAAGGGAGAAGAAAAAAGTGGTTTGTGGTTTGCCTTATTAGCCAGACGTTCTGCTAACAGAAGCCTGAGATGTCCTTAGTTTTCTAATATTACTCGTGTCTTAGATTCCAGGATAGCAGTGAATTCATCTGACCCAGATATGAAAAGGAATCCTCTCTGATGAATATTTGCAACTTTTTTTTTCATCTTTCCTCTGAAAATCTTTACTCCTCTGATTTGATTCTGTAATTGGAAATTAACTGGAAACCATATTTTAAAAAATCTTATGATTATAAATATTGCATTTCTTTTATCTGAGGGTGTCCATTGTCATGTTGCACATCTTACTTACAGTCTGCTGACTTTTGGGCAAGGCATTGAAGCACTGCTCTCTGTTCAAGGCACAGGTGCATTCACACCTACGGTGAGAATGCAGGTCTCAGTTGTATGTTTCAAGCGTCTGTATTAGGCCCTAATTAGCTATCCTGTCTGGAAACTTCTAATACCTTGAAAAGCACAGCCCAGTTTAAAGTCTTGGCCAATATTGATATGCAAGTTTCAATGATATTTTAAATCCGTTACTAAGCTACTGTCTCATTCATCTTACCTATTACTGGAGTAATTCTTTTAGGAACCTGTACTTCTGCCATTCTGCATTCGCAATTAGGCATTAAGTAGCTAATGAAAACATGATAGAGTTTGTGAGTACATTTCTCTGGAGACAAAATTTGAACTTTTTTTTTTTCTTTTTTCAACATGTAATAGTTGATTATTTTCACACTAGAGACTAATGATTGAGCATTTGCATAGCTGTAACCAGACAGAGATAAAGACAAGTTGAGGGGTTAATCTTTAAATTCTGTCTTTGTTGTCTCTACTCTCCTTTTTCCAATGTCTGCTATTCCCTACCTTCTTCCATATCAAAGCCATTAAATATCATTGATATTACCAGTTTCTCCTCCAAAGTAGGCCAAGGCCAAGCATGTTTTTCCCTAGAAGAAAAAACAATTAAAAAATAAAACCACCTCATTTGCAAGTATATGTTCATAATCACTTGTTTATTTGTTCCTTCATTATTTCATTCATTTACTGAGTTATTAAACCTCCTTTCTTTTTAATCAAAGCTTGAAAGCAAAAAAATAAAAGCTTGAAAGACAATCTGGTACCATTAAAAGCCCCTGGGTTGGGCACCAAAGACCTGGAAGCAAGTCCTAGCTTTGTAACTAATTGTGTGAACCAGATAATTGTAGCCTCCTTAGACCTTAGTTTAGTCATCTCAAAATGGAACTGATTAAATCAGGAGCCACTTATCTTAATTAGGTCATAGGCCTCTTGCAGAATCTGATAACTATGAACTCACCAAAAAAGAACAAATTCTCATATCCACATAAAATTTTACATTTGATTTCTTAAGACTAAAACCTATGTATGAATGCTTAGGAGATTCATAGGCTCCTGGTTATGAACCATTGAAATAAATAATCTCTACTGTTAGAGTTTCATAGAGTTTTGCTATTCAAAATGTAGTTCACAGAGTAGCAGTTCACTTCGGAGTTTGTTAGAAATCCCAGGTCCAGCTCCAGATATATTGAATAAGAATTTGCAATTTAACAATCTCTTCAGATAACTCTTATGAACATTAAAATTTGAGAAGCACAGCTATCAAGTTTGGTTTAAATAAATTTTACGTAAAGGCAGAAAGGAAGGTGATGATTATTAGAATGGATTAGAGGTGCTTTCCTTTCTTTTTTCTCCTTCATAATGTCCCAAAATACAGACAAACAACAGTGAGAGTTTTTAATCATGAACTCAGATCCTTGGATGAACTGAAGAACCTTCCAATGAAAGAAACTTAAAATTCTAGATTTGGTTTTATTCATGAAAGAAGCATTTCCTTACATTACATTATGATGTTTGTGTTAATGATAATCATAAATAAATACACATGGTGTTTGGGGACGCTATCACCACTAACGGCCCCACTGACAATATGGGAAGAGAAAAACCAAAGTTTGTTTGGCCATGTAAAAGTAATTCTAATGACAGTCATTTATGTGAACCACTTAGCACTTATGCCTAATAACCATGCAGTATAATAATGACTATGCAATCCATGTATAGACTCAACGTATCAGATTAACATTGCTGTAGGTTTTATTTAATTACAGTAGCAAATCTCAGAGATGCATTTAGTCTTCATAATTTGTTACTCTTGCAGCGTGAAAATCTGCTCAGAACATTCAAAATTAGGCAAATATTAGTTAAAAAGGACATGTTGAAGATGATAATTAGTTTTTTATATTAAGATATTTAGTATTTATTTAGGGTCTCTATTCTGAAGTGTAAATATATTTGCACTTTTGGTTCAAAATATATAAAAGAAATTTAAAACCATAAGCATTCACTTGCAGATGGTAGACTTGAACTTTGATGTCATATCTGCCTAAAATTAAGGTAACTTTTGAAGTTCTCCTAGTAGATGCCACATTAGTCTGCAAAACTGTAAACGCCTATATTTCCAAAATGACTTCTCAAAATGGAGAAATGAAATGTATTAGAGGCATGAGAAACATAAGGATTAAGGGATGAGAGGAAACCACATAAGGTAAAGAGGAAATAAGGTTATGAGTGGCAAAGGAGGTAGATATGAAATGAACAGAGTATGAATCTTCATGCATAAATGCAGAGTGACATCGACTGAGCCAAGAGCCTTCTTTCCACAGAGGAGAAAACAAGGTGTTTTTAAAGTGCTCATACTTCTTTTGCTATACCAATAGTAGTCACACAATAATGCTCCATACTTTAAAATTAAATCTCTCTCTCTCTCACATATGAGTTATAGTAGTAGTGCCTCTTGGTATTCTAGAAAGGGTATAATATATTAGAGGAGATGGCTGCATCATTTTATTTCTAATAAAGATTTCTTATCTTTAGTAACTCTATGACCTCATGTGAGTTAATTGAGTTGATGGTTACTCGTCCTTCTCTGATCAGAACTTTCAGAAAACTCTAGCTCATTTGCCTATGCTCTCTTATTTAAGTATTTGCTTATCTCCTCTTATCTAAGCCAGTGGCACCTTCTAATTTCCAATCCATTTGTCTGATGCTTCTGCTTTGTGAGTAATGGGCAGTTGCTGCCAAAACTGATCTTTCTTACAAACTTAAATGTTGGAAAAGCAAGAAAAATAAGGTTAATTTCTCTTTCTCCATTTCTAGTTAAGAGTTTTGGTAACTTTCTTTGCACCTATTAAACAGGCACTCTGGGTTCAAGGCAAGGGCAAGGTTTGGGTTCAGGGAGGCAAAATTGAAAGCACGTAGGTGGTGGTTTCCTAATCATAGAAGTTAATTGCCCCTACGACTAGCAAGAGTCTGATAAAGAACCACTCTGTTCTGTTGCATCTCAAATTGATTCATGCCAGTTTATTCCTTTGCTAATCTAAAGCATTTACCTTGCATTGGAACTTTCTCATACTAGTTTAATAGATGTTTGTTGAATAAAGACAATAATTCAAGCAAATGATGTAAGAACATGCACTGTTCCTTAATCTATGAGAATTATACCTTACAGTCCATTTAGGTATTGATTTATTATTTATTTTTTCTACCTCTTTTTGCTCTGCAGATTTGATTTCATATTGGATATAATTTCCTAGGTAAAGCAGGGACTGTATAAGTGGGTAATAGGATTTTATAGTGCCTAACCATAATGTCACATACAATTATCTTTTAATAACAGTTATGATGATGGTGTACTCCTTTACTGCTTTTAACAGTTATAGTGATGATATATTTCTATGCTTTCCCATGTAGACGCAGAAAAGGCCTCTGCTCCTGGGCCTGATTCATTGTGAGGGCTGATATGCTTGAGGAACGAGCTGAAGGACGGGAAGAATCCACAAGAATCAAGAACTAAGATGGAAACAAGAAGAGACTACTGAAAAATACTACAAGCGAGAGTCAGATTTACCCCGCTCATCTAGCTCTGTACAGGGTTTATCTTTCCTGTCCTCCTTTTTGTCCTATTGTTTCCCCTCCCAAGCTGAAAGTCTGTGTTCGTCTTTTTGGCAAATTTAGAAATTCACATTTTCTGAATTTAGAATATTTAAGTAAGAGTCACACATACATGTGTGTGTCTATGTATTTATGTATATATTTACACAGGTGTGTGTTTATGTGTAAATATACCTACAGGGGTACATATGTGTATTACATTTGCACGTGAGTATATCTGGATGTGTACTTATATATTTGGCAGTTGGTGTTTGTATGTACATAAGCATGTATGTATGTGTGTATATTTCAGTGTATACGTATGTGTTTTACATTTTGGCATATCAGAAGACAGACAAATTTGAGAAAGTAGATAGCTCATCTGTGTAACAGCTTGGTTTGAAAAATGAACTTTGTAACACGTTTTGGGCTATTTACACTTGATCTACGTCAAAAAACTTTTTGTTTGCTTTAGGAGAATAATTTTAGGATGAAGAGAAATTGACCTTGGACAGTTTTCCAGGGATTTGGACAATTTCCAGGCTAGGTAGTTAATTGTGACTTGTGTGTTTTCTGAACCCTGCTGTTTCAATTGAATGAGTCATTTTCTTTTATAAGCAGCTTTTATTCTATCTATGGATTTCTGTGTCCCATCTTACTGGTGGCCTTGTCTCACTAGCCAGGAAAATGCTTCTACTCAGTAGATGTTCACTAACCGTTTAGCAGCCTTAACTAGTGATCAAGAAGTTCCCAGTGACTTTTAGAGGTGAGGTCATATAAGCTAAAAAGTACTACAACTACTTTTTCTTCTATGATATTCAATCCAGTATATTCAAAATCTTAGAACAAAGCTTAGCAACGGTTATGAAACTACTGATAATAAATGGGCTTTCAATATTTTTCGTACTTTTACCAGCAGAGTGGTTTGCTTTTAAACCTCTTTTCTTCTCATCTGCATAAGGTATAATTAATTATACAGAATTTCAACTCCCATTGTAGAAAGCTGAAAACCACATGTAATTGTTCTTAATAGTTGGATTCTTTTTCTGGATGGAAGCACAGAAACTTCTTTCTTTCTGGGAATCACAAAATTGTCGTGCCGAGTTGAACAGGATGCAAATCTGGCCTGAAGTTTTCTTACACTTGCTGTAATAATATGTACTGTTCATCTACTCCTCAGGTTGCCATTAGGAATAAAAGCATATTATCCCAGCAGGATGCTGTTATCTCTCTGGTTACACAGGCTGCCTACAGACAAGGCCTGGCTTAAATTGAGAACCTGATATATTGTGAGACCGCGTGGACCTGGAGATAATAATGAAATGACTCCCAGTTTTCATACCTGGTTAAGAACAGGCAGTTCTGAATGGAGGAAACATGGGTAAATTTTACTACCTACTTTTATGTATGGAAAATTATAGTAAATTTCTCCCTACTACATTTATTTTTAACACTGAAATTGCCAACATATTTTTCACAGAATCTTTTCAGCCAGGTATCAAGAAAAGTACAATGTAATGAAGAACTAATGTACTTTAGATTTATTCAGATATTTTATATGCAATATACAAGCATGTTTGAGTATATGTATTTCTTCTTTCCTTCCCTACTATCATCTTTCTTTCTAGATGCTCTTTACTTTGCTACAAATTTAAATGCATTCTGAGAAAAAAATTTTACTGACTGGATAGGGTAAGAGACATGAAATTAAGCAAGATCATTCACAAATTAAATCACATAGTTTAAAAATATAATACCATAAGCCTCTTTACGGTTATTAGGGACAGAAATTCCACTCTGAGCTTCCTAGCAGCCGCTGAAAGAGAGAATTACTCATTTAATATGATCAGTAATAAAATCAGTATGACTCCTCTGAAAAACAAAGTCTGAGAAACACTGCAGATTATCATAAAAGGACCCTGTACAATGTAGTGAACTGGATTTTTTAATAATATCCTTATTTTAAATTCAACAATATATTCTACAGGGCTCAATGGTGACTTAAAGCATGATGGTAAAGCATAGTTCAGAGAAATCAGTTCTAGAAGTGAGAGGTGAGAACAATGCATGCCTGGTACATAGGTCTCAAATTTAGAATATATCCAGGCAGGATTGGAAATTGGAAAGCCATAGGCCAAGTTTGGCCATAGATCTGTTGCATTTGTCTTATCATTTTTATTTAGTCGGTTTGAACGTGTAAGGATCAGTGCTTCTCAAACTGACTGCAGTGAAGCACTAGTTTTGTTTTTAAATGTCCTATCCTTCATGAATCAATAGGTTTGTAAAATACAATTACAAATAAATTACTAGAAAAAAAGAAATTAAAAAAGACTTAAAAATACAAGCCCATATTTTCTATTATTAGATTTAACAGACATAAGCTCCTTTCAACTTGTGCTGTAAAATTTTCTAAACGCCTCCTCTCAGTTTCTGCATTTATCAAGGTCTGGTAATAAACACTTTGCAAACCAGTCTAGCTCTGCAAAACCTGCTTTGAGAAGCACCCGCATCTCAAAGGGGCCAATCGCTTCCATTACTTCCGTTTCCATCGTGACTCAGTGTTTTACTCTGGAGTCACTTCACTCATGTACATTGTAGTCTTGGCAACTGGGAGTAGCTAAATTTTGGACCAATTATCCTGGGGCAATAGTCAAGGCTCCAAAAAATGGTAATCCGCATAACTAAGCTTTTAATGAATACTAGATGGAGTGCGGTCAAATTATACTTCCTTACAAGTTACCAGGGTACAAATATTCTGTAGTATCATTTAAGGATACACCATCTGTAAAATAATGTGTGCTGTTGGTTGGGGCAGCTAATCTGTTAATAGGCCAAGTTGCTGCACTGGGTTATATTCTTAGGGGGCAGCCACCCTACTTCTGCATGGAGGTAAGCTGTCTCTGTATATGATTTTTAGTCTTAGCTCTACCACATAGTCACTCCAGCAAGCCATGGAACCTCTCTAAATTACCATTTTATTATCTACTAATCAGTCTAAAAAGCTTGATCTTTATTATAAAGAACAAAAGAAATAACGTGTATCAATACTTTGGAATGATGCAAAATGTTATTTGCACAAATTAGGTTGTTTACACATGTGTACAAATGTTCAAATGGCAAGGAATTAAAAATAAGTGAAACAATCATTATTGTACTGTGTGTAATTTTTTTGGTATCACTGGTATATATTTTACTTTTACACATGTTTCAAACTCCCAATATACTGTTACTATTGGTGTTTTAGAAAACTGTCTTTTAGCACAATTAAAACTTTCAAAGATCTTTTATATTGACCTTTATTTTTAAAATTACTGTAATTCTTCATATCTTGACATAGATCCATATTTCTGTGTGCTGTCTTATTCCTACCACATGAAGAACATTTTTAACATATTTTGTAGGACAGTTTTTGCTGCTTTCTTTTCATCTTTGATGTTCTGCTGTTTGAATATGAAATGTAGAGATGTGTGTGTGTGTCTGGATGTGTGTGTGTACTTTAATTGTTTGTTTAGTTATCATGTTTGGAGTTCTCTTGACTCTTGCATATGTGATTTGATGACTTTCATTATTGTTAAAAATTCTCAGGTAAAATATCTAACCCATGGCTGGTTTTGGTAAAGAAAGTTTCTTCTGTCTCATCAAATATTTCTTCTGCTTTGTTCTCTTTCTCTTCTGAAATTCCAATTACATGTATAAAGGCCATTTGATATTGACCCAGAATTCTCAGATGCTGTGCTCTGATTTTTTGTTTTTGTTTTCCTTTTATTCCTTTTGTCTCTGTTTTTTTCAGTTTAGCTAATATCTAATGACCTGCCTTCAAGTTCACAGGTTCTTTTCTCAGAGATGTGGCGTCTACTAATAAACACATTGAAGGAATTTGTCATCTGTGATAACATTTCCTTTTATTTTTAGCATCTTCATTTGAATCTTTCCTATAGTTTCCATTTTTCCACTGAAATTCTTCATCTGTTCATGCATATTGTTCATCTGTTCCATTAAGTCCTTTAACACATTAATAACAGTTATATTAAAGTCCTTGTCTGATAATTCCAACTCTGGGTCATCTCTGAGTCTGTTTTCTCCACTGCTTTGACTCTTGACAATGGGCTATCTTTTCCTTGCATTTTTGTATAGCTTGTCATTTTTTATTAAATGCAAAACGTCAAGTGTAAAACAATTGAGACTTGTGAAAATTATTTATGCCTGGAACTAGGGCATGCTTCTTCTACTCTAAGAACATTAATTTGGGGCATTGAGTTAATCTAGTTGGGAGTTGAGCTTCAGTGCACCAAAGGCTTCAAATTCCTCTATAATTGCCTTGTGCTTAGGATGGGGATTAGGGACTTGCAGGGGGTGGAATTTTGTGCTTTACCTACAGTGTTGGCCAATCTTCTACTCTGCACCTACATTACTGAGGGAAGCTCCCTCTATCTCCCACGCTGCTTCCAATATTTCTCATAAGGACCTGATGGAGGTCCGCATGAGAGCACCAGTGAGTGAGTTCAAACTCCCCTGTGTCAGTGGTTACCAGAGGTGCTATATTATCACTCTAGCCTTTAGCAGTTTGTTAAAATTTTAGCTGATTTCTTTTTAGCCACTTGTATGGTGATCAGGTGTTCTTTTGTTCTCTGCCACATATGAACCATCTCCATGACCCATTTCTCCATAGAGGGACCTGCCTATGGATTGGAAATTCTGGATACTTGTTTGTCCTATGAACTTAGCTTTCTGAAGCGTTCAAGAAAAGTTATAAATGTGTAGTTTATCTGGATTTTTCTTATTTTTAGGGTGGAATTCATACTCTTTACAGCTTTGTTCATCCTAGGTAGAACAAGAATCCTTCAGCTCATGAGTTTTAATTCTTAGGGAAAAGTTTTATACCACACTAACCTAATAATAATTAAACTACAGAATTTATTTTTCAAGTGTCTACTTAATTTTGTCATGGAAAGTATGATTCTAATTAGTTCATCTGTGTTCATTGTACACTACTTCTTGCACTACTGTATAATATTCTGAAGAGTCCAAAATTCTCCTAGTAGACTGAAAAAGTGAATGTCACTTGTTAATTATCTAATTGGAAAATACACTCATTTCATTTGTTACAAATGGAAATCATTATGTCTTTTCAAATTATTAAGTATGGAGAAAACATAACATTTATTGAATGAGAATGTATAGTGCCAGTCAGTATTTTAAGGGTTTCTACTTATGATCTAATTTTACATTCACAATAATCATGCAAAATTTTTACATAATGGGAAAAAGAGTCTTAGAGATACTAACAAATTTGACTTTGGTCTCTCAGCTAGTAAATAGTCAGATTGGAATATGAATCCAGTTATGTCTGGTTAGAGATCTATGCTTTTCTTCTATATAGTGCAGTATTTCCATGGAGCTTTATTATAACGTAGGTAAATATTTGTCTTTATCAGACTATAACTTGCTGCTCTGTACTCTCTTCCCTCTATACTATTTTTATGTTCATAGTCCAATATTTTCATCTTTTCCTCTGTTTGTGCAAGCTACCACTGTCATGCTCCAAACAAGCCAAAGTCATTTCCTGACCTTCCACGCTTTCCATAAAACCTTATCGGTCTTGTATCTGATTCACTCCAACCTCTTTATTCTCCTAAATAACACATATATTTTATCACTTTGAAAGTATTCAGTTGCTAACATTACTATTAAAGTAACAAGGCAATGTAGAGACAAAACAGTTACTAAAGCCCTGTCTATTATGAGGAAAACAACGAAAATTCGGTTAGTCACAATTCAAGAATTTAGAATTTTTAAATTTCCAAAGTGGCTCTGGAACAAAACAAGAAAAACACAGCCCTTGGATTAAAATGAAGATGAAGCCAGCCCATGAATAACCAGCAAACACAGAACAAGAGTCACAGAGCCCATCATTTCATTTGATCCTTCAAGTTCACTGCATAGGAGGAAAGGGGGCTGTCCCTTAGAGAAAGGCTTTTTGTTTATGTTTTTATTGTTTTTAGCACATGAGTAAGCAATAGGAGGCAGAAGAAATTGGAAAATTAGAGAAAAGAGGAAGGAGAGACGTGCACCAGACCAAGGGCGGGCAGCATCGGTTATAACACCAAACTACAAAGGCAGGCATGCATGAGCAGCAAACATTTGAACACCAGAGAAAAAAACACTATAACAAAGAAATAAGGAAGAGCATCCGTGCATCTGAGCAAAAGGTGAAAGGAAAGTGTGCTCATCTTCAGTCTACCTCTTTGATGAAGGAAAAAAGTCAGAGGCTTTGAAATTTCTAACTCAGGTTTAGAAGAGAAGCCTGTTCTGGATAATATGAATCAGTGACTCCCAAACTTCTAATGATTAAACAAGGCCTTGCATTTAATTTTGTGACCCTCCTCTCAATTTCTAAAAGTATAAAAGCTATATAAAATCTTGAGTTTTCACTATTAATATGAAATAATTTTAAATACTTCAAGGTGTCACAAAACTAGGAAGAAGCATCACGATTTGGAAATTTTCATGGCTATAACTAAACCAATGGTTATTAAGAACTTGTAAAAGTTATTCCAGCTCAAATATTCTACCCATCTTCCATTCTGTTATTTCTCATAGGATATAATTTCCTAAAATATCTGATGGTAAGTTCAATGTCAATAGACATTATTACCTTCAGTTCACCTCTACAAATATTTATTGAATACCCACCAGGCATTAGTTGGAGAGCTAGGCACTAGGAGTATGGAGATTAATAAGCAACCAGTTTCAGAGTAATCCAGTGGAGGAAACACATATAAATCTATCAGGCCAATATGATGTTGTAAGGTCATACGGTACAGAGAAGCATGCACATTACATCAATACAGAGACAGGGCACGTCTCCCAGCCTGGAGTATAGGAGATGTCTATTAGAGATGATGACAGCTACACTCTGTCTTGAGAAACACTCTACAAGTTAGCAAAATAAAACAGCAATGAACCTTTTTCCTTTGATTATTTGGAAAGGTTTAGTCACCCTTCAAACTGTAAAGTATTGGAGAAATATTAAGGCCATGGGGAAACATGCATATACCTCATCTTTGTTTAATGATTTTTATTTACAATCTATTATAATTACACAAAATAGATATTTCTTATATCCTGTGGTTTAGGCTCAAATTTTTAACTTTCTAACATGGAAATTCTCAATTCCTTAATCTGCCTTACACTATAACCTATATAGTCAGGAGTAACTAATTAAGAGTCTAATGTTGCACTTTAAATACAATATATTTGCTTTAAAAGTTTCCATCCTGGTTTCTGTCTTAGTGAGAGATTCATCAATCTCAGGTCTCATATGTTTAACATATCCCATCATCAAGAAGTAGCAAGGATGATCATATATCATACCATAGATAAAAAGCCCACCAAAACAAGCATTTATTGAAGTCTTTTGTCATTGTTGGGAGACAATTTCCCATGGGTCTCTCACATTTCTGCACATCTTATGAAAGAAACACTGGCTGCTTTTGTTCTGAACTATTCTAATAAGATGTTTGTAAAACAAACAGCCTTGGAAGATAGAAATCGCATCTACTTCCAGAGCAAAGGGAGGCATGCTTACCATCTATTGTAAAAGATTTGCATTCCTTAAGTTCAGGGTTCCTTTCTTGTAATGTTTAGGTATCATCTAATCTGCTCCATGTTGCCTTGTGGAAATTGGGGCTTAGAGAATGAGTGCAAAAATGCTGTTACTTTTGCTACTGCTATTGCTGTGAATAATAAATTGTCCTTCATCTCTGACTTAGGAGTTTAATGGGTAGAAGTACCAGCATCCATGTATCTATGGCAGGCATTCTTGTCAGCCTAAAAGTAGAGTAACATCTCAGGCCCTTCAGAGTTTTTTGATAATGTTGGTGATGAGGATGGGACGCTAAGAGATATGACTTTCTTTCCAGAAAATAAAGGATGAGGGCCTCGTATGTCCATTAATAGGATTTGAGGGAAGTCTTTGAGAATCAGGAGCAAACTGCATAGTCAACTGGGCAATAAATGGTCCTCCTGTTTTTCGCTTGTTAATGAAAAGGAATTGAGGAAGTCGAGCAGGGTAAGCAACAGGAAATAGGTAAAATACAGGTGCCACAATGCTCTTCCTTTGCTAATTCCCTGGGTGAGGACTTCCTTGCCAGTCTGGTAACCAAGCCTCTGATCTGCAGCACTAGTTACAACTTAGTACTAAGATCTGTACTGGGTAGGCAGAAGGTTGCTTCCCATTTCAGACAATAGTGATATGCTCACGTACATTGAGTGTGCGAGGGGGAACTCCATGACCAGAAAGCAGGCGAATCATTAGAATTTTGACTGGTTCACATGGGAAAGAAGCAGCATATTGCTTGTTAAGAAATAATGGGAAGAAGTAGGTTGTCTTATGGCTAAACCTCTCCTTCATTCTATCATGCCAAACTTAGATCCATTTGGATGTCACAGTGGAATCTCTCAGAGATTTTTACAGTGGGTTCTGGCTGCTATAAGGGAGCTTCCTGTGGGAAACCACAGATGAGGACTTTACTAGTATCTGACCCATTACTGCCCTGGATTGGATTTAGAATTCTGATGAAGTTAACTCACTGGAGAATGAGAAAGAGACCCAAAGAATTCTAGATAAATTCTTGATGTCACCACCACTGGGCAGGAAAACTCCCCCAGCCCTCATGTTGAAACCATCAAGAACTTAAGAGACATTATCTAGACAATGGGGCAGCTAATGCCCCAAATTAGGGTGGATTCCTTAAAGAAGTTCACACGTGTGAGTCAAGACTGAGTCAGCCAGGGGTAACAAACACCACAGCCCTAGCAAAAAAGCCATGTGCTTATGGTTTCTGAATCCAGAAATTCCAAAGGCTGAAATAGATGGTGTCAGCCATGAGGGCCTTTCTTCCCCATTTGGAGTATTGGATGGGCCAAAAATATTCATTTGGTTATGCCACAAGCCATCACCACATCACTTGAAACTGAAAGTACATACGAAGCCTCACTTCTTCCTTGCTCTCTGATTCCTCTCTGCCCTTCTACCTTGACCTATGATTTAAAGAGAAAGGTGATTAGAGGCCAAGGTATCCCTATTACCGAGAGAGATAAAGGACACATGCACCCACATGAGTATGCTGGAGAATGAATCAAACTTTTATGGATATGTTGTACATGGATGATCCATCCAGTTACTCTCTTACTTGGTTCAGGTTACTCAGATCCAGCTAATGGGGTTTAGGTAGGATTCACAGTGGGAAAGGCAAACTAACATGATCTTGTGAATGAAGACTTTTGGGCCAATTTAATGTACCACTTTTGCTGTTTCTACCTCTGATTGTGTAGATAGTAGGAATTAACATGTTACATGCTTATATTTCATCATCCATTAAGTGCCTGAGAAGATTATCACAATTGGGAGAGGACACACATAGAGAAGTACTAATGGAACACGTAAATCACTTTCCAGTCTTCTTCCTATTTCTTCCCAGGTGGTCCAACAGAAACATAAAATCCCAGGAGGAGAAAAGGAAATCACAGCCTTGATTACAGACTTGAAGACAATATGGGCAGTAAGTGATGCAGTATCTTAATACAACAGTCCTGTATGGCCAGTGAAAAAGACCAAGAACTGCAAGCTTAGAATAAATTAACACCACTGCTCATGGAACTGAATCCATCACATAGATTAAACACTTGGGATATTATCTTGGACTGTGTCAATGCCTTCTTTCCTATCCCACTAGCAACTGAGGACAAAGACCAACTCACATTCATGTGACACAGCCACCAACATACATTTGTAGCAACCCCTCAAGTTACTACACGTTATTGCCAGGGGTAGCTAAATTCTTCTGCATTTGAATCAGTAGGTAGGTAGAATGGGTACCTCTACCCTTTTTTGTACAAAGCTTTAACTAAATAATGATATCCTGCAGAAGACCAAGTCAGAAGCTTCCTTAGCAATGCCTTGACTGCAGTCTTATCACACTTCTACCAGCCATCATGGTTGATAAACCCTGACAAAATTCAGGGCTCTGCTTGTCAAATAAAGTTTCTTGGGACTACCTGGGTGGATTCGTAATATTAGATCCCTCTGGCAGTCAAAGAAAAACTGCTGTATATTCAACCCCAAGCAACAAACAAAGATGCCCAGCACTGTACTGGAATCTTTGGATATTGGAGATAGTATGTGCCTCACTTGGACATTCTACTTGGATCTTCATATCAACTAATCCAAATATCAGCATCCTTTGAGTGAGGCCCAAATCAATACACTGTGTTGGAAGCTGTCCAGTAAGCTGTGACATGCTCTCTGCATTTGGGGCCCCATATCCCTAATGAGTCTGTGAGATACAAGTTTCTGTGACTAATAATTTTTTTGACAGGAGTCTGTGGAAAAAGGACACAGCCTCCACTTGTAGGTCCCTCTTTGGGGTTTGGACTGGTTACCTCCCTACACGCAGGGTATACTCCTACCAGGTACACTTTCTTTTGAAAAGCAGCTAGTAACTTGCTACTGAGCTCTTGTCAAAACTGAACTCCTGACTCATGGAGGTCTTGTGATTGTCCAGCCTGCCATGTTTATTTTGGGGTGAGTCAACTCAGATTCAATGACTAACAATGTGAGAAAGGATCCTATATACCTCACTTATGAAAGGAAATGGTATATTCAAGATCTCAGCTTCCCCGGCTCCAGGCATCTCAGTTTTAGATCAAAAAATGGCTCTCTCAAACTGTTGCAAGGGTCCTAAATTTAATTGACTGCTGAATCTGCTGTCCCCAGCCAGACAGCTCTGATCATGATTTGATCTATATTCCCCTTAATCTTAGCAAGAAATGTATTAGAAATAGTAGGGGATGGCCCCAGCTTCTTCACTTCCCTTGTGAAATACCTGTCAACACCTCTGGTTGTCTTTTCCACTCCCATTTCTGTAACTATTGCTTAGCCATTCAGTGGGCCAGACGAATGTCACCAGGCCGTTGATGTGGACAAATAAGACAAGTTTGATTGACTGCCCTCATGCAGCCCTTCCAAAACAAGGATGAGAATCAGTAATTCATGCTTAACTTAGAGGGTAAAATCTCAGACCCTTCATGGGTCTTGCAAGTCAGCAGGAATTGGCTATTGAAACAGCTCTGTTGTCTCCCACAGGTCAAGGCAGTGAAGTCATCATTATTACTAACAGCCCTACATCCCTATGTATCAAACAGTCATACCTACTCAATAAATGTTCACTATCAGAGTAAATAGGATAGAAAGATTTTAAATTATCTGTTTAAATTTAAATGTTTTGTTAAAGCAGTTTGTAAACTTTTAATCGTTGAATAGATAATACATATATTGTTCATTGCCTCCATTTTCTCCCTCTTCTGTACACTTCCCTTTGAACGTTCCTTGAGGATTTAGGTTTCCTAAAAGACAAACTTGATATTTCAAATTTATGTTAAAAGTGTATATTAGTTACACTTCCTTAAAAAACTACCCTATGACCTACCTACAAAGATTGAATTAACCATTGGGTTCATTAGTATGGGACTATCCATATCAGTTTATACCAACAGGTTTCCGCATGGTCAAAAAAAAAAGATCTTTGTCAGAGTTAGAATTAATATGAGAAGCAATGTAAACATATGCTTTTTTAAAGACATAGATTATTTTTGCACTAAGACTTAGCCATGGCATACCTCCATAATATGCCTTGGCAAAATATGCCATTTTGCCAAGGCATATTATGAGACTAAGTTGTAGTCTTTGATTTTTCTCTGGACACCCTTGTTCAGCAACACAGTGGCTGCCCTAGGGTAAGGCCAGCTGGTGTCCCATCGCTGCTTGTTCTTATCTGTCTCTCCAGTTATACTGTAAGCTGCTTGAAGTCAGAACCTATGTCATATTCATTCTTGTGTCAGTAATCACCATTTCAGTTCCTGCCGTGTAGTAGGCCCTCAATAAGTGGAGGCTGAATTACACTCCAAAGAAATTAGGTCATGGGAGCCTTAGAAATGTAGTTCTCTTTTCAGTCAAATCTGTATCTTAATTGTTTAAAGAAGGGCAGTTTCTAAGACAAGGCTTCCTCCTCAGATTTTGATCCAGCCACCTAGCAGTCTGGATCACAGATTCCCCTAACTTCCATCAATCCAAGCACACTTAGACAACGCAGTATTCTTGCAGATAAGGTAACTGAGATACCAATCAGTATTACCATGTTACTCTTCCTAGATGAGATGACACTGATGAGTCCCCATCACCAAGAATACATTTCAAAGTTTCTTTTTCACTCAGTAACGGTGATGTTTCCCCGTTGATTTAGTCATTCAGTCTCACTAATCTCTCTGGCCATCAGCGAAGAGAAAGCTAAAAGTGCCAGGAGTTTCAATTGTGAACTTGGAACTTTGTGAAACAATTTATCTTCCCCGACCACCTGAGCTATCCACAGACTACAGGGACAAAAAACCCAGAAACACATGGATGCCAAAACTTTCTTGGTGGTGACAAAAAGATTGACTATGCACAGAGATGAAACAGTAACAAACTGTAAGTTCATTTCCACTGTTTTGTTTACTGAAACCAAAATCTGTTTTGAGGAATATTTTTCAATGAACTCTCTATTAAAAGTTAAAATGGATGCGTCCATGGGATGCAATTACCATGAAAGAAACTGACGCCATATTAGTGAAGAATTTATAGTGAAAATTAAGAAAAATATTAAAAGATTTTTAGGTGAACCAATGACACCAATTTAAAATTTGTGACCAAAAATGACCAAAAATTTGAATATTTAAAATATTTCCCAAGCTTTAAGCTGAAGGTGGGAAAGAGTGAGCAAAAAGACCTTTACTTTCCACTGTGATGGTTACAGGACTAGGCATTCCCTCAGGAAGCATAGACTTTTATTTCATTTCATTTTCAGTTTTCTTTAATACTGAAACTGGTTTTTCCCTTATTATCTTCCTAAAATAAAATAAGGGGGAAAACTGATTTTTATCTTATAGAAAGATATACAGCATGGAGTCAGGAGATCTGGTTCTAATTTTGCTTCTATTAACTGCTTAAGAACCTTGAGTAAGTTATTAGTAAAATGATGAGGATGGAAAGCCCTCTACATTCTTCAATCGATATCTAAATTCTGTGATTCCTTCTAAGAATGCCAAGCATTCCTTTTGCAGTTAAATGAATAAAAGTGAATTTCACACAGTCAGTCACATGTAAAATAACAGAATCCGAAAGTTTCTTTTCTCTAGGAATTAGAGTTGATCTTATGAGAGCATCGCTTTGCTAGCATTGTTGTAAAACTTTGGTTGAATCATCATGCTAATTTTGAAATATTCATTTTGTTTATTTGCTCTTTCAGAATGTTTTTTAAGTATTCCTCCACTATAGAATAAAGATAGAAAACAAAGCCATTTGTAAACATTTATATAATAATTTGATACTGAAAAGTACAATTTGGGGATTATTTTGAGTTCATAAAATTTGCAGCATTTTATAATATACAGGCTTTTTAAAATTTGTAAATAAAAATGCAAATATCCATAAAAATTGAATAATACATCCACAAATGTAAACAGGAAAACATGAGAAATATATATTAATCTATGAAAATATTTTATGTAGCTATCCTTCAACTGAATCTTCTTGCTTTCATAAGACACTAACCCACTTCACTCTTTATCTAATACTGCAATTTTAGGTGTGGGTGAGTACGTATGTTTTCCTTCTTTCAAGCTTTGGTTTGTAAATTTGTCTTGAATTTTATTTAGCTCAATTAGTTTACATAAAATAGTTTGCCTGTAATCCACGGGTTTTACTGAATAAAATAAATGAGCCACTTAATAAAAGAAATTTGTATTTTTATGGCTGTAATGAAGGAAACATTTCTTAAATCTAAGTTGGAAAACTGTTATTATCCCAAATACCAGAATAACAGAACTTGTATTTAGTTGCCTTTACTTCAGTGAAGAATTTAAGCAAGTATCCATAGGTTTTTATTATTTTTCTCTCTCTCTCCTTTCTTATCTGCTTTCTCTTCACCACACACAAGCCCAAAAAAATGCTTTCACGAGAAACATTCAACTAATAGCCATTTGTTGGTGAAATAATCTATATCTTTTCCACAATTTTTAATTTCTATTTACCAATTTTAAATTTCTCTTTACCATTGTAAACATTTAATTTAGACCCATCCCATCCCCTAGGTGGCATATAATTATGAGCATTATTAGATACAACTTAATGATATTCAAAGATATGCCACTCAAATATTGGCATGCCTTGTCTCCCCATGTGTTATATCTAACTGTTGTTGCATAGCCTTAAAAATGACATTAAATTTAGGCAGATCTTCTTGAGTTCCAGCTCACCAAGAATTTTTAACAGAAATTCCTGCCATTATTTATGGCAGACTAATTATTTGCATTCTCATAGACTATTCTGAGACCATTTTAATATTGCAACTGTTACAATCATACATTCTGTCAAAAGGTATGCTGAGACATTTCTGACATTGTTTAGAATTCGATGTGAATTAGAATTATGTTAGTATATACATAATAAGCTTTGAACTTATTAACACAATGATGGGCAATAATTGATCAAAGTCAGCATCGCTTCTTGCTTTCTTTTTTGTTCAATCGGGATGTATCTTTTTCAATACAGATTCATTATTGTTGGACATCTTGCGTACAGTAAGCACTCCACTGTTATCCAAAGGGTAAAAGCATTCAGAGAAAAAAAATTAAGTGATCTTTTGATTCGGCTCATAACTTACCTGGTATCTATCCATCTGATATGACCACGCGTGAATATTTGCAGTAACTGTTAAGTTTAAATACTGAGTTTTCAATATTCTTCTTAGTCAAGCACTAAGTTTAACCAACTAAAACTTTCAAATTTAGAAAACCAACAATCAATCATTACTCATAGGCCCTCTTGACTTTAGAAGCAGCTCTCCACATTTACTTAAAACCATGCCTTGTCGATGACTTGCTCATTGCATTTCTGCCAGTGTCTATACAAGAAAAGAGAAATAAAGGATCGGATACGGTTTGAGTTAAAACAAAATTGAAAAAATTCTTGGCATTGGGCAAGATAAGAGTTTAAGGCAATCCTCCTCAACCACATTTTCTAGATAATTTCTCAACTTTATTTCCTGTGTAGGCAGAAACTTGCTTAAGGTGAGAAAGCATACATTTCTCTCCATCAACTGTGGGAGCAAGAATGCCAATTTAATTATTTCCTCAAAATTATTTAAAATAATAATAACAGTATTACCAGGAAATTTATAGTCACAAACTACATACTCAAACGGGGCACCTTTTAAAGTTTCTGACATTTATTTCTGAATACTCATATCTGTATTGCTTAGAACACAAGCCCTATAACCAAGGATTCTATAGAGTAAAATATGCTGAAATTAATGTTTTCTTCATTTCTTTAAAAAATTAAATCATAAGTTGTGTGGGGATAGTTTTTTTTTTTAAGATTTCAATACCTAGGGACTCGGGAGTACAAATTTTAGTATTCGAATTGTCTCTTCCTTGCTCATTCATTCCTTCATCTCCCTTGCTCATAATTCATTCATTGAACACAATCCCCTTTTTCTCTCAAGCCAAGTGGAAATACTAAAACGTTCAACATGGTTTCAGAAGAAAGGGCTGTTGCCCTAAGAAAACTTCTACAGCAAGACTGACTGGATGCTAAGATACTGCACAACACCCAAAGCACCCAGAGAGTGCAGGAGCTTTTCGGTACCAGGATCCTACTGTCTCCCTTCCTTAGCCGCTAAACCTAAAGAAAAACAAGGGCTTTGGCTTATTGCAAATTCAAAGAAGATTTTAAAGGGTGAAATTGGTGCTACTATCCATTCCTTCAAGAAAAAGCTTCTGATCCTCAAGATTTGCTGAGCTTTTGATGGTGTTGTTGCTGAAGGACATTCATCACCCAGTTAGGTGCGCGCGGGTCTCACCCTGGGACTAAGACTGATTCCAGAGGAACAGGTAAAATAGAGGCGTTCCCTGCACTCAGCTAAAACGTCTCTAAATGAACAGAAGGAATCTGAGCAATGTAAATAGTTGTGCGCTTTAAAACAACAATAATAAAAAGTTTAGTAGCAAAAGCTTCGATTTTTGTCTTTCTTTTTTCATGCTTGATCATCCCCTAAACAGCCCAGGTGCTGAGAAACACACAAAGTAACTGCACAGAAGCCGAGATCACCGCGCGTCTGTGTCAATTTCCTGAGGTGACTGTCAGAAAAGCTGGAGAGACACCACCGTGTTGAGGGAATGAGGTCAGAATTCACTGGGAGACCCACTCGCTCTGAGAAGGAACACGGCGGGACAAGTGGGTCTCCCGAGCAAGGCTTTGGAAAAGGAGGGAAGGTGGGTCAGGGGCGGACTTTGTGGAGAAGGCTTTGTCAGCGCAAGAACGGGTGAAGGGTGGCAGATGCGGGCGTTTGCGGGCTGGCAGAAGCGGGAAGTCAGAAGGGAGAAACGCAGGGACGGTAAGGGTAGAGAGGACCCTATTTGGGGTGCCTGGAGGGTCGAGGCCATCTACTGCTGCTAGGAGCTTGGGAGCTGGAAGGTGAGGCGGGACTGCGGGCTGCCGGCAGCTGTCCCCGGGAGGGAGAGGGGTTCAGGTTGCCAGCAGGTGGAGTTTAAATCAAACAGCCCCTCGGGGACCACAAAGCAGTGCCCTCTCGAGACCCCCTACCTGAAGGTTGCGGAATCACAGCAGGTGGTTTGGGGTACCTCCTAAGGCAAAAGATGTTCTCTCCGCGCCAAGCCTTGGCGCCAGATCCCCTGCGCTCTCCTGGCTACTCACCGGTTCCGGGAGGAAAGCGCCATCCGGGCGCGCGCGAGGGCTGCGCGGCGCAGGCGGCAGGCAGGGCCGGGTGGCGGTGGCGGCGCTGTCCTAGGAGCGAGACTGGAGCCGGGGGACACCGAGGCGGCGACAGCGGCGGCGGGGGCGCAGGTAACTGCGAGCTAGCGAGGCGGTGGATCCAGAGCTGCTGCGCCGCGCGCGCTCTCTGCCCATCTCCGGCTCCGCTAAAGCGGCTACTGCTGCTGCTGCTGAAAGGGAGGGAGGCGAGGGGGAGGGGAAGAGGCGAGCGCCAGGGAGGGAGGGAAGAGAAGGGAGGTGGGGGAGAGCGAGAGGAGAAGGGGAGATGATCACCCAGAGTGGGGAGGAGGGAGAGAGGGAGGGAGGGAGGCGCACTCGAGCCCAGCGAAGGTTCCCACCAGCCAAGCTCGGGGAGCAGAAATCCAAGACGAGGAGATGGGTCTCTCCCCCACCCCCCACTTCCTTTCGCCTCCTTTCCCCTTCGCGCCCTTTCCTTAGGCTCCTTCTCCCTTGGTTCAGGCTGGGGGTTACCAGGCTCGGCAGCAGCAGCGGCTTCCCCACTGAGTGCTGAGGCCAGGAGGAGGCCGCGACAGCTCCCGGCGCCACCAGCCTGAGGCACCTGTGCGCGCACACACGGCCGCCTGCTCCATTGCGGCGGCTCCCCGGCAGGGATCTGCGGGCCGTCGCCCTCCCTCTCTCCCTTTCTGTTCTGATTATGATCATGCATGTGCATGCATGACATCTGTGTAGTCCCCATATTGCCGTCTGCTTCCCTGGGCTCTCTTTGGCACAGGGTGTCCGGCCAGAAGGCGCTGGCTGGGAACTCAGTGCAGGCAACCATCGCCATCCCCTTGGAGCTGTTGCTTGGGCAGGAGAGCGGTGTTTGCCGCCTGGGTTGACCAGCTAACAAAGTAGGAAAAAAAAGAAAAAAAAAAAGATCCTATAACCCGATTGCCTGGGACCATGTTGTCAGTGATCTAGGAAGGCTATAAGTGTGAAGGGCACAGGGGCGCCCTATTACCTCTGTCTCGATTCTCCTCCTCTCTTTTCCTAAAACCCTAAAAAACCAGGACACTACTTAGCCCGTTTAAACGAAATATTTCTCAGTCCTTTTGTTGTAGATCTTTTTGTTTTTACCCAAATTCTCCTAGGGTTGGCCTCGCTTTCCTATTGTGCTTTGCTTTATTAGACTGTGAATCAGTCCTGTTTATTTACAAACTACAAAGACTCACATGAAAATAGATACTGTATTTAGCACCTGTACACTAGCAAGATCGAGGGCATGAATCTATACATTCAGTAAATATAAAAACAATCGGGACATCATTGACTGATTTCCATGAACCGCAATTTTGTTTCATAATCTTCATATGGTAGTTGAGGGTAGGCAGAGAGCAAGTAGATTACGTGTTTAAAAGATATGACTGGAAAAAAAAGTCTAGTAAAACTCTCCTTAAATAATAACATAAAAAGTGGTCAAATTACTCCCTGTGAGCACCTTGGAGGGAAAGAGTTTCTGATTTTGTTTGTTTGTATGGTTTTTAAATTTTAGTAGTCTTTCACTTACTAAGAGTCACTCTTAGAAGCCAAAAGGACTTTATCCTTTAGGATAAATAAATTAGGCATTTTATTTTACCTAAGTGTGTCTTATATAACAAATGTACTCATATTAAAATGGATGTACTCTCAATTGTAAATGTAGTATGGAGAAACATTTTCATGCAATAAAACATACCCAAATATTAATGAAAAGCCTCTGGCTCTTCCCATATACATTCGCATCAGAAAAAAAATGTTAGTGATAAAGTATTACTGGATGGTCTAGGTATTCTCAACTTACTAGAATCTTTTCTGTAGAGTGTATCTGTTAATGAAAATATTTGGTTTCACATCCACCTGATAATCTGAATGAGAGATGCACCTCTTCATTAAGGGAACACCAGATACCAAACTCTTCTAAAACACTTCAGCTTTCAAAGGCAGGTGTTACTGTCTCCAGATGTTCAGTGTTGCACCATGCAAATTCACCATATGCTATTCTTTCGAAGAAGACCATAGAAAGAAAATGATTGGTGAAGACCTAGCTCATTTGGCTCTGTAAGTCTTCTCAGCTGTGTCTGTATTACAGAAGTGAGCAGTAAAATTTTCAAATACTAGCCGCTACCTGGGCAGGGAGTGGTTACCAAAAATTAAATCTCCATTTTCTCATCCCTGTTTAGGCTATTCCCCATTCCTCCTTTGCTAAGGAAATTCTCTTTTGAGAATTTTTACTATTTTCCTCCTATATTTGGTTATGAAACTGTAATAGCCGATATCTGTATAGTCTCATTTTTTCATTGAAAAAATGTAAAGGAAAAAATGTAAAGAAAAAAATGTGAACTAAAATGGCTTAAAGCCAAGCAAAAAGAAGAGATGACATTCAGAGCACAGCTAGACAAGTTTCTAACTCCTTACTCCTCAACCAATTGGCCCATCGGAGACAAGACTAGGATGATAAAGGATGGAATGGCCTTCCAGTCCTCCTGCTGGAGAACGTGGCTTTCAATTTAGATTCCCAGGCTGCGCGAAAACTTTTCTGTCGCGTCCACCACAGCATGCTCTCCATTTTATATTTCTTTCCTCTTCTACGTCTCCATTAGTGTCATACTGTGTCTCGCATTACAACGTGGAAAGCCAAATAAATAAATAACATAAACAGCTTTATTTAAAATACTGACTCTTTGTATTTACTTAGTTGAAAACAAACTCTCACATGGAAATTTTCTGAAATCAGAAAGATCAAAAACCCTGTCTTTGAACAAATACCACATAGGTGCCAGAGATTGGTTAGCAAAGGAAATATCATTCATCTATTTATTGAACACATATATTTAATAAGCACCTCTTGTGGGCAGGCACCATGTTAGGCCCTGGGGATACCACAGTGAAGAAAACTGGTAACTGTGCCCTTGTGAAGCTTAGAGTCTAATGATCCAATAAAAGTGCTTTATCATTAAGAATGATGTGATGATGAGGAGGAGGAGGAAAATGATAAATTTCAAGCCCAAGGAAGAAATATTTATTAATTAAATTATAGGCATTAACAAGATTAGGGATAAAGGAATACAGATTACTTAGCTCTGCTTGTAGCCAGTTCTTATATGAGTTGTTCAAGAAAAGAGAAAGGGGTTAGGGAAAAAATAACAATTGTTGTAGTAAAAGGAAACAATGGAATAATTTTTAGGCCAGTGAAAATTTTGATGAGCCTTAACTTTTAAAAATAAACATCTGCTTTTATTGATGGGGAGAAACAGAGTAATAAATGTCTTTAAGGTTATAGAGATTTCTGAAAAATTATTATGTACCAAATAATACATATGATTAGTACTGCTAAATACACGGACAGAATCTGGAATGAAGATGTTGGCAAAAATCAGCAATTTCCTCCCTTCTGAAGAATATACTAAAGCAAAAAGGGAAATTTGAGAAGAAAAAAACCTGCATATTCTACTTTCAGCCAAATCAGGAGATAGATAATCTGCAGTTTCCAAAATGTGTGTAGAAGATGTCAAAACTGCTGAGATTGGGGCTGGCCCGGTGGCTTAGCGGTTAAGTGCGCGCAGTCCGCTACTGGCGGCCCCGGTTCGGATCCCCGGCGTGCACCGACGCACCGCTTCTCTGGTCATGCTGAGGCGGGGTGCCACATACAGCAACTAGAAGGATGTGCAACTGTGACATACAACTATCTACTGGGGCTTTGGAGAGAAAAAGGAGGAGGATTGGCAATAGATGTTAGCTCAGGGCTGGTCTTCCTCACCAAAAAGAGGAGGATTAGCATGGATGTTAGCTCAGGGCTGATCTTCCTCAGGAAAAAAAAAAAAAAACTGCTGAGATCAACCAGAAGTCTCAGCAAAAGAAGTAAGAAGAAAAGCAGATAGTGGGCCCAATAATATCTAATCTTAGAAAGCATCATTAAAAATATAATCCCTAGGGGCCGGCCCCGTGGCTTAGTGGTTAAGTGCGCAGCTCTGCTATTGGCGGCCCGGGTTCGGATCTGGGCATGCACCGACGCACCGCTTCTCCGACCATGCTGAGGCCGCGTCCCACATACAGCAACTAGAAGGATGTGCAGCTATGACATACAGCTACCTACTGGGTCTTTGGGGGAAAACAAAGAAAAGGAGGATTGGCGATGAATGTTAGCTCAGAGCTGGACTTCCTCAGCAAAAAGAGGAGGATTAGCACAGATGTTAGCTCAGGGCTGATCTTCCTCAAAAAAAAAAAAAAAATATATATATATATAATCCCTAAATGTGAGAGCGTTCAGGTACAAAGGCTCCTTACATGGCTTACAACAATGGATTCAGGAACTGAACCTGGGCTATAGCTGCAAAAAGAGGAAAGGAAGAAGCATGGCAAGTATAGAGAGGACTCAGTTGTGGCTAATCTCACAAAACCCAAGAAAAGAATGCTTCCTGAAGGTGAATTGCTCATCTTGACTTGCCAAACCTATACACCTTATTTACACCAAGTAGTGCGGGAACTGGAGTAAGTAGGGCTGATGACAAAAGCCCTCTTGAATATGTCCTGTCAGAAATAACGGAAGGCTACACAAAGGTTAAACAGAGGAGTGATATTTGCAAAAAGCAGTCTATCTCTTCAGTAGCAGAGAAGACAGAACTTTTGTAAATCCTAGCTATCTGTTTTCCCCTCTCCTTTTCCCAGGAAGCTAGAGAAGAAAAATTTAACTTGGTTAATTACGAGTAATAAAAAAAGAATGGGCATAGTATCAATACAAAAATAATACAGGGAAAGACTTATAGAGGAACATCAAAATGTACCAATTGTTGAACACATAACATAACACCGTTGCCATGGAGAAATTGAAAAATTTGTCCTAACATTCTGCCACGAATTTTCCTAAGGGCACAATGAAGGAATTGCTTCTGTGAATGAAAACTACAAGGCACAAATGCAAGAGCTTGGAGAGGGTTGAAGAGACAATAGGAGCTGATGACCCACAGCCGGCAAAACTCAGAAGAGAAGTGGAGCTAAAAGTAAAACCATCACAAATTAAGAATGAATATGGTAGAATAAAATACACACTGATGTAGACACAGTAAGGGAAAGAGGGAATGAGACAGCTTAGCAAAATGAACTAGAAATAAAGAGATAAACAAGATTAGAGAGAATATAAAAGATGAAGAAGATAGACAAACTTAATCCAACGCATGCATAATTAGAGACTCTGAAGAAGAAAAATAATGGAAAAGCATAATATTTAAATATAATATTTAATGTTAAAGAAAGAAGCATTCTTGAAATGAAAGAAGACTTGAAATTTCATTTTGTGTGTGTGTGTGAGGAAGATTGGCCCTGAGCTAACATCTGTTGCCAATCCTCCTCTTTTAGCTTGAGGAAGATTTTTCCTGAGCTAACATCTGTGCCAATGCTCCTCTATTTTGTATACGGGAGGCCACCACAGCATGGCTTTGATGAACAGTGTGTAGGTCCATGTCCGGGATCTGAACCCGCAAACCCCAGGCCACTAAAGCTGAGCATGCAAACTTAACCACTATGCTACCGGACAGGCCCCTGAAATTTCGTTTTTAAAGGATGCAGTGATTACTGGGGAAAATTGCCCCAGAATCATCACCACTAAGAAGTATCCTAGTATGGGGTAACTAGAATTTAAATATAATAAAGAGTCTTTGGGGGCATGCAGGCAAAAATAATCAGTAACTTATAAAGGAAAATATTGAGATTGGCCTCAGAATTCTTCACTACAACATTCATAATAGAATAGAGTCATTCAATATCAGTGGAGGAAAGTCCAAAAGATACCAAAGAAAATAAATTGAGAGCTAAGGTTTTTTTCTATTTAGTCATACAGTCTTTCAAGTATAAGGGGTGTAAACAAACAGTTTTGAACATGAAAGAACTAAGAGAATATTATTCTCATGAATCCATCTTCAGGAAATCACTAGAACAGAGAATGAAATTTAGCTTTCTAAGAGATAAATGAGAGCGATGTCCTGGATCAAGGACTGATTGTAAACAGTGAATGCATTTAACTATTGATCTGAAATGTGAGAATATGAGGTTAGAGCAAAATAGAATATAAATCTCATAGACCCTGACAATATAAAAATGATATATCTAAGCAAAATTTGGATGAAAAGGGTGAAAGAACGTGGAATATAGGGCATTGATTGCCTAATGGCTGGGAACCAAAAAAACTCACTTGAAGAAACAAATAAGTAGTCTAACATATTTAACAATACAAAGGTAAGCTATAATCAAGATAATATTGAATAAATCAAGTAGTAAAGGAAGAAGACAGGGAGAAACAAAAAATACTAATTTTAATCATTACTTTATTTTAGCAAACTAACAGATACTATAAAAATAGAGAAATACTGGGGCCAGCCTGTGACATAGTGGTCAAGTTTGGCATGCTCTGCTTCAGTGGCCCAGGTTCATGGGTGCTGATCCCAGCCATGGACCTACACCACTCATCAGCCATGCTGTGGTGGTGATCCACATACAAAATAGAAGAATACTGGCACAGATGTTAGCTCAGGGCGAATTTTCCTCAGGAAAAAAAGATAGAGAAATACATTTAATTTGTAAAGGAATAACTATAAAAGTAACAAAGAACAAAATAAAAATCATAAATATTGAGAATACACATGTATAGAAATAAATAAAAGAATATAGACCACAGAGTGAAGGAATTTTACAAAGTTAAAAAGCAAAAACATGACATAAAACAATATGACAGAATCAAGAGTAAACATATCCTTCATATCAATAAATGTAAATAGGATTATCTCATTTTCTATGAAAATAAATAGAGATTTTTAGATTGGATCACAAAGCAAAATATAATTTTATGTTTTATATCTACAGTAAGAAAAGTCAGAATGTTTGAAAGACAAAAGAGTAGACAAACAGCTCCCAGGCAAATGAATACAAAAATTAAGCAGGAATTGCAATCTTAATCAGAGAGAAGTTGTTATACAAACCAAAAACATGTTAAGCAAGAATGAAGGGTGAAGAAGAGTATTTTATGATTATAGTTAATGGGCACCTTCCTATGCATACAAAACAATGATGAATATCTATGTACCAAATAGTATAGCATCGACATAATTATATCAGAAATTATAATATATACAAGAAGATACCATGAAGCCCACTATTAGTAGGGTCTTAATACTTTTAATTCATGAGAGTCCACATGTACAGACAATAAAGAAAGATATTAAAGATTAAATATCATATGCTCTTTCCAGACCAATCTCACTTAGGAGAATCAATGGAAAATTCTAGTTAAAATATTAACAAATGAACTCTAACAGCACATTAAAAGAAGTCAATATCATCTCCAAGTGTGTATTTTTTTTTGATTGTAAAGATGTTTCTATACTAGAAAAACTATTAATATACTTCATCACTTCTCTCATCTATAAAATGAAAATAAAATATCAGTGCCCACTTTATGGGAACTTTTACAATGATTTAAAGAGTTATTTGCATACAAAATCTTCAGCAAGAGCGCCTGGAATATAGTTAGCCCTTCATACATTTTATCTGTTGTGTTCATCAGCTTTCATAAGATATTAAGAAATGCCTATGCTTGTGATAGTAATATAAATCTTTTTTTCGTTTTCTTGAATAATAAACCTCTTGTGTTGATTTATTAATGTTTTGTTCTCATCTTTTGTCCCTTCTCTTCAGTGTTTTCATTATTTTTTAGGTCATCTGTTCTTTTTGTATTGTTATTAAAATCCTGCTAAGCATTAAAATCAATTTGCAAATTCTGAGGGTACTGCAAAGTATCCATTTAAAAATAACTGTGAATTATTATAGTAATATATGAGTGCATTCTCTCTCTTTTTTAAATATACATTATTTTTTAGAGCAGTTTTAGCTTCACAGCAAAATTGAGTAGAAGGTACAGAGAGGTCCCAGATAACCCCTATCCTCCTCTACACACAGTCTTCTCCATTATCTACATTCTGCACCAGAGTGGCACATTTTTTCCAATTGATGAACCTATATTGACACATGATTATCACCCAAAGTCTATAGTTTACATCAGGGTTCACTCTTGGTGTTGTACATCCTATGGGTTTTGACAAATGTATAACGACATATGTTCACCACTAGAGTATCATAGAGAACAGTTTCACTGCCTAAAAATCCTCTGTGCTCCACCTATTCATCCCTCCCTTTCCACTAACCCCTGGCAACCACTGATTTTTTTCAGTCTCCATAGTTTTGCCTTTTCCAGAATGTCGTAGAGCTGGAATCACGCAGTATGTAGCCTTTTCAGATTGGCTTCCTTCGCTTAGGCATATGCATTTAAGATTCTTCCACATCTTTTCGTGGCTTTTTTTTCCCATTGAATTCTACTTTTAAAAATTTTAAGATTGTTACCAGCTTTGTTTTTGCTAGTTTTGAGCTAGTATATCAATGTATATCAAATTTTCTGAGTTTTTGCTTCACACGTGTCTTGTAAGTGACATATATTTAGAATATCTTTTGTAAGACATCATGAAAGTTCTTTTTAGTAGATGAGTTTAACTTTACTCTCATAAAGTATATTATCTTTGCATCATTATATTTTGTTATTTTTATTTACTGTGCTTATTTTTTTCTATTTTTTTGTTTTCCTTGAATTATCTGATTTTTTGTTCTATTTTTTTATTGTTTTGACTTTTGTATTTCTTTTAATTCCTATACTAATTTTCATTCCAGTAGTTATCCTCAAGTTTTTGACATCAATATCTTAGACTTAATTGTTATGTCAAACATAAACATTGGTCATTGGTAATATCCTATCCCTGAAAAGGAGAAGAACATGACTATCTTCTTACCTACTCCAACATTCTGTGTTAATCCATGTCACTTCTTGGCCCAACACACTTGTTTCACATTCTGTCTTGGAATTTAGTTCTAAATCATCGCCAAATAATTTTAATGATTACTTATCAAATTTCAGTAACCTATATTCATTTCTTTTTTCAATTCTTATTTATAATACTACTGTTTTCAAAGTCTTTGCCAAAGGAATCTCTTGGTACTACTTTCTTAACGGACATATATATGCACATACAAGAGCAAAGATAAAATAAATATCCTTTCAGATCTATAAGGCTCATTGAAATTATACATATAATATAGTTTATATATAATTTATGTATGGTATATTTATATATATTATGTATAATTTACATACTCTATAATAGTTATATATAATTTATATATACTTTATATATTACATAGTATATAATGTATACTATACTATGACATATAAACTGTATTGTATATTATATATATAATTTCAGTGAGCCTTGATTATATGAAAGGATATTTATTTTATCTTTGCTCTCGAGTTATGGAAAAAGAAATTATTATAATTTATAATTCTAGGTACACTGTTATGTTTCCTCAGAATGTTAACAACATTGATTTATTGATTTCTTCTTTTTAATATTGCTGACAGGAAGTCTAACATTATTCTAATCTTTTTTTGTTTTTAAGCAACTTCTCTTTACTCATTGTTTACTTTTAGGAATTTGTTTATTTATTTCTGTTTGCCTCAGAACTGTCACTTTTATGTTTTATACTATTTGACACTTGGTAGGTTTTTTCTATCCAAAAATAACTAATTCTTTAGGTCTAGGATATTATAACAAATAATTTTTTTTTTGTTTTTGCTGAGGAAGAGTCACCCTGAGCTAACATCTGTGCCAATCTTCTTCTATTTTGCATGTGGGTGGCTGCCGCAGCATGGCCGCGGATGAGTGGTGTAGGTCTGTGCCTGAGAACTGAACCAGGGTGCTGAGGTGGAGAGTGCCAAACTTAACCACTAGGCCATGGGGCTGGTCCCACCAATAATTTTTTTAAAACGTTATTTCCTGTCTATTTTTCACATTTTCTTGTTATGAACTATTAGAATATGAGGAAAGAGTTAACATAGCATAGCTGGTTGCTGAATCCTTGCATGCCTCCATGTGAGCCTAGTTTCATGATTGATCCACAATTCCTTTGAATGTGGCCCTCAGAAAGTTCTTTATGTTAATGATTAAAGATATTCTTTTGTATAGCTAGAGGAATGGACTGTGCCATTCTAGCTTGTAAGGATTGCTTTGCACAAAAATCAAGGTTAGTGATGTGCACCTGGTTTCATTTTTGGGGTCCTGAGTTTTAATTACCATGACAGTTTGCTTAGCAGAATATGCCTATGTGACCAGAGCCATAAAAGCCTCAGACTCTAAAGACTTGAGCAGATTTCTTCGAGTAGAGACTTTTCACACAGATTCCTGTGGTTCACTGCTAGAGAGAAAGCATATCCTGTGCTGAGACATAGAAGGACTCAGAAGATTGCACCTGATCTCTCTGGACTCCATCCAATGCATATATTTTTATTACTTCTACTCTGCGTCTTTTTGCTGTAATAAACCTTGGCCACGAGTAAAACTTGTTCAGAATCTTGTGACTCAAACTAATGGGGTATTGAGTTACCCCCAAAACAACAAAGGTTGGCACAGTTGAATCTATATCCTATTTCTTTTCAGTTTTCTTTCAAACTTTTCATCTGTTTTTATCCTTGCTGTCATTTGAAATTCTTTAATTTAATTTTCTAGTTTACCAGTTTTCCTGTAAATGAATCTAGTTTCTATTTTTTCTATCTATTGAGGGGTTTTTGTTATTGTTGTTTATTTCAGTAATTATATTTTCCATTTACAAGGTCTTGATTTGGTTCTTTGCAAAATTTCTGGTTCTTTTGCAAAATTGCCTCTTCTTGATTTATAGCCATTTGTTCTTGTTACATAACCTACCATCTTTGCTTCATGGATATGATTGCATACTCTGTTTAGACAGTATATATGAGTATTTAAAGTTTCTTCAGATTGTGATATTACCATTTCCACAAGAACAAGTTCTTCTTTTGTTGAGAATATTGTCTCTTTTCATCTGTTGGCCATTCTCTGATGGTTGTGTTGTCATCTTCTGCTGGAATATCTGTCTGTATTTATTTATTTATTTACCCATGGTATAACAATTACTTGGCAGGGAGAGAGGTGATGACCTTATGACCATGTAATCCCTAGCTACTTAGGGTGGCACTGTTTCACCCTTGGCTTTGGAGGGGAGAAGTGGAGGAAATAGAGAGGGGGAATTGTAGGTTCAGCTCCCAAGTTTGAAATGCATTAGACACTAATGCCATGCATTCTGTGACATCTCAGCCACCAGGAGAGTTTGGTAAAATCAGCACTCGCTTATATTTGTATTTTCCTTAATATTTATATGTCTTACTCATGTAAATTTTCCTTTTTCTCTGTTTTATTTGCATTATATTTTATAAGGTGTTGTGTAATATATATTAATTTATGTTTGCATAAATTCTTCTTGATACCCGGAAATATATTGAAGCTGTTAAATACCCCTAGGGACATCTCATTCACCACATCTCCATTTTAATTTATTTGTCCAGCTTCTTGCTTGCCCCAGATTGCATCACTGCCTCAGGCAGATGTGATGTTGAACAGTTACCGCTGATTGTTTTCAACAAATACCCTAGGGAGAAGATTCTTCCCACTGTGCTAGTGTGAGTGCTGAGTCAAGTCAAATAAAGAAAATCCCTGTGATTGGAACTTTTTGAGGTAGCTGCCAGACAGATCAAATCATTAAAAATTCTCTGGGTATGCGATTCTTTGTGGAGCTCATATCCAATCTACCTTTTCCAGTGGCTGGTAGGATGCTGATTTTCACCACTAGTATGGTTACAAAGGTGTTGGTTTCAACGCTACTGCAAAGCTGGAAGGGAATTGAAACAGGAGCAGTTAAGATGTGACAAAACTCTGTTCTTATGGAGATTCAACCATTTTTGTTCTTTAATAACTGCTCCTCAGATTGTTGCAAGCCTTTGGTTAATTTCTAAAGTTCTGCAAAAGTTGATTTCCACAGTTTTTGATGGTGTTTTCACTGCTTTTTTGGAGAAGAAGATTTTCAGTGGTGCTTACCTTGCATTACTGTAACCCTCTCCCATATAGGTCCCTTCTAATATTGTTTTGGCTGAACCAAATCCCACAGTTATATCCAATGCCCAGTGTGTAAAAAAGTTCAATTCTACCATTTTCCAGAACCATAACTGGTTTTATTTGGTGAATGGCTCTAATAAATGTCAACCACTACGGTGAGTGTGTTAGACATTACTTGAAAAATCAGTTGAGTCTAATATGTTTCAAATTGCTTTGTCATGGTGACCCCTATCAATATAATTATCTTATAGTCAAATTTGTTTAGAAATGTCATGTTTCTTTTTTTTTTTTAAAGAATGCATTTTATTTTTGAGGAAGATTGGCCCTGAGCTAACATCTGTCACCAATCTTCCTCTTTTTTTTTTTTTTTCTCCCCAAAGCCCCAGTACATAGTTCTATATCCTAGTTGTAGGTCCTTCTAGTTCTTCTATGTGGGATGCTGCCTCAGCTTGGCTTGATGAGCTGTGAGTAAGTCTGCACCCAGGATCCGAACCAGCGAACCCTGGGCTGCTGAAGTAGAATGGGCGAACTTAACCTCTATGCCACCGGGCCAGCCCCAGAAATGTCATGTTTCTAATCAGAAAACAATTTCTAGCTTCTAACCAATAGCCAGCAAACACCTCTACTTTTAAGGATATTTTTATGTAACTGTATATTTAGCAATAATATTAAAATTAGACCATAAGCATTAAAATGATCTTTTTTTTTTTTTGTGAGGCGATCAGCCCTGAGCTAACATCCGCCAATCCTCCTCTTTTTTTTTTGCTGAGGAAGACGGCCCTGGGCTAACATCGGTGCCTATCTTCCTCCACTTTATATGGGACGCCGCCACAGCATGGCTTACCAAGCAGTACTTCAGTGCGCGCCCGGGATCCGAACCAGCGAACCCCGGGCCGCCGCAGCGGAGCGCGCGCACTTAACCGCTTGCGCCACCGGGCCGGCCCCTAAAATGATCTTTTATACCATATTATTATAATTCCATTTGTTTACTTTTTTGTGCATCTTTTATATCACCACAAGGACATTTAAGTCTGAATCTTGTCTGATTTTATAGAGAATGGGGTGATTGGGGTGTACTCTAATAGCGCACTTACTCTTAAAGGCAGTCCTTAATTAAAAAACAGTCAGTGACATAATTTTTCTAACCGATAGCAACATATATGTATGTTCAAATTTATACACAGAGATAGCAAAAGAGCCTCTATTCCACTATTTGAAAATAAATATAATATAACCTGAAAAGTTAATGTGTTTATTGTATATAATAAATTTAGATAGGTTGCTTCTTATTATAGTTTTTTAATATATATGCAGATTTACGTATCTTTTTGATTCAAACATTTGTAGAATTCTTTAAGTAGCTTCATAAAATCTCAGGTTTCTAGGAAACACAGTTGGGAGTTCTGAGACTATTTTTGGGGGGAAGTTCTCAAAGTGAATACACACCCATCGGTGTAAATATGGGAACACAGAAAAAATAATTAAGGCAAAGTTCAAATATGTTGAATCAAAAGTGGACAATGAATTAGCAGCAACTGAAATGACCAATTCAAATGGCATCTCTGTAAATATTACCCAGTCCCCAAAGGCGTAGATAATAGCTCTTTTCCCTGTGTTCCAATATTACTTTGTTAACAGCTCTATCTTACTACTAACTACTGCCTTCCTTGTAGTATGAATAAGTTTCTATTTCCCTTATGAGATTGTGAAGACTCCAGAGGAAAAACCAATTGTTAGGCATATTTTTAATGCATTCATCTCTAATAAATAGCAGAGGAAATACTCTTGAAATATTTGTAGAGTGAAACAACGAATGAATATGAAGTTGATAAAGTTAATCCAATAATTCTTTGCAAAAATTTGAGTGGCTTATAGTTTAGAGACTATTTTTCAGATATGAAACTGGTGCTTAAAATTATAAATCATTTTTGCCATGGAAAACATACTTTTTCTATATCAATGACATTAACACTATAGAAAAACATTGTCATTTATAAGCATGATATTTGTAGGAGTGAGGATTGGGTTGACAAGTGGATGTGATGATGACCTCACTTAACTATAATTTCAAATTGACAGCCAAAAATGTAGTTTGTGTTTTTGATACGGTAAAATGAGACATACACAGAGAAAATAAGTTTTCAGTAAAATATATATCTGTAGAGTCAGAGAAATATTATCATTATAAAAGGAAAGTTGGGTACAAATTAAAAAGTATACAATAGAATTAAATTAAATTATCTCCAAGGTCCCATCTAAATGATGAACATTTGTTTTATGTGTCCTATAATAAATGAATACTCAGTCTGACTTAAATCTGTATTTAGTAGAATTTTTGAGTAGCTGAAATCTATAGGATGTGAGAAAGCAGGACACTGAAAGAGTGATTTATGTCCCCTTCTAGAAGGTCAGAAATTGACTAATTTAACAATGAACTTTAAAGCTACATGGAGGTAGTGATGGGGATGGAGTGGAGGGACTATAACATGGCTTCAGTAGATTGACAGGGTTGGATTTCCTACGTTTGGGAAACAACAGACTCATTGTACATTAAGACAAATTCTTGGCCAACTTAATTTCAGATTTGTCACAGTAACAATAAGTCATAATTTACTGAACTTTTCTTTTATATTACTGATGCTTTGCTAAACATTTACTATTATCTTCTTTGATCCTTACCAGTGTCCAATGAAGTTAGTATTGGAAAGTAATTCTTGTCTTTCACTTGACAATTTTCTTTACAGCTTAGTAGCTACTCTTTCCAGGAGAGGACAGTATTGGAGAGAAAGTTGCTAGTCTCACTTCCATCCTGCCCTTTTACTCACTTCTCCTCATCAAAAGAGAAATTGTATTTCTGAGTAGTGAAACTAGAAGAACTCAGCACGTGCAGGATACAGTCTCTTCTAGGGGCTGCCTGCTTACACATGACACACACTCTGTCTCTCTTATTCTGTATGGAAAGTGCTAAAACTGTCCAACTGCTTTGCCTGGATGGGGGGAAAGTAACAATTTTGACTTTAGAATTTAATCAGTGTTTTCTGATCTAGAGTACCAAGATTAAAATGGATATTATGAAGTCTAACTTATTCCTGGATATAACTTTCATTTGGATCTAAATTTAAATAACGTATATATGTAGCTACCTTTTAGAGTTGTAAAAACTGAGGCTCAGAGAGATTTAACCATAATCTCTCTTAAGGTTGTATAACTTATAAATAGTGAGCTGAGGTTTAAAATACAGATCTTTCTGAACGTCTTGCTTTCACATGCTCTTTGTAATCCCTCCACTCTCACATCCCTACCCAACACACCAATCCCTCTGGAGAGAAGATTGAGGAGCTTGAACTGTGTAACATGTGCCCATATGTAATGTACTATAAAATTTGCCATTTTCAGCATGTGTTGGCATAAAACTGTAACTATTGTAAAAAAAAATAAGTGACTAGATTAGAAAATATTGTATAAATATGGTGCCTTTGGTCCGATGAACATGTAAATGGTTTAGTCAATTTGAATGACCCTTCCTTATGCTACAGAATGAAGGAATAAATACATATACCATGGGTAGACTCGATTGGCTGCTTTTTAAGAAATAAACTGAATCTTATAGTGTTGAGTCATATTCACATTAAGGTAATTTAGCTACAGCTCATCCCAGTGGCTGAAGAGAGACTTAACCAGAGTTGCAGCCCTTAGTCCTTCTGTTTCTCACCCTGTGGGAATCAATCTGGTGATTCTCAGCCACAGAGTCTCCAGGAACAGAGCAGATGGCATCTGGACAAAGCTCAAGGCAGCAGAGATTATAGTTTGTAAGATATAAGAAGAGAGTAGGACTTGGGATTCTTTAGGGAGGGACAGTATGTGATTGACCCAAGGAAGGGAGCAAAGACCTTGGATGATAAGGACAAAGTTGGGAGTGGAGGCAGGAAAGAGACTATTGGAAGAGTTGGAGGGATTAGTGTATCAAGGTCATTTATTAATAAGTAAAGGCTACAGAATAACTTAGTGCCAATCTAATTTCATTATTTTCTTCTCTACCTATAGAATCATTACAAATGTGGCATCCCATTTTCCACCTTTCCTCTTACCTAACCAGGGAATTAACGAGGCCCTGGGGATGGAGGAGGAGGCCTGATAGTGGTGGTTTTCTGCTCTGGGTTTCAGAGGTACATCCATCACCAACAACAAACTAACATTTATTGAGTAGCTACACTGTGCAAAATTCTAAGTAAGTCTTCAAGTGTTTTATCTTATTTGATCTTCATAAAAACCTTGAAATAAGTGCTATTATTATTCTCAGGTTATAGATGAGGAAACTGAAGTAAAGAAAGGTTAAACAATTTGTCTAATGTCACATAGCTGGTAAGTTGCCTGGTGCAACAGGATTCAAATCTTGGGGCAGCCTGATTCCAAACTCTATATTATTAACCATTAAATATTACCTCCCCAAGAAAAAGAAATTACTGGGAGAAAACATGGATCTTTATACTTGGAAGCCTTATGTCCTTGAATTATACAAAGAAAGTTCAGGTGTGAAGGCAAGTTATTTCAAAGACTGAAGTGGGAAGTGACCTCTTTCTTGCCACCACCAATTGAAGGCAAGAGCGCTTCCTCATTTTCTGGGATCTTGCATGTCCCAAATCAAGAGAGTGGGAAACAACCTAGGAATATTACTGATATGAAATTTTTAAAAGCAGTCTTGGTAAGTGGGGCTCAAAACTATTTGTAAAAATAATAAAGCAATGTGACATTTATGAAACACCAACTATTATGGAGCAATTCATATCTATTACATTAGTAGTAAAGAGCATCTTGCAGTGGAACATCCTCCCCTGTCTACATAATGAGGTTTTGCTCTGCCTTTGGAAACATAAGAGACTGAGTTCATTACACTAGAGCACAATTTTGTATCCTTTTCCTCTGCACTATATTGGCACATCAAGTTAACTTCTTTACTAAAAAAGAATTTAAATTCCAATGGAGTCCAATAATGGAGAGAGATATGAGGAGAAAATTGGAAAACAAAGTAGCCATCTACAACATGGTTATCTGAAAGGCCCTAGACATGACCCCTTGATTACTAGATAGTTAAAGTTCAAACCCAGGCTGTTATTCCTGCTCTATTTCTTTTCAGAGGATAGCTAGGGAGTTCCCCAATGGTTAAAAATGGGAGGTCTATCACAGGGCTTAGAGTTGGGGTTACTGCAATCTTGAATTAAGACAGCACAGCAATGAGGTCCTTGGTCACGAGAAGAGGAATAACGTGGTCTATGTCATCCTCTGTGCAAGGAAAGAGTTAACACAGCAGGTCTGGTTGTTCAGTAGAGTGATAGGAGATGGGGTTGAAGAGGTAGTCTGGGGCCAAAACATGGAGGGCCTTGTAGGTCATGATAAAGAATGTTGGTGTTATCTTAATTGTGATGTGGGCATCACTGGAGAATTTAAATAGGATGGTGATGTTATCTGATTTATGAGAATTTGGGGTACAGCGTTTGGGATACTATGTATAAAATGTGTTTTTAGGGGGAAAAATGGAAGTGGGGAGACCAGTTGCAGCAGCCGTGGTAATTGGCAATCACAGCTTGATATAATATTGTAGCAGTGGAAAGTAAGAAGTAGTGGGATTCAGAATGCAGAGTGGTGGATGAATGAATGCAACTTTAGTGTCATTGGGTCGTGTCATTAGGAATACCCCTGAGAATGACAGATGGCAGGTGCTTAGGATACCCAAGCACTAGCAGGTTTCATTTCTTTGAGGTCAGTTTGGGCTGAGGAGTAAACTCTTTCTGCTTTTTGCTGAGTTTTCTTCAGGAAGCAGGGACTAGAAAGAGAAGCTTGAACAAAGAAAAGATATTTTAAAAAAAACTATTGGAATTAGACAAGGAAAATACGGTGAAACATTTACTATCCTGCATTCTGGCTAAGTTTGTCAGTGGCCTCTTACTTAAAGATAAAAACTTTCAGAAGGTATCTGTATAAAAGACCTTTTTACTGCTTGTCTAGGCGTAGAAAGTAGGGTAACAATCTGCATCACACACACAGATTAATTGTCTCTATTGTAAGTTTCTTTTCCTTGCAGTAACAGAAACCTTCTGGTTTAAGTTCAGTTTATGTCCACCCAGCTACAGACTATGTTTCCCAGCCTCCCTTGGAACCATATATAGCTCTATGAGTACATTCTGGCTCAGGGAATATGAAAGGAATTATGTGTGCAACCTTACAAAAATGTCACAACCGTCCACTTTTTTTCCCACTCTTGGCTCAGACTGAAACACAGAAGACATGATGTGAGTTTGCTGCAGTCATGTAGATAAAAACACTAACTGAAGACATGGCAAAGTAGCGAGATGGAATCTGCATCCCTGCATGGCCTCACAGAGAAGAGCTACTCTGATAGTCCTCCACCTGAGGCTGTTACAACAGAGAATAATTGGCTTCCATCTTTGCTTGAAGAACTGTATTGTTGGGTCTCTTAGTTAAAGTAGCACAGACTGTAAGCTATCTAATACAGAATCATTACTTATTGAAATAAATGCAACTCAAAATTCACATAAATTATTGTATTATATTTCTACAACCATTTAAAGTATTGTAATCTTTTGTAGTTTATATATTTTTACTTTTTCTTGAGTTTATGAATCTTACACTGATAGACGATATTTAGTGGCGGATTAATGATCACTTTCCCACATAGCATATGAGATGTTAAGGGCTAGATTTGGTGTACCCCCAGAACTTGGTGTCAATGTCAGAAAATTGTGCCCTTCAAATTACATGCAATTAGAATCAATAAAAAAATGAAATTATTAACTTCAGAAGCAACATTCTGAAATATGATTTGTGGATGTATTGCTGATGAGAATTTGGTTTCTCTGAAATCTTATTAATCATACTAAAATGTAAATAGTGAATTTATGACCTAACTAGTTGTTGTGTGCCACCAATAGAACTGTGGTGCTTAAAAGAGATATAAATATTTTAAAGAGAACAACAGCATGAATTTGTCTTGTAGAGAGTACAGTCTTGTAGAGTGGTAGGCCAAGGCGAACACCACAATGCCACTTGGAATAGACATAAAAACAGGTTTTATTGGGGAAATTTATAATCAGAGGGGCAGTAAGATGAAGAATACTCTCCCCTCACACTCTTATCTTTTCTCCGAGAGGCATGCAGGGGTGAAACTACAAGGGGAAATTGCACAGGACACTGTGCTTCAGGAAAGGGGCCCTGTCACTCTCTTCTAACTTTTTATAGGACTGGTGTGAGAATGGCCTTGCAAATGTTTGGTGAAGGATGGAAAAGTAGTTAGATTAGCTGCCACCTGTTCAAGAGGAGGTTTCATTCAAAGACTTGGAACACCGTTTGTTAAAAAGAGTTGTTTAAACAGAGATGATTAACATCTGGAAGACTTGTGGGTGACTGACACCTTTGCAGTCCATTCCACTAGGGTGAAGGGGAGTTATTACTTTTTATTTATCTACTTAAGATGGTATCTATTGATTCCACGTTCTGAAATATGCATATATTAGCACATGTATACGTTTACCTCTCAACTTCTTTCCTCCCAACACCAGAATTTTCTTAGGTTTTTTATCTTTATATTATTAAGACCTATCAATGCCTTTTTTCTGGAATGATTATAACACAGATGCTCCATCCAAGACTTATTTCTTTAGATTAATATCTTGGTTGGTTTAATTTCAATACGGAATATATATGTGTGTGTATATATATATTTTTGTTTGTTTGTTTTCCCCAGTAAATTCAGAAGGGTGCTATATCTTAGTCCTGGTATGCTTTTTAAAAAATACTTTTAGGGGCCCCCCAGTGGCATAGCATTTAAGTGCGCGGGCTCCGCTTCGGCGGCCTGGAGTTCGCGGGTTCAGATCCCGGGCGTGCACCGTCACACTGCCTATCAAGCCATGCTGTGGCTGTGTCCCATATAAAGTAGAGGAAGATGGGCACGGATGTTAGCCCAGGGCCAGTCTTCCTCAGCAAAAAGAAGAAGATTGGCATCGGGTGTTAGCTCAGGGCTAATCTTCCTCACACACAGAAAAAATACTTTTACTTATACAAACTGATTAATCATTCTTCTTGTACTTGAATTTGTTAGTTTTCTCCCAACACCCATATTTGGTGTTCAATAACTTCACCATGAGTTTTTTTCTCTGGAATAGTATTCTTTTTTGACTAACAAACTTGGCTTTTCTTTACTTCATTTACATCTTTAAAAATTTTTTTGGCTCTGTTTACTCTTTTCCACGTTTTAGATCTCCTTTTACTTTTCCCATATCTACCATTCCCCTTACCATTTTCATTATTTTGTTTCTTTCCAGGTATATTCATTTAAACATGCTTTGCTCTGTGTAGTGGAAATGGCCCACACAGGGATTTTTTTCCCCATTGCCAATCCACCTCTCTTACCATTCTTCCTTGTTCCAAAAAAAGGAGCATTATTTGGGTCTCCCAGGTCTCTGCTATTTGAATTGAGGAAAATCAATAATTGTTAAAGACCTTGATAAATATCTTGGTACACTTCATTAATTTGGTCCAAAATGTACTGTCTTCAGCAAATAGCTTTCAGAGAAACTATTTTTTAATTTTAGCAATTTCCTAGTTGCATTGTAGATAACTTTTTTTTTTCTCTTTGTGCTCATTTTGGTAGACTTCTCTTTGGTGGGAAAAAATAGAATAAGCATGACTTCCATTAGTCATATTTTGCCAGATATCTCTCATTTTAATTGTTTTCAAAGGTTCCTCAACCTTGGACATAGGTAGTATAACCAATGAAATCCTAATTCCCATAAAGGAGAATTCACCTGAGACAAACATCCCATGATGCCATATTTAGTTGGCTAGTGGAGAGAGAAATTTAAAAATAAAAAAAGGCAGTGCAGTCTTACCATATAATCCAGAAATTGCACTTCTAAGTATTTATCCAATTGATTTAAAAATTTACGTATACACAAAAACCTGCAAGGTGAATGGATAAACTGCAGTATATCCATACAACAGATTATTATTCATTGATAAAAAGATATGAGTTATCAAGGCATGAAAAGACATGGAGGAAACTTAAATATATATTGCTATGTGAAAGAAGCCATTCTGAAGTCTATGATTCCAATTATATGACATTCTGGAAAAGACAAAAACTATAGAGACAGTAAAAAGATTATGGGGGCCAGGGGTTTGGGAGTAGAGGATAAGGGTGGAATAATCAAAGCAGAGGGGATTCTTAGGATGGTAAAATTGTTCTATATAATTATATAATAGTGGATACATGACATTATGCATTTGTCAAAACAAATAAAAGTTTGGGTAACATAATAGACGAAGAGAAGAAACCAATCTCCCATACAGAAGAAGAACAAATAATTTATGTAGATCCTCTGCCCTCAAGCAGAGAGAGCATAATTCCTCATTCCTTAAGTGTAGGCTGTGCTTTTGACTTCCTTCCAAAGACTACAGTATGAAAAGGGGGAAAAGAAAGTAACTTTACAGTGGAGAAATCTAACAATTACTGCCTCAGCCAGGTGATTAAGTTCAACATCAGCAGTCATAAATCACATTGATTGCTTGAACCTTTGATATGATGTGATGAAAATGGCACTTTATCTGTGTGTCCTTCGTGTCCCAAACCTATAACTCAAGTCTAATCATGAGAAAAGCATAGGACAAATTCCTGTAATGACGTATCTCACAAAATACCTGATTAGTGCTCCTCAAAATAGTCAGCATCCCTAAAAACAAGAGAAGTCTGATAAATTGTCATAGCCAAAAAGAATCTAAGGAGACACGACAACTAAATGTAATGTGATATCATGGATAAGATCCTGGAACAGAAAAGGGATATTAAGTAAAAACTAAGAAAATGTGAATAAACAATGGACTTTAGTTAATAATAATGTATCAAGATTGACATTAATTATAACAAATATACCATACTAGTGTAATACGTTAATAATGGGAGAATCTGAGTGTGTTGTGTGTTAGAAATCTGATCTATCTTCTCAACTTTTTTTTTTTTGGTAAATTTAAAACTGTTCTGGTGGAGATACTTTCAAATCTTTTTCTCACCTTTAAAATCAAATATTTTTGTCAATTTATGTTTGGCTTTATCTCCTTCAAATTCTCTCTTTTCTACCTTCACTCTTCAAAGGTGTACTGTTGGTACAGGTGGGAATGCTAACATTCAGGAGAAAAAGTCAAAAGAAAAGATGAAGGCTATCAAAGAGTACATAACTCTGCTAGACCTAGTTGGGATTGGCAGAAAAACATGGGCAGAACAATTTATTTCCCATGTTGAAGCCACATCTATGACAAAAAACAGTAGAAAGAGATTAAACCAGACACTTGCTAAATCATAATATCACTTATCTCATTGAAATCAACATGCAATTTACAAAAGAGTAAGATATTTATTCCCTTTCTCATTCTTTAGAGAATAAAGTAGTTGATGTAAAAGTAAAATAATCTGTCCCTCATGCAAAACGGCAAAAGCTTTCAGATGATTTTGCAGTTTTTCTCTGGTGGAAAAAGAAAATTAAAGATCACTGGAGTGACCAAAAAAATATTTTTTTGATTGGGAAAGATTCAGTGACATTGAACCCAGTGATAGTACCAATTGCTAAATTCTCATTAGAATCTATTAGAGGAAAGTTGAAGATTTGATTATATTAAGTGATAAGAGAGAAAGGAGCTTTAGGATCAGTGGGGAAAAAACTACAAAAATAATTGATTTCTTACACTATAGTTTAAACCTATCTCATAGAGTAATGGAATTCAAGAAAAAAAATTGACCTCTAAGTAAGACGTGAAATATTTTTTACATATATATAAGTGGCTGCAAAGTGGCCTGCCAAAGAGAAAAGAATGACCTCTGTGCATGGATATCAGACTTTCTTCAAAAGTAAAAAGCCATGCGGAAGCCCTCAGTCCATCTCACATGCCACAAAACTGGTCGGTCAAGGGTTATGAACCTGCTGAAGCCTCAAACAGATAACTGAACCATTAAACTTGCACAGTCCAATGTTAACAACCCTGAATGTCTCCATGATTTGCCAGAGGAAGAATGGTGAGAGGATGCTTTTTCTCAACTACTTTTCTCCCTCTGCTCTGCTTGACTATTTCCAATACTTGATGGTCATGAAAAATGTATCAGCATCATTTCAAAGAATTCTCTTGGAATCAAATATTAAAACAAATTTATTGGATAATTATCATTAAACTAAGAAAAGAAAAATGTCATTGCCTTTTTACTTAGTCTTCTGCCTTTATTTTTTATTTTGATATTTTTAATTTTGTAAATTATTTAATGTTTTGTCTTTATTATTTTTATATAAGTATATATTTAAAAATATATTTGACAGTTTAATAAGATCGTTCATGAATTTGAATCTCTTAAACCCATATCCCACCCCCACAAATAAATCCTTAGTTTCTTCAATCAATAATTCTTTCAAAAATCTAACCCTGACATTTGGGGAAGAATTTTTAAAATTATAGTGTGATTCCATAGAAATAATTATTTATTTCCACAAAGTTTAGTGTTTTTTTCAAAATAATTAGTCAACATCAGTTATAAGGCTACTCGAAGTTTTCTCATTTCTTGATTAGATTCATGAACAGAAATAAAAATTTTAATCTAAGTTAAATATGTCAGGGTTGTCACAGGCATAAAATTAAATGTTGTACTTTATTTGGCCATGTCACTGCTCATTAATTGCAATTTTTCAGTTTTTTTTATTAGGGGTAAAATATGTAATATAAAGTTTGCCACTTTAACCATTTTTAAGTGTACAATTCAGCAGTGTTAGTCATATGCACAATGTTGTACAACCATCATCACTATTTATTTTCAAAACTTTTTCATCAATGCAAACAGAAACTCTGTCACCATTAAAGAGTAAACTCCCCATTCCCTTCTCTTCTCAGCTCCTGGTACTCTCGAATCTTCATTCTGTTTCTGTTCAATTGCCTCTTCTAGATATTTCATGGAAGTGGAATCCTATGATACTTGTTCTTTTGTGTCTGGCTAATTTCATCTAACATAATGTTTTCAAGTTTCACCCACGTTGTAGCATGTGTCAGAACTTCATTCCTTTTTGTGGATGAATAATATTCCATTGCATGTGTATATGCATTTAATTGTAATTTTTGAAAAAAATCCTTCTGGATTTGTGCAATGCAGAAATTCCTTTTGTTGGAATGAAAGTTAGTGATAAATATTTAAAAATTTATTAAACATTTTTTCCCCTTTTTTAGCCTGTGGTGGAAATTATAGACTGATAAAGTCCAGATTATGAAATATCATTTCTGGATTTTCACTGTTATTTTAATGATGCTTTGCTTTTTCAGTTATAGTTGCTCTTGAAACATAAAACATAGTAACTCAGTGAGATTAAATAGAACAAGGAAAGTTATATACCTTTTCTGTAAGTTTAAGCTTTCTATGATATGACAAATATTTGTCAAGTATACATAACTCTTATACCTGACAACACTACAAAACCTTCTACTCAAGATGGATCACAAAATTTCACAAAGATCTATCATTGTACATAGCTCAATGTATCAACTAAACTGAGAGAAATGCAGAGAATACCCTTCTAGGATTGATCGCGGAGTGTGCTATTGATGGTATCAGTTGTTTTTTACTATAATAAGTTTGTTACTAAGATTGTATTTTATTCCAAAAACACAGTTTCGGTCAGGTGTTTGAAACTTTCAGTATATTCCCCAATGACATAATGTTTGAAAAATTGGTTAGTCTCCCTATCAATCCTCTTATTCAATATATTGCTAAATCTGAAAACTCCGTATTTCGTGTCACCAAAACTGCTGTTCCAGTTTCTTTTTCCTGAAAATATTCCTAGTAGTGATTTCAAAACAACTTTCTTTCCATTTATTCCATCCAGAACTTCAGTACTTCTTGCCACCAGTATCCACATCTTATTCTTGGAAGGAAGCAATCCTATCACCTGGAATTGGGATGAAGACAGGATTTCAGTGGCAGATTAGAAGCAGAAATATTGACTAAAGTTGGATATTTGCCCAATTTAATTCAATGAAATTAATTAATTGAATTCAGAGAGCATCATTTATATGTATTCTAAAAGGTATAGAGAATATAAAGATAAATGAGACTCAGTGTCTGACCTCAAGGAGCTTGTAGTTTAAGGAACACAGAAAAGATTAAGATTCCTCTGATAAAAGACCTGTTCTGGAAAGCACCATATACAAGTGTTAAATAAAATTATATGAATGGAGATATTGAGTACGTCTATTTGAGAAATCATGGAACATTCATAGAGCAGGCAACAGTAGAGATGAACCCGGAATGATCTAGGGATTTTTGAAAATCAGAGTTGGGAGCTTGGCCCCCATGAGCAGGAATGTTGCTTCAGTAGTTATGTATGGGAAGTTTTGAAGTACGGCACAGCTTTTCAGTTCCTAATCTGGAAAATGTTAATGAACTGAAGGTGAAAATTGGAAAGAGACAGCATTCTCTGGAGGCGTGTTGTCCTGTCAATGTTTGTGACTGTGACAGGCCTGTGCACATGATTTTACTGAGAAATTAAAGCCTGGAAATGACAGAAATTTTTGTCTGTACCTGAATTTGAGTTTAACTGAATTAAAAATCATGAGTGAACAGTGGGATAAATGTCTACTTTAACAAACCTTTTTTTCTCTTTTCTCATTAAAAATTACATAAGTAATTCATGTTTGTTACTGAAAAATTAAAGAATACTAATGAGAAAAAAAGAAGAAATAATTCCAAATCAACGTTTTAGTAAAATATGTCAATATAAAAAGGCATTCAGTTTTTCATTAAATAATAAGAATGTCCACATGAAAGTAAGAATATGAAAAATAATTTATCAGCTTTGAAGCTGGGGGAAAGTGCCAACATTACTTTATAAATCTATAACAATTTCTGTTAGCTGTGTTACAGATGAGACTTTTTAGAATAAGTCTCCAGGTACTGAAGGCAGGCAGTTTTTTGAAAATGTAAATAAAAGGCATAGAGTATCATTACAAGTAATCCTAATTTGAAAAGATGAAGGCTAGAGGAAAAGGTAGATGATGGGAGATGTGGAGACTATTAATGTTGAACAGGCTGACCTCATAGACACCAAAATTTCAGTGCCTTAAAAAAAACATTTTTCCTTTCTCATCTAATAGTCCTTGGGCTGTTATTCAGGTTGATAGCTGACCTTTCTCTGTGCAAACATCCAGGGCAGACTGATGGCTACTCTGCCATCATGTGCTTTTGCATATGCTGCTTAATAATAAACCAACGTAGATTGCAAGATCACCAGACGCATGAGCATCAGCCAGAAGTAATGGATGGGAAACATGGAGGGTTGCTCATGGGAGGCTTCTATTGGCCAATCTTGGACATAGTAAGCATCACTTCTCCTTATAGTCCATTCATTAAAACAATCATGTGTCCACATGCCATTGCAAGGGAGGCTGAGAGCTGCAGTCTAGCTGTGTCCCCCAGAAAAGGCAACCCATATGCATTTATTTTGTGTGGGTGTGTTTCTTTGGTGGGCAGCTAGCTATCTGCCACAGAGATTATTCTACGCTTGGCACTATTTACTATTTAATTATGGCCATGTGAAAGAAAATCTCTGGGTGGACTAATATTTTCTACTTTATATTGCATAACTTTGCAGCAAATGCATATTATTGGTTTAATAAAAATTTTTAAAAATCAACGAGGTGAAAATCACCCCAAATGTCATGATCCAGAGTATACCCACTGTTAATATGAATATATTTGTGTTGATGTCCTTTTAGATCAATCTCTATCTGTTCTATATCTAATCTATCTATCTATCTATCTATCTATCTATCTATCTATCTATCTATCATCTATCTATATCATCTATCTACCTACCTAATATTGCTCCCTTAAATTTGCCAAAGATTATAGTTGTCAACAATGAAGTCAAATCTCATTATTTTAAGTGAAAATCTACTTATTTTAAGAATCAGATATCTCACAGACTCATTGGGAGCACTAGAATACCAGATTTTGATGTTATGTTTGTTTCTTACTGGTTATTTAAACAGCTATTTTTATTGTATATGTAGCTAGCCATCCACTGACCTCTATTATAAGTTCCAAGAGTTTTACAGTTTACTTTTTTATGCTCTTCAGATAGGCAATTATATCTGCATAGTAATATTTATTTTTTCCTTTGTAATAGTTGCTTTGTTTTTTTACATTTCTTTTCCTACTGCATTGACTATCATACCAAAATAATACTAAATAATACATACTTTTTCAGGGCCTCTCTAAATAAAACAGATAAATAGTTGATGACACTTGAAGGCATAAAACTTGTTTTAAGCAGATATTTGATAATAGGAAATCGTTATTGGGCCTAAATATTTTGCTATCCATGTTTGCTTAGGGAGTTATTTTTATGGTGCATACAAGAGAAAATCAGGGGTTCTCAGACTCCAGCATGAAACTGTCATGTAATTAGACTGATGGCTTATGTAAAAGTAACATTTTTTATAAAAAATTACTTCGATGCAGATTAATAAAGAGGAGAAAATAAAATCATTGGTAATTCCATTGTTCAGAATGATCTGATAACATCTATGTATCTACGTTCATACACACAACACATACACACACACATATACACACACACAATTTTTTTTTTTTTTTTGGTGAGGAAGATTGGCCCTGAGCTAACATCTGTGCCAATCTTCCTCTATTTTGTATGTGGGACACCGCACAGCACAGCTTGATGAGTGGTGTGTATGTCCACACCTGGGATCCAAACTCGTGAATCCTGGCCGCTAAAGCAGAGCATGCAAACTTAACCACTATGCCACCTGGCTAGCCCCACACACACATTTTTTAAAGGCTAGATTGTATGATCATTTTGCATATGCTGCTTAATAATAAACCAAAAGTGGTGCCGGCCTGGTGGTGCAAGCCGTTAAGTGCGCGTGTTCTGCTGCGGCGGCCTCGGGTTCGCTGATTCGGATCCCGGGCTTGCACCGACGCACTGCTTGGCAGGTCATGCTGCCGTGGGATCCCATATAAAGTGGAGGAAGATGGGCATGGGTGTTAGCCCAGGGCCAGTCTTCCTCAGCAAAAAAAAGAAGAGGATTAGCAGATGTTAGCATGGGGCTGATCTCCTCCCAAAAAAGAAAATAAATAAATAAATAAATAAACCAAAAGTATATTCTTGTGTTAGTAAATCATCACATTCCATTGCAAAAATTGCTATAATTTATTTATTTACTCCAGAAAGCTGTAACTCCAGATTTGAACTTATGAGGATACCTTATTTCTCCACATCTAAGCTATCATTTTATTTTACACTTTTTAAAATCTGAGTTTTTTAAATTTAGTAAGCTTATGGTTCAAAGCCCTTTAAAAGCCAAAATTATATTTTATTTACAGTATTACCAAGCATTTTATTTACAGGTCTAAAATGTTATTTTAAATCATTATATGTCTATATTTTGTCATGTAGACTGATTAGCAGGTAAATACAATTCTTTCCTTTATTTTGAATTACACTGACTTACAAATAAAGTTAACTGAATAATACATTTTAAATTCATTCAGTGTCTAGGAGAGTAATGATGCACAAAGGAAAGATTAATCAGAATAAGAACAGATGTCAAAAAAATTGTATTGGGCTCCCATAGCATATAACTTCTACAGAACTTTGTGAAAATTTTCCATTGTTACACTAAACTTTGTGATGTAATATCAATTAATGTTAGCTAAAGAACGTCAATTAATAATAGAAGTCTATCTTTGTTTTAAAGGTTTCAGATAGTATAAGTTCTTATTTGCATTAACTTTGTCCTAAATACTCAGGTTAAAACAAATCAAAGAGAACTTTAAAATTTTAGTTCTGCGTACAGTTTATATTAATATAGGCATTAAAAAACAATCTTTTAAAAAACAGAAAACTAGGGCTGGCCTGTGGCTTAGTGGTTAAGTGTGCGTGCTCCGCTGCTGGCGGCCCGGGTTCGGATCCCAGGCGCACACCGACGCACCGCTTCTCCGGCCACGCTGAGGCCACGTCCCACATACAGCAACTAGAAGGATGTGCAGCTATGACATACAACTATCTACTGGGGCTTTGGGGGGGAAAAAAATAAAAAAATAAAAAACAGAAAACTAATAGACGTTAGAAACTTTAGAAATATAGGTAAGTAAAATAAAAATTATCCCCACTCTTACCCTACAATGTTACCATTTCAGAGTTTTGCCTTCCAGATAGATACACAATCCGAACATACTAAATTTACTGTTTCATAATGTATTATTTTCATTTAATTTAAAAACATCCTTCCATGTTATTTAATTTCTTTGAATCACAATTTTTAACTAGAGTGATCTATTTTGTGTTTTTTCATAACTCGTAACAGCATTTTTTCTCAAATATTTTGTTTATAAAGAACAGTGTGTGGAAAGTCTTTGCGGCTAAATTTTTGTGTATATTTTCAGTTATTTTCTTATGATATAGTCTTAGAATTGGGGTCTAATGGAAAATTATTTTTAATGAAATTTTCTACTTCAAAATTTTATTCAAAAATTAATATTTCTACAGAATATTTTATTGGGTACTATGCAATTAAATTATAAATTAATGACAAATAGACAAATAAAACTCCCTGTATGTTTGAAAATTGGGAACTCAAACATGAAAGTACCTAAACTCAAACTAAAATATAAAACCTATAGAAAATTTTGTATTTTTCATTTCTAGGAATAAGGTTGGGAATAAAATAAGTACCTAAATAAATAGAAGCTAATAAAAACTCATAGTATGATTTCAACTTCGTGTAGTCACCCAAAAAACCAATGACGTATAAAAATAAGTTTGAAAATCCCTGGACAGTCAGAGGCTAAATGAAGAAACATGCATATTGCAGCCCTAAATTTAACTTTTTGGAGAACCACCAATGTGGCTAGTCTCATTGACCTTGGAGACATATAGTTCAGAAATCTAGGCAGAAATCAAATCATGTATCTCAGCTGAAGGGGCCACTCGGTGATTTCCCCATAAGATGCTTCGGAAGTTGTACTGAAGCTATACTATATTGACTGAACAAAATATACATTTTTTTAATGAATCTTGACTTTGGAATATTAAAACAATTTCACTGAAACTGATTTTTGATTACAGTGGCTATATCTAACAACCTTGGAAAAAGAGATCATATCTTTAGCATTCAAATGCCTAATCTGATGAGAGGGTATCTTAAGAGTCTGCATAAGCCCTAAGGCTAGTGCTTTTAGGACTTGAAAAAGGGTACATCAAGGCAAGCATAGTTCTTTTATGATCTGATTTACTTGTGCTTTCATAGATCTGGACAAATGTTAATTCAACTGTAGCAGCAACTTTAATTTTTATTTGATTTCCTTATGCTTTCCCTCTAATGAGGTTGAAATAATATCTTAATTGTGGTGATGGTTTCACAGGTGCATGCATATGTTCAAAACCACCAAATTGTATACATTAAATATGTGCTGTTTTTTTGTAGAACAATTATACCTCAATAAAGCTGTTAGTAAAATAATAATATTTATATAATATATATCCACAGGGTAGGAAAGGTAATCCATTGAAAACTAGCTATTCATTTCTTCTGTTCTCATTCATTCATTCATTAGTTCTTTTCTTACTATTGTGCATTTCATGTTCCAGGTACTGAACTGGACACTGGAGATGCCAATATGAAGAAGGCATTGTATTTTGGAAGAGATAAATGTAGATTTTTATGATAATATAATGTGCTGTGTTTGGGTGCTGTAATTGGGAGGCAGTATTCTTAGCAGCTTCGGCTCTCAAATTGTTCTGTATGAATTCAAAGCATGCTCCGCATCTCACCAGCCAAGCGGCCTTAGACAAGTATTTGATCCCTCTGCACCAAGCTCCTCATCTGTTAGATGAGGTTGATAACAGTACCTACATTGTGGAATTGGTTTGAGGAATAAATGCAGTAACACTTGTCTCCAAAATAGTGAGTGACACATAATTATACATTAGTGTTGGCCATCATTATTGCTGTTCTTGGTATTATAGAATGGTTGTGCTAAAAGGTCAAAGAGGAAGGAGTGACTGATACAAAGTGGGAAGGGGAGGGGATTATAATTTGGTAGAAAAGGGAGCAAAAGGCACTCCAAGTGGGAGATGGAGGGAAGATAGTGCAGAGCAGTGAGGTATAATAAAGCAGAGCAGGTTCAGAGAACAGTGACCTTTTATATTGCAATTGATGTGAAATGGTGAGAAATTTGAACTTTATCTTGGAAGCTTTTAAGTCTTTTAAGAAAAGAAGTAACATGATTAGATTTGAATGTGTGGAGGAGATCGAGGTGGGTGGGGAAGGTATGATAAGAAATGTGGACAACAGATCTGAATGTGGGCAGATGGGATTAGAGAGAATTATGAGTGTCAGTCAAATTGTCCAAGTGAGAGACTAAAGACTTAATCTAAAGCTAGAACATGGAAGATGTAGACCGAAGCATATGTTTACAAATTATCTAAGACATGTATGTGATGAGCAGGTAGGATTTAAATCTGATTCTCAGATTTCTAGTTTGTGCAATTGAGTAAATGATGATGCTATTAGTGAAGACAGAGGAGACGATGATGCTTTTTACAATTTTTTTTTTAATTTTTTGTTTATTGCAGTAACATTGGTTTATAACATTGTATAAATTTCAGGTGTACATTTTAACATTTATTTAGCTCTTAATTTGTACCAGGCTTTGCTCGAGATACTTTTTATGTATTAACTCGTTTAATTCTCACAAAATGCTGCAAGATAATACTATTTTCATTTTCCAGATAAGGAAACTGTAGGACATGAAGAAAGAGTAACTTGCCCAAGGTCACATAGCTAGTGACCAGTAGAGTAGGATTCCAAATGTGGTCGAATAGTTGAGGGGCCTGTGCCTTTGAGTTCCACGATATATAGCCTCACTACTAAGGAAAGAAACAGCTGTGAGGAGGAAACTGGGGGGTATGAAGATGAATAAGGCCTAGCCTTAGGAAAGGACTCAAAACGAAGGCTTTAGTATTCTTTCTGCAGCAGTCTATGCATTTACCGTGTCAACACAGCGTCACTTGAGTCCATCATTTTAACTACTAATCAACTTGATTGTGTCTTTATTACAAATGTCTCTTACTTTCAACCAATGGGCTAGTAACTCCATCAAAAATAATGTGGGCTTAGTCTGGAATAACTTATTGTTTACCAATATATGCTTGCTCCTAGCGGTTAGTTACCGTTTTCACTTTAAATGTTCATATTTTCTATTATGCTGAGCTTTGTTTTATCTCTTTACGACTGGAGACTCTTTTTTATATTTCCCAGACATATAGCTAATTAGATATTTATTTATTGATGTGGATCAGGGTGATGGCAATTAAATATAATCCTAAATCTATGTCTTGAGAAACCAGTAAGGATCCTTTCAAAATTCCATATTGGCTTATCATTATATCTTTCTGTTAACTGGATGTTTTTATCTACATTACTAAACCATTAATTATGGTTAAATATGCTAATGAACAACTCTATTTCTACTATATTATGTGTTCCATGCTATTAAGGGACCTGTTTATTACGTATACCAAACCATAAAATGTTAATGTCATTTTACTTAATAAATGGCTACGTATATTAAAATAAATTCAAGGGCTAGGCGAGTTTATAGATCTGATGGGAATTCCACATGCTTATGTAGCTTGCACAAGCTTTAATTCAGTGATTACACATCTCCTACTGATGATTAGTCCTACAAATCTAGAACATCAACAACGTGAATACAATCTCTGCAATTAATGAATGGTTTTCTCGCTTGATGTGAGAAGGCAACAAAACATACGAATATCTACTATTAGTTTCAAATTTAATAATTAAAATACTTATTACCAAATTGTTCTTTTAAAGTAGGACAGATAAAAAAATAAAAATACAAGTTTGAATTGCCTCAATACCCAACCAAATTGCAAATACACTCATTTATTAATGCTCCACTCGAATCTGGAGGCTGGCAATCTTGTAGAGTCTCAGTTAGCTTTCTCTCTCATTCTCCACAGAAGTTATTTCAAATCTTCTCCGTCTCTCAAATTTCCTATGAAATCAGGGCCCTGCTCATTATCAGAGGATAAATTCATCTCATAAGTATTAGAGAAAATGAGAATCGTAGATTGGAACTGCCTCCCATTCCTTCTTTCCTCTGGCGACAGTTCAAGAAGTGTCTTTCCTCCTAAGGCCATTCTGAATTAGCATTTCCTGCCTTCTCCTCCAGGAACTTGCTCTATCAATAGCTCTTTTCTTTTTTATCTCCATTGTCTCCCTTCCTGGTACCCATTCCCGACATTTAAACATGCTTGAGTCTTCCCATCTGTATTAGTTTCCTAGAACTGCTGTAACAAAGTACCACAAACAGAGTGGCTTAAACAACAGAAATTTATTGTCTCACAGTTCTGGAGGCTAGAAGTCCTAAACCAAGGTATCCATAGGGCCAAGCTCCCTCTGATATCCATAGGGAAATCCTTGCTTGCCTCTTCCCTAGCTTCTAGTGGTTTCCTGGCAATTTTGGTGGTCCTTGGCTTTCAGCTGTACAAATGCAATATCTGCCTTCATTGTCACATGATGTTCTCCCTGTCTGTATCTGTTTTCCATGGCTGTCTTCTTATAAGGACATCAGTCATATTGAATTAGAGTCCCATCCTACTCCATTATGACCTAATATTAACTAATTACATCTGCAATGACCCTATTTCTAAATAAGGTCATATTCTGAAGTACTGGGGATTAGGACTTCCAACATATCTCTTTTTTTTGGAGGGGACACAATTCAACCCATAACATAGTCTTAATAAAACACAAGAGCTAAATTAAAATTTAAAAGATTCTTTAACCAGACTTCATGTTTCAGTTACCATTTTTATCTTCTCATCCCTTTATAATCAAACTTTTGAAGGTTTTGCCAAAAATTTCTGCCTTTACTTCCCCATAAATCCATTCACTCTTTATCACGCTCCTAAAGAATATTGGCTTTCCTTGTGTATGTATGTGTGTGTTTTTGTCCTGATTACATAAAAACAAATATTCGCTCAACTTGACAGTTCTATTTCTCAGTGGCAAGTAGTAAATTAACATTTGATTTATATATAACAATAAAGCTATTATATATTTAGCATTTATTGTTCCAGATATGCTGATAAATACATCTCATTTTACTCTTGCCATTTTAAAGATAAAAGATATAAATGACTTTGAAGTTCTTAGTAAACTTTGTTCATGTGAGACTCTCCACTGGGAAACATATTCTTCCTTGATTTGCTGTTAATGTAGGCTTCAAAAAATTAGGTTTCAAAACCCATGTGAGATCCAGACTGAAAAAAGTGTGGTAAATTCACCAAAATAATGTCATCCCGTAAAACTTCATGAAAGACAGCCAGCGGGCCTTCCCTTGGATTCAATGTGCTTTATTTTGAAAGTCTAAAATTTATACAAACATACTCATATTCATTTTATTCAGAATGCCATTATATTCACTTAAACCATTGCAGCAGTCTTCTAAATGTCCTTGGCTCTAGTCCTACCCTTTTCCAACCCATATAACAATAATGTAAATTTATATTATTAATTGAGACCACAGTATTAATACAGTCTTCCAGGCTTAATATTATATTGAGTTAATAAAAAAATAGAAAACCTTGTTTTTAAAGAGATGCATAATATGGTATGAATATAATACATTCATATTATTTAAAATTACTAAATAAAAACTAATATCCATGTTTAAAAGAGGTTCTTAAATTAGGGTCTTTTAAGATACCACTGGAATTACATGCAAAATTTTGCCTATGTATGTATTCTTACTACCTAGCAATGGGCTCCCTCTGCTTGCCACAATCTGAACCAGTTAATCACAAGGCGTTAGAGATCAAGAAACAAAGTTTAATTAGATTAGCCAGCAAATTGGAAGACAGGTAACTAATGTCTCAAAGACTCATCTTCAAGGATTGCAGAATTTTGAGGTAGTTATATAGGAAAAATGGGCAGTAAGGAGGGGGTTCAGAAATGTACATGATGGACTCCAGGATCTCTCATTGTTCTTTTCTTCTGTTGATGATGATGATGACTATTCCATAGGTGCTCTTTCTTTGTGGAGGCCTTCTTATTCCCTGGGAAAATTCATTAAAGTTGTTAAGAACAAAGCTATCAGAGTACTTCAGCAGCAGTAGGTGCACAGGATCACGGCCAGAAAATCATGAGAGTGTGCAGCAACTTATAATGATCACATGCTAGAAAGGTTTCAACTAAGAAAGGATTATTTAGTATAACAAGATGGCCTTACTTATGCTCACTTACATTCTTCTTTCTGGTCCATAGATTTCATCAGAAACTTTCTAGCCCTTGAATTTCAGCAGATAACCAAAGATTCCATGATCATAAATAATTTGGTAAATATTGTTGGAGTTTGACCTTAGATTTCTGTTTTTTTGTGTGTGTGTGAGGAAGATCGGCCCTGAGCTAACATCTGCCAATCCTCCTTTTTTTGCCCAGGAAGACTGGTCCTGGGCTAACATCCATGCCCATCTTTCTCCACTTTATATGGGACACTGCCACAGCATGGCTTGCCAAGTGGTGCATCGGTGTGCACCCAGGATCTGAACCGGCGAACCCCAGGCTGCCACAGCGGAGCGCATGGACTTAACCACTTGCGCCACCAGGCCGGCCCCTAGATTTCTGTTATTTTTGAAAGGAAAATATTAAAAATTCTGTTTTGTAAAATATTTCTTCATTACTATCACTAATTGAAAACACTTTTCAATATAATAAACAGTGTAAAAAGTCAAAAAATTAAGAATATGTGTGATTAAAAATGCAAAAGTATCCATAAAACAAAATTTTAAAAAAATGAATAAGGGAAAGAAAATTCAATAGAAAACCGAGCAGATGATATGATCAGACAATTCACAAAGTAAGGAGGAATACTGGCCTATAAACACAACATTCTCAATCTGACTAATAATAAACAAATACAGAATAAAAGAGCTTTAAAAGTCACTTATCACATTGGCACAAAGAGAAAGTATTGATAATATGAACTTTTGGCAAGATTTTATACCCTGTTAGTTTAAATGTTGTTGACCTGGATGATCATTTGGCAAATTACAAAGCCAGGCTGACTGGTTTTCCGTTTGGCAGTGAATACTAACAAACAGTCCTATCAATGAATTTTCTCTCAGGTAAAAATGATGTAATCTCTTATTTCTGGAAGCCCCACATTAATCTCTCCTCACCTCTCAGGAAATTGCCATTGTGAAAATGAAGCAACCAACAGTAACTTTCTGATTTTCTTATCCAAACCACACTTCTACTGGCGTCAGGACCTATATCTTCTGTCTCCTCAACTGTTACTGTGAAAGAACCATCTTTACTTCTATTAAAGGTCAAAACTTGCTTTTAACTCTGGTTCCCTATTCTTCTCAGTTTACAGGGACTTCTTTCTGCGGTTATATTTCTTCTTTCTTCATCATAATGCCTTCTCTAGAGGATTACTCTCAACAGCATATAAATATGCTTGATGTTGCCTGTCTTTGTTTTAAACTCAGTTTGTATCTTTACCCTCTTCTACTTCAAATTTCCATTTTTTGGTTCTCCTTTGCAACAAAACTTCTTGAAAAAAATTATCCTCATTCACATAGGAGAGCATAAAAACTTAACTAATATAGCTTTTTAAAAAAATAATAAGCTTTAACTTTTAGACAGTTTTAAGTTCACAGCGAAATTGAGCAGAATTATAGAGTTCCCATATACCCACTACCCACCCTCTACAGAATCTCCGATATCATTGATATCCTGCACCACAGTGTACATTTGTTACAATTGATGAATCAACATTGAAACATCATTATCACTCAAAGTCCGTAGTTTACACTAGGATTCACCCTTGGTATGGTACATTCTATGGGTTTTGACAAATGTAAAGTGACATGTGTCCACCACTAAAGTATCATACAGAATAATTTCACTCCCCTAAAAATCCTGTGTAGTCTGCCTATTCATCGCTCTCTACCCTCTAACCCCTGGCAACCAATGATCTTTTCACTATCTCCATAGTTTTGCCTTTTCCAGAATGTCATTTAGATAGAATCATACAGTATGTAGCCTTTTCAGATTGGCTTTTTTCACTCAGTAATATGCATCTAAGGTTCCTTCCATGGCTTGATAGCTCATTTCTTTTTAGCAATAAATAATATTCCATTGTTTGGATACATTCAGTTTATTTATCTATTTACCTACTGAAAGATATCTTGGTTGCTTCCAAATTTTGGCAGTTATGCATAAAGCTGCTAAACATTAGTGTGCAGGCTTTTGTGGGGACATAACTTTTGAGTGGACATAAAGGACATACCTCCTTTAGATAAATACTAAGGAGCACAATTGGATTATGTGTTAAGAGTATGTTTAGTTTTGTAAGAAACAGCCAAACTGTCTTCCAAAGTGGCTGTACCATTCTTGCATTCCCATCAACAATGAATGAGAGTTCCTGGTGCTCCACATCCTTGCCAGCATTTGGTGGTGTTAGTGTTCCAGTTTTGGCCATTCCAATAGATGTGTAATGGTATCTCATTGTTTTAATTTGCATTCCTTGATGACATATGATGCTGAGCATCTTTTCATATATTATTTGCTCTCTCTGTATCTTTTTTGGTGAAGTGTCTGTTCAGATCTCCTGCCTATTTTAAAATTGGGTGTTTTTTTCTCTTATTGTTGAATTGTAATAGTTCTTTTTATGTTGTGGCTAACAATCCTTTATCAGATGTCTCTTTTGCAAATATTTTCTCCCAGTCTGTGGCTTGTTTTCTAATTCTCTTGACATTGTCTTATACAAAGCAGAAGCTTTAAATTTTAATAACAGACAGCTTCTCAATTATTTCTTTTATGGACTGTGCCTTTGGTATTCTATCTAAAAAGTCATCACCATGTCCAAAGTCATCTAGGTTTTCTCTTACTATTATCTTCTAGGAGTTTTATAGTGTTGCATTTTTACATTTTGGTCTATAATCCATTTTGAGTTAATTTTTGTGAAGTGTGTAAGGTCTGTGTGTAGACTCATTTTTGGATGTCGATATCCAGTTGTTCCAGCATAATTGTTGAGAAGACTATGTTTACTCCATTGTATTGCTTTTGCTCCTTTGTCAAGGATCAGTTGACTATATTTCCGAGGGTCTATTTCTGTGCTCTCTATTCTTTTCCATCAATTGATTTGTCTATACTTCCACCAATACCACAGTCTTGATTACTGTAGCTTTCTAGAAAGTCTTGAAGACGGGTAATGTCAGTCCTCTGACTGTTCTTCTCCTTCAATATTGTGTTGGCTATTCTGGGTCTTTTGCCACTCCATACAACTTTAAAATCAATTTGTTCATGTTCATAAAATAACTTGCTGGGATTTTTATTGGAATTGCACTGAATCTGTAGAAAAAGTTGGGAAGAATTAACATCTTGACTATATTGAGTCTTTCTATCCATGAACATGGTATATCTCTCTATTTCTTTTACTTTGCTCATCAGAATTTTGTAGTTTTCTTCATATAGATCTTGTACCTATGTTGTAAGATTCGTATGAAGTATTTCATTTTGGAGGGTGCTAATGTAAATGGTATTGTGTATTTAATTTCAAATTCCACTTGTTCATTGTTGTTATGTAAGAAAGCAATTGACTTTTGTATATTAATCTTGTATCCTACAACCTTGCTATATTTGCTTATTAGTTCCAGGAGATTTTTTGTCAATTCTTTCAAATTTTCTACACAGAGGATAATGTCATCTGCAAATAAAACAATTTGATCTCTTCCTTCCCAATCTGTATACCTTTTTTTCCCCTTTTCTTGTCTTATTGCATTAGCAAGGACTTTCAGTACTATGTTGAAAAAGAATGGTGAGAAGAGACATCCTTGCCTTATTCCTTACCTTAGTGGGAGATCTTTGAGTTTCTCATCATGCAGTTTGACGTTAGCTGTAGGTTTTTTGTAGTTATTCTTTATCAAGTTGAGAAAGATCCCATTTATTCCTAGTTTCCTGAATTTTTTTTATTATGAATGAGTATTGGATAGTGTCAAATAGCTTTTCTGCATTTATGGATAGGATCTTATGATTTTTCTTCTTTAACTGTTGATATGATGGGTTACATTAATTGATTTTTGAATGTTGAAACAGCCTTGCATACCTGGGATAAATCCCTCTTGGCCATGGGATATAATTCTTTTTGCACACTGTTGGATTTGATTTGCAAATATTTTGTTGAGGATTTTTTTTCACCTATGTTCATGACAGATATTGATTTGTAGTTTTTTTTCCTTATAATGTTTTTGTCTCATTTTGGTATTAGGCTAATGCTGGACTCATGGATTAAGTTAGAAAGTGCTCTTTCTGTTTCTATCTTCTAGAAGAGATTGTAGAGAATTGGTATAATTTCTTCCTTAAATGTTGGTGTAAATCACCAGTGAACCCACTTGGGTCTGGTGCTTTCTGTTTTTATTAATTATTGATTTAATTTCTTTAATAGATATCAGCCTATTCAAATTGTCTATTTCTTTTTGTGTGAGTTTTGGCAGATTGTGTCTTTCAAGGAACTGGGTCAGTTCATCTAGGTTTTCAAATTTGTGAACATAGAGTTGTTCATAATATTCTTTTATTAGCATTTTAATGTTCACGTGATCTGTAATGATATCCCTTCTTGTATTTCTGATATTAGTCATTTGTCCTCTTTCTTTTTTTTCTTGGTTAGTTTAGCTAGAGGCTTATTGATTTTATTGATCTTTTCAAAGTACTAGCTTTTAGTTTTGTTGGTTTTCTCTATTGATTTCTTATTTTCCATTTCATCAATTTCTGCTTTAATTCTTATTTCTTTTCTTCTATTTACTTTGGATTTAATTTGCTCTTCTTTTCCTAGTCTCCTAAGGTGGAAACTTACACTATTGATTTAAGATTTTTCTTCTCTAATAAATGCACTCAGTGCTATAAATTTCCCTCTAAGCCCTGTTTTCATTGCATCCCACAAATTTTGATAAGTTGTGTTTTCATTTTCATTTAGTTCAAATGTTTTAAAATTTCTCTTATGATTTCTCCTTTGACCTATTTGTTATTTAGAAGTATATTGTTTAATTTATAAGTATTTTGAGGTTTTCTAGCTGTCTTTCTGTTATTGGTTTCTAGTTTAATTCCATTGTATTCTGAGAACAGATATTGTATGATTTCTCTTCTTTTAAATTTGTTAAGGCACATTAGATGACTCAGAATGTGTTATATTTGGTGAATGCTCCATGTGAGCTTGAGAAGAATGTGTAATCTCATGTTGTTGGATGAAGCAGTCTATAGATGTTAATTATACCCAGCTGATTGATGGTACTGTTGAGTTCAACTACAGCCTTACTATTTTCTGCCTGCTGCATCTGTCCATTTATGATAGAGGGATGGTGAAATCTCCAGCCATGATAGTATATTCATCTATTTTTCCTACAATTCTATCAGTTTTTGCCTCACATATTTTGACGCTCTGTTATTAAGTTCTTACACATTAAGGATTGTTATGTTTTCTTGAAGTATTGACTCCTGATCATTTGTGGTGTGCCTCTTTATCTCTAATAACTTTCTCATTCTGAAGTCTACCCTATGTGAAATTAATATAGCTACTCCCACTTTCTCCTATTAGTGTTACATGATATATCTATCTCTCTCTACTTTTAATCCATACATGTTTTTATAGTTAAAGGTGAGTTTCTTGTAAAAAACATATAATTGGGTCTTGTTTTTTGATTCATTCTGATTATCTCTGTCTTTTATTTGTATTTAGACCAACAACATTTGAAATGATTATTGATAGTTTCATTAATATTTACCATATTTGTAACTATTTTCTATTTATTACTATTTTCCATTTTCAGCCTTGTTCTTTAGTCCTTTTTTGTCTTCCACATATTTTCTGCCTTTTGTAGTTTTAATTAAGCATTTTATATAATTCCATTTTCTCTCTTTTCTTAGCATAGCAATTATACCTTTTTTTCAGCTATTGCCTTAGAGTTTTCAATATACATTTACAACTAATCTAAGTCTACTTTCAAATAACACTATAACACTTCACAGGTAGTGCAAATGCCTCATGTTAACAAATATTCCTAACTATTCCCTCTCACCCCTGTGTCATTGCTGTCATTCATCTCACTTATATATAAACATACATAAGCATTTTTATACACATAAGCATACATAAATACATTGTTGCTATTGGTATTTTGAACAAATTGCTATCTGTTATATCAATTAAAAATAGGAAAAATAGAAAGTGTTCATTTTACCTTCACATATTCCTTCTTTAATGCTCTCCCTTTCTTTATGTAGATCCAAGTATCTGACATATATAATTTTCCTTCTCTCTGAAGAAATTTTAAAAATATTTCTTGCAAGGCAGTTCTACTGGCAACAAATCTTTTCAATTTTTGTTTGTCTGAGAAAGTCTTTATTTCTTTTTCAATTTTGAAGGATAGTTTGCAGGGTACAGAATTCTAGTTAGGTGGGTTTTTTCCCCTCTCAACATCTTAAATATTTCACTCCACTGTCTTCTTGCTGGCCTGGTTTCTGAGATGTTGGATATAGTTTTATGTTTGCTTCTCTGTAGGTAAGGGCTTTTTCCCTCCTCTGGCTTTTTTCAACATTTTTTTCTTTATCTTTGATTTTCTGAAGTTTGAATATGAATGTCTACATATAGATTTTTTTTGGCATTTATCCTGCTTGCTGTTCCAAGATTCTTGGATATATGATTTGTTGTGTGACATTAATTTGGGGGAAAATCTAATTGTTATTGCTTCAAATATTGCTTTTGTTCTTTTCCCTCTTGCTTCTCCTTCTAGTATTCCCCTTACATGTATGTTACACCTTTTGCAGTTGTCCCACAGTTTTTGGAGATTCTGCGGTTTTGTGTGTGTGTCTATGAGGAAGATCAGCCCTGAGCTAACATCTGCCAATTCTCCTCTTTTTGCTGAGGAAGACTGGCCCTGGGCTAACATCCATGCCCATCTTCCTCCACTTTATGTGGGATGCCACCACAGCACGGCTTGACAAGTGGTGCATTGGTGCGTGGCCGGGATCCAAACCGATAAACCCTGGGCCGCCGCAGCAGAGCACGTGCACTTAACCGCTTGCGGCCACCGGCCCAGCCCCTCTGCAGTTTTTTTAAGTATTCTTTTATCATTGCTTTTCAGTTTTGGAAGTTTCTACTGTCATATCCTTAAGCTCAGAGATTCTTTCCTCATCTGTTTCCGGCCTACTAATGAGGCTATCAAAGACATTTTTCACTTCTATTACAGTGTTTTTGATCTGTAGCATTTCTTTTTGATTCTTTCTTAGAATTTCTATCTCTCTGCTTCCTTTATTCTTCTGTTCTTGCATATTGTGTACTTTTTCTATTAAAGCCCTTAGTATATTAATCATAGTTTAAAAAAATTTTGATCTGATAATTCCAGCATTCCTGCCATATCTGACTCCGGTTCTGATGTTTGTTCAGTCTTCACACTGTGGTTTTGTCTTGTAGTATGTCTTGATAGCTGGGTGAAAGGAACTGCTGTAAATAGGCCTTTGGTAAAATGGTGGAAATATGTAGGAGAAAGGAAAGTGTTCTCTAGTCATCTGATTAGGTCTCAGACCTTTGGTGAGCCTGTGCCCCTGGACTGTGAACTTCACTAGTGCTTCTCAGTTTTTTTTGGTTCCCTCAGGAAGAATGGAATGACTAAATCAGGCTGGGGCTGGGTATTTCTCTTCCCACAGGTAGCTTAGGCTCTAATAAAACTCCTGCAAGTTAGGCTTTTGTAAAATAGTTTCTCCTGAGGGCAGGCATTGTTTATAAGAACAGAATACTCTGGTATATTTCAAACTGGTTACTTTTCCCTTCCCCCTGCATGAGTGGATTTTTCTCTGATACTCATGCTGAGGACCTAGTTGAGCTCCTGGAGGTAAAACTCACAAAAGCAGGAGGGCTTCCCTATGACTGGGTCTCCCTGGAGTTTTTAACTCCTAGACTTACCCATACTGAGCCTCTGGCAATTCGTTAATTACAGTTTAGATTTTCCTACCCCAGCACTGGTTCCAGCAGAGGTTTCTGCTTGTGGACTTCTGTTCCAGTAAGTTGTGATTCTTTGTATTCACCTATCCGTCTCCCTAATTTTTAGGGCAGTTTGCCTTGTGACCTTACTTCTCTGATGAATCTAAGAAGATTTGTTTATTTTTTAGTTTATTCATCCTTTTTACTTGTTAAGACGGAGTGGCAACTTCTAAACTCCTTACATGCAAGAGTGGGGCATGTGGAATTTTTTTAGTATAGCTTTTTATGGTTAACGTTCATTTATGTTTACCCAATATTTACCACTTTCATTTCTTGGTCTGATTTCCTGCATCTTTGTGTTTCCATATGAAATAATTTTTTTTCTGCTTAAATTATTCCCCTTTAGTTTTTCTTTTAGTGTAGGACATTAGCAATATATTTTCTGATTTTGTCAGAAATCATTTCTGTTCCATTTTCACTTTGAAGGGTATTTTAGCTAGGTATAGAATCAAAATTGACCATTATTTTCCTTCAGTGGTGTAGTGGTGTCATTTTTCGTAAAGCTTCTCCTGTTTCTGTTGAGAAGTCTCTGTCAGTTTTGTTAATTATACTTTAAATATAGTATATCTTATTTTTCTCTGGCTGCTATTGAGATTTTCTTTTTGTTTTGACTTGCAGTAGTTTTACTATGGTATTCCTAAGTGTGATTTTGTTTGTACTTATCTTACTTGGTTTGTAGAGCTTTTTAAATTAGTGGGTTAAATTCCTTCATTAGTTTTGGAAAATTCTCAGCCATTGTATTTTTAAATATTGCCACTACCCCATTTGCTCTCTCCTCTCTTTCTGAGTCTCTAGTTACACATACATTAGAAGTTTTCTTTCTTTTGTAAAAGTTTCCAAATACTTGTGGTATTTGACAGGCACTTTTGTAACTAATATATGTTTTAATTGCATTGTCAGCAGAAAATAATCAGTGTGATTATGATTCTCTGATATTTGTTGTCAATTTATTGTTTAGAATTTAAATATAGTTTTGTAAGTTATATATGTTAAAAAATGTATATTCAGCAATTGCATGGTACGGAGTTCTGTATATGTCTATGAAATTAAGCATGTTAGTTGTTTAAATATCTTGTAGCATACTGAATATTTCCATTGCTCAATTTATTTATTATTGAGAGAGAAGTGTTACAATGTTCTGCTTTGGTTTCAGATTTGTAATCATTTGCCTTGTAGTTCTGTAAATTTCACTTATGTATTTTAAGGCTATACTACATGTTGAGTACAATTTAAAACAACGAAGTTTCAATCTTTTACTTCTTCTGTAATATTAGTTGATATTCTTCTATAATGTGGAACCGTTTCTCACTTACTGGAGCTATTTATTTACTCTGGAATATAGTTCCTAATGGAAAGGATAATGTATGTTTACTTCTTTTACTTTAGTTACCAATTTCACAGTAAGGAAATGCTTTATCAGATGTTGACCTATAAGTTTTTTCTGGTTTTATTGTTTCTGAATACCAATTCTTGAGTTTTCTAAGATTATTTTATTCCACTGAAATTATTATTTTTTTGGTGCTCAACTTTGTTCAGTGAGTGATCCTTAAACCTGTTTGTTTGTTCTTTTGATGTTACCCCCATTAATTCTGAAGGCATCTTGATTTCTGGCTCAAGGAGATACCTCAGTCTCCCATAAATGTGTTCTTCTCCCTAGACCAGGAACTAGACGTTGCTCCAAGGAACTCATTCCTTTTAGTTTTTTCCAGATTTTTGCTTTTTCAATTCTTTACATTTGACTTATTTGCCTTTTTTTTACCCTTTATTTCCAAGATATATATTCATTTTGAACATAACAAGATTATTTATATAACATGTACATGGATAGATTTAGGTACAGAGAATTCTGATAATAGTTTAATGTTATGAATCACAGTGATAAATGAGGACATTTGACTAAAATTTTAATCCATTAAATGAAATGACTGACTTTTAACTAAAATTTGAACTTCATGTTGCTGAACATTCAGATGTTAAAGATGAGAAGTCAAAGATTACACAGAGAGTTAATCTAGTGGTGGCATTAGTTTTGCATCAGTAGGCATTATGACAGAGAAAGAATAGGGATATATATAAATAGCCTGTATTTATTTTTAATTATTTGTCTGACTGCCCTTATGTTTAATGTCCTGTCTTGTATTTTGAGAAACTGAAACGAAAAAACCACTTGACTAATTTTTAATAATCTGATACCTTGCCTTTTTATTAATATGGCATCCAAGCAATTAATATTTTAATGACAACAGCTGTTTCATAGAAATGCTTTTCTGAACGTTTCCCAAATAGACACATTTGTTCCATTTTTAGATTAGCGAAAACAATGAATATCTGCTTTGAATTTTAGATTCAAAATTGGGAAATTTCAAAGCAAAAATATTAAAATGCTCTGTTTTGAATTTTTTTGTATTGAAAAATAACTCCTTTCGAATATATGAAAGAATAGTCCTTTTCTAAAGTTCTCCTCTATCATATATAAATAGCCTCAAATCTAATCATTTTAAAGCACTTTGGTGTTACGTAAATTTTCTTTATACCTGGGTTACTACCTTAAATTTATATTAATGTATTATGTTTGCCTGTATTGACAATACCTTAGTGTTTGATTTTCTTTACAAAATTGAGACATATGTTATAGGAACTAGTCATTATTTGCATTCAGCTGATGTGAGATAATAGGGTTATATTGAAGCTATTACTCTTCCTTTGGTCACAGCAAAAATGTATTTTTCTTTTGAAAATAATTATTTAAATGGCATTACTTGTTCTGCATAAGTCAGTGAGCTTATATTTAAACAAAAATGTCATAATTAAGAGAGTCTTAGGTCTGGATTCTTGTTTTCTTGAAACATTCTTCAGTTTCCATCTCTAAATGTCTGCATAATTATGCATTGCAGAGTGTCAGAGGAGCAAATCAGAAGGAAAGATATGTACTTAAACGTTTAGGAACTGTCACTGAAGGGTCCAAGTAAAGAAAAAGACTTTAAAAAGTGACACAAAGTAGGAACAATTATACAATTAGCACCTTATATGCATGGAAAAGCCCATTCTACAGGTGACATTACTCTTTATCCCTCCTCCCTACTCATCCCAAAATGTTCTTCTTATTTTCCTCATTTTAGTATATGGCACCATTTTCTGCCTAACAGTCCATGCCACAAATTTGAAAAAGACCTTTGATTTGTCTTCACTCATTGTATCAAGTAGATCATCAAATACTGTTGATTCTGAAACTCTTCATCTTTCCTCTCCACATGAACTCCTTCGAAAGTTCAAGTTTTTATTTTTCTGGAGGATAACTACTATATCAACAATTATAACCGAGCTTTCCCCTACTCACATCCATCCTGCTCACTTTTCTCTGATTTATCTTTCTAAAATAAAAAATGTATTCTTATATTTCCCTTGCTTAAAATATTGCAATAGTGCTCAAGAGTTTGTAATGGTGAAATAATTTATGAGTTTGTTCAACTTTCCTCTTCAATGTTACTTCTCTCATGTTCCTTTTTATCCTCATTACCAGAGCATTCACTCCAGCTATATTCAACAATTTGTGGTTTTTCATATACCTCTCTGCTTGACTGAAATGACCTCCCAAATACCCTCTACCAACGGCCAACTCCTACAGACTTAGCTCGTGTGCTGCTAGAAAAGTTAGATAGAAAATAATGCTAAATTCCCCCAATATGCTGTGTAACAAGACCTGCTTCAGTCATTGTGTATAAAATGGGAAACAAAAGAGACATGGTCCTTGTCCAGTGGTGGGAGACAGAAAGGAAAAAAGGAACAAATAAAAATAAAGCAATCATAGATTTTGATTAATACTTTAAAGGAAACAAACAGAACACTAACATATAAATAATGATAGTGAAGGTGCAGATGGGAGATCTACTTTGGACAGCGTGGTCGGGAAGAGGTAACATTTCAGCTGATACATAAAAGATAAGGAAGGAGCCAGTCAAACAAAGAGTAGAAAAAAGAATGTTCTAGGGAGTGAGGGCAGCAGCATGGACATAAGCCTTGAGTCCTGCAGTCATTTTTGACAGTCTGCTTCCTCCATTTGACTGAGCTTCTGAGAGTCATGGACCATATCTTTCAGCTTTAGATCCCCATTCTCTAGCACACTGAATATTCTTAGAAAGTGCTGTCAATTAAACTAATAATTTATTTTGGAGAGCCTTGTCTATATGGTTTGTTATTGTTTCTTATTTTCCCCCACTCATCACATAATCTGAAGCATGTCAGAGCTTATTTTCTACCAGCATTTCACACACTGTTTTGCCCTAGCATTTGATGGTGTGCAGAAAGAACCTCTATGCCTGCTGCGTGATTTTCTCAGATTCACATTTAAGAAACAAACAAGAAAAAGCCCTAATAGGCAACCTTAAATTACACCTAACAGAACTAGAAAAAGAAGAACAAACAAAGCCCAAAGCCAGCAGAAGGAGAGAAATAATAAAAATCAGAGCAGAAATAAATGATATTGAGACCAAAAAAACAGTAGAAAGGATTAATGAAACAAAGAGTTGGTTCTTCGAGAAGATAAACAAAATAGACAAACCCTTAGCCAGGCTAACTAAGAAAAAAAGAGAAAAGGCTCAAGTAAATAAAATTAGAAATGAAAGAGGAGAAATTACAACGGATACCATGGAAATACAGAGGATTATAAGAGAATACTATGAGAAATTATATGCCAACAAATTGGACAATCTAGAAGAAATGGATAAATTCTTAGACTTATACAACCTCCCAAAATTGAACCAAGAAGAAATGGAGAATCTGAATAGACCAATCACAAGTAAAGAGATTGAAATAGTAATCAAAAACCTCCCAAAAAATAAAAGTCCAGGACCAGATGGCTTCTCCAGTGAATTTTACCAAACATTCAAAGAAGATTTAATACCCATCCTCCTCAAACTATTCCAAAAAATAGAGGAAGATGGAACACTTCCTGAATCATTCTATGAGGCCAACATCACCCTGATACCAAAACCAGACAAAGACAATACAAAGAAAGAAAATTACAGGCCAATATCGCTGATGAACATTGATGCAAAAATCCTCAACAAAATATTGGCAAACCGAATACAACAATATATTAAAAAGATCATACACCATGATCAAGTGGGATTTATACCAGAGACGCAGGGATGGTTCAACATCCGCAAATCAATCAACGTGATACATCACATCAACAAAACAAAGAATAAAAACCACATGATCGTCTCAATAGACGCAGAGAAGGCATTTGACAAGATACAACATCCATTTATGATAAAAACTCTCAATAAAATGGGAATAGAAGGAAAGTACCTCAACATAATAAAAGCCATATATGACAAACCCACAGCTAACATCATACTCAACGGGGAAAGACTGAAAGCCATTCCTCTGAGAACAGGAACGAGGCAGGGCTGCCCACTCTCACCACTCCTGTTCAACATAGTACTGGAGGTTTTGGCCAGAGCAATTAGGCAAGAAAAAGGAATAAAAGGAATCCAAATAGGTAAGGAAGAAGTGAAACTCTCACTATTTGCAGATGACATGATTGTATATATAGAAAACCCTAAAGAATCTGTTGGAAAACTGTTAGAAACAATCAACAACTACAGCAAAGTTGCAGGGTACAAAATCAATCTACAAAAATCAGTTGCATTTCTATATGCTAATAATGAACTAACAGAAAGAGAGCTCAAAAAGATAATACCATTTACAATTGCATCAAAAAGAATAAAATACCTAGGAATAAATCTTACCAAGGAGGTGAAGGACCTATACAATGAGAACTACAAGACATTATTGAGGGAAATCTACGATGACATAAAGAAATGGAAAGATATCCCATGCACGTGGATTGGAAGAATAAACATAGTTAAAATGTCTATATTACCTAAAGCAATCTACAGATTCAATGCAATCCCAATCAGAATCCCAATGACATTCTTCACAGAAATAGAAAAAAGAATACTAAAATTTATATGGGGCAACAAAAGACCCCAAATAGCTAAAGAAATCCTAAAGAAAAAGAACAAAGCAGGAGGCATCACAATTCCTGACTTCAAAACATACTACAAAGCAATAGTAATCAAAACAGCATGGCACTGGTACAAAAACAGACACACAGATCAATGGAACAGAATTGAAAGCCCAGAAATAAAACCACACATATACGGACAGCTAATTTTCGACAAAGGTGCTAAGGACATGCAATGGAGAAAGGAAAGTCTCTTCAATAAATGGTGTTGGGAAAACTGGACAGCCACATGCAAAAGAATGAAAGTGGACCATGTGCTATCGCCATTCACAAAAATTAACTCAAAATGGATCAAAGACCTGAAGGTGAGACCTGAAACTATAAAACTCATAGAAGAAAATATAGGCAACACACTATTTGACATTGGGTTTAAAGGAATCTTTTCGGATGACATGCCTACCCAGACTAGGGAAACTAAAGAAAAAATAAACAAGTGGGACTTTATCAGACTAAAGAGCTTTTATAAGACAAATGAAACCAGAATCAAGAGGAACAAACAACCAACCAGCTGGGAGAGAATATTTGCAAAACATACATCTGACAAGGGGTTGATCTCCATAATATATAAAGAACTCACACAATTGAACAACAAAAAAACAAACAACCCGATCAAAAAATGGGCAGAGGAAATGAACAGACACTTCTCCAAGGAAGATATACAGATGGCCAATAGGCACATGAAAAGATGCTCAACATCACTAATCATCAGGGAAATGCAAATCAAAACAACACTAAGATACCCCCTCACGCCCATTAGAATGGCTATAATCACCGAGACAAAAAACAACAAATGTTGGAGAGGATGTGGAGAAACAGGAACCCTCATACACAGCTGGTGGGAATGCAAATTGGTGCAGCCTCTATGGAAAACGGTATGGAGATTCCTCAAAGAATTAAAAATAGAGATGCCCTATGATCCAGCCATCCCACTACTGGGAATCTATCCAACGCACCTGAAATCAACAATCCAAAGAGGCTTATGCACCCCTGTGTTCATTGCAGCATTATTCACCATAGCCAAGAAGTGGAAGCAACCTAAGTGTCCCTCGACTGACGATTGGATTAAGAAAATGTGGTATATATATACAATGGAATACTACTCAGCCATAAAAAAAGACAAAATCGTCCCATTTGCAACAACATGGATGGGCCTGGAGCGTATTATGTTAAGTGAAATAAGCCAGAAAGAGAAAGACAAACACTGTATGATCTCACTCATATGTGGAATATAAACCAACACATGGACAGAGAAAACTGTACTGTGTTTACCCGGGAAGTGGGGGTGGGGGGTGGGCACAAGGGGTGAAGGGAGTCATATATGGGGTGATGGACAAACAAAAATGTACAACCCAAAATTTCACAATGTTAGAAACCATTAAAATATCAATAAAAAAAAAAAAAAAAAAGATTCTTACAAATTACACCCATACTTTAAAATTCCTTAGTTTCATTTGAATGAATGTGTAGCATTCCAAAGGCCATCATCAAGATTTCTTTTGGGTGCATAGAATCTCATGCAGGGCATTCTGTTTTAAAAAAATTAAAGAAAAATGATAATGAAAGAATAGAGGAGTGCTCAGGTAGGAATTGTTGGCTTGCCTACATTTTCTGCAAAAATCTGCTGTTTTGCTTTAGATTTAACCTCAGCCTTTACAATATTTACTTTAGTGACTACAAGGATGAGAAACACAGAATAAAGGCAAGAGCAACAAAAGTTTATAAGCTGGAAAGCAGCAGATGGACAAGTGGCAACTGATTTATCGATCATGAGAAAGCCAGATCCCAAGCCTGACGTGAATAAAGCTTAAGATTGCAGAATGTCTACTGAATAATTCTCAAAAATGACCAAAAATGTCAAGGGCCATGCAATCAGAAGTGGAAGTGGAGTCTAACATGGGGAGCACTGGGTCAAAGCCGTTTAGATGTATTAATCTCCCTAGATTTCTTCAAAAAAAGTTACTGTTTGGAAAATTGCCTCTTCTTCAACCAAACAGAAATCTAAAAGTTTATGCTGTGAATTGAGTAAAACAGAAGGGATTAGTGGAAACAAGCACAGAGAAATAGTTCTAAAACAAAGGGATTAAGTCATGATTTCTACACTGATTGATGAATTCAGAGATCCTAATCCTTCTCCACTACTGTGCTCCCAGGCCCCTACCTTCCAAGTAGGAGATTGGAGGTCACTATGTGGGACCTGACCAGTATCTGAGGACAAGCTTGAAATTCTGGTTTAAAAGGTTCTCTCTGTATTGATGAACTAAACTAGCTTATCTTTGTGAAGCTCAAAATAAACCAAGATGGAGGCTAAAATGGGATACATCAAAGAGGAGATTTAACACAGGAAACAGGTAAAGCCAACTCCCAGTAAAAGGATGAAGGAAGATCCCAGGATAACAGCTGTGCCCCAGATTAGATTTGAGAAGAGTAACTCAAGAGATAAACATTTTGAAGTCTGACTTCAACAACCTCTCCTTTGCCACTGTGCCTTCACTAACCAGAGGGCACAACACCCAGGTAGGCACTGGCCCAGATTCTTACCTGTACTTGGCTTGATTAAATTATGTGCTGATGAAGTTCTAGCTCTTCTCCCAGTGTTTTATTTACTGGACCAATTGAAGACATTTTTTTGATCCCACAAATGTTCTGTCTTGACCAATCTATGGAGCTAAAGGTGAGCTATAGTGAGCTTAGACGCATAAAATGCAGAATTGCTCACTCTTTCTGACTATATTTTTGTTGGACATCCCCCAATACCTGCTTCTTACTTCAGCCCACCTCAATGGCCCAAGTGACATGAGCCCTATGTTTTTCATGACTCTTATGGCCTTGCCCACTAACTTCCCCAGAAGGGGCTCTTGTATACTCTCAGAGACTCCAAAACCCATCAGCAGAGCTTCTCTTGAAAGCCATCCTGTAATAGTGACAATGTCTCCTTTTCTTACACATCTAGGTTTGTGCTTGCTACTCAGGTTTTCAAAACTAGATATTCATACCCAGATGGTAAAATCTATGTGGAAAAAAAGAATGATGAACACAAAAGTCATTCTAGAGAATGAGAGTGATGTGATTTGGTGGACACACAACTTCTAAGGGACCAATTATATACTATCTTTTAACCTTGGTGGTTAGTACCATGATACTCATTTATTATTCTTTAAAAATCTACCTTTATAGATTTTATAGATATTTATATATGAGTGTCTTAGCCCATTCAGGCTGCTATATTACAAAAATACCAGAGACTGGGTGGCTTAAACAACAAACATTTACTTTTCACAGTTCTGGAAGCTGAAAAATCCAAGATAAAGATGCCAGCAGATTTGGTATCTGGTGAGGACTTGCTTCCTGATTCATAGATGGCTCTGTTTTCTCATTGTATCCTCACGTGGCAGAGAGCAAAGAGAGCTCTTTGGGGTCTCTTTCATAAGAGCACTATCTCATTTTTGTTGGTTCCACCTTCATGACCTAACACATCGCAAAGGCCCTATATCCCAATACCATCACACTGAGGGTTAGAATTTCAACATTTGAGTTTGGGGTGGGGGGACTCATTCAGTCCACAACAATGATAGGTTAAACAATAAAAATTTTTCCAGAAGTATTTAGTATTGGCAAATATTCAGAAATAGACCTATTTGTACACTTATGATGGAATATTATGTTGGCATAATATTGGACAAAGGCACATTGTACAAAGGGGTTGTATTTAAAATAATTAACTGGATAGTATAGGCACTGACCATTGAGGACACGCTTTTAGGTACATATATACCTTAGAGAAATTTCACATGTGTTACAAGGAAATATGCAGAAGGGTGTTTGCTGCAGATTTATTTGAAATAGTAATGTTTGGTATCTAAATATTAATCAATAGGGGAATGGATAAATATGTTATATGTTATTATGCAACTGTTAAAATGAATCAACTAGATTACGTCAGGTTGCAAAAAGAAAGTTGTAGAATCATTTGCCCAGAATGATACCATTTATGTAGATCAGCACATAATTAACTAATGTTCATGGCTTATAGATAATACATATGTACTAAAAGAATTAGAAACACTATCTGGCAGAATACACTCCAAGTTCACGATAGTGGTTGTCTCTGGAGATGGAATAAGAAAATGTGACCAAGAATCAGAACATTCAACACTATCTGTCTAGTTTGCTTCTTTTATATTGAAAAAAAAATGGAGTAAATATGTCTAGATGTTAACCTTTGTTACATTTTGAAGGTTTACATCTGAAACTTGCTATATATATTTCGACAATTTTCAAATCAAGGAAACAAATTAAGGAGGATTGGATTGGGAGGAAGAATTGAATCTACAGTGAAAGAAGCATGATTTCACATTAGGCTACAGGCTTTGAAATTAGACAGACTTATTTGAATTCTGCTCCAAAATTGTTAGCTGTTATCTTGGCCAAACTTCTTCACTTTTAAAACTCATTTTAACCTGTATGTCACATGGGGCTATAATCATATTGCAGATATGTTTCTCTTAGGTTGGAACAAAGATAATGCTCAAAGAGTTCATTGACTTCTAAGGATGCTAAATTTCAAGTTTTGTAGTTATTGTTTTTTGTTCAACTAAAAACCATTGATTTTAATCTCTACATAGTAAAATGCATGTTATGTGAGTCTCAGATATAATGATCTATCCAGTAATTACAAGGCATATAGGAGACTATCCTTACTGAATAATTCAAATTTATTCTTCCCTTCTCCACAAATGGCTCAAAGTACCTAGCATGGCTCAACATAATAGCCCTTTGTTGCAAGTCATCCATTTTTTTTTTCTGTGACATTGTATACTTTGATGACACAATGCATCAGGATACCCACTATTGGTAGCCCGCCCTACACAATAGTCCCATCTGTGGTCCCTTTTATTGTCACACAGGCAAAGCAGTGTGCAACATTCAATAACTGGCTAACCAGCCACAGTCTCTGCAATGCAGTCATTCAGAGCTACTAAGACTCACAGATGGATACATTGCTGTGCTAATGTTGGACTGTGCTTCTCTCAGATGAACTGGCAAGTTGCCTTGCTCATTGGAACCCAGAGAGCCATTCTCTGTTATCCCATGTCTGCACTATTAGCTCATACTCCAGAACCAGCCTATGTTTTGGCCTGCAGTGTACGATAATTTGTGTTTTAGATACAAGTTCATGCTGTCACTTGGTTGAACAAATTATAACAATAGAACAAATACAGCCTATTATAACTCTTTGTACTCAGCAGACTATGTTTATGACAATAACTAGCGAATTGTATTTTTAGTTCAACAGAAGTGATGATATAAATATAAAAATAGAGAAGGCTGATTAGATTACTTATAGTTTAGGGAGCTTTTATATTAAATCAAGAAGACAATCAATAAAAGCACTATTGGACCACAAAATCCAGCAGTGTATTTTATACAAAAGACTAATATTAGCATATCTACCATAGTGACGTGGATATAATTATAATATCATCTCACTTAACCATGTGTTACAGTGTGAATTCATATAAACAGGCTTTGCTGAATTTGGTTAAACAATTCTTTCACTTGGTGCACATTAATCTATTATGGCTCTTTAGTAAAATGCAGCCTTGAAATAGATGGGAATGGTGGTCATTTATTGCTTTCTTTCCTGAAATCACAAATTCTAGAATATCATCTAAGGATGTTTTTCTTATGAACCGCACCAAACGGCAACCTCCTCTCAGATAGCAGAGCACAGTATTCAGTCACAGTTCATTGAGACAAACGTACATGTGTTAAGAGATTGTATAATAAGACAAAAATTATTGCAGAGCAGAGACTTTCAAACTGTTCTCCTCAGAGTCCTGGTTATCGGAGTCGGCAGCTTTAACCATAGCAGGGCCAGACTAAAAGGAATGATATATTGGTCTCTATTTAAACTTTCATATAAAGATAAGACTTCATTGCTCGACAATACCAAACTACACAAAAAGAATTTCAAGCATAATTAACTTAGTACCCATTGCCCTGTCTAACAAAGTACAAATAAATGGCAATATCTATGGAAATTGGACAACTGCAAATTTTATAGTTGGAAAATTGGAAAATTGCAAAAGTTTACATAAAGCAAAAATTGAAAAAGAATGATCATATTTTTCAAAAAAAAGTAAGGGGGTAATAGTAATAGGCAGCATTTATAGAGTATTTATTATATGATAAATACTGATCTAATAATTTTACATATATTAATTCATTTATTTATAACAATCAATAGTAATCCTATAAGCCTAGCAATCCTGTAATGATGATAATAATTCTATACTCTTGCAAATTTTACAGATAAGGAATTGAGGTACAGAAAATTCAACTGACATTCCAGTAGGTAGAAAGTACTATGGCCAGGATTGGTCTGGAATCTGTGTTTTAACTATTTTACCACATGTACAAGGCAGGGAGTGGAGGGAGGGTATTGTCCTGACATATACCTCAATATATCAGAGAACTAAAATAGTAAAGCATTGTTTTAGGAATAATTGATGATATTGAATAGGGAGAAAAGAAACAGAAGACATTATGTGGGAATTTAATATACAAAAAAGATTGAACTTCAAATTAGTAGGGAAATAAAATTAAGCATTAAATGGAATAGGGCTGGACATTTATTTGGAAACAAACTTTTATTTCAATAGCTTCCTAATACTATATAAAAAATTACTAGTAGATTAAGATCTAAATACTTTAAAAAGTAATAGAAGAAAATGTAGAAGGATATTTTTAGAATTTAGGGATAGGGAAACCTTCCTAAACAAGATGTGAATCCCAGAATACGTAAAGAAAAGATTGAAAGAATTCACTGCACAAAACTTAAAATTCTTAATAGGCATCCTAAACAAAGGTAAATGACAAGCACAGGGTAGAAAAAAGCATTTTTTTTTCAGTTTAGATGCAACAAAGGGGTAATCACCATAATACACAGGTAGCTTTTATGATTCAATAAGAAAATGGCAAAAAGAAAAAAAATGGGCAAGTGATAAGCATGGACATTTTACAAAAAATAAGTATGAATGACCAATACATACATTAAAATTAGTTCAACTGCACCAGTAATTTGTAAAACCCAAATTAAAACAATAATGATATGCACAGGTTGGATAAAATTTAGAAAGTTAATATTCAGTGGTGAGGAGTCTATGGGTAAATAGGACACTCATACACTGTAGAAGGGGATGGTAAATTATTCAGATTTTTGGAAGGTGATTTGGTGACATCTACCAGTATTTGAATTGCTTATGTATTCAGTCTAATAATTCTACTTCTAGGAACTGTTCCTACAGAAATACTGGGACAGGCTTATAAAGATATAGGTATAAGAAAGGTTAATATACTGTTCAAAATATTAAAAAATCAAAACTACTTAAACACCCATCGATGCCTATAAAATACTATGAGACTATTAAAAGAAATGAAATAATAGTATATATTCTTACATGGGAAGATTTCCAAGATATATTGTTAAGTGAAAAAAACCAGTTGCAAAACAGTGTATTTAATCCCATTTTTGTAAAAAAAAATGTATATTTATGTAAAATAAAAACATAAGCATATTTTTGAACCATTTGAGAATAAGTTGGAGACCTCAGACTCCTTTCCCCTTAAATACTTCTACAGAAGTGGTTGACTCCTACAGAACAAAGTTATGTTCTTACATCATCTTATATCTGACATCATTTTATATTTAATCCACAGTCCCTATTCAAATTTCATCAATTTCTCCTAAAATGTCCTTTATAGCCATTTTTTTCTTGGTCTACGACTCAATTCAGGATTACCCATTGCATTCAGTAACCATATTTCTTTAGTCTTACTTAATCATAAAAAAATTCTTCAGCTGTTCTCTTTGTGTTTATTGACCTTGACATTTTTGAAGAGTACAGGCCAGTTATTTTGTAGACTCTTCCTCGCTTTGGGTTTGTCTGATGTTTCCATCCCATTTGATTCAGGTTATGAATTTTTGGCACAAATACCTCCGACCTTATGTTGGATCCTCAGTACATCACACCAAGCATATATTGTTGGTTCGTACCAATATTGGTGATGTTAACTTTGATCACTGATTTTTCATTTATCATCAAGTTCTATGGCTTCCTCAGAGGTAACCAGCTCACACTCTATGGGAGCTTCTCAAGGGAGGGACTGTGTCTTCTACACATTTTTGTGAGCTCTTGTTCTAGCAGTTACACCGTACGTATATTCAGTGTTCACCATACTTGTGAACACTACACTAGCCCTGGTGTTCGTAGTGAATTTTTTTCGGGCGTTGTTTTATAGCTATGGTCTGTTTGAATTTGACAATTGCTGCAAGAAATAAGGAAACTAAGTACTATCCCTGAAAATTTTAGAGATGTTAACTATGTTAGACCACCTATTTTCTAACTGATACTGAAAGTGATTTATTCAGCCAACATTTCTAATGGTACATAAAAGCACTATATTTAATGTGATTAATCTACTTTTAGGTAATGATCTCTCACCGGATGGATTTGTCCCACTGCAAATGGTTATAAATGAGCAAAAGGATATACTGTTTCTAAAATATGCCTTAGAGGCTCTGATTTCCTATAATTTATTGATTAGTACTTGTTTACCTTATGCCAAAATAAAAAGCCAATTTTGTCAAACCAGTGGAACCGAACAGATAATTAAACAAAAGCAATAAATAAGTCATTTGATATTTTTGTGGACAAAAATCAGGCTGATTAATTTTTAAATTTTGACGCTATATTGATGCATTCATAAATACCACCCAGAGATACTCTAGTCTTTATAGGACTAGGGCTCTTTTATATCTTTAAACCTTACTGAGAAAAGAAACTTGATATTATCAAGTGCAAAAGTAGGTTACATTAAATTTTATTTGAGAAACTGTCATCATCTTAAAGTATGGCTAATTTTGCATCAATTTCTAGCAATGCTTTAGATGTAGCAAAGCCACTGCGGGATACTAGAGACTACTTTTTTTCTATTTTTCTGTCACTTTACTTCTCTTTTTATGACCATGGAAACAGCATGATTTAGCGGTTAACAGTTTTTACTTTGGAGACAGACACAGTTTGAATTCTGGCCTTGCCACATACCAACTGTATGCCCTGGGTCAAGAGGCTTGATCTCTCTAAGCTTTATTTTCCAAACGAGAAAATGGACCTAACTCAGGATTATTGTGAGGATTAAATAAAGTAATGCATTCAAAGCACCTGATATAATGTCTGTTATGTATTAGTCACTTGGTAAACTATACATACTTATTATCTATATCTTCTGCTTTGTGACACTATCACATATGATTGTCAGTTTCTTGTATTAGCATGAAAATCAGAGAAAGGAGATTCTTTAATGAACAAATTGTCTTCATGTACTTCTGAAGGTCTCTTGGTACATTTGGACCATGGGGATGCTAGTACTTGTCTCAGTATTGGAAACAGAATAACGTAATCAAATTGTTGGAGGAGAGGAGGTGAACACCAGTTGACCTATGAGCTGGACCCGGGCAATCGGAGGCTCCGCACCCTCTCTCTCTGTCCTTGGAAGGTATGTTCTGCCCACTGTTCCCACAGCTGGAGCCATTTTCAAGGACATAGCCTTGAGAGAGTGAGGTATTGAGAGACCATCTGGACTCTGTAGCTGACTGAACCCAGTTAAGCCCTCTATATAAACTTTGAAGATTCTGGTAGGTGAGAATGGAGATTTATTCATCTTGACCACCCAAGACAAACCTCGAATATAAGTTCCCTTGCTTATTAAACCTGCTACCTACCAATCTGGAGTGGTCTACTCCTTTCTTTGGTGTCTCCTTGACCTCCATGTATGGGGGCCAGTTTCAGATTTCACTCAGGGAACTCCTGAGTTTGTGAACCAACACAACTTAAGATACATGAATGCTTGTCCAATTCTCTAAGGACCCAACAGATGTCAAAAGGAATCAGAATCAAAGAACTCATTGGTTACTCCTTCCAAATTTAATGCTTATGCCTTTAATAATGTATTTTCCTTTTTTCTTGAAACCCTTTTGACTAGTAGAATCTTGTATACCCTAGCAGTCCTCATGAAATATCTTGTCTATTATTGAAAGAGAGAACTCTCTGATTTAGTATGTGATAGGCACGGCTCTCCTCAAAAACAGTGTGAAAAATTCTGAAGTCCTTTTCTGTCCTACCATTTCATGAGGACAATAGTAATGAGAATTAAGCAGCTACTCTGTAAGGCAATTTGTTAAACACAAAGATAACGTTTATCACACAGCAAATCTGTGCTAGACACTGGGCAAGTCATTTTAAGTGATTGTTTTTTTAGTCTAACCTCAGAGCAACCCTGTAAATTATGTATTCTTAGCTCCATTTTACAGATGATAAAACCTAAAGCTCAGAAAGAGTAATCATCTGGCCCATGTTTATAAATAGTAGGTCAACACTGCAATGAGGATCTAGCTGCATCCACGCCCACCACTCATTCTATCATATCATTCAAGACCCGGAGAGTGATGCTTCCCCAAGAATTGCACAAATTACAAATCCTAAAACAATTCACCTAAAAACTTTTATCCCAAACAGAATAGAGATATACATAATACAATATTACTGATTTTGATTGAGCCCATGAGAATTGACTCCTGCTACTTCCTCTGTTTAACTCGAACCCACTTATCATTTAGCAATACACCCCTCGCTGTGTCATGCCTTATTGCTTAATCACGTGTGAATTGAACATATGCAGCATGAAGAAAAATGGTGATTGCGCCTGAGATAGCACCACCATGAACAGAACATAGATCCAGCCAATTTGCTGAGCTTTTTTATGAAAACCAGTCTTCAGTGGCTGTACCCTGAGTATATATATAGGCAAAGATTAAATTTTAGTTTTGCCAGTTTTGAAACAAGGAGCAGGCACAATGGTTAAAGGTTATCTACAGTCTTTAGGAGGAAAAAAATGGAGAATGACTTTTTTTGTTTGCTGTATAGTCTTCATAGTTTTGTCATATATGACCATATGGAGTTAATTATATTTAGTTATTATAGGTTTAACTATTCTCTATAATTCCCTTTGTTCCTACATAAAAAGCCAAGTTATAGGCCACTCTAGTGTCTTCATTTTGTGTTTTCTATAAAAATACTTGGTCATGCTGAACTCTATAAACCTTACTTTTGGAGTCAAAATATAGGCAGGTAGCATTAAATTCTTTAACTATTAGTAGCATTAACAGTCTTTACTAGTACATCATGGACACCAGCCATTCAGAATGAATAGCTGACCAATCATATGAGATACTGGCCCTTTCACACTAATGGTATATATTGCCCATGGACAAGAATAAAAATTGGGTTTGATATCCATATACATCAGTATCCTTGCTTTTTATTACTAAAATGCATGCTGTGGCAATATCTACCATCTTCTTTACAGCAGGATAAGAAACTATGGAAAGTATACCTGAACAAAGTCAAGGAGAAGTTAATGCATTTTTGTACTACTACATACATTCATATCTTTAATTTTCTATCTTTCTGGATATTGGGATCATGCGGAAAGACCTGGACTTTGAAATAGAAAAATGTCCTTAAATGTTATATTTATTTTATGTTTTACTATTTCTATCAGGTTTGCTTTCTGCTGAAGGATAGACTTTCAAAATTACTACATATGGATGCAGCCCTAATGGCCTAGTGGTTAAAGCTCGGTACACTCCACTTCAGTGGCCTGGGTTTAGTTCCCAGGCACGGACCCACACCACTTGTCTGTCAGTAGCCATGCTGTGGCAGGGGCTGACATAGAAGAACTAGAAGGACTTACAACTAGAATATACAACTATGTACTGGGACTTTGGGGAGGAAAAAAAGGATGGAAATGTATTTAAAAAAAAAAGAAATTACTTGAGGCAGTTGAATCTGAATTAATAGCTTCTACTCAATAGTTTGGCCTGCATTTTTGACTCAACTGACCACTTGCCCAGCAATGAGTTAGGATTAGACCTTCTATACTTGGAGATAACAATAATCTCAAAGTGAATTTGTCCTAACAGAATTCTTGTTTCCTCTCCTGACTATTCCTCCTATTCAGTTTACTCTATGTAAGTAAATGATATTATTATTCACCCATTTGCTGGGGCAAAAATAATGAGAGTCATCCTTTATTCTTTTCTTTCTTTTGCACACCGTATTCTATCCAAAAAAATTTCCTATTTGCTCTGAGTCTGCACCTGAATACATCTCACCATCTCTGCTACTATAAAGCTGAGTACAAGCAAAATTATTTGTCAATGGGACATAAGCAGTAACTTCTAGTTGATCTTCCTGCTTAAACTTTTGTCTTCTTTTGTTCAATCCCTGAATAGAGTTCAATTCAATATTTTGTGAGCATAAATCATATCATACCGCTCCTCTGCTTAGAAATGTTCAATAGAGAGTATTCATGTTTCACTTTGTTTGCTCCTGTTGTTCTGGAATGACTATCAATAGAGCCTCCTTTTACTCTCCAAGTCTCCTGGTTTGAATAACAAATTGTATAGTTACCCTACTTCAGTGGCTTCCAATTGCAATTCAAATCAAATAAAATCCAACTTCTTCCCCTTAGCCTAGAAGACTTGACCTGATTGATCTCTGCCTACTTTACTGACTTCATCTCTAATTTCCCTTCCCCTCATTTGGTAAATAAAGACCAGGAACACTGGTCTTTCCATATTTCAAACAAGATCAAGCTACTCCTTACTTGAGGTCTCTGCACTTGATTTTTCCCTCTGCTAGAATGCTTTTCCACCAGATCTTCACATAGCTGGCTGCTCCTCAGAAAATACCTTTTTAATCACTATTTTTCTAAATGACCAATTAATCTTTTTTTCTACTGTCTTGTTTTCTTTAAATATGTCCTATTTATTTGTTTATGTAATTTTTATTTTTAATTGAATACATTTTACTTACTTTTTTTGGAGGTCTATAGTTCCCTATTTGAGTATAGTTTACTAGAATGTGGCTGTCAAGGGCAGTTGAAGCTTTATCTCCAAGCCTCAACCTTAAAACAATGCTCAGCACATAGTAGCTGCTCCTTAAATATTTGTTGATTACATGAATTAGTTGTAGATACTCAGGAGTGTAAATATGATGCCCTTTGTATAGAAAGTTACTGCAGAATATATTGATGCTTCAACTGAAGCAAATATTCCATGAATGATTCTATAAATTTTAGGCAATAAGAAAATATATTTGGTACTAAGTAAGATCCTGATAAAACTTTGGTAAAGATAAAAATATATTCAGTAATTCATTTCTCAATTTTTTTTAACTTAAATCTGTAGACCTGTCATGACTGTATGTTCATCCAGTGTATAAAATGCTGCTGAGATTCAATGAATCATACTCATTTTTCACTATTTATTCTTTGACTCTCTTTTAAATTTTATCAATTAACACTCAGAGAAGGCAAAGTCAAGTTCTTATAAATTGGGTGTCCTCAACTTTACAAATAATCCTTAGCAAAATAGACAGAATATATTCATTTTTATTAGCCTAAAAATTTTATTTTTCTACCCTCTAATGAAATCCAAAGTACTTATTGAAAATGTAGAGTTACAGGCAAATTATGAGGCAGAGCAAACATGGGACCAAATCTTGAATCTGAAAGGAAGCTGGCTTATCAAGCCAGAGTTATGCGTTAATTATTGCATATAATACATTAATGAAATCCATGAGATGGTGGTTCTTTTTGCCTGAGCGGCTGCAGCCTCAGTGTGTTTATTAAAAATATCTGCATAAAGTTGATAACCTTTGTGTGATAACTTTTGTAAAGTACTCACAAAGTGTCTGGGCCAATTAATTTGCAGTTTTTTATTCTTTTCCTTGTTCCCTTCAGTTAAATTCAGTTCAACACACATTTATAGAGAATCTGTCATGTTTTCAGCCTGGTGCTATATTCTGGAGACTCCAAAAGGAAGAGAATCTCATTCCAGTTCTGAGGGATGTCTTTTATTATAGACTTAACACTTAACCTAACTCTATGGGCTGTACATATTATTGAAGATATAACTGAGCCCAGTGAATTCTGTCCCCAATCTCTGGCTAGAGATAAACATAGTAAAGAAAATTTTAAATGAACTTCTTTTCTAAAATTCCTTTTAGGTATGAACCACAAGACAATCTTAACATTCATTTATTGATCTGTCTTTTATTATAACAAATAACTAGATCAGGCAGATTGGGAAGAAAGAGAATAAAAAGCTAAATTATTCATAGTGAAAGTGCTGTCTTAGTGGGAAGTCAACCATAAGCATGATTTTGAAGTATAGAAATAATGGATTCTATGCAAAGCAGCATTTTATTGCTTGAGAAGTGAGGATAATCTAATCTGCTTGATGCTTGAAGTTTTGTCTACAGAGCTCTGAATAATAGGTTGAAAACATAAGGCAGTCATGCAGTTATTTCTTAAGGTTAGATTTTAACGTTGTGGAAAGCAGCAATTTTGATACCTGACAAAATTTTAAAGACTCTGAAATGAAAACTGGAAGCAACTTTTAGATATCTTCCAGTCTAACAGATTACTTTGCAACCTACACAGCTTAACCAAATTTTCCAAGATCTCATTATTAGATAGTGATTGACTTTAGCTAGAACTCAAACATTGACTCACTATGGATTGTTTTTAAATTTTAATTAATTTATTTTACTATTTCAAACTCACCATTAATTTTAATCTACATTCGTACTATCATATAGACCCCATCTGGGGGAAATATGCTTCAATTCTTGAAAGGAAAGTCATTGACTCTAATGATATATGCTTTTGACAGACATTACTAGATATTTAATGGCTAATTTTTTCTTTAAATCTCTTGTTTATTTTAATTCTAAATGTATTGGGTGCAAGGGACCCAATACAAATATTTTGATTTCTTACAACATAAGGAATGTGTCGATAATGAGAATACGTAGGAAAAAAAACATATATTCTCCAAATTGCTCTCATTCTCCCTAAACTTCACAATCAAAATAGAGTTGCTTTATGTTTTTCTTGATGAACCAGCAAGAATTTGTGGCTAATTTTTGTCAGTCCCCTTGCAGCCCTTGCAGTGGGAACGGAAGGATCAGTGCTACTCTCCTTGATTTCTCCAATACTAAAGCTGTTATTGTTTGTTTTTTTTTTTTTTTTTTGAGTCCTCAGAATGCAACTCGAAAATTCAAGAGGTAAAGAAAGTATTATTCAACTATGACACTGCAGAATTCAGGCCAGTGAGAAGAGAAATGTAGGTGGAAAATGAGAGTATTAGCATTACATACCTAAAGAATAGACTCCCTTCACTAACCTTCCGCAACTGGCTTGAATGAATGAGGAAAGAAAGTGAAGGAGCACAGCGCGCTTGCTTAAGAACAGCCGAGTCCACAAAACAAAGCTAAAGATGAGCCCCTGGCTCCCCAGTTTCAATTCAGTGATTCTTCCTTTGATTAGAATGAGAGGAACCCTTTCCAGGAGCTGCAGGCAGGAAAGAATTCACTCTGGTGCTCGACAAGTCAGTCAACCACAGATGAGCTGAGGGGGGAAAATAGGAACAGGAAGGGACAGTTTCTGTATCACATTTCAGTTCCTCAATCTGGATCTCAGCTTTTTCATTTGTTTTCTGATATATACTTTGGTCATCTGTGGATATGAACTTCCATTGATTCTCATTTTCTTTTCTTTCTTTCCTTCTTTCTTTTTCACCTCTTTCTGTTCTTCCTTTTTCTTTCCTTCTTTCTGCCTTTTTATGTATTATTATTTGTTGTATACATAAAAAACTTACTGGGTAACCATTTTTAAGTGTACAGTTCTGTAACATTAAGTACATGCATTGTAGCACAACCATCACCACCACCCATCTCCAGAACTTTTTCACATTCCCTAACTGGAACTCTGTACCCATTAAACACTAACTCCCCATTCTCTCCTCCTCCCAGCCCCTGACGATGATTATTCTACTTGATCCCCACTTTCAACAACACTTATTGCTGTCAGACTTCTTAATTCTTGTTTTGCCTACCTAGTTGCTGCTAAATATCGTTTCATTGTTATCTTGTGTTTTTTATCATGTTTTATATGATTGAGTAACATTTCATAAATGCATTGGCAACTTGTTTTCATTTTTGTGAAATAGCTAATTTAATAGTTAATTTAAGAGGTATATATCAGCTTTATTAAGATATAGTTTATATATGATAAAATTCACCTATTCAAAGTGTACAGTTCAATGGTTATCAGTATATTCAGAGTTGCGCAACAAATACAACCAATTTTAGAACATTTTGACCACCCTAAAAGAAACTTATACTCATGAGTAATAACTCCACAGTTCCTCCCACTCTCTCAGCCCTAAGCAACCACTAATCTATATTCTGTCGCTATGGAGTTTCCTACCCTAGACATTTCATATAAATACAATCATAAAATATGTGTTTTTTTGTGACTGGCTTCTTTCACTTAGCATAATGTTTTCAAGGTCCATTCATATAATATTATATATCAATACCTCATTCCTTTTTTTGCAGAATAATATTTCATTGTATGGATATACCACATTTGTCTATCCATTGTCAACACTTGTTATTTTCTGTATTTTAAATTATATCCATTGGTATCTCATTGTGATTTTGGTTTGAGTTGTCCTAATTGCTAATGATGTTGAATTTTGAATAAAAGTACTTTATTTGGTAAGTGATGGTAGCAAAAGCAAGGGAGTAGAAAAGTAAGACAGAGGCAGGAGGCAATCTAATGAAGGATACATATCAGGCAGATAGACACTGTGTGCATCTGAGACATTATTTTATAATCAAGACTTTTTTCTGATATTTTGGCACCACAAATTAGGCATCATCATCACCATCATTATTATTAATATATACAGACTTTTTACAGAGATTTACCTACATGGTTAATGATTTTTTCTGTTTTTCATATATAACTATCTCAGTCCTCTTTCTAGAAGCATTTTCTTTCTTCCTGAATGGCAGTCTTTAGAATTTTCTTTATGGCAATAAACACTCAACATTTATTCATCTAAAAATTCTTTATTTCATCCTTGTCCTTGAAAGATACTTTTACTGAGTACATAATTTTAGTAGACAGTTATTTGCTTACAGTAGTTCAAAAATATTTTACTATTTTCTGCCTTCCATTGTTGCTTTGGACAAGTCTGTTGTTAATATAATTGACTCTTTTACGGGTGATCTATCTTTTCTTCACTGCTATTTTATGATCACATTTTCCTTTGCCTCTCCTCCACTCTCTTTGTTATTTAAAAAAAATAATACTATGAATAATATTAGTGACTACTGTTGATGAATACCTTCTCCGTATCAGGCACCATACTAATATATGTACTTCTTTTATATCATTAATTTTTACAACATCCCAATGAGTTATTATTAATAGCCTCATTCTACAAATGAGGAAATGAGGCACAAAGTGTTCAGTTCTCAAGGCCACGCAGGAAGAAAGTGGTAGAACGGGCATGGGATCTGAGTCTGACTCCAGAAGCTGCACTCTTAGCAGATCTGCTCTCTTGAGGTGAATTTTCACCCCTGCCCTCTAGTACATTCCTTTTAAACCTCACCTGAGCTTAAAATAGAGTAGATATTTCTGATGATAATTTATGGGTGATTCAAATAATATTTCCTGCTAAGCTAAAAATTAAAAACCACACTCTTAGAAACAGACTCAGAGGGAGACAAACACAGCATTATGTTGTGGAAAATTTACCCCTACGATTCTACGACTGTTTTGACAATTTTGTTTTTTAGAAAGTGAAAAATTTGGGCCGGCCCCGTGGCTTAGCGGTTAAGTGCGTGCAATCTGCTGCTGGCGACCCGGGTTCGGATCCCGGGCGTGCACCGACGCACTGCTTGTCCGGCCATGCTGAAGCTGCGTCCCAAATACAGCAACTAGAAGGATGTGCAGCCATGACATACAACTATCTACTGGGACTTTGGTGGAAAAATAAATAAATAAATAAAATTTAAAAAAAAAAGGTGAAAAATTTATTTCTAAAAATGATTGTCATATATTTGTGAAATTCCCTATGTTTATATGACTATTTTTGCACTTTCCAAAGAGACTTAAATGAAAGGATTCTTTTTTTTTTTTAATTTTTTGTTTATTGCAGTAACCTTGGTTTATAACATTGTAAAAATTTCAGGTGTACATCATTATACAACTATTTCTGCATAGATTACATCATGTTCACCACCCAAATACTAATTACAACCCATCACCACACACATGTCCTGAATTATCCCTTTTGCCCTCCTCCCTCCCCCCTTCCCCTCTGGTAACCACCAATCCAATCTCTGTCCCTATGTGTTTGTTTATTGTTGTTATTATCTACTACCTAATGAAGGAAATCATACGGTATATGACCTTCTCCCTCTGACTTATTTCACTTTGCATTATACCCTCAATGTCCATCCATGTTGTCACAAATGGCTGGATTTCATCGTTTCTTATGGCTGAGTAGTATTCCATTGTGTATATATACCACAGCTTCTTTATCCATTCATCCCTTGATGGGCACTTAGGTTGCTTCCAAGTCTTGGCTATTGTGAATAACGTTGCAATGAACACAGGGGTGCATGTACCTTTACAAATTGGTGTTTTCAAGTTCTTTGGATAAATACCCAGCAGTGGAATACTGGATCATGTGGTAGTTCTATCCTTGATTTTTTGAGGAATCTCCATACTGTTTTCCATAGTGGCTGCACCAGTTTGCACTCCCACCAGCAGTGTCTGAGAGTTCCCTTCTCTCCACATCCTCTCCAACACATGTTGTTTCCTGTCTTGTTAATTATAGCCATTCTGACGGGCGTCAGGTGATATCTCATTGTAGTTTTGATTTTCATTTCCCTGATAGTTAGTGATTTTGAACATCTTTTCATGTGTGTGTTGGCCATCTGTATATCTTCTTTGGAGAAATGTCTGTTCAGGTCTTTTGCCCATTTTTTAATTGGGTTGGTAGTTTTTTTGGTGTTGAGATGCATGAGTTCTTTATATATTTTGGAGATTAAGCCCTTATCAGATGCATGGATTGCAAATATCTTCTCCCAATTGTTAGGTTGTCTTTTCGTTTTGTTGATGGTTTCCTTTGCTGTGCAGAAGCTTTTTAGTTTGATGTAGTCCCATTTCTTTATTTTTTCTATTGTTTCTCTTGCCAGGTCAGACATGGTATTTGAAAAGATGTTGCTAAGATCGATGTCGAAGAGCATACTGCCTATGTTTTCTTCTAGAAGTTTCACAGTTTCAGGTCTTACATTCAAGTCTTTAATCCATTTGGAGTTAATTTTTGTGTATGGTGTAAGGTAAGGGTCTACTTTCATTTTTTTGCAAGTGGCTATCCAGTTTTCCCTACACCATTTGTTGAAGAGACTTTCTTTTCCCCATTGTATGTTCTTGGCTCCTCTGTCAAAGATTAGCTGTCCATAGATGTGTGGGTTTATTTCTGGGCTTTCGATTCTATTCCATTGATCTGTGTGTCTGTTTTTGTGCCAGTACCATGCTGTTTTGGTTACTATAGCTTTGTAGTATATTTTGAAATCAGGGAGTGTGATACCTCCAGCTTAGTTCTTTTTCCTCAGGATTCCTGTACTTATTCGGGGTCTTTTGTTGTTCCAAATACATTTTAGGATTCTTTGTTCTATTTCTGTGAAAAATGTTGTTGGAACTTTGATAGGGATTGCATTGAATCTATAGATGGCTTTAGGAAGTATGGACATCTTAACTATCTTAATTCTTCCAATCCAAGAGCACGGAATATCTTTCCATTTCTTTGTGTCTTCTTCAATTTCTTTCAGAAATGTTTTATAGTTTTCGGTGTACAGATCTTTCACCTCTTTGGTTAAGTTTATTCCTAGGTATTTTATTCTTTTTGTTGCAATTGTAAATGGGATGGTATTCTTAATTTCTCTTTCTGCTACTTTGTTGTTAGTGTATAGAAATGCAACTGATTTTTGTATGTTGATTTTGTATCCTGCAACTTTACCGTATTCATTTATTACTTGTAAAAATTTTCTGGTGGATTCTTTAGGGTTTTCTATACATAAAATCATGTCATCTGCAAATAGTGACAGTTTCACTTCTTCCTTTCCAATTTGGATCCCTTTTATTTCTTTCTCTTGCCTGATTGCTCTGGCTAGGACTTCCAGTACTATGTTAAATAGGAGTGGTGACAGTGGGCATCCTTGTCTGGTTCCTGTTCTTAGAGGGATAGCTTTCAGTTTTTCACCATTGAGGATGATATTAGCGTGGGTTTCTCATATATGGTCTTTATTATGTTGAGGTACTTTCCTTCTATCCCCATTTTATTCAGAGTTTTTATCATAAATGGATGCTGTATCTTGTCAAATGCTTTCTCTGCATCTATTGAGTTAATCATGTGATTTTTATTCTTCATTTTATTACTGTGGTGTATTATGTTGATTGATTTGCGAATGTTAAACCATCCCTGCATACATGGAATAAATCCCACTTGATCATGATGTATAATCTTTTTAACGTATTGTTGTATGCGATTTGCTAGTATTTTGTTGAGGATTTTTGCATCGATGTTCATCAGTGATATTGGCCTGTAATTTTCTCTTTTTGTGTTGTCCTTGTCTGGTTTTGGTATCAGGGTAATGTCAGCTTTGTAGAATGAGTTAGGGAGCTTCCCACTCTCCTCAATTTTTTGGAAGAGTTTGAGAAGGATAGGTTTTAAGTCTTCTTTGAATGTTTGGTAGAATTCACCAGGGAAGCCGTCTTGTCCTGGAATTTTATTTTTGGGGAGGTTTGTGATTACTGTTTCGATCTCCTTACTGGTGATTGGTCTATTCAAATTCTCTACTTCTTCTTGATCCAGTTTTGGAAGGTTGTATGATTCTGAGAATTTATCCATTTCTTCCAGATTGTCGAATTGGTTGGCATATAGCTTTTCATAGTATTCTCTTATAATCTTTTGTATTTCTGAGGTGTCTGTTGTAACCTCTCCTCTTTCATTTCTAATTTTACTTATTTGTGCCTTCTCTCTTTTTTTCTTGGTGAGTCTGGCTAGAGGTTTGTCAATTTTGTTGATCTTTTCAAAGAACCAGCTCTTGGTTTTATTAATTTTTTTTATTGTTTTTTTGGTCTCTATTTCATTTATTTCTGCTCTGATTTTTATTATTTCCCTTCTTCTACTGATTTTGGGCTTTGTTTGTTCTTCTTTTTCCAGTTCCTTTAGGTGCATTGTTAGATTGTTTATTTGAGATAGGCCTGTATTGCTATAAACTTCCCTCTTAGAACCGCTTTTGCTGTATCCCATAAATTCTGGCATGTCGTATTTTCATTTTCATTTGTCTCCAGGTATTTTTTGATTTCTTCTTTGATTTCTTCATTGATCCAATAGTTGCTCAGTAGCGTTTTGTTTAATCTCCACATATTTATGGCTTTCCTGATTTTCTTCCTATAGTTGATTTCTAGTTTCATACTGTTGTGGTCAGAAAAGATGCTTGGTATTATTTCAATCTTCTTAAATTTATGGAGACTTGTTTTGTGGTCTAATATGTGATCAATCCTGGAGAATGTTCCATGTGCATTTGAAAAGAACGTGTATTCTTCGGGTTTTGGATGGAATGCTCTGTATATATCTACTAGGTCCATCTGTTCTAGTGTGTCGTTTAAGGCCAATGTTTCCTTATTGATCTTCTGTTTGGATGATCTATCTGTTGGTGTAAGTGGAGTGTTAAAGTCCCCTACTATTATTGTGTTACTGTCTATTTGTTTTTATGTCTGTTAATAATTGCTTTATATATTTAGGTGAACCTACATTGGGTGCGTAGATATTTACAAGTGTTATATCCTCTTGTTGGATTGTTCCCTTGATCATTATGTAATGCCCTTGTTTGTCTCTTTTTACAGTTTTTGTTTTAAAGTCTATTTTGTCTGATATGAGTACTGCTACCCCAGCTTTCTTTTCATTGCCATTTGTGTGGAGTATCTTTTTCCATTCCTTCACTTTCAGTTTGTGAGTGTCTTTAGGTCTGAAGTGTGTCTCTTTTATGCAGCATATATACGGGTCTTGTTTTTTTATCCAGTCAGCCACTCTATGCCTTTTAATTGGAGCATTTAGTCCATTGACATTTAAAGTAGCTATTGATAAGTATGTACTTACTGCCATTTTTAACTTTTTTTTTTTCTCACTGTTTTAGTAGTCCTTCTCTATTCCTTTCTTCTTCTATACAGAATTGATGGTCACTTTAGTTTGACCTCTGTCTGAAAGCTGTACTCTTTAACTCCCCTCCTCCCTCCTTTTATGTTTTTCATATCATATCTAACCTCTTTTTTGTGCATTTGTATCCATTATGTTCTTATCATGGAAATAGATATTTTTTCCCATTTGTGGTCTTCTCTTTTCCCCTTAAATCAGTCCCTTTAACATTTCTTGTAGCACTGGTTTCTTGGTGACAAACTCCTTTAATTTTTGCTTGTCTGGGAAAATTTTGATCTCTCCTTCCATTTTGAATGATAACCTTGCTGGGTAGAGTATTCTTGGCTGTAAGTTTTTTCCTTTTAACACTTTAAATATATCGTGCCATTCTCTTCTAGCCTGTAAGGTTTCTGCTGAGAAGTCAGCTGATAGCCTTATGGGGTTTCCTTTGTATGTAACTTGACAGTCTCTTGTGGTTTTTAGGATTCTCTCTTTATCTTTAATTCTGGACATTTTGATTATGATGTGTCTTGGTGTGGGCATCTTTGGGTTTATCTTGTTTGGGGCTCTCTGTGCTTCCTGTACCTGGATATCTATTTCCTTCCTTAGGTTAGGGAAGTTTTCATCTATTATTTCTTGAAATAGATTCTCTGCCCCCTTGTCTCGCTCTTCCCCTCCTGGGACACCTATAACACGGATGTTAGTGCGCTTGATGTTGTCCCAGAGGTCCCTTAGACTGTCCTCACTCTTTTTAATTCTTTTCCCTTTACCTGTCACCTTGGGTAATTTCTTCTAGTCTTTCGTTCAGCTCACAGATCCGTTCTTCTGTATCCTCTACTCTGCTTTTGAGTCCCTCTAATGAATTTTTCATTTCCAGTATCGTATTCTTCATTTCTGATTGGTTCTTTTTTATATCTTCCATTTGTTTGTTGACATTCTCACTGAGTTCATCTATTCTTCTCTCCAGATCAGTGAGCATCCTTAACACTCTTAGTTTGAACTCTCTGACAGGTAGGCTGCTCATTTCTGTTTCACTTAGTTCCTTTTCTGGGGTTTTGTCCTGTTCCCTTACTTGGAATGTATTCTTTTGCCTCCTCATTTTGCCTCTTTCTCTGTGCTTGTGTCTACGTATTAGGTAGGTCAGCTACGTCTCCTGCTCTTGGATAGGTGACCTTATGTAAGTGATGCTTTAGGAGGCTTCCAGTGTGTTTCCCTCAGTTCTCAATGTTCCAGGGGTGACTCCTATATGGGCTACGTGTGTCCTTCTGTTGTGGCCTGTTTGCTCTCCCTGTAGGCACCCAGGGAGACCGAGTTATGCTCCTGGCCAGCTGTTGTAATGCTCAGCTGTTTGTAGTTGTTGTGGGCCCTTCAGTCTCTTTATGTGGGGAGCCCCAGCACAGTTGGCTGCAAGTTCTAATACCACATTTGTGTTGCAGTGTTTCTTTTAAGTGAGTAGGCCCCCAGCATGGCAGGTTGTTAGGCTCAGGGCCTTACAATTGCTGGAAGCCTCTAGCCTATTAGGTCTCTTGTCAGCTCTCTGAGGATTGCAGCCGAGTGGGGCTGGCCTCAGGCACAGGAGCACTCAATTGTTTCAGACTTTGGAAGGTGGGGCAAACCCCCTATGTGGGTCTTTGAGAAGCACAAGTCTTCTGCAGCTGACAAGCCCTGCCGCCCACAGGTCCACACACACAGTCAACACAGTCCTGCCCTGTGTGCACGCCCTGACGTCCCCAAGCGGACCCAGTCTCTCCACGGTGGGAGCCCCACACACTCCGCCACCGCCCCACACTCTCCACCCGCTCCTTGTGCACACCCTGCCCCGCTAAAGTCGGCTCAGTTGCCAGGCTTCAGCGAATCCAGTCACCAATCTATGCAGGCCCACAAGTTGCCTGAGGGCTTGTTGTTGGGTGGGGCCAGTCTCTAGGGTGGGCTGCCTGCCCTGGCTGAGCTGGATTAAATCGGTGCTCTAGCGGGTGGGGCAGACCCTGGGCTAGCAGGCCTCAGGGAGAACTCCAATGGCGTCTGTGTCAGCCCGCCCACACCAGGCTACAACAATGTAGCCTGGCACACCGCCAATGTCCCAGTCCCTGGAGAGGTCTCACCTGTCACCGAGATGCACTCAGGTCCTATTAGGTGAGTCTCTTTTCACCCCAGCACTGTGCACCTTTCTTTCTGGTGATTTTAGGATGCTTTCTGAAACGGGTGAGTTTGCGCATGGGCCCTTTAAGAGCCGGTTTTAATTGCTTTGTGAACCAGCTTTTCTGGGGGTACTCCCCAATGTTTTAGCAGCAGGCAAAGTCAGATATTCTGCCGCTGGTCTCGATTGTGCTGGGTCCCCAAAATGCCCACAGCGGGGGCGCTCCCCGGCTCAGGGCCCCGCGCCTCCAGGGAGGCTGCGTACCTGTGAGCTGCTCCTGGCGGCCGTGAAGCTGGCGGCTTGTGAAGGCGGCGTTTTTCCTCTCCAGAAGGGAGTCTCTGCCTCTTCCACCTCAGTTAGGATTGTCTGTTGTTGCAGGAGTTCCTCTTATCCAGTTTTCAGCTCTGTCTCAGGGGTAATTTTTCCACGAGTAGTTGTAAAGTGGCTGTGTCCACGGGAGGAGGTGAGTTCAGAGTTTGCCTACGCCGCCATCTTGACTATCCCCCTGAAAAGATTCTTTTTATTTTTGAAATTTTATTTTAGCATGATATGGCTTTATATATTCAGTTCATTGTCACAATATTCTGTGGTATTATTTAATAATTATTTTTGTGACTTCAGTATCCCGTTTTGTTCAGTTTATTTTTAAATAACCTATGAAGCAACTACAAATTATTTACAAATTGATTACATTTATATATAATAAATAGGCATATGATGGCTCTTAACCTTTAGGAGATCCACAGTAAGTTAAATAAGACAGTGATGATAACCAATTTGTGCTTAAATTATTATTTCTGATGTTGGCTGCATAGTACATTTTTTTTTTCTAAAAATAGGAACTTATTTGATTAACTTGAAAAAATAAAGCATTAAAGAAGTACAACAAGCTTGATTCTTTACACATATAAGCAGTGTGCAATTTATACACTGTCTCAAAAAACAGAATATATTTATCTTAGTAAAATAAAATATTTAAATTTAGAGTTAGAACACTAGTCACCCTAAAGTAAGATTAATCAAAGACTAGTTATTCTATTTGTTTCAGTTGTTTAGATGCTTGCTTTCTCCAGAATGCTTGTATTTAGATTATGCCTAAAATCCAAACATACTTACTATATAATTCCATTGTCTAAACCCATCTATCTTCTTATCCTTCAAATCTTAAAATTCGACCAAGTCATATATTCTAGGATCTTTGAACTGATACAGTTTACTCTCTGGAGGAATCTTTCATTGGTATGACAAAATATTCAGTGGTTACATTTAATTAAATTATTACTGTAGTCACAAGCCCATACCTGGTATGTATTCTACCTAAAATGTGTATAGCAGCTGGGCCATAATCATTATGAGTTCTCTTTATCCCGAACACTGAAGTGCAGAAAATTCTCCTAGAAACATCTCCTAAATCCTGCCTGTTATCTACACTCTGACTTTCCTAGTAAAATCTCTCATTGTCTCTTGACTGAACTAATTGCCACAGCTTCCTAATTAGTCTCCCTGCATGAATCTTTCTACTATGATCCACCTATAATGCAGAATCCTCTAATATCTCCATGAGAATCCTATATATAAAGGCCTTTAATGGCTGCCTGTTGCCTCCTTGTTAAGGTTATAATCATATTGCCTTTGCCATCTCACCTCAACATAACTCTTCACAGACCCCCAGACCTCTTTAAATATTCCTTGAAAATATCCAGCAGTGAAAACAAATTAAACATTTCACATCTCTTGGACATACTGTGATTCTAACAATAGCTTGCCTTTTCACATTCTATCTCTTTTTAGTGATTTCATCATCTTCTTTACTTGACCAATGTTTACATATCTTTCAAGAGCCAGCTCAGAGTTTAGTTCTTTAGTGATGTCTCTCTGAACACTCTCGGATAGCTTGCCACACTCTCCTCTATGTTTCCAAAGCTGTTGGCAAAAGATTCATCATAAAATGTGCCATATTTTGCTGCAATTATACACTTACATGTCATATTCATCTTTGTATCCTTTGTACCGAATACTTTTACAAATAAATAATGAAGAGTGATCATAGTTTCTTTGTAATAGTTTTTGTTAGAAAGAAATAATCCTTTATGATTTATAATGGCTGCCTTTGGATACGTCTTCAGTATTAAAATTCTATTATTTAGAGAAGCACTAAAGGTATAGACTGGCTTAAATATTCTCTACTGTATGATCTCGTGATGTCCTGATCTTCTGCAATTGCACATTTTTATTATTATTATTATTTTTTTTGGTGAGGAAGATTAGCCCTGAGCTAACATCTGTTGCCAATCCTCCTCTTGTTGCTGAGGAAGATTAGCCCTGGGCTAACATCTGTCCCCATCTTCCTCTATTTTATGTGGGACACCTGCCACAGCATGCCTTGATAAGTGGTGCATAGGTCCGCACCCGGGATCTCGAACCTGCAAACCCTGGTCCATTAAAGCGGAGCATGCGAACTTAACCGGCCCCTCCAAGTGCACATTTTTAACTTTAAAAATGTTATTGTCTGTTTTCCCTTCTAGACTGTAAACTCTATCAGAGCAGTTATCATGTCTATCTAGCTTATCAGTGTATCTCTAGGACTTTACACAGTGCCTGATAATCAATGTCATTGAATTCATTTATTAATTAGTTAATTAGTTGATAAATACTGAACTCAGAGTTGTAAGTGTGGATTCCATGTCCATATCAATCATTTCCTAGCTCTTATGATACCACTTTCAGATTCTCCAAAATTCTACTGTCTCCTATGTAAAATGAGGCTAAAATACCTGCTTTTATTAAAAAGTCTGGAAATATCAGGGGAGAAAAGATTTATACAAAACTTAAAAACTGGAAAAGATGAAAAAATATGATGCATTATTAGTCTAACAAAGAACAACATTGCAATAGAGGAGAATTCAGCATAAATTAGGCTGGTACTTTTGTATAATTATAAGTCATTCTTCTCTTTACAGCAGAATCTCTTGATATACACATTATAGGCACTGAGCTTTAGGAGTGATGACTAACCATTCCTCTCTCTCCAATATGATTTCTAAAGAAATTGAGAAAACTACAAAAGAATCAGATTTTTATAAATTGAATGTTTGTGTCCCTCCAAAATTGATATGTGGAAATCCTAACCCCCAATATGATAGTATTAGGAGAAGGGGGTCTTTGGGAAGCGATTAGGTCACGAGGGTGGAGCCTTCATGAGTGGGATTAGTGCCCTTATAAAAGAGACCCCCGAGAGCTCTCTTGCCCCTTCCATCATGTGAGGACACAACGAGAAGATGGTCATCTATGCAGCAGGAAGCAGGGTCTCACCAGACACCGAATCTGCCTGCACCTTGATCTTAGACTTCCCAGCCTCTGGAACTGTGAGAAATAAGTGTTTGTTGTTTAAGCCACTCAGTCTATGGTATGTTTTGTTGCAGCAGCCTGAAGGGACTAAGACACAGATAAATTGAGATATAAAAATGTGAGCTTTATTATTGATAAAGTTGAATTGAAAAATGTGACTTGTATCTACAGCCCAAATTAGGCTTTCTTAATTCTTTAATTATCAGAACAATAGGCCTACAAGATTACCTTAACAAATGTATCACACATAAGCAGAGAAAGCGTGATTCCTAAGGATAGGCTGCTTTAACAAAGAGATCTCATATAAGACTCATGAGCAGGCACCTAGTTCCTTCTCTGGGTCTCACCTATCATCTCTGAGCAGTAGGTTTGAGTAAGAAAAGGGCTGGACTTTTTTTTTTCCTGTGTTTTTCTTCTTGGGAGTGGAGAGAAAATTCGTTCTCAAATAGGGAAACATGTGAAATGGAGAATAAAGACTTTTCCTATAATACTGCCAAGCTGTTTGCTCTCTTAACTGAACATCCTGCTCCTACTCTCAGTAGCCCCCACACCCAGTATCAACCACTGATCTTTTGTGCATTTTCTAGGACCAATTATTGAACAATTTAGGTTTTTGACAACAAAGGCTCTGATATTGTTAAGGAAAATGTATTAATCAAAGTAAATACAAGTTCCCACTGTATCTCAAGTTGAAAATTCTTCCTTATTCTAATTGTCAATTCAAATAATGCTTGGCCATACGGTTTGTTCTGAGCTAAATATTTGTGTTCCTCCAAATTTATATGTTGAAGCCCTAACCCCCAAAGTGATGGTATTTGGAGAGAGAGCCTTTAGGAGGTTCTTAGATGAGGTCATAAGAGTGGTGATCTCATGATGAGATTAGTGCCCTTATAAGGAGAGACACCAGAGAGCTTGCTCGTGCACTCTCTCTGCCATGCGAGAACATCGTGAGAAGGTGGCCATCTGCAAGCCAGGAAGAGAGACTTCACTAGAATCCGACCATGCTGGCACTCTGATCTTGGACTTCCAGCCTCCAGAACTATTGAAAAATAAATTTCTGGGGCAAGCTCCATGGTGTAGTGGTTAAATCCGGCGTGCTCCGCTTCAGCAACCTGGTTCACGGGTTCGGATGTCAGGCATGAACACATGCCACTCGTCAAGCCATGCTGTGGTGGCAACCCACATACAAAATAGAGGAAGATTAGCACAGATGTTAGCTCAGCACTAATCTTCCTCAAGCAAAAAAAGAGGAAGATTGGCAACAGATGTTAGTTCAGAGCGAATCTTCTTCACCAAAAAAATAAAAAATTAAAGAAATATATATATTTCTGCTGTTTAATCTACCCAGTCTATAATATTTTGCTATGAGAGTCGAAGTAGACTAATCAGTGGTCCAATATACTTCTCCACACCTTTTATAAAGATTTTCTGATAACATCAGTTATTTTAATACTAAACTCATGTTCTATAAAATGATCCAAAGTTTAAACTCATAATACCCTTCTCTTGACCAAATATCCAGGAAGAAATTAAAATCCAAAAATATAATCCCTTTACTCTTGTCAATGGTAAAGATATTAAAAACCTAACATTATTAAAACCTAAAGGAAGGAAGGAGCAGTTTGTTTCTAACCAACTTCTAGTTCTTAGTCTCGGATAGGGGTCTCATTCAGATGCTCTGTTTAGAGCAAGTGTAGACGCAACCAATCAATCTATTCAGAGAATCTTATGTATTTCACTTCTTTAAAGAGCATGGGACACTGTTATAAAGCTGGTCCTGCAAATAAGAGAGTTAATAAAAGTTAATCTTAGCTGCTAGAGAAGTTATCACAGAAAAGATGATGTCCCAGACTATAGTGAATATAAAAGCAGAACAGCAAGAAAGGAAGGTGGCCAGAGAAAAATCTGACTTTCAGCCTCGTCACAAGGCTGGCCAATCTGCCCTAGGTTCATAGAATATATGATCTGTGATATTAAATCATTTGGGAGAAAGTATGTCTTCATATCTGTGTTAGTTTCCTATTGTTGCTGTAACAAATGACCAAAAATTTCACATTTTAAAACAACACAAATTTATTCTCTTATAGTCCTGGAGGTCGGAAGTTGGAAATGAGTCAGCAGGACTGCGTTCTTTCTGGGGCCTCTGGCAGAGAACCTGTTCCTTGCCTTTTCTGGCTTTTAAAGGCCACCTGCATTGCTTGACTCACGGCTGCATCCCACAAACCTCTGCTTTTGGATCACTGTTACATCTTCTCTGAGTCTGACACTCCTGCCTCTCTCTTATAGGAGACCTTGTGATTACATTGGGCCCATCTACATAAATCTAGGGAAATTTCCCCATTTCAAGATGCTTAACTTAATCACATCTGAAAAGTCCATTTTGCCATTTAAAGTAATATATTCTAGGTTTCAGGGATTAGGACATGGCCCTCTTTGGGGAGCCACTATTCTGCCCACCATAATGTTTACCATTTGAGAAGACAAAAAAAGACTACTAATGCATAGTATCTCTCATTAAGTGGTGTTTGAAACATACCGCCCAAAAAAATTAGAATTTTGCCCTCGTGGCTTCCATTATCTTGAAACCTTATTTGCTACTCCCTTCAAATTCATTCTCTTAATTTCTATTCTGCTTTAAGCTGTGTGTCTCTGATGCAGACCAATGTTGAATTGAACGTAGAACATAGGAACATGGGATGCACCTTTAAGTACTACCTACCATGAGAGGTTTTACCCTTGCTTTCTCCAAATTCCCAACATCCTGCTTTAGTCTCTGCTTCAGCTAGGTATAAAGGCACCTTCCAGTAGGTTCTCCATCATTTGTACCTTTGTATCGTTTGGAGAGTCATCATCAGCATTCTCTGAACTAAAGCTGCTGTTGATATAGCTGAAGCTTGTGCTCACAGGTGTCTAGTAAGGACCAATATCTCTGCCATGTGTTCCTCACTAGATTTCTATTCATTAATTATATTTAATATTTTCCAGGTCTTACATAATTTCTATTACTTCAGTGGTAGAGTGCTATGCCCATTTATTTCTACTATATTCTTTTCTGCAGAACTGGACTATGACTCTAGTGATCATTTCTGGTTTTACTCTTCAACTCCTTTCAAGAAGACTCAACTGAAATTTTTAAATGGTTTAGCCAGTTTCTCAACTTTCCTATAGGGCTATAAATTTCTTCACTGGGTTTGAAAGTCTTTTTCTCTTTTGAAAGTCTTTTCCCTTTGCTTTATTATTGTTTTTGGACCCAGACTTTTTTTTCTCAAAAGTATTCCGTTAGATTTTATGTCATGAAGTCTCCAGTAGTAATGGATATGAAGGTAATGAATTCTAGTTCTCTCTAAAACTTGTCTATTGAAATAAATCTTGTTAACCTTTACCTCCTTGAGATGGATACTACTACCTAAAACAGCTTTCTCATGATATCAATATTGTAAGAAATCAATACAAGTTAAGCAGATTGTATTGAAATATTTGTATAGCAAATGTAAACCAATTTTCTCTCTGGATTTTCAGAAGTTCATTTCAGTTGTTACCTCATATAACGGCACCATTTTATAAAGCCATCAGTTTAGACCATTTATGGCAATTTATTAATCATGCTTCTTTGTGAAAAAAATGATTAATGCATACCTGTTTCATCAAAATCATTGGTTTAACCTCTATATAGGCTATATATCATAATCATAACTAGCTCTTGTGAAAATATTTATTGCTGACTCTAAGGGGTCTTTGGAAAGAGAATGTAAAAGGATAAGTGTAACCACATCACTGCTAGAGGAAATCAATAACCAAAAATGTATTTTGCACTGTGTGAATCTTCATTCCATTACATTGGTTTATAAAAATAAATCAAAAACTATCTATCTTTTCAATGTTTCCCATTTATGATTCTGTATAAATGATGTAAAGATTCATAACTAAGAACAAAGACAAGGAAATAAATTTTCCAGGTAAAGACAAGTAAATTTGTATGAGAGATTTTTGGTTGATTATATATATTCACCTTATATACATTTTCAATCATCATGAACATAATTATGTTAATTTCAGTAGCTAAAGATAAAAACTTCAAAGACATTCCAGTCAAGATGATCCTGGAAGTTCAAGCATTAATTAATCACCTGCAGCTCCAAACCAACAGCAATGATAGAAATATACGTTTAAATGCATTTAAAAGACATAACTGTGTAAAAGCAAGTTATACATCTCCAAGAACAACATATGTAACACAAAAAGAACAGCAGCTAACAGCTAAAGCTGAGTGCTTACTGGGCTCTTGGAAATGGAGACAGGGAAAGGTGGCCTGGAGTTTTTTTCCTTTTGGGTAACTGGATTGGAAAATACCACACATGTCAGGGGATCAGAGCCAGGCTAAAGGTGAAACCAGTGGCTTCCATTCTTCCAACCCTCCAGGGCAAGGATGCTGAAAAGAGTTGAAATCATTGCCCAGGTCTGAGATTTGTACTTTTACCTGAAGAAGTGGAATAAAGTAGAGATAGTTGCACAAATAGAACCTAAGTGAAGCTGGAAAATAGACCAGTGAAATCTCAATTCACATATGACGGGGGCTGAAAGTCATGATGATAACTGTTTCTAATGTGGGGCCTCCAGGCGGCTAGACAGGGGGCTACAAAAATACTAGATGTGGAGGAGATAACTATCGCTCAAGATGAGAAAAAAATTAATGTTTTAAAGGTCAAGAAGAAAAATAAATGTGATATATGTGATTAAAGCTAGTCCAAAATTAAACAATTAGGAAAATTTTTCTTGAAGCAATACAGATAATAGAGTAATCTTAAAGGATTTAAAAATGAATATTTCTTTACACAATCCTGATTAGAATGTAAAATGGCACAATTACCTTGAAAAACTGGCTGTTAATAAGCTTAAGGAAATTAAGCATCCACACTCCTGTGACCCAGAAATTCCATTCCTACATATTTATTCAAGATAATGAGAATATGTTCAAAAGACTTGTACAAGAATGTTCTCAGATTTATTTATAATAGTCCCAAACTGGAAGCGATCCACATAAGAGAATGCATAAGCACGCTGTGGTTAACTCATACTATGAAATACCACTGCTCAGTAAAAAAGAACAAACTACTGATACATACCACAACATGGAGGGATGTTGTCAAAATAGTTTGTTGAGCAAAAGAAGTCAAAAATAAAAGTACATACTGTATGATTCCCCTTATTTGTCAAGAAGAGACAAGCGTAATCTATTACACAGTGGTTGCCTCTGACTGGGATGTGGGGTGAAGAAGATTACCAGGCAAGGGATGCAGTGGAACTCACAGGTGTGAGAAATTGTTGTCTTGATCACTCTAATAGTGATACACGTATACATTTGTCAAATTCATTGAGCTATGCACTTAAGTTTTGTCCATCTTACTTATAGAAATTATACTTCAATAAAGTTTTGTGAGCATAAGAAGGTTAGATAATAAAAAAGGTAATGAAATTAATAGTACCCATAAAGCAATAAGAAGAAATTATGAAACATGTTAGACAGATAGGACTCAAGAAAAATGTAGATATATAAAAGAACAAATTAGAAATCATGGAAACCAAAAAATATATATATATATATAAATGTATAGTTGTTTCATCAAAATCATTGGTTTAACCTCTGTATAGGCTATATATCATAATCATAGCTAGCTATTGTGAAAATATTTATTGTTGACCATATATATATATATATGGAGAGAGAGAGAGAGAGAGACTAACTGAAAGCTAAAAAAAGAAACAAAAAAAAAAACCCACTTGGTAAAGTTGATGCAATAAATTCTTTAGACCAGATCAATCAAAGAGACTTAGTGAACTGGAGTATTATAATGAAGGATTCACCCAGAAAGTACCCTAAAAAGACAGAGAGAAAAAAAATACACGAATCATGGTAAGAGATATGGAGAATAGTATGAAAGGGTAATCTGGATTTCCAGAAGTAGAGAATGAGGGAATGGAGACAACCACTATTCAAAAACATAATGTATAAGTTTTTCCAGATATGAAGAAAGCTATGAGTCTCCAAATAGAAAGTGTGCCATGAAGCTAAGCAAGATAAACAAAAATCTAAACCTAGACATACTGTGTAAAAATGAAGATTATCATATAAATAAAATATTACAAACTAATATTAGAAAAGGAAGATAGTAACGAAAGATCTAATGTAACTTGAGAGCATCATTTCATTAGCAATAATAGATAGATAATATCAGATCCATATCTTAAAATCTATCAACCAAGAATTCAATACTCTCTATCATTCAATGTTGAAGATAAAACAGAGATATTTTCAAACATGCAAAGACTAAGAGTTTACTTTCCACAAGTGTTTTTTGATCCAGAGGGAAGAAATGAAAAAGCAGCAATGCTTATCAATAACACCAACAACAACAAATAAAATTCATTGGTAAATCTAATTTAGCAAGACCACATTATTTATAACAGTAACAACGTGAATGAATCTAATTGTCCATCAATAGAGTAATGGATACATTATTGTATCTTTACACAACAGAATACTATACAACAATGAAAATCAATGAACTGGAATAGTGTATACAAATTTGGTTGAATCTCACAAAGACTGCAACGACTAAAAGAAAGTTGCAGAAGAACACATACATTAAAATACCATTTACATAAAATTTAAAAGCTTCCAGAACAATACTATATATTATTTAGAGATTAAAAACATGTTATAAACATGTAAATAAAATCATTAATTCCAAAAATATTTATTGTGCCAAACACAATTCCAGGTGTTTAGCAGTGCACTAATAAAACAAAATCCATGTTGACATAGAGCTAATATGCTCCTGGGAATGGCAAACGTGGGAATAATTAGCATCACATTTGGGGCTGTGAGCATCTTTGGGTGTGAAAGAGGAAGGTTAGAAAAGGGATTCAATTCTATTTTAATTATTAAACTGGGAAGTAGGTACACAAGTGTTCATTATGTTTCCTTTCTGTCTTTTGTTCAGACATCAAACATCTTAAATGTTTCATAGTAATTTTTAAAATCACTAAATTTGTATGAAGAAAATTTGAGGCTTAATTCTAAACAACAATAAAGATAATGTCATCTTATTTTTCTCAAGTTTTCTGGAAAGAAGATAAACATGCTGAACAACTTTAGATTTAATTAGAAAAGTATAAAATTACGGATTTTAACAATTTAGGAGTAGCCTTAAAAGAATAGAAGTACATATATCCCTCAACTAGGAGAGGAAAAATAAAAGGGAATTTAAAAAATGTTTTTATCAATACAACAAAATAAAGAAAAACCTAACGTAAATATGTCATGGTAAACAAAAACCACGATATAGGATGAGAAAAATAAGTAATTAAAATACACTTAAATAGATTCGGTTCAAAAGACCCTATCAGACAGACTACAACAACAAGAAAATCTGGCTATTGCTTACAAGATTGAAAATAAAGGGATGAATAATGAAATACCAGGCAAATGCAGCGATATTAATATTAGTCAAAAATAAGATTAAGACAAAAAGCATTAGTAGAAATTAAATTCTATATTGTCTGATCATAATTAAGTAAATCACTAGAATTGACCTCTAAGGAAATTGGTATATGTATGTATACTATAGCTTGCACAGGTGTAAATATGAAAACATCATCATAGATCATGCATATGTTACATTACATACATGTATAATTTATACCACGTGCATTTGTGCTGTACCTAACATAACCTAGAGTGATATTCTTAGCCATCTCAGTTGTATTAAGTCAACTTAAAGAGGAATTGTCAGTTTGGTCACAGCTTATAAAACAATTTGTTATTGGATATCTGATCTCTTTCTTTGACAATATGATACATAAAAGGAAAATGTTTCATTTTCATTTGAAAAGCAGAATGCTTTTAGAGAGCCACAGATAGCAAGGTATCACAATAGCGGTTGATCATCCTGGCTGCGTAAATATGGAACCTACGCCACTTTCCTGGCAGGGTGTTTTTAAAAGCAGAGATTTTTTTTTAAAAAATCCAGCTTCCTACCTGACAGTAAATTATTCAAAGCCTCCCTAGGCACAAGAAGAATTTATTAGGGTGTATGTTAGACCGCTATAATCAAAAATACCAGTAATCTTTTAGATTGTTACAGGGTACGTCAGATGAGAAAACATGAAAAATAATCTTAGAAAAATTCATTCAGAAGTGTAATTTTTACAGATTCCAAAGGGAAACTGGAGAAAATGAATATTGCAACTTTCTTTTCTTCTTGAATGTTTGCATAAATTTTATAGAAATGACTCTACCCTAAAAGTTGAAAACACTTTTTAATGACAAGAAATAAATTATATTTTATATTTACATAATGCCATTATGCAGGGAATATAAATTGTATGAATACTGATGCATTTATTCCCACATCATTATGAGAATGAGGAAGATATTTCAGATGTCAGAAATGGAAGTCAACGTTCAAGGGGACAAAACTTACAGGGGGTCCTGTGTCTAAAATCAGAGCCTGTCATTCTATTGCCCATGACTGTTTTCCTGTACAATGTTAATAAATCTTTTTAAGAAAGGTCAAATAGACAAATAGGCAAATTTGTATATTGAGTGTCATTTGAAAGATAGATAGGTTCATATAACTAAAATACCTCATTTGAATTTTTCATTTACTAAAATGATGTGGTGTATCTTATGTTATACCACCAGGAAGTAGGACAATTTTCCCCATGATATCTCAAATTTGTTTCGAAGATTACATCTATTTAGTAATAAAGAAGCCAGCTTACAACTGGTTTAGTTATATGTATGATGCCATTGAAACATCTTTTAAGCTTACAAACCTGAGTGGGTTTTGGAAAAACCATATATTAAATTAATGTTTAAAAATTCGTTTTTACTGAGATGGAAGTATGGTGGAATAAAAAATAGACAAAATAATTAATAAGGTACAAATATTTGATAAAAAATGACTAAGAGGATTTAGGGGCAGGCCCAGCGGTGCGGCAGTTGAGTGCGCGCTTAGCTACGGCAACCCAGGGTTCGCAGGTTTGGATCCTGGGTGCACCGATGCACCACTTGTCAAGCCGTGCTGTGGCGGTGTCCCATATAAAGTGGAGGAAGATGGGCATGGATGTTGGCCCAGGGCCAATCCTCCTCAGCAAAAAGAGGAGGATTGGCATCAGTTTTTAGCTCAGGGCTAATCTTCCTCACACACACACACAAAATGACTAAGAGGATTTAGCTAATGGTAATGCCATATTTTTCATGAATACATTAAAATATGGATAAAATTACCATTTAAAGCCAGAGATTATTTAGTACTAGTTATTAATACTATTGAAAACTTTAGCTTTGGATTGGTTCAATAAAGGAAAACAACATCCAAATTTGAATGCACAAAGAGTTTATTATTAGGCTTTTTTTCCCTAATCTTATAATTAACATCTGGGGGAAATGGAGAATGGATTAGGAGAGAAAATACTATTCTCACATACTACATCTAACATGCTGGAAGAGGGACTTTTTAATGCTGCTTTCCAGGGAAAACTTGGGCATAGCAAGTCTCCTCCCGTTTTACTATGAGGACATGTCTAGGCTATGTCACATCATCTCTGGGATCCCTTTTCCACTATTCACTCCCTGGAAGACCACACCTCTGTCTCTGACCCTACATGAATCTTTCAGTTTTTTGTGAACACCCTTGTAAGTTCCCTAAAACCAATTAAGGTTTTAGGGAATAAGGCAAGAATTAACTTGGCTCTCTGTCTACATCTTTTTGCTCATTCCCCTGGGTATATTTTTGACTCTCCAGGTTAACAATTATCCTCAATTTTCATCTCTAGCTCTGATCATTGTAAACAATGAGTTTACGTTCATATTTCCAGTTGCTTTAATGTGCATTTTATTTTGAGGATCAGCCAACTTCTGATAATTTACATTTATGTAACTGAGCATAGACTTCAGTTCTGGTTAATATGGCAGAACAGATAATCCTCAAACACTTTTGCTATAAAAGTATGGATAAATGATAGATAAAATGTAACTTCAAATTTAAAAATTTTAAATTAAAATAATTAAAATTTAAATTAACGTGCATCACTGGCTGGCAAAAAAGTTAGGAAAATGGACCATATATCAAGAGGAAGCTGAAAAATAGCTGTAAGCATGAAATGTGGATACCCTGGTTTGGTTTGCTGGTCTTGGTGACCAGAGAGCTTAGCTTCCATATGAAGATAAGAAATGATGCTTTGAGCTTACATAAGGTTGGGAGTTGGAAGTGAAACTGCTACATGAAGCTAAGACTCTTGAAAACTGCATTTTCTGTGAAAGAGTGTGCTAGAATAATTTTTCTTCACCAGCTGGATTATGCTGACAGTGGGGAAAAAAAAATCCCCTGATAATTAGTACTGTGGACTTCTCTTAAAGCAGTATTGAAATATTTACTATCTCTAAGGTCTAGTAACATGCAAGCTGATAACCTAATGTGAAGAGTGGCCCTGGGATGGCAATACCTTCGGGGCGATAGCAGAAGCAAATGCAATATGATTTTGCACACATGTACCTTCAGCTAAGATGTCACAGGTATTCACTGAAGATGAGTCCATTACCAAAAATTATAAACTATAAGAGGATACAATGCCCTATGAACAACAGACAACAAAAACAAAAATATTAAGAAGAGTCAATCCAAAACTCCAGATATTAGAAATGTCCATCAAGGTACTATAAAATAAATAGGTTTAAGATCATCAGAAATATAATGAAGGAATTGAAAACATGAGAATGAATAAGACACAAAAAAATGTGACGGGACTAATTTAGAAAAGAACCAAATATAACACCCAGAAATGAAAAATAAAGTGAATAAGGCAAAAACTGCATAAGTAGGTTAAATAGAAGATTAGACACATTCAAAGAATGAATTAGTGAATTGGGATATGAGCTAGAAAAAAAAAAATCACTCCAGAAGTAATACAAAAATTAAAAGAAGTAGAATAAAATAAGAAAGTTGTATATACATTAATGGAACTGTCAGAAGACAGAATTGTAAATAATATGGGAGTTGCCATAATGGAAGAGATATGGGCTATGAACATTACAGAATTGATTATTCTGAATTGATTATCTGAGAATCCTGATTTAGACAGCAAAAGATGCCTCAAGCAAGAGTAAAATTTTGCTGATAATTTATCTGGACAAAGAAATCTAGTATGATGGTTATTTTATTTATCATTTGGAATTTTTGGTTTATTGTCTTTTTAATTTTTATTGCCATCAGTATATCTGTCCTTGTGTAAAATGTCTTTTTGTTGGTTAGCTCTTAAGATCTTCTCTTTATCTCTATTGTGCTGCCATTTTGTTAATATACAAGTAGGTGTGAATTTCTTTCTATACCTTCTGATTGATAGTTATTTTTCTTTCAATACTTTATCATAATTATTTCACTGGAAATAATAATATTGCACTGTATTCTACATTTCATTATTGCTATTGAGATATATATTGCTATTCTAATAGTCATCAGTTTTCAGTGATACAGCATTATTCTCTGGCTGTTTTAAAGATCATCTTGTTGTCTTTGGTTTTCAGTAATTTCACTTTTAAAAATAGTTTTAAATTTAAATTTAATAATTTTATTATTTTTAACACTTAATCCAATATGAATTTACATACTCAGGAAATTTTAGTAAGATTTTTGGTTTTATATTTTTCATGAACTCCAAAAAACATTCCGTAGTGGGTTAAATCATGTCCCTCCAAAGTTCGTGTCCACTCAGAACCTCAGAACATGAGGAACATTAGAAATAGGGTCTTTGCAGATGTAATTAATTAATGACTTGAAAACATCCTGAATGTATGGTAGGGCCCAAATTACTGGTGTCCTTGTAAGAAGAGGAGAGGACACAGAGAGACACACAGGAAAGTAGGCATGCAAAGACAGGCAGAGATTGGAGTTATGCTGCCACAAACCAAGGGAAACCAGGAGAAACCAGAAGCTGGAAGAGGCAAGAGAGGATCTTTTCCTAGAGCCTTTGGAGGGAGTGTGGCCCTGCTGACACCTTGAATTTGGACTTCTAGCCTCCAGAACTGTGAGAGATTAAATATCTTGTGTTTTAAGCCACCAAATTTGTGGTAATTGCATGGTAATTAATATACATTCCAACTGCTATTTCTTTATATATTATTAAACCTAAAGTGATGGATTTTAATGACATGTTTTAAATCTTTTCACTCTATTATTCCAATATCTTAATGCCTAATATTTCACATCATTTTATCTCCCTATACACTCTTGTCCTTCAGATAAATCTTCTAGTTCATTTATTCTCTATTTAGCTATGTCTAATCCTCTGTTTAATTTACCTTTTATCTTTTTTATTTCAATCATTATGTTTTTCATACATGTTTTATTTTTAAAAATAAATGCCTATTTATTGCTTATGAACACATTATTTCTTTAAACTTTTCATACATAGATGCTTTATAGTCTATATATAAAAATTCTGCAATCTTTGGGTGTATAATTCTGTTATCTGTTCATCTTTCCCATTGTGACCTTTGGTCATAGTGGCTTGCTTTATCATGTGCTTAGTTATTTTTCATTACTAGCTCTTTGCTTGATTGTAATCTGTTGGAGATCAATGTGCCTATATAGAAGAAAGTTTCTCTCAGAAAAAGATTTCCTTCTGTTGGTATGCAAAGAACACTATTGCCTGGTGTGACTTTAGCCCCTCTCCAGAGTCTTTGCTCAGAGCCAAAGTTTCAGGCTCACGTCCCCAAACTTGGCATTGGTCACCATGCTCAGTATGAAGACGACACTGCTGCTATCTCAATCTGTTCTCATTTCAACCATGAGCCTCCTGCTTGTAGACTAGTCTAAAAGCAGGAATTATATATATCTGAACCTTAACAGAGAATGTTATGCACCCATAAATGGATTGTGATCTTCACTAGCTCAGTTGTTATTAGCTATAACTATGTAACCAAGTATAGAATTCGCCACAGGAATACAGATGTTTTACATTAGAAAGTCTTGGATATAATTTACCAGGTTAATACAACAAATGAGCAAAAACAAGTATGATCAAGTACAAAGAAGAAACAGTGTTTGGTAAAATTCAATCTTGCTCGTGGTGAAAAATCTTAGTAAACCAGGACTATAGGGGAATTTTCTTAACCAACTAATGGTAATCACTCCAAGCCTACAGGAAAAATTATCTTGATTGTTAGAACAACAGATGCAGTTCATTTAAAATCAATGTGAGAGGCAGACTTCTAAGACGGCTCACAATGACCCTCAGTCTTACATAATCTCCTCTCTTTTGAGTATGGGTGGAACCCATGACTATGACAAGATATCACTCCCATGATTATGTTAACTTATTTACCAAATGGGAGATTATCTTTGGTGGGCCTGACCTAACCAGGAGACTCCTTTAAAAAAATCAAAGTTTTCACCTGCTGGTCACAGAAGAAGTAAGAGACATGCACTCTGGTGGGCCTTAAGGAAATCAAACATCAGCGTGGTAAACTCTCTATGGCAGCCAATGGCAAGGCACTGCAGGTGATCTCTAGGAGCTGAGAGCAGTCCCAGGCAGCAGCTGGTAGGAAGCTGGGGACCTCAGTCCTACACACAAGGGAAGGAATGCTTCTAGTCAGCTTGGAAGACGCCAGTCTCTTGGTGAGAACTGCACCACTGGTCCACAACTTGATGTCAACCTGGCAAGACCCTGAGCAGAGGATCCAGCCACACTGTACTCAGACATCTGACTGCAGAAACTGTGAGATAATAAATGTGTGCTGTTTTAAGCCACAAAGTTTGTGATAATTTGTTATGCAGCAATATAAAATGAATACAATCAGAAATCATATAAGTACATCTGCTATCCCAACTTATTCTCTTCCTTACTATGCTGGAGTTTCTAGCGTGAGACTCTCCAATAGAACTTTCTGTGGTGATGGAAATGTGTTACTTCTGTGTGGTACAACACGGTGGCCAGTCACCACATATGGCCATGGAGCACTTGAAATATGGCTATAGCAACTGAGGAAGCAAGTAGTTAATTTTATTTAAATTTAATTAATTTAAATTTAAATAGCCATATGTGGCTGGTGGCTACTATAGTGAACAGTGCAATTCTATCCAATGCAATAAGTAAATAAAAATAAGTCAAAGTCATAATTCTTATAAAGTAATACATTTTCATAATGATAAGATTGCTTACATAGACAATCAAAAGAAGCAAACGGTTAGAACTCCTCAGGGAGTTGTACAATTTGATATGTATAAGATAAAGATGCAAAAAATCAATGCTGTTTCTATTCACCAGTAAAAATCAAACAGAAATTGAAATTTCAAAAACACCCAGTTAAAAATAGCAACTAAAATTATAATCTATATATAAATCTAGCTAAATATGATAGAAGTCATTTATGTAGTTTTTGAAGAATACAAAGTCAGGACCAAATAAATGGTTAGAAGTATTTTTTCATGAATGACAAGTTTCAACACCGTAAATATGTCACATCTCCCAAAATTAATCCATAAATTCTACATAATCCAATCAAAATACCAGCAAAGTTGTGGTAGATATTAACAAGTGATGATCTTATCAATATTTATTACAATGTTATAAAAATCAAAATATTGTGATGTTGGTGCAAGGATAACAAACACACCAGTGGTAGGAAAAACAATCACATGCAGATATATGAAAACATTCTGTATGATAGAGTGGCACTGAAAGAAAGTGGAGACGAGGATAACTATAATTAGTAGTTTCATGTAGCCAAAGAGGGGTTGGCAACTTTTTCTGTAAAAGTCCAGATAGTAAATATTTTTGGCTTTGCTGACCATAGGGTCTTGGTCACAGCTACTCAACTCTGCCCTTCTTGTGTTAAAGGCAGCCATAGACAATATGTACATGAATGGATGTGGCTGTGTTTGAATAGAACTTGATTTATAGAAATAAAAGTACAATGGATTTTGTTCACAGGCTTGTTGACTACTGATCTAGATCTTTCTCCTATGCACATTGTTTATGTATGTTGTGCATCTTCCTATCAGTAGGACCCATTCTAGGCTCTGTAACAGCTCTGCTCATCACCACCTTCTGACTAGTTGAAGGCCAGAGCTTCCTAACGTCTCTTCTGACATCCCACCACCTACCCCAGCCACTGTGCAGCTATACTTAATTTTTAATAATATCAGTAAAATTATGCAAGTATCATTAGATCCTACAACGGCTTCCTATTACTTGTAGTATAAAATACAGACTTCTCACTGTTCCCTGCTAGACAAAACTCATCAGACCCTGGCCACATACTCTAACCTCACCTGACGGACTGTGGAAGAACCAAACCTGAGTGATGTTGGAACTGTTGTTAACACAAAGTCATTTCTTGATTCTAAAAGAAAACGCTAGTTGAAAGGGACGTAAATATACTTTTTTGTCTCCATGACTGTGAAAAAAAAATAAATTGGAGAAAATATTGACTGTTTAATAATGGATAATTTGTCATCCATCTTGAAAAGCAGAAAATTATACCCCTAACTCATACATCATGCTATAAATTTCTGTTTAATTCCCAGGTTTTAGAAGTACATTTAAAAGAACAAAACAAAATAAACGAAAACAAGAAACTATTACTTCAAGGCAAGAAAGAATCTCTTAGACAAGACATACAAAGTTCAAATTCTACAAGAATAGATAGATAAATTAGACATTAAAATGGAAAACTTCTTTATGACCAAAGATGTTATAAACAAAGTAATAAATCAATCACAGTGAATGAACTAGAGTGAATGAATGAGAAACTTGTATTACAGATATTTACATGGGAAACCAAAAATGCTGAGTTTAAAAAAGCAAGCTACACCAGGGCGTGCACCAACGCACTGCTTCTCCGGCCGTGCTGAGGCGGCGTCCCACATACAGCAACTAGAAGGATGTACAACTACGACATACAACTATCTACTGGGGCTTCCGGGAGAAAAAGGGAAAAAAAAAGGAGGAGGATTGGCAATAGATGTTAGTTCAGGGCCAGTCTTCCTCAGCAAAAAGAGGATTGGCATGGATGTTAGCTCAGGGTTGACCGTCCTTACAAAAAAAAAAAAGCAAGCTACAAATTGAAACATTTAGATAAATTTTAAACACCATAATCAATATGTTGTGGAATCACACAGATTTTAAAAAGATGGAAAAACATAGACTGTAAACATGAACCAACTTGAGACTAGTGCCTGACTTTGATCATGGGGAGAAATGATTGGAATGAAGGGGGTTGAAAAGCATCTGTATTGTTTTATTTATTTTAAAGAGAAGTGTATAAACACATATGGCAAAATTATAGCATTTGCTAAATCCGTATGCTTGAAACAAGTTGTAATATTAAAAATTCAATGTGCCATTTTTGTCCCAGCTATCTCCCCAGCCAATAACACATTTTGCCTTGTTTCCTCCAACTGTATTGATTAACTGCTTGAGATCTCTATTCTAGTACTCTTTATTTTTACTGTTTTTCTCAATTTTCTCGTGTAAGTCGATTCTCACAGACTATGTCTGATCAATGTATTTCTTTCCCATAATCTACACTAGTCCTTCTTCATCTAATGCTGGGATATCTACAAGAGTCTTCAAGTCGTTTTTCTGCCTTCACTCATTCCTATGACAACTCGGGCTACCTGTGGCTCCAAGAACGCTTTCCCCTACATAATATTTACACTTAATTAGCCACCTAAAGAAATTTATGGTTCCTCCCTTTGCCTTTGGTCTTGTATTTAAAGTCAGTGATTTAATGTATATTTTTAGACACTGCAAATTTAAATGCTGTACGTAATTTGCTTTTTGTTTTCTAACAAGTTCTCCCACATGGATTTCTCTCCCATTCTTTTTTTTTTGCTTTTTTTTTGGTTTTGTTTTGTTTTGTTTTGTTTATTGCAGTAACATTTGTTTACAACATTGTGTAAATTTCAGGCGTACATCATTATACTTCTATTTCTGCATAGATTACATCATGTTCACCACCAAAATACTAATTACAACCCATCACCACACACATGAGCTGAATTATCCCTTTTGCCTTCCCCCTCTCCCCTTCCCCTCTGGTGACCACCAATCCAATCTCTGTCTCTATGTGTTTGTTTATTGTTGTTATTATCTACTACTTAATGAAGGAAATCATATGGTATTTGACCTTCTCCCTCTGACTTATTTCACTTTGCATAATACCCTCAATGTCCACCCATGTTGTCACAAATGGCAGGATTTCATCGTTTCTTATGGCTGAGTAGTATTCCATTGTATATATATACCACACCTTCTTTATCCATTCGTCCCTTGATGGGCACTTAGGTTGCTTCCAAGTCTTGGCTATTGTGAATAACGCTGCAATGAACACAGGGGTGCATGTACCTTTACAAATTGGTGTTTTCAAGTTCTTTGGATAAATACCCAGCAGTGGAATAGCTGGATCATATGGTAGTTCTATCCTTGATTTTTTGAGGAATCTCCATACTGATTTCCATAGTGGCTGCACCAGTTTGCACTCCCACTAGCAGTGTATGAGAGTTCCCTTCTCTCCACATCTTCTCCAACACATGTTGTTTCCTGTCTTGTTAATTATAGCCATTCTGACGGGCGTGAGGTGATATCTCATTGTAGTTTTGATTTGCATTTCCCTGATAGTTAGTGATTTTGAACATCTTTTCATGTGTGTGTTGGCCATCTGTATATCTTCTTTGGAGAAATGTCTGTTCAGGTCTTTTGCCCATTTTTTAATTGGGTTGGTAGTTTTTTTGGTGTTGAGATGCATGAGTTCTTTATATATTTTGGAGATTAAGCCCTTATCAGATGCATGGTTTGCAAATATCTTCTCCCAATTGTTAGGTTGTCTTTTTGTTTTGTTGATGGTTTCCTTTGCTGTGCAGAAGCTTTTTAGTTTGATGTAGTCCCATTTGTTTATTTTTTCTATTGTTTCTCTTGCCCGGTCAGACATGGTGCTTGAAAATATGTTGCTAAGACCAATGTTGAAGAGTGTACTGCCTATGTTTTCTTCTAGAAGTTTCACAGTTTCAGGTCTTACATTCAAGTCTTTAATCCATTTGGAGTTAATTTTTGTGTATGGTGTAAGGTAAGGGTCTACTTTCATCTTTTTGCATATGGCTATCCGGTTTTCCCAACACCATTTGTTGAAGAGACTTTCTTTTCTCCATTGTATGTTCTTGGCTCCTTTGTCAAAGATTAGCTGTCCATAGATGTGAGGGTTTATTTCTGGGCTTTCGATTCTATTCCATTGATCTGTGTGTCTGTTTTTGTGCCAGTACCATACTGTTTTGGTTACTATAGCTTTGTAGTATATTTTGAAATCAGGGAATGTGATACCTCCAGCTTTGTTCTTTTTTCTCAGGATTCCATTGGCTATTCGGGGTCTTTTGTTTTTCCATATAAATTTTAGGATTCTTTGTTCTATTTCTGTGAAAAATGTTGTTGGAACTTTGATAAGGATTGCATTGAATCTATAGATTGCTTTAGGAAGTATGGACATCTTAGCTATGTTAATTCTTCCAGTCCAAGAGCATGGAATATCTTTCCATTTCTTTGTGTCTTCTTCGATTTCTTTCAGCAATGTTTTATAGTTTCGGTGTACAGCTCTTTCACCTCTGTGGTTAAGTTTATTCCTAGGTATTTTATCCTTTTTGTTGCAATTGTAAATGGGGTTGTATTCTTAATTTCTCTTTCTGCTACTTTGTTGTTAGTGTATAGAAATGCAACTGATTTTTGTATGTCGATTTTGTATCCTGCAACTTTACCGTATTCGTTTATTACTTCTAAAAGTTTTCTGGTGGATTCTTTAGGGTTTTCTATATATAAAATCATGTCATCTGCAAATAGTGAGAGTTTCACTTCTTCCTTTCCAATATGGATCCCTTTTATTTCTTTTTCTTGCCTGATTGCTCTGGCTAGGACTTCCAGTACTATGTTAAATAGGAGTGGTGACAGTGGGCATCCTTGTCTGGTTCCTGTTCTTAGAGGGATAGCTCCCAGTTTTCCACCATTGAGGATGATATTAGCTGTGGGTTTGTCATATATGGCCTTTATTATGTTAGGAACTTTCCTTCTATCCCCATTTTATTCAGAGTTTTTATCATAAATGGATGCTGTATCTTGTCAAATGCTTTCTCTGCATCTATTGAATTAATCATGTGATTTTTATTCTTCATTTTATTAATGTGGTGTATTACATTGATTGATTTGCGAATGTTGAACCATCCTTGCATACCTGGAATAAATCCCACTTGATCATGGTGAATAATCTTTTTAACGTATTGTTGTATGCGATTTGCTAGTATTTTGTTGAGGATTTTTGCATCGATATTCATCAGTGATATTGGCCTGTAATTTTCTTTTTTTGTGTTGTCCTTGTCTGGTTTTGGTATCAGGGTAATGTTGGCTTCGTAGAATGAGTAAGGGAGCTTGTCCTCTCCTCCACTTTTTGGAAGAGTTTAAGAAGGGTAGGTATTAAGTCTTCTTTGAATGCTTGGTAGAATTCACCAGGGAAGCCGTCTTGTCCTGGACTTTTATTTTTGGGGAGGTTTGTGATTACAGTTTCGATCTCCTTACTGGTGATTGGTCTATTCAAATTCTCTATATCTTCTTGATCCAGTTTTGGAAGGTTCTATGATTCTAAGAATTTATCCATTTCTTCCAGATTGTCAAATTGGTTGGCATATAGCTTTTCATAGTATTCTCTTATAATCTTTTGTATTTCTGAGGTGTTTGTTGTAATTTCTCCTCTTTCATTTCTGATTTTACTTATTTGTGCCTTCTCTCTTTTTTTCTTGGTGAGTCTAGCTAAAGGTTTGTCAATTTTGTTGATCTTTTCAAAGAACCAGCTCTTGGTTTTATTAATTTTTCTATTTTTTTTTAGTCTCTATTTCATTTATTTCTGCTCTGATTTTATTATTTTTATTATTTCCCTTCTTCTACTTATTTTGGGACACCTATAACACAGATGTTAGTGTGCTCGATGTTGTCCCAGAGGTCCCTTAGACTGTCCTCACTCTTTTTAATTCTTTTCTCTTTTACCTGTTCAGCTTGGGTAATTTCTTCTAGTCTTTCCTCCAGCTCACAGATCCGTTCTTCTGTATCCTCTACTCTGCTTTTAAGTCCCTCTAGCGAATTTTTCATTTCCAGTATCGTATTCTTCATTTCTGATTGGTTCTTTTTTATATCTTCCATTTGTTTGTTGACACTCTCACTGAGTTCATCTATTCTTCTCCCCAGATCAGTGAGCATCCTTAACACTCTTAGTTTGAACTCTCTGTCAGGTAGGTTGCTCATTTCTGTTTCATTTAGTTCCTTTTCTGGAATTTTGTCCTGTTTCCTTACTTGGAATGTATTTCTTTGCCTCCTCATTTTGCCTCTTTCCCTGTGCTTGTGTCTACATATTAGGTAGGTCAGCTACGTCTCCTGCTCTTGGATAGGTGACCTTATGTAAGCGATGCCTTAGCAGTCCTGCAGTGTGCTTCCCTCAGTTCTCAATGTTCCAGGGGTGACCCCTATGTGGGCTATGTGTGTCCTTCTGTTGTGGCCTGTTTGCTCTCCCTGTATGCACCCAGGTAGGCTGAGTTATGCTCCTGCCCAGCTGTTGTAATGCTCAGTTGTTTGTAGTTGTTGTGGGCCCTTCAGTCTCTTTATCAGGTGTGGGGAGCCCCAGCACAGTTGGCTGCAAGTTCTAATACCACATTTGTGTTGCAGTCTTTCTAAGTGAGTAGGCCCCCAGCGTGGCAGGTTGTTAGGCTCAGGGGCCTACAATTGCTATAAGCCTCCAGCCTTTAGGTCTCTTGTCAGCTCTCTGAGGATTGCAGCTGGGTGGGGCTGGCCTCAGGCACAGGAGCACCCAGTTGTTTCAGACTTTGGAAGGTGGGCAAACCCCCTATGTGGGTCTTTGAGAAGCACAAGTCTTCTGCAGCTGACAAGCCCTGCCGCCCACAGGTCCACACACACAGTCAACACAGTCCTGCCCCGTGTGTGTGCCTCGACCTCCCGTAGTGGACCCAGTCTCTCCTCGGCGGGAGCCCCACACACTCCACCACCGCCCCACACTCTCCACCCGCTCCTTGTGCACACCCTGCCCCACTGAAGCTGGGTCAGTTGCCAGGCTGCAGAGAATCCAGTCACCAATCTATGCAGGCCCACAAGTTGCCTGAGGGCTTGTTGTTGGGTGGGGCCAGTCTCTAGGGTGGGCTGCCTGCCCTGGCTGAGCTGGATTAAATCGGTGCTCTAGCGGGTGGGGCAGACCCTGGGCTAGCAGGCCCCAGAGGAAACTCCAATGGCGTCTGTGTCAGCACGCCCACACCAGGCCACAACAATGGCCGCCGCCAATGTCCCAGTCCCTGGAGAGGTCTCACCTCTCACTGAGATGCACTCAGGGCCTATCAGGTGAGTGTCTTTTCACCAAAGCACTATGCACCTTTCTTTCTGGTGATTTTAGGTTGCTTTCTGAAACTGGTGAGTTTGCGCGTGGGCCCTTTAAGAGCCGGTTTTAGTTTCTTTGTGAACCGGGTTTTCTGGGGGTACTCCCCAATGCTTTAGTAGCAGGCACAGTCAGATATTAGGCTGCTGGTCTCGATTGTGCTGGGTCCACAAAATGCCCACAGCGGGGGTGCTCCCCGGCTCAGGGCCCCGTGCCTCCAGGGAGGCTGCGTACCTGTGGGCTGCTCCTGGCGGCCGTGAAGCTGGCGGCTTGTGAAGGCGGCGTTTTTCCTCTCCAGAAGGGAGTCTCTGCCTCTTCTGCCTCAGTTAGGATTGTCCGTTGTTGCAGGAGTTCCTCTCATCCAGTTTTCAGTTCTGTCTCAGGGGTAATTTTTCCACGAGTAGTTGTAAAGTGGCTGTGTCCACGGGAGGAGGTGAGTTCAGAGTCTGCCCACGCCGCCATCTTGACTTCCTCTCTCCCGTTCTTTTCTGCCAAATCATGCTCATTGCTCCTTGAAGTACTGATTCAGATGAATTTTACTCTAAACCAGCCTGTTTTGTGTTTCACCTTTTTCAATGAATATTTATTAGTCGCCTAATAAGGATTAGCACTGGAGCCATAATATCCATAAGAAATTATGATCCTTGCCCTTAATAAGATATTTACATTTTTATTTGTACCGAAGTACTTGCTTCCTATTAATAGATCCTAGCCTCTTGTGTGTATGTCTTAGCTCCCAAATCAAAGTATTAGCTACTTTGAGAGTGTAAACAAGTTTTCTCTCCCTTCCTCTAATCCCCTATCCTGTCATCCATGATTTTAAAGGATGCGTAATTAGCAAATAATTGCTGATTGACTTAACAAATCTACTTCACCTCCTTATGTATGCCACATTTCATGTGTCCTGGGAAGTAAGTGCAGTGTTAAAAATATGCTGAGGGGCCGGCCCAGTGGCATAGCGGTTATGTGCACGCGCTCTGCTGTGGCAGCCCGGGGTTAGGATTCCAGGCGTGCACCAATGCACCACTTATCAAGCCACGCTGTGGCGGCGTCCCATATAAAGTAGAGGAAGATGGGCATGGATGTTAGCCCAGGGCCAGTCTTCCTCAGCAAAAAGAGGAGGATTGGCTACAGATGTTTGCTCAGGGCTGATATTCCTGACAAAGAAAAACAAAAATGCTGAATCATGACTTGTGTTCACCCTCAACTTCCCTGGGCATTTATCTACCTAGCATTTGTTAAATTTGTATGTTTGAAACAGGTTGTAATATTAAAAAATTCATTATGCTGTCTTGTCCCAGCTATGTCTCTGGTCAATAACATATCTTTCCTAGATTCCTCCAATTATAATATTGGTTGACTGCTTGGGGCCTCTGGTCTAGTACTATTCAATTTACTCTTGTTGTTCGTCTCCATTCTCACATGTAAATCATCTGGCTCCAAAACAGCACTCTAAGGTTTCATGTGGTAGAACAGATCTTACGTGGACTAGATGTATATAAAATTCTTGCTCTCAAGAAGATCTGTCATTTAGGTTTACATCTTAGAGTATCATCATCATTAAAGTCTGTTCAGTCTCTTGGAATTTGCCTCAACCTGCATCCTTAATAGTCATCAAGCGTTCCTGTTTGTACTTCGACAAAATGCTAACATTGCTCAGGAAAAAAAATTGTCTTTGCTTTCCTGTTAAATTTGATCCATTATCTTCAGAGCCCAGTTCATTTCACCACTGACTAATCATAAAACAAAAACAAAAACAGATGCTCAGCAGGGCCTAAATGTTTTCAAACTTATTGCACAGAGTCAAGGACGCAGAGAGAAGGTGCAGCTCAGGGCGGCAGCTGCAGAGCCAGCATCTGGGCTCCCCGATAATCACCTTGTGTGAATCACACCAGAGGAAGAGCAGAATCACCAAGTGCAGTGAGCCTCAGACACCTCCATCTGTTTTTCAGACCACACTGTGTTTATCAGGGCTGCAATTTGCGACATCTGGCAGTTTTTCTTATACTTGGTATATCTTTGAGAGAAGAAAAAGAAAAAGAGAGACAATAAGAAATGTCATTCCTAGCTAGCAGCTGGAAGATATTTGTGATTAAATTGCTGTCTGTTTAAAGTCTTCAAATTATGTCTGTATGGCAAAAGGGCAAGAACTTGAAGGTGAACTGTTTACAAGTAAATAGATTCATTCATACTCCGATTCACTCATTACTCCTGGGGTGTATAAATGTGCCAAGTTACTCTTACTGTCGTTTTTTTAAGGATCTCACAGATACCAGTTTTTTAAACACTCACATCTATAAACATGTTTATATGTCCTGTGGCTTTCAAAAATAGATTAAGGTAAGTCTGAATGAAATTCTTGTGACGATATCTCTAAAAATGTACCCATAATCTAGTAGACCTAGATAGAACTTTAATAATTTTATGTCAATTTAAATCCTTTTCAGGAGCCACTTATGTTTATTATTTTTAGACCAGTCTGCAATTGACCATTCCAGTATGTTAGTGTTGATAAAAGAAATCTTAACCAAATTTGGCTCAAAGAAGTCAATTCCTTCAAAGTTTTAAGTATAGTAAACAAAAAGTGTAACCACAAGGGGCTGTCAGAAATCTTTTATAATTATCAAGGAATAAGGCAAAAACAATTTGCACTGAATATCTTATTAAAATACCAGCAGTTTTTCATGAACACACCGTGAATTAGGATTTAGGAGTCCATACAGACTAAGGCTCTGCAGCTTCTCTGTGTGCCCTTTGAGGTCTCTTTCTCCTGTTGAATTTCACACTGGGTTTGCGTGGGCATGCAAGAAGAAAATGCTTTAGCTTGGGAAAATTGCCATAGCTCTTTTCATAGCAGAACATTGGAAATGACATTGATGGCATATGAGCCCCTGGCTCAGATAGGGTAACCAAGAGAAGATCAAGAACCAGGAAGACTCCAACACAGGCAAATATTGAGACAGAGATCTTACCTGCTCTTCCAATAGCAACGTGCCAGTTACTGAGATGTTTTGCAACTAAAGTGAAGCACTTTCAATTGAAATGACTTGACATTACGAGACAGTGCTTGATGAAAGAACATTGTCAAATTTATAATCCTCAAATTTTATGTTCTGATCATTGTTATTACTGAGTTATTGATTATTTTAACATTTGTTCTTTTCATGTTAGTTGACTTGGACTTTTAAAAGTTACTATTCTGTTTTTTTCTTTCCTTCTGTCCTGTCTAAACACAGCATCTTTGTTATTTTATTTATAATAAGAGATACCAAACAGAGAAAGAGAATATGACTGAAATCCTCTATCAACACCTTTGACTTTACATCAAGTTTTATGGGTAGCAATAGACTGTCTTTTAAGAGCTCTGAAGATGTTCACTAGGAGAAATATTGATTGTAACAGACTGAATGTTGATTGAAACATTCAGTGAAACATGTTGATTGAAATCTTCATTGCACAGCTTACCTTCTGAGATACACTCTTTCAGGTCCTACCTCTGCCTTCCCAGCCCACTCACGAGGACACATCAATCACTGAAACACCATGGTGTGTCATCACAGTGTGTTCTCCTTCTGTGACCTCCTGCCTGGAATCATGTCGCTGTTTCTAATGCTTTCCCTTCACTTTCCTCACTCTACCACCCTTCATTCCAGTCCAGGCCCATTTACGATTATGGAGGAACTTGGAGCTCAGATACTGGGAAAGAGGAGTGAATAGACTCCACCCAGTCTCTTCTACTGAATGTAGCTCTAAATCCTGGACAGAAAGCATGGAGCAGCAATCTGAGGGTCCTGAACAGTCCATAGCAGCAGGTAGATTGGGGCAGGAGATCAAAATTCAAAGTTCCACAGAACCAGTGGTGAGTTTATGATTTTTTTTTCACCTCTGGTGTCAACTGATCTGAACTAAAAGCAGCCCCAAATCTGTAAATGTATACCTCCAGGAGACAGAAAGAGCTCCATGAGAAACAATCTTTCCTATCTGAGAACAAGAAAGAAACTATGAAAGGTTGGAAAAAGCAGGAGAAATGGCCCAATGGCCTCCTTGTTTTTCTTTTTTCATTCTGTCCTGCCTCAGCCCACAGGCAATGCTGTGGTGGAGGTGTGGCAGCTGCACAGCAATAGCAGTGGCAGCCAGGCAGGGCCCTACAACCCTGAGGAAGGGAAATCTTCTCTGATGAGAGGAACTGTGGTCCTAAGAGCATGAACCAAATCCCCATTGCATTTTTTCTCTCTGTGTCCTCCCACCATTTGGTCCTGCATGCAAACACAGTTTCAGGAAGTGTCTGAAAGAGCAAGAAGTTAGGTTCCTGGCCGGAGAGCAGGAAAGGGAGGCCCCAGGGAGGTAGAAAGTGTCAGGGAGATCACAGAGAACAGAGATCGATGGCAATCCCATAAATTGTATATCAACTGCTGGGCTCACCTCCAAACTGTACATGCATAGATTTCACCTTCAACAGCATATTGAACTTTTTTGAGAACTGAGCTACAGGGTAAACTTCCACCCATTCCAGGATTGCCCACTAGGTGGCACAAATGTGGGGCTGATCTGAGGAGCACTGCAAATACTTTGAAAAACTGAACTGACCTTGGAATAAGAACCCACTGAAAGCAAGCTGGAACTTGTGGCCAGAACCTAACCTGGTCAATTGCCTAGTAAAAAAATTAAAAATCAATATCCTCCTTAGAATTTAAATAATATCCAGATTCTCATAACATAATATTAAAAATGTCCACAATTCAATCTCAAATTAATCTACAAAGAACCAGGAAAATTCAAATTATAAGGGAAAATGCAATTGCAAGATGACACAGATATTGGGATAATCAGACAAAGGCCATAAATTAGCTATTACAGACACGCTCCACCCAGCTAATAAATGACAGAACCAAGACCTGAACTCATTTCATGCCCTTACACACTATACCAATTATCTTTGTTCTTTCCAGTTGAAAATAAGCTATCTCAGAGGTGCGGATTCAGTGTGAAAACTTGAACACGAGCTAATGCTTGAACGATATGTCCACTAGAGTAAGGCTGAGCAACTAAGGGAAATGTATTTGTCATCTTCACGTAGGCTCTGTCATAAGTACTTTTTGGTATAGAAGTTCTATATTGTTCTCTCAGTTATTGGGACTTTGCAAACTAAAAGAGAATTAATTATAGATTTATAGGTTAATCAAACTAGAGCATATGACCTTATTTGAAAGGATAACATTTTGTTTAATAGGAGTAGTTTTATATGAGTTGCCTCTTGTATTTCCTTAAAGCTGAGTCAAATCTGGCTAGTGGTCCATTCTTATGGAGTCCGAGAGCTAAGAATTTTTTTTTTCCATATTTAAAGAATTGTCAGAACAAGAAGAAAAAGAAGGAGGAAGATAAGGAGGAGATGGAGAAAGAAGAAAGAAGAAGCCAGCCCAGAGACTGTGTGTGACCCACAAACCCTAAAGTATTTGATATCTGGCCCTTTACAGAAAGTTTGCCAACCCCTGGCCTGAAAAAATGGGACACCATAACAGGGGTCATTTTGTATGTTTCTCTATTTCTTTCTGGTGTTGTCAGTTTGTGTTACAAGGGAGCACTTAGTAAGGACCTGACCCACAGTGGACATTCAAACAATGTGTGTGTAAATAAATAGGTGGGTGAATAGTTGCCTATCTACTCCAAGCACAGTAAAATAAGTCAGCTTCTTGGTTACCTCCTGTGGCACATGATATTATTAGTCACCAAATACTCACCACCCACTCACACCTGCTCCCACTCCTGCGAGAAGTGCAATTCCATGCCCCAATGATGTTGGGCTATGACATGTGACTTGTTTTGGCCAATGGAATGTGAACAGATATAACAGATGCCACATCTTCTCAGAAGCTGTTAGAAGTATTTCAAGTTTTTGTCAGTCACCTTGAACTTCTGCCTTCTGCCATTACAACAGTATGTTGTAGTAGTGGTTGATCTTTCAGCCTGGGTCCTGGAATAAGAAAACACATGGAACAAAGCCAAGCACAGTAAGACCCAGTGTCAGCCAACCAAATCCAGCAAAGCCCAGCCAAGCTGAAGCCAACCCTCACATTTGTGTAACATGAGTGAGAACTAAATGGTGTTGTAAGCCTTTGAGATTTTAGGATTCTTTCGTGCTGAGAGAAAAGTTACTTGATATACTTCTATAAAACAAAAGATTCAGAAGGATCCAATGGATCAGTACCTAGTATATATGGATTATTGAAAACCATAATGAATTCTTTTTTGTTTGTGAGGAAGACCGGCCCTGAGCTAACATCCGATGCCAGTCCTCCTCCTTTTTTGCTGAGGAAGACTGGCCCTGGGCTAACATCCATGCCTATCTTCTTCTATTTTTTAAGGGGCGCTGCCACAGCATGGCTTGACAAGCGGTGGGGGATCTGAACCGGCCAACCCTAGGCCCCCGCAGCGGAGCGCGTGCACTTAACCACTTGCACCACCGGGCTGGTACCCATAATGAATTCCTAAGCATGTGGGTTTTTTCGTTCTAATAATGAGAGTATAAAACTCATATTTACAAGATGATTTTCATATTTTTAGTTCATTTTATGTTGTGTAGAAATGTGATAGTTTATGTGATTGTGATGTTCTTTCGTGCTTATCAGCAACTATTTCATCTCACTAATGAAGGGCAAAAGTGATGGATATATGTTGCTACTAGAGTAAAAGGCACCTTATGTTCCAGAAAATTAATGAATTACTGTGACAACTTTGTTCCCTATTGAAAATGAATCATCCTTGAATCAGAATCTCTTTGCTTTGGAGGTTAGTATCTCATCCTTAATATTAATTTAACTTTGTAGAACTATGACTATAAATTGAATAACATAAAAACTAATGAGAAACAAATTAATTCAGAAAAGATTTATAATTATAATGAACTACACCAAGTGTCAAATGTGTTCAGCTCAATAAAGATGAATGTGAAATCAAGAAATTTGTAATCAAAGATAGTTCATTCTATAAAAATAAATGGGACAATACTGATTAGAAGAGAAAATTAAAATCTCCAGAAGTTGTTCATGTAGCTTACTTGGAGAGATAAAGGGTGAATAAAATAAAATAAAGTGTGTGATTCAGGGGTCCAGAAATGGCCATGGTGCTGGTAGTTGACAGTTGTTGGTTTTGCTTGCCCAGCACTCATTCCCACTCTTTATGTTAAGGAAATTCTAATTTTATTTTGGGAAACGTTCTCTGTTTTTCCAGTTCAAGTAGTATAGGTGCTATGACATCACTCCTTGTATAGATTTGGGCAATGTAAGCCCAGTAAGCACATGCCTCTTGCCATGAGGGTTTCTTCAGTATTGGTATCTGATCCAAGAGAGAACATCAGAGGAGACAAGAAACTATCTCCAGCTATCAGAGCTGTGAGAGGATGGGAGTAAGACTTGAGCTGCTGGCATATGCTCAGCACGAGTAGAGAGCCAGCCTGACAACTCCACCTACAAAGGAAAACTGAGCTGAGAGTTGGAGAGGGCAAGACCAAGTTCTGATGATGTCATATGACCCTTCAAAATCCAGTTATGACTGATTTTTGACTTTTGTTTTTCTTTCTCTTACAACTCCAATTCCTGAAAGCTACAGCGTTCCTGAGGCAGGCTGAGGCATTTGGAGATGAATGTTTTGCAATCAGACTCTCCCTTGACATCTATATTTGGAAACTGTCAAGAAAATATTTCAGAAATGGTTTAATATTTGTGATGTCTCTCAATTTAAGTTTCTACTTTGTAACCATGTCCTCTACAGGGATTTCAGCAAATGATGGATGAGGGGTGGGGATGGAAAAGCATATATGTTAAGATTGTATTAGAAAAATCTCCTTTGGATATAGATTCACCAGATAAATGACCTCTATTTTGTATTTTAATATTAAAAAAAGGCTATATTATCAAGTTAGCAATTCCAATAAGAGGTTTTGCTATTTTTATAAATTTCTATTTTTGAAAAAAATTCAAACCTATAGAAAAATTGAAGGAATTTTACAACAGATATCTATGCAACCTGTTCCTAGCTAGATTTACACACCAATACTTTTTCCAAAATTATTTTCTTTCTCTAAATACATGTACATTTTTTTCTTTTGCTGCATCCTTTGAAAGTAATTTACAGTCATTTCATAATTTCTCCAATAAATACATTGGCATGAATTTCTTAAGAATAAGAACATTCTTCCATATAAACACAATACCAATGTCACATCTGAAAAAATTAACACTAATCTAAAAATATCATGTAATATGCCGTCCATATTCATATGTCCTAATTGTTCTTAAAATGCCTTTTAGAATTGCTTTGTAGAACTCCAGTATCCAATTGTGGTTGGCAAATTATATTTGGTTTCCTCTCTTTCATTTCTTTCAATGTTAAACTGCCCCTCTATCTTTTATTTTTTCCATAGTATTGAATTTTTTGATGATTCTAGGACCTTGGTCTGTAAGAATGCATTTCATTTTTGTTTTTTCTTCCTGTTTCCACATGAATAGACTCAAGTTAATACTTTTGGCAAGAGTAGTACTTAGGTGTTATTATATGTTTCTGTTTCACATTAATAAGAGCATTGTATCAGGTTGTTCTACTATTGATGATACAAAGTTTGGCCGCCAAATCTTTCGATTGCAAAGAACCATTTTTTCCCATTAGTAATTAACAAGTAATCTCTTGTTTTATATGTTGAAGCTGTAGGAATATCCTGTTTTCCAATAACCTTTCACACAGTAGTTTCAGCATCTATTGATAATGCTTGTCTGACTCAATTTTTATAATTAGAGGTTGAAATGGTTTTTCTCTCATTCCTTCCACATTTATTAGTTGCCACTCATCTATGAAGAGGTTATCTCCATCCCTTCATCCTTTCCATCTGCTTCAGACTCACCTGCATAATTAACCATTTAACCATTTTCATTATTTACTGTTTATCCTTTCTATGTGTAACACATTACATACTATATATTATATGTGCACATATAATAGGAAAAATATATATATACACACACAGTCATGCATCACTTAACAACAGGAATAGGTTCTGAGAAACGTGTCGTTAGGTGATTTTGTCATTGTGAGAGCATTATAGAATACAGTGAAGAGGAATAAAATTTGCCACCCCAAAATGTGTCTCTTTAACATGACGATTATTTTAGGCTTACCATTTTTAAAAAACAAGACACTCAGAAGATTTTACTTGTTACCTCCTCCTTAACTGTCTAAAAGAATTCAGATTAAAAAAACCTATCTCGGGAAGCAAGCTATCGCCTTAGCATCACATGAGCTAGGTAGTAGACGGGGGATCTTAGAAAAGCCTGTTTGTTGGGCTCCTCTGTGTGTTCTTCTGTGGCCAAACACTTGTTTTCCAAATGTTTGCTCCTTTTCACCTACCTGTGAGTTGTCTTTCTTCCCTTTGAAGTCCCTGACTCTCCCTATCCTCAGCATCTTCTTTTGTCTTTAGCTGAGAATGATATTTAAGGTGAGGGCTTCAGCCATTTTGGCAAGTAACGTGGTTTTCCTGGGTTTCTCCTATGTATACATGTTATTAAACTTTTGTTTGTTTTCTCCTATTAATCTGTCTCATGTCAATTTAATTCTTAGATCAGCCAGAAGAACCCAGAAGAGTAGAGAAAAATTTCTTCCTCCCCTGCAGTACTTACAAAAACCTAGATGGTATAGCCAACTACACATCTAGGCTATGTGGTACTAATCTTATGAGACCAACGTCATATACGTGGTCTGTTGTTGACTGAAACTTCATTATGTGGAGCATAACTGTGTGTATATATATATATTATATTATATGTATAATTTCTGCTATACTCTTACACAAAGAGTATCATACTATATTCACTCTTAATAATGTATCCTGGAAATACTCCACATAAGTTCATAGCTAATTATCTTTTTATTATATGACTGGATAGTACTCCATTGTGTGGCAATTTCACAAATTATTTAATCTGTCTTCTATGGACGAGCATTTAGTTTCTGTCCAAAATTTGCTTTGTCAAACAGTAATGCAATGAATAATCTTTTACATAATATTTTGTATTTCCAGATATGTATGCTAGGTAGAGCCTTAGAAGTAGGATTTCTGGATCAAAGTGTAAATGTACATGCAATTTTGTTAGATATTCCGGCTTTTTGTTCCAGAGGGGTTTTACCATCATGAGTTCCCATCAGCAGTTACAAGAGCGTCTGATTTCCAAGGCCTGGTCAGTAGAACATGCTTTCAGGGCTCTGATTTTCCGCCAGTCTGATAGGTAAGAAATGGCATTTTGGTGTAGTTTAATTTGCATTCCTAGTGGATTAGAATGCCTTTTCATATGTTTAAGGACCATTTTTGCATATATTCTATGAACTGCCTGTTCCTATCTTTTGATCATTATCCGTGTTATTTTCCTTTTATTTTTAAGAATTCTTTTAAATTAAAGAGATTAGCATTTTTTTTCTGTGATGTAAGTCGTAAATAATTTTTGTCCAGTTTGCCTTTTAGTTTTTGTCATGCATTTTTAAAATTTTTAATGAAGTTGAATTGATGAATATTTTCTTTTACACAGCTGCCAGATATTGAGATATAATTTGAAATGTTGTCTCTGCCCACGTTATACGGAAAGCCAAGCATATGCTCTTCATTTAGATTGTTGATCCATGTGGAGTATTTGCAGGTGTATGTTACAAAAAGTGAATCCAATGTTTTTCTTTTCCAAATGGCTATCCAGTTTTTCCAACACTGTGTTTTAAAATGACTATATTTTTCCCAGGGAGCTAAGATACTGCATTTAACATATACTAAATTTTCATTTGTATTTGGGTCTTTTCTGGGCTTTCTATACTATTTTGTTGTCCTATCAGTGTGTTCATGGATCTGTACCATGCTGTTTTGATTGGAAGAACTTTATAATATAAAAGAACTTTGTATATATATGACTTTGTTTTTTAGAGTAGTTTTAGATTCACAGCAAAATTGAGAGGAAGATATAGAGATTTCCCATATGCCCATTGCCATTAGACATGCACAGCCTCCCTCATTATCAACATCACTCACAAGAGTGGTATATTTGTGATAATTGATGAACCTATGTTGACACATCCTTATCACCCAAAGTTCATAGTTTACCTTAGGGTTCACTCGTTCTTGATGTTGTATATTCTATGCATTTGGACAAATTTATAATGACATATGTCCATTATTATAATATCATACAGAGTATTTTTACTGTCCTAAAAATTCTCTGTGCTCTGCCTATTCATCCCTACCTCCCCCGCCCCATACTGAAACCACTGATCTTTTTATTGTTTCCATAGTTTTGCGTTTTCCAAAATGTTATATAGTTGGAATAATACAGTATGTAGACTTTTCAGATTGGCTTCTTTCACTCAGTAATATGTGTTTAAGTTTCCTCTATGTCTTTTCATAGCTCAAATTTATTTCTTTTTAGCACTGAATAATATTCCATTGTCTGTATGTACCACAATTTATCCTTTCACCTACTGAATGAATCTTGGTTGCTTCCAAGTTTTGGCAATTATGAATAAAGCTGCTATAAACACATGTGCAGGTTTTATGTGGACATAAATTTTCAACTCTTCTGGCTAAATGCCAAGGAGTGAGATTGCTGGATCATACGTTAAGATTATGTTTATTTTGTAAGAAACCACCAAACTGCCCTTCCAAGTGATTGTACCATTTTGCGTTTCCACCAACAATGAACGAGAGTTCCTGTTGCTCCACATCCTCATCAGAATTTGATGTTGTCAGTGTTCCAGATTGTGGCCATTCTAATAGATATGTAATGGTATCTCATTGTTGTTTTAATTTGCATTTCTCTGATGACATGTTATGTGGAGTATCTTTTCATATATTTACTTGCCATCTGTATACTTTCTTTGGTGAGGTGTCTGTTAAGGTCTTTGGCTCATTTTTTATTGGGTTGTTTGTTAGCATATTGTTGAGTTTTAAGAGTTCTTGGTATATTTTGGATAATAGTCCTTTATCAGATGTATCTTTTGCAAATATTTTCTCCCAGTCTGTGGCTTGTCTTCCCATTCTCTTGATATTTCTTTCACAGAGCAGAGGATTTAATTTTAATGAAGTCTGGCTTATCAATTATTTCTTTCATGGATCATGTTTTTGGTGCCATATTTGATAATATAGCATCAAACCCAAGGACATCTAGGTTTTCTCCTGTGTTATCTTCTAGGAGTTTCATAGTCTTGCATTTCACATTTAGGTCTATGATTCATTTTGAGGTGATTTTTGTGAAGTGTGTAAAGTTTGTCTATCTTCATTTATTTGCATGTGGATGTCCAATTTTTATGATATATTTTAATATCTGGTAGTACCAACTGCCTCATTGCCTTTCTTTTTAAATACTTGCCTAAATATTATTTCATGTTTATTTATTTATTTATTTATTTTTGTGAGGAAAATTAGCCAGGAGCTAACATCCATTGCCAATCCTCCTCTTTTTGCTGAGGAGGATTGGCCTTGGGCTGACATCCATGCCCATCTTCCTGTACTTTATATGGGATGCTGCCACAGCATGGCTTGATAAGCGGTGCATAGGTCCGTGCCCGGAATCCAAACCTGCCAACCCTGGGCCGCCGAAGCGGAGCACACAAACTCAACTGCTATGCCACTGGGCTGGCCCCCATGTTTATTTTTTGTAGATGAAATTTAGAATCAACATGTCTAGCATTGTTGGCATTTTTAGTGGGATCACACTTAATTTATACATTATCTTGGAGAAAATCTGCATCTTTATGATGTTGAGTCACTTCACCCAGGAACAAGGAATAGCTTTCAATTGTTCAGGTCTATTTTAGTCTTTAAGAATGGTGTAGAGTTCTATTCTCATAGGATTGAATACTTTTGCTTAAGTTATAAGTTTATTCCTCGGTATTTTATTTTTATTTATTTATTGTTTTTGTGAGGAAGCCTAGCCCTGAACTAACATCCATTGCCAATTCTCCTCTTTTTGCTGAGGAATATTTGCCCTGGGCTAACATCCGTGCCCATCTTCCTCTATTTTATATGGGACGCCACCACAGCACGGCCTGACAAGCAGTGTGTTGGTGCACGCCCAGGATCCGAACATGCGAACCCCAGGCCGCCACAGCAGAGCATGCACACTTAACCGCCCCCTCAGTATTTTATTATTTTTATTGCTGTTGTAAATGTTTTCTTCCATTATCTCTTCTGATTCTTTTTTGTTTATATGAAGTTTATTGATTTTTATATGCTAATTCAAAGGTTTTGCTCTTATATTTTAGTTATTACAATCTCTATAATACTCCCTCTGCTAAAAAAAATATTGAATTCTCCTATTAATTGCTATCACTTTTCTAGAATGAGCTCAGTTTCTCCCTGGTACTTCTTTGTTGTGTCTGCTTTGTGCTGCCCACCAACTCCAAATTCCCCCAGAGCACAGTCACTAAGTGCATCATAGGAAAAATATATTCATTCTTAATACTATGTATGATGAGCAAATTTGTGTGTATTCAATTCTATTATTTCAAAAAACTAATTATGAAGTTGGACATATGTATCTCTGAGGAAATAGTGATAAACTTACACTTAAAACATATATTGCTCTTTTAATAATCACATGATAAAAGATCTAAAGTTATATGAAAAAATAATGTTCTGTTGAAAAATCACGTTTCTAATAAAACATCTGTTCTCAAACTGCTGTCTTCTTAACACGTAGTGTTCTGTGTATGCATCAGTAGAACAGGTGGAAACTATGGGGTATGACTTGAGTGGTGCTGGAAAGATAAGCTTTGTCCACATATCTACCCCCTGACCTCCACCAACCCTCAGCCTGAAAATCATATTTGATAGTCTTAATGTGTCCAGATATTTCTATTAAACATACATATTACCTACTTCATTAGCCAGGGTGAGCTTTTCAGATTAGTCCCTTCACAGCTTTGGACCTGACGAGACAAAGCATAGGGCACAGAGTTTTCATGTGGGATCATTGTGACACACGCCAGATGCCTGACAGCAGCCCAGAAAGAGAGTGGGCTGTGACCTTAGTAAGAGAGAGGGGAACAATAAAAACAAACTTTGATATTTTTAGGAATTTATTTTGGCACAGATCTTCAAGATACATAATCACTTTGGTTGCTGAGATGCTGTGTGATATAACTTTTTGAGTATGTATGGGTCCTGAAAAAAAGTAAGAATCGAGAAATTTTGAACGTGGCACATTGTCTCAGCAGGACACTGGATTGAGAGGTCTCTGTCATGAGGCCTGGGTGACTCTTGGGAAAGAAATCACTCTTAAATGGAGAGCAGCAAGCCACATAAATTATTTCAAGAGTCTGGCTCATTGGTAAGGGGTACATGTACTAAAGGTGAGCCTCGGGGTGCTGATCACTTGCTCTTTTCTTTGAATGTTCTCTGACAGCAGAAGTAAGCACCAATTGCCATGCCAAAGGTTGCACATGATGGCAGTGACCACATTTCCCAATACATGAAGCAAAAACTGGCTCTCACAGCCGCTCTCCTATAGATTGAAGGTGAAGGAGGCAGACACCTTGTCTCAACATTACACCAGCATTAAACTAGTGCACTTCCAAGTATAATGGGTCTCACAACCAGCAACTAGGAGTATGGTGATCTAGATGCAAGGTGGAGATATAATCAACTAAAACTGTCATTGCTTAGAATCCAGGCACATCCTGCAGGTTTGTTGTCAGAAGGACTCTGAACTTACCTCCTCCCACAGACACAACAAATCTACAACTACTTGTGGAACATTTTCCACTGAGAGAGATCTAGCAACTGGACAAAAAGAACCTCCACAACAGGGGACAACACTGACAAGGGTGGAAGAGGCAGAAATACACCTCTGTTGAGGAAAAAAAACCACCATAGCCATGGCACTTCGTGGCCAGGAGCAATCTGAAAGGTATGGAGCTTTTCTTGGAGGAGCGGGGATGCAGGGGCGGATCTGAGTGGGGGATCTATGCAACAATAGGGACCCCAGCCTTTAGATTCAGCACAACCAAGATGATATTCCATAGTATCTGGCTTTGCTGGCTTTGAAAACCAACAGAGAATACACCCAGAAAAACTATCGAACTTCAGAGAGAGAAAAACCTGCACTCAAAGGGCCCAGGCACAGATTTACCTGTTCCGGAAACCAACACAAAAACACCAGAAAGAAAAATGCATAGTCCTTTGGTAAAAGAGACTCACTTACTAAGCTCAGAGTGCATCCTGGAGTGGCAGGATGTGGCTGGGCCCACCCCCCGCAAGGACTGAGACACTAGTGGCAGCCATTATTGTGACCTAGTTCAATCGTGCTGACACAGATGCTGGCAGCTGCCGTTGGATTCTTTCTTCTAGCCTGTTAGTGCAGGGGCTTGCCCTGCCCACTAGAGCACCCAAGGTAATGAACTAGAGCCAGGGCTGGCAGCTGCTCCAGGGACTGGCCCCACCCACCAGCAAGCCCTCCGGGAACTTGCGGGCCTGCACAGGTGGGGTGTGTGGAACCTCTGCAGCAGGACAAGTGGGTGCACACTGGGCGTGCATGCAGGCATGTGTTGATGGGGCGTGTGGGCCCGCAGATGGTGGGGTGTGTTGGCCCACCGCAGACTTGCGCTGCTGGCCATCTCAAACAGCCGCAAGGGGGATCTGCCCCACCTTCCAATGCCTGAAACAATTGTGTGCTGCTGCGCCTGGGACCAGGCCAACTGATCTGCATCCTGAGAAAGCTGAAAACAGCTGTGTGCTACAGGGAGCCACACCAGAGGCCTGCAGCAACTGTGAGCCCCTGAGCCTAGCAACCAGCCACATTGGAGACCTGACTCACTTAACAACAAAACAGCAGGAGTTGTGTGCTGTTAGACTGCACAGCCAGCTGTGTCAGGGCTTGCCCCACCCAATAAAGTGACCATAGCAGCCACACATGGCTCAGCCTTACAACCAGCAGGCCTGGGGGCCAGCCTAGCCTATTTATGTGCCCATAGCAAAAGCAACCCCACCACAACAGAAAGGCTCACATAGCCCACACAGGGGACACTCCTGGAGCATTTGGGATGGTAATGAAAGGGGAGCACCTTGCTGGGCCTCATAAGGCATCTCTTACATAAGGCCACATTTCCAAGATCAGGAGAGGTAGCTGATCTACCTAATGCATAGATATAGGAACAGAAAAGTAGGCAAATGAGTAGACAAAGGAATACGTTCCAAGTAAGGGAACAGGACAAATCCTCAGAAAAGGAACTAAATGAAACAGAGATAAACACTGTACCTGATAAAGAGTGCAAACTAATAGTCATGACGATTCTTACTGATCTTGGGAGAAGAATAGATGAACACAGCAAGAACTTCAACAAAGTACTGGAAAATGTGAAAAAGAACCAATCAGAACTGAAGAATACAATAATGGAAATGAAAAATTCACTAGCGGGAATCAACGGCAGGGTAAATGACACAGAAGAACTCAGCGAACTGGATAAAGAGTAGAGGAAATCACCCAAGCTGAACAGAAAAAGAAAAAAGAGTTAAAAAGAACAAGGGCAGTCTAGAGGACTTCTGGGATAACATCAAGCATACTAACATCCATATTCTAGGTATCTCAGAAGGAGAGAGAGAGACAAAGGGGGAAGAGAACCTAGAGAAATAATAGCTGAAAACTTCCCTAACCTAAGCAAGGAAACAGACATCCAGGTACAGGAAGCACAGAGAGCCCCAAAAAAGATGAGCCCAAAGAGGCCCACACCAAGACACATTATAATTAAAATGTCAAGAATTAAAGATAAAAAGAGAATCCTAAAAGCTACAAGAGAAAAGCAACAGCTTACATACAAAGGAAACCCCATAAGACTATCAGCTGCCTTCTCAGCAGAAACCTTACAGGCTAGAAGGGAGTGGCACGATATATTTAAAGTGCTGAAAGGAAAAAACCTACAGCCAGGAATGCTCTACCTGGCAAGGTTATCATTCAGAATGGAAGAGAGAGAAAAAGAGTTTTCCAGAGAAGCAAAAACTATAAGAGTTTATCATCACTAAACTGCCCTTACAAGAAATGTTAAAGGGACTTATTTAAATAGAAAAGAAATGACCACGATAGGAATAAGAAAATTATCTAAGAAAAAATATCACTGATAAAGGCAAATATACAGTAAAAGTAGTGGATCAAATACCTATAAAGCTAGTACGAATCTCAAAAGACAAAAGACTAAAAATATCTATTTCCATGACAAGAGGTTAAGGGATACACACACAAAAAAAGGGGTAAAATATGATATAGCCTCACTTGGGAACTCTTAGAACTATCAGGAGAATTCTGAGAGTATTGGTATTCTGGAGTTGGTACATATGGTGCAGAGGAATACTATTTTATAATTTTTCATTTGAGTCACTTTTTCTCACAAGAAAAAAGATAAATATAGGAATATCCTTGAATTAACACTAATTTATTAAAAATTCCTGCACAAATAAAAAACAGAACTACTCAGTAATAAATTATTTCCAACATGTTACACTTATCACAAAAGCTAGGCGCTTGGGGCAGTGTTGTTAAGAACAATTGTTCTAGAGAACTGATTCTCCATCATTCATACTTGGCTATCAATGCTTCACAAAGTTCCTGCCATATAAAATGCTTAACAAATGTTTTAAGTATATTTATTAGGACTCTTGGATGCAGGTCATTGAAAAATAAACTCAAATTGACTTAAGTAAAATGGGAAACTCATTGGCTTCCATAACTGACAAGTCTAGGAGAAGCACTAGCTTCAGACAAAACTCAATCTGGCTACTCAAATGAAATCATCAGTGCTCTGCCTCTCTCTCTCTCTCTCTGCATTTCTTGGTTGTTCTTTTCTCCATGTTGTGGCATGATTGCCAGAGGGTCTGATTTTCCAACATACTCATGACTTAATAATTCTAAGCCTGAGAAATGGAGAACTGGCAGCTCTTGGTCATGTGCCCACTATAGGGCAGAGAGTAAGCTCGTGAACAGGACTAAACAGAATCTCCATGGAATATGGGAGTGTAGGTTCCATAATGTATGTTACACGGACCAAAGATATTGTCCTGACATTGAAATGAACAATAAAATTCATTTGTGTTTTATCTTGAATTCATAAAGTTCAGTATCTTGGATTCATAGAGTAAGTGAAGAGTTTTTAAAAATAAATTGTCTTCGTTAATGATAGTTCTGCATAAAGAAACTAAAAACCTAAAGAAGGAAATATTAAAAGGCACTGAGCTATGCATTAGGGAAATATCCAAAGTATAAACTAATGAACACATTGTAGATTTTGTATTTTAAATAGCCAGAATTATGACATTGAGAATTTGGGAGAAAATTATTAAAGGAAACTTTAATTCCTGGAAAGAATTTATAATCTGTGATTTAAATTTCAAGAAGGCCATAAGATTTTTAATATTAGAGACTTAGTCAAGAATGACTCAAGTCATTTCTCAAACAGAAAAAGAGTAGCATTGAGAGAACGAGATTATTTTACCTCCTTTATTGATGCATTTGAATTTCCTTATTCTTCATAAAGTATATTAAAAATGGAAGAAAAAAGATTTGTAGTCATATACTAAATTCAATATAGTAGTGTAATTGCAGATGACTCTTGCTCTTAATAGTGACATATGGCCTTCTCCAACAGTATGAACTTTAGGCGTTTTATTAGCATTCAAGTTTCAAATATAAATGACTGTCAGGAATTTGGTCTCAGTTGAAGGCATCCAATCTCTAAGATTATATTTATTAGATCTATCTTTATAACATTTATAGTATAACTTTTTCCATAAAACTATTAACGTAAGTTTGTTGCATATTTTATTGTTCTTTCTCCAAGGCAAGTTTTATTCTAAATGGTATGTATAGATATATCGATACATGAACAGTCACTGGTATACTTCAAGCAATTGTCAGAGTAAATGCAGTCAAAGAAAAATCCAAGAGCTTCATTAGTACTTATTACTGAATCTATTTTTAATGATAAAACCAAACTTATCTTTTACACTATCAATACTTTTTCTAATCTTTAGGATCTCATAAATGAAAATAGCTTATCTAAACTTCTTTCTCCACTATTGATTGGTTACTTGCTTATACCAGAGTTATATTAAGAATTTTAATGGGGTGAAATATTATGTATTATGACAATCATTATAGTTACTATAAGGATGGCCCATAGATTTCTAGAATTCCAAAATGACCTCAATCTTTAAATTGTGCTAACCTCAGCCTTAACCACTGACAAACTGTCACATGCTGGGTTTTGCATTCAGGAGTTCAGATACCCTCGCTTTTCTGTTCAAACCATAGACAATTTTAACTTTCCTGGAATTTCATTGCATGCATGAACTTCTATCCCCTCAAAGGCACAACCTGGCTGCTTTGCACTGCATGAGTAGCTCACTCCCTCTCTCACAGTCAGCATGCAGCAACTTGTGGGGACAGATGAAAAAACTTTCAGTCCCATCTCACCTGACATGCAATCTCTCCCCTCCTTTGCCCCTAGCCCTATGTCCCTGCTGCTTATACTTTACTTTCCAATATCTAAACCCTCCCAGGTCACAGAGCGTCCACGACTTGTTTAGCCTGTTCTCAAGTTTTGTCTACACATTCTTACTTTTCCAATTACTAAAGGTAAAGGACTCTAATTCCTTTTACCAGCAGTAGCCATATTGTTGATTTCTTTCTTTAATACTTTGTTCAGCAGAAAATAATTTTCTTCCCCTCTTTTCAATCAGCCTTCCGTGGCTCTACTGTCAGCCCTCCGAGTCCTTCATCCACTTTATGGACGTTATGAGTTTTGGCTTATGGTGAGCAGATGAATCAAATGACAGAATAACATTTGGTGTCAACTGTAGATGTAAGAACTCAGGGAGTGAATGGGATTTTATCCATATAGCCACGTTGGATCCACAAATGTGCATCCTCTTTAGCACCTTCCTCAGCTGGGACAACTATATTTTCAAATCTGAGCCTTTTGTAAGGAATGTGAAGATTCTGCGATTGATGGGAATATTTGAATATTAATGACACATTATACTTGAGGAGTTTGAGACAATTAACCTGAATCATATGTGATCTGAACACTATTTTACTCTTCCATCATGATCAGAATTATTATATAACAAGAAACACCTAAGTCTGCCTCAAAATTCCTGTTACAGCAAAGCCTTGTATCTTCCTAATGTCTTTTTGCCCTGCAGGATGATTCAGAAATTCCAGAATTATTTGGACCAGACCAGGCCCACTTATCAGTTTGAAAAACAAACACACGAAAAGTTTGGGTTGCAGTATATGCCTTTTAAAAAATAGAACTAGTTATTTAATTTCTCTTGAGAAGAAAACTGGTTTATTCCAATTCAATTAAAAATATAGAGAGATAAAGAAGAAATTATCCTTAACTCAGAAACAATGATAACTGATACAATCCTGATACAATCCACAAAAAGAAGAGACTTTCTGCACTCGTGCATCCAAGAAGCTTACACATTTTCCTTCCTAAATCGTGTTCAAGAAAAGATACATTCCCAATTTGGTTGGTCAGAATGAAATACTGATGGAGCTATGATTTTAAGTGAGTAGGATTACTGTGCTCAAGGGCAGTACCCAAGTGTTGCTCTCTACTGCTCATTCTTCATCTATGCAGTGAGCAGACCTAGATAAGGCCCACCATCAGCAAGGACCATGAACCATGGCCCTCCTCTCTTATTACCCTCTATCCCACCCTCTTCCAAGGAGGTAGTTTCTCAAGAAATTTCTATGCATCTTAGTCATCTGTATTTCTCTTTTTTCCCAAGTAGGCCTGAGCCTGATAGGCCCAAGATTTACATTTGAGTAAAGGGGTAAATAGAAAGCCTTACTTGAGCCTTATCCATGAGCCACCTACATCCCCAACCTTGATGTTACAGTGTAAGTCTGTACTGATGTTTCCAACACTTGAGTGGCTTTTTAGTGTGGTGCTTTGATTCCTATTCAGCAACTCTTCCTTGTCAATGGCTTCCTTAGATCCTTGCATTGGAAGTGGGGGCTGGAGGGGAGGTACGGTGGTGGTTAAAGTGATTGTCAGGGTAAGATTCAGGAATTACCTAGTCTTGGGCCATACAGCCATTTTTTATCGTCAAAAATATCCCTTTTAATTGTTTACATATACGAACCAGTCATGGGGAATGTCAATGTAAAGCACAAGTCAAGCACTCTGCGAGGAGAAGAGGCGCTATAATACAAAGGAAGCAACAGAATCTGCTTTCAGATGCTCCAGAACCATGGAGAGAAAAATGAGATATGAAACAATTATGAAAAATGTGGTGACTAAGCCTTCTTGAAACAATAATTTCCTAGAATATAATACTGTAAGCTATATTGTTAAATATATTTTAACAAAATGAAAACGTATTGCCAAATCTTCCTAAAATATAATTAATTTTAATGATAATAGCCAAGTTAGTTAAGAGTATTAACTGCAGTTTATTTTAAACAGAAATAGGTTAAACACATGCCCCATGGGTCCTTGTAGTTTTAGTCTAGTCTCCTATATCTTATTTATCTAAATTTGAACCTTGAGAACTGAAATATTTTTCTGTCATCAAATCATGCTTGATTTGTATGTGGAATAATGCTCTTGCTGATGCAAGTATGTGGATTGCCGTATTACAGAAGGGTCTTAGTATGAGTCGATGAAAAGTCTAATACGCGGCCATTGCGAAGATATCTTCACATTATATGTAACTCTACCTGTTGAATGCCCATTTTCTATATAAAATAAGAATTTTTTAGGTATAACGCAAATTTGTTAATTTTATGGGCAAATATAATATCCCTTATACCCAAAATCAGGTGCTGATATCAAGACCTAATCTCAGACTCCAAGGGTTTTAGGTTTGAGTGCAATGAGTTTGCCAAAGTTAAAACAAAATAAACACAATGGCAGAGAACATTCAGGTGACAGTTACTGATTTTAGCTTATCTTGATCATATGGTGCCACCTAATTTGCACCAGGTTAGTATGCTGTGCGTAGGTGTGTTGGCATAACATATGCTCACCCGGTTGCACGGTATATATTTTATACTTGAATCCTACAATAATCCTGTCAGTAAGGAAGTAAAAGGAACTGGAAAATATCCAGCCTGGCAGACTGTCTTGCATCTGTAAGAACAATGAACGCTAGCATAGAAATTGCTAATATTGCTTGAGCACTTACTATACTCTAAAAAATTCACATCAATTCTCTCATTTTATCCTCATCTCAGCTCTATAATTTAGGTACTTTGAACTCACATGAAAGCCTGAGGCTTTCAGCTATGTAACGTTACCTGACCCCTCCTGGTTCATGCATGTAGTGAGCGCTAGAGCCGGAATTCTGACCTAGGTGTCTGACTCCAAAGACTCTGTGGTTGTCCAGCGTGGATACCATCCCCTCCACCACTTCTGCTACACTGTCGTAAAATGCTTTCCTCATAATCAGAATCTAATGCAGATCTCAACTTTTATTGCCTCAATTTTAGGTGAATTTCTCTCTGTTGACATGCAAAGGGAAGAAATGAGTTTATAAAGGTGAAGGAAAGCCTTTAAATAGGCAGGGCTTTTTTTTCTTTAGTATCTTGACGCTGTAACTAGCTCAGTGATATTGAAAATGACTTTCCTTATCTCCAGAGAGCCCTGAGTCCTCACAGTAGTAATTCCTTTAATACTAGCTCCTTGACATATGAAATATGTGTACATGTCTCTGAATCTATTTAAATTTCCTCTTAATAAACATATTAAAGTACACTGACTAGATCTCTGGTCAAATTTATTCTTAATTTGACACTCTTTTTATGGATTAAAAAACAGCTGAGGATTTTAGTGCCACATGCTCAATTATTTCTGGATTTCTCTCAAAATCCACAACTAAAGAACGAGTATTGATTGCCCTTCACTTCGTCTCTCTTTAGATCATAGCTTTATCTTTTTACACATGTGAAGCTTTATCAGATGAGGCCTTTACCAGCATTTAACATCAATATCTTTCTGCAACCAATTTGAGTTTCCAATCTACCCAATTCCTTTGCAGAATATATGTTCTTAATTATAGCTATTTTGATAAAGTTATTAAGTTCTATGATTTTCTCAATGCATCTATCACCTAATTTCAATTTAGTTTGTCTTTTTGCTTCTGAATGATTCTTTTTAAAAGGTGCTTTTGGAAGCGAAGAAAGAGATAGACTTTAGAACTATTTACTATCGTTAAATTATGCACTCATCTGTAAGATTAATTCTACAGAACTTTACATGTCTGGATAAAACGTAAAGGAAAATGAAGTTGTTATGATTTTGAATATTCAAATTTATTAGCTTTGAATCTAAGTTCGTGATGACATGTCATCACGAACTTAGAAGATACTCGATGTTTGTTTGTTCTTTCTAAAAGGAAAATGTGTCATTTATATTAAATCTCAAAGTGAATGTGATTTCAAGAAAATCTTGGAAGAGTAAATTCTGGTTATTTCCTAAAGATTGATAAAGTCATTCCCATGCTATGAGATATTTACAGTGTCCTTAGCTATCTTCTCCTTTCAGTTGCAAAAATAGGTGTTAATTTGATTTTATAAAGTACTTAGATGTATGGATTATAAAGAAAAACTATATTGTAAAAGAAACCATCTTTGTAAGAAATCGTAAAGTTGCAGAGAGAATATACTATGAAATATTTAGGGATTTATCATAAAAAAGATAAAGATACCACTACACACTTATTAGAATAGTTAAAATTACAAAAAAATACTGGCAATACCAGTATACTGACGAGAATATGGTGCACTTGGAACTCTCATACATTGCTAATGGAAGTGCAAAATGGTACAGCCACTTGGAAAAGAGTTTTCAAGTTTTTTTCTTAAGGTAAATAGACACTTACTTCGTGACCCAGCAATCCACTCCTAAGGATTTAGAGTAATAAAACCATACATTCACATAAAAACCTATATATAAATGGTTCTAGCAACTTGATTCATAATCATCAAAAAACTGGAAACAACCGAAGTGTTCTCCAACAGATGAATGAAAGAGAGAAGATAAGGAAAAATCATCATTCTCTGTCATCAGGGGTGGGAAAACACGTGGACCTACAGGGCTCTTCCTGAGATTCAGCCTCATTTGGTACTTTAGACACCTGTGACCATCAGCGGTGTTTTTGTGCAGTTCTGCTCTCAGTGGCAGTAGTCACATTCGGACTGTCTAAAAGCTAGCAGGGCACCTGAGAATAGCCATTCCAATCGTTTTGTAAGTACATAATTTACTAAAAGCCCATTCTGTTTGAAATACCTGGAGTGCTTACTGTTTTACTGACTCAATGCTGCTCTTTTACGAGAATATATTATCTAGATTTTACAAATGCAGATTCTGAGGCAATGGAAATTTCAAAGTAGAGGCAAAGACGTGGTAGGATTGTGAAGTCAGTACTCATAACCGGTTTGTATCTCCAGAGTTTTGATGCTTTCCACAGAAGAGTCCTGTTTCCTAAAAAGTAGAAGAGTGTCTGGGTCCTCAATCATTGTCCTTTGAGCACCACAAGACACCGATAGGCATTGAGTGGGTTGTACATATAAGAAAGAACGATACCTTTTACCTCTAGACAAAGGGTATCAGACAGTATTATGGAAATAAGTGATAGAGATGGGCCATTTTGAAGATCAATGGGCAGAGTAGCTCATGCAATATTGAATGGGGTCACAAATTATTGCTCAAAACACAGACATCAATAACTATAATTTAGATAAGATGACAACTGTCAGGAATTATAACTACCTTTGATGATATCAAAGAGGGCTTGGGAATAAATGGTACTTCAGTTGATTTTCTGGAAGTTAAGAAATAAACAGATTACAAGCTAAGCAACCATGGACCTACATGGAGTTGGGAACCACAATGGGCAAATATGATAGAAAAGAGTTCAACTGAGGCATTGATGAAAGGGACAACAGGGCTATTTGCACAACTCAACACATGCGATGGAGCATTAGGGAAACCAGAGCCTGCAGAAGTAAACTAGGTCTCATAAACCACTTTAATAATGAAATAAATCCAAACATAGTGACAGACTATATGAATGGGTATTGCAAATTGACTTCAAAGGGAATTTGAATTTATCTATGCATTTTACATATTTAATGTGTTTTATTTTGTTTTTCTGCTAAATTAACCTCTTAATATTATATCGGGACAAAAGTACTTATCCCATATTCTGGTTTTCTCATGAATACACAACCTGAGGGAATTCCTTTTAAAAGAAGAATATTCTTGAAATAGTATAAAGATTTCTGGAGAAATATATATTTTCCACTATGATTTTATGAAATAATATTATATCCTCTTAAGTAAGACTTGAGTTAAAAACATAAATTATTAAAACTCATTAGGTTTACATTTTAGCAGCAGTCATCATTAGTGATTTTTTTGTCTATGTACTTTTGTTCCTACCTCTACTTTGATGAAGGTGACTTAATCCTATTTTATAAAAAGGAAAATAAAGTACTAAAGAATTTAGACTCCTAGTCTATGTCTGTAAGGATAGTATGATCAATATGAAAATTCTAAATTTTCCATTTTAATATTATATATTTCTCATAAGAATCTAAAATTAAGTTCACTTTTTCATTTACTCATTTCATTTATTCATTCCACTTTCACATATTAACAATAGAGATATTTTAAAATTTCTTTATAGTCAATACTTATTAATGATCTGTTTTTATTAAGCACTTCAATATGAAGATTTGAGGAAATAAATGGAAATTCACTAATAGCAATTTGAAATATCCCTATTATCTTGGATGGCAAATGCTTTGTTTTGCTTTTACTTTACAACAGATGCTAGAAAATTCACTCCAATATCTGTTTTTGAAATATGCTCATAAACTGTTTTACATTTTTTAAACCATATGGCTTGGTCTGTAAATCTAGTTATTTTAGATAAAAAATATGCAGTATAAGCAGCATAATTTTGATGCACACACATTTAGGACTGTAAGAACACATACTCTATGTGTTTACAGATTTACGTAAATCTCTTGGTTGGTGATAACTATACTGATAGATAAAAATACCTACAACTGAAAAAATAACATTCTTTTAGAACTGAACATTTGATTTTATAGAATAAAATACACAGAATGCAATGTGAATGGTACCTCCATCTCTGAGCTCAGTAGCAAAATTGGAAATGAATTAAAGAGAGCGAGAAATCGAAAAGTAAAATAACTCCATATATTTAGAAATTAAAAATCATATTTACATGAAATTCAGGAGTCAAAAAAAGTGAAGTAGAAATTAGGACACACTCGAAACTGAACTGAACAGCAATGAAAATATGATATAGTAAAACTTTTAGGATGAATCCAAATAGTAATTTGGAGGAAATTTTATAACCTTAATGCAGCAATTTAAAATAAAAATTTTTGAAAGATTGAAAATTATTGCTATGATTGTTCAACATATAAACATAAGAAAGATAAACAGAAAAAACATACAAAAGTAGAAGTAAATAATGATGAAGCAAAAATTAGTAAAATTTAAAAAATAGAAAGTTTCTTTGAAAAAATTGATCACATAAACTTTTGGCAAATTGAGCAAAAAAAGAAATAAACAACTAAGAAAAAAAGCACAGATAACAATAATAGCTTGCATTTCACATGTATTAAGTCATTTAATCTGTATAAGCCTAACAGAGTAGAGAGCCTTACTATTCTCAATTTACAATTGCCCAAGGTCACACTACTAGCCACAGTCGCACGATGAGCCAGAAATTGACTTCAGGCAGTGTGTCTCTAGTGCCCCTTTGCTTAACCACTAGGTTGCATTTCATCACTAAATAAACAGCATTTGCTTCCAGAAACTTTTATAAGCCAATAGTATGAAACAATTCACACCAGTGAATTTGAAATTTTGAACAAAATGGATTCTTGTGACTAGTGAATACATCTTGTCTAGTTCTGATTTTCATGAGGAAAAGTTTTTCTAAACACTCCTGGTTTTACCCTCTCCCCTTCATTCACTTTCTCGAAGCAAATAGGGATGATTTGATTGATAAATTTGGGCAGAATAAATGATATCTTGTCAGCTCAGTTCCTCCCTATTGCTCTTGGGAGCTGGCTTGCCAAGAGAGCATGTGTCCCCCTCCTCTTGGCCATGTGGGGGCCTGTAGGGGTCTGCCCCCTGGTTCAGCAGGGGCAGCCTGAGTGGGCAAAATGACCTCATTCTAGATGTCAATATTAGGAAGCACATTATGGGTTTGCTCCTCAGCCTAATCTTCAAAATCAGCTTCATCAGCAATAAAGGTGATAGTTTGCTTTCCATCTGCATTTATCTTTTGTTTTATCTTTTAATTTCTTAAGAATATGAGAGGAGTGGGGTAGGAAAGAGGAATGTTATATATTGTCGTCCTCAAATATCAGTATCTGGTGCTCGGGGAGATAGCAGGGGATGGAGTTTTGCAGAGGGAGGACAACACATAGAGATGAGGTTTTTGGCAGTCAGGCCACACGGCTTTAAGCACTGGGAACACTGTTCTAGCATAGGCCTTTCCACTTGGCCGTTTGCTGCAGCCTATGTTGTAGAGTCTAGCTGCTTACCACATGTGTGGGTGGATTTAAAGTCAAGCCTTAGATCTTATGAGAATTTTTCACCCTGGGTCACTGAAGCTTATGGCAAATGGTAAGTTGGGATAAGGAACTAGATATGTATCCATTTCCTAACTTCTTCTAATGAGCCAAATGGACACAGCTCTGTGTGTGTCTTCTACTGCTTCTCGCTGTGATGTAAAAGGAATCTGATCTTGAAAGAGAGGACCACGTTTCCCATCACCTCCTGTGATTGGCAGATAGATATTTAACTTTGGCAGTCAGGATTAGGAAGTCTTATACCTGCAGATATAAGCTGCATCTTTGAACCTAAATTTCATCAATAAAATAAAAGTGATATTTCGATCTCCCGTGTCTTCATTCATTTATTTGATGTATCACTCAGGTATAGAAGAGAACTGATATGTATTGATCACTTTGAACTCCAAAATCTGGTGTATTAGTTGAACTTTTGAGATATGGACAAGGAGTGAAATTGAGAGTTCATAAAAATATATGGAAACTGGAGCTTCTGGTGTGGCCCGGGCAGGAGACTTCAGGCTTTGGTGATAGCTTTCTAGAGGTAGGATGTAGAATTTCGATCCTAGTGAGACTCTGCAGGATGTGGCAGTTTTGTCCCCACCTGGATTTATATATCTGAGCCTTCAGCAAAGGCACCAGCCTCATCAAGTTGCAGGCTGTTTCCCTCTGCTTAGGCATCGGGATATATAGGTAGCTACCACCTGAGATTGGGGTACAGCTTTTTCCCAAGCAGAAAGAGCTGTAGTGAGCATTACAGTGTAAAGAAAAGATCATCTTTCGGACTTAGTAAAAGCTTGCTTTAAGACAAAGAGAGTCTCAGAAAACAAGTCTCTTCTGTTTTACTATGTGACTTAGTCAAGTCTACAAGAAATTTATTAGTGTCATATGTCAACAGGCACTATAGATTAGCTGCCCCAAATCCATTCCTTATTCTGTTTTTTTCTGAACTGTCTTCAGGGTCTGATTCATGTATTTTGTTCCCTTGCCACCATAAGACATCAAGTTTGTTTGGGATTTGTTAAATTCTAAAAGCTCTGAGCATTTCAGAAATCCAGCTTATAGTTTTACTCATTAAAAGAAGGTAGATTTTATCAATAAACAAAGAAAAAGGAATAGGGATCCTTAAAGAGAAGAAAGCATATAACTTACTGACACAATTAAATTATCACAAACTCCAAGGTAAAAGAAACAACAAATGTTGTATATAAAATGGTCTATCTCCTAAAATCAAATTTACCCAGGAAATCAAGGAGAAACTGGAATGGGTTTGCAAAACATGCTTACCACCAGAAGAAGACCCTTGAAAGAATGAAAACAAAATAAAGGAAGGTAGACTGATTAAATTGAAGAAAAATAGGTTCCTTTAGAGGAGAGTCTGATAGGATAAAGTTAGGAAAATAAAATCTTGAAGGACAATATAGACTAACATAAAAAGGAAAATGATATACTCAGGTTTAATTTTGCTAAATGAATTTCAGTAGAGTGGTGATTAGTTTAGTTGTTATTAGTTCAGAAGTTGTGCTTGGTACCCAATGAAATCTGAGGGAGAAAGAGGTGTAGTCTCAGAGAGTGGATTGGGATGACCCCTCCTAGGAGACTATGACATTCCCTAGTAAGAGTGATATAGAAACTATCACTTAAAAATTGGGACAGATAAATGATTTGGTTACATAAACTTTGAATAGACATGAGAAAAGTTGAGGAAGATCAGAATAAAGAACTGGAGGAATTACTGGGTGCGTTTCAAAATGTCATGGATATTTTGGGAGTAATGCTATCATTTGAGCTTATGCTCAAGAAATTTATAATCTCTGGACTCTGAAAGAAGATACAGCAAAAATGAATCCTATTAAAAGGGAACCTGGAGTACAGTAATAGAGCAAGACCTAATTGGATGAGATATTAGTTTGATGAGAGCACATATATTGAATGTCTTTATTTATTATTCAACTAAGTAAACTGTAGATGGACAAAATTTGTTTGGACAGTGGATGCTTTTGCTTCTCCTCGAGCTCAATGGCTTCCTATCTCTCACTTTTAGAAAACCAATAAAACAAAATCTAGAGATGTGTTAAAAATTAAACAGCTAGGTAAGACAGCAAAGGAGAAAAATGGGAAGAGCTCATATCCAGTAAACAGTACTTGCCGTATAAGTATTAGATAAAGGAACGTTTAAGAAGCAGATTAAAGTGTTACAGATTAAAGAATGTTGGCTGACACTTTCACTAGAGGCATATCTCAATATCACAGTAAAAGACATGGCAGAAATGCAAAGGCTGGGGTATTCGAAAGCTGAGGAAGGACAATGGCTTCAGGAGTAAATAACAGCGGTGTTGGTCCTCATGTGCTCTTGGGGCACTGGCTTCAGAAGCATCAAATGCTGTTTTATTTCAGGAATCAGCAGGATTATCATCAGCAAAGTGACTAGCCTGCTGAAACATGTGGGGATGATGGAGAAACCATCTCTAGTATGCTGAGCATGGCAAGAGGCATTACTGAGAGAGGAATGAAAACACCTTTGTACCTAGCTAGATGCCACACTCAAGTCAGCAAAAGTTTTGAATATGATGAATGGAAAAGAAGGAAACCTCAAGTAAAACATGGTGACAGGAGATGCCAATAATGCAAATTTCTAAACATTGCAGGAAGTAGTACCTCAATCACCAGACACACACAGCATAAGTAGATTTTCTCTGCGGATAGGGTAAATAAGCCACTTGTTACATTTCTCCCGATTGTATTTAATATATCAGCGGTGGACTCTGGAAAGTTACCTTCTCTGGGAACCTATTGAAGCTGAAACTCAAGTCAAACTGCCTTCCCTCAGACAACATTGAGTTACTGCTATCACCTTAGGCAATGCTAGGTGCTAGTTTCAGGGAGTATAATTTTGCTGAAGTAATTGCTTTAAGGGACGTATATGGATTGTTTTCTAAATTTGGTGATAGTAGTTTCAATGCTGTGATAATCTTGTGTGTCCTATAAACCCTCTGGACCTTCCAAAAGTGAGACATATCAGAAATTTGGCATTAAACTAATTCCCCTGCATGAGATTCATGGGAGGAATCTTATCCATCCCCATGAGAGATAGCCCAGGCTGCAGCTTCTCAAGTAACTTCAGTTCCACCTGGGCAGTAAGAACTCTCTGCCTAGGATTAGGTAGAATAATCCATTGAAAGGATTTACAGAATTTTTATACCAAAAAGACAAGTGAATTTGACTTTGGATTTTAATGACATTGGACTTTTGTTTGCAAGAAATTTTAGTATTTGGAATTTAATTTTTCCAATGAAATTTTATAATTGGAGGAGGTAGGTTTGTATTCAATTTTTTGACCCATCTCTTGTTGGCATTTTATTACTAGAATGTCTCTATATTATCACTTAATTTCGTTGCAGAACCATAATTAGATACATTGAAAAACATGACCACACTTAGTTTGGAATAGAGAATAGAGTCAGTAATAAATTTTCAGCTTTCTGTGCAGAGTAATCTTGAGGTTAACTTAAGTAATGTACTCATTTCAGAGACCCACATTCTACACTGTTCTGAGGGTATGTTTTACACCATACACTAGTGGTTTCATGCAGATCCACAAAAGCTCAGCAAATTATATTGACAGAGTGGCTTTCATGAAGATGGGTGATAAAACTGCCCTTATACAGACTGGATTTCCAACTCTAAGGGGACGACCATGCCTGTCATATAGACTTAATGGTTAAATGTATAGGCTTAAGAAAAACAAGGTATGGAAACTATTCTAAGGTTCTAGCATTATTAAAAAAGTTTAAAAGTAATATTTCATACTAGACTGTAATAAGCCAAAGATCCTTGCTATAATATTTGAGAGTAGCCACTAAGAAAGAATATTGCAAGATAATAGACATATGACTAACAGGTTAATAGAAATACATATACGAAAATGCAAGAAATAAAACAGAAGATCATTAAACAGATTGATCAAATAGAAATGAAAAGGTTAACATGGTGTGATAAAACAAACTATATGAATAATAATATTACATGTAAAAGGATTAAATACTACAAGGAAAATACTAATATTGTCAAACTATACTACCAAGAAAACCAATACCAACTATATACTGCTTGCTAAAGGCATACATTTTATATAAGAATATAGAAAGCTTGAAAATCAAAAGAAAGCTGTAAGAAGATGTACTATGCACACACTGAATAGAGTTAATATAGCTATATTAATATTACGCTAGGGTTTAAAATAAGATGAATTACTGGAGATAAAGAGATACTTTTTGTAATGATAGTGGAGTCCCAATTACTTATCTCCAAAATAGACAAAGCAAAAATTGACAAAACTAAAAGAAATAGACACGTTTATAATTATATTGATATACTTTAACTTACCTCTCTCATAAGCCAGTAGAAGAAGCAGACCAAAAAAATTTAGTAAGAATATAAAAGATCTGAAAAACACAATGAATAAACTTGACCTAATTGGTATTTATGGAACAATATATTTAACTGTTGCCAAATACACATTCTTTTCAAGTACACATAGAATATTAACCTAAATTATCATATACTAGGCAATGAAAATAACCCTCAATAAATATCAAAGAATTGAAATCATTCAAAGAATGCTTTCTCACAACAGTAAAATTAAGCTAGATTTAAATGACCCAAGGAACTAGAAAATTCTCAACTATCTGGATACTAAACAAAGTACCTCCAAGTAATCCATGGCTCAATAATAAAATCAAGATAAAAAGTGAAATTTTTTTTGACGAGGAAGATTCACCCTGAGCTAAGATCTGTGCCGATCTTCCTCTATTTTGTATGTGGGTCACTGCCACAGCAGGGCTTGATGAGTGGGGTGTAGGTCCACACCCGAGATCCAAACCTGCCAACCTGGGCAGCTAATGCGGAGTGTGCTGGACTTAACCACTACACCATGGGGCTGGCCCCCAAAAGTAAAATATTTTCTAATCTGTATGAAATTGAAAACATGAAATTTCTAAACTAGTAGGACACAGCTATGGAAGAAATTGAATACTTTTTTTTTTTTTTAATTTTTATTTATTTATTTCCCCCCAAAGCCCCAGTAGATAGTTGTATGTCATAGCTGCACATCCTTCTAGTTGCTGTATGTGGGACGCAGCCTCAACATGACCAGAGAAGTGGTGCGTTGGTGCGAGCCCGGGATCCGAACCCGGGCCGCCAGCAGCGGAGCGTGCGCACCCAACCACTAAGCCACAGGGCCGGCCCTGAACACTTTTCACAAAGGAAAACCCTAGACAAAAGGGCTTTACTAATCATTCTTTTCCAAATTCAGTAAGAAATAACATCAATCTTTCACAAATGAATTAGATAACAGAGAAAAAGGTAACAGTTCCCAAATCTTTTTGCAAGGCCAGCATAACTTTGCTTCTAAAATATAGCAAAAATATTACAAGAAAAAAGTGTGTGTGTGTATATATATACACATATATATATTTTTGCAAATAAATTTTCTAGTATATAGGTATATAGACAGAGAAATATTTTAATTTCTCTCTGTATCTCTCTCTTTATATATATATATATATATCCTAGAGAAATTCTAATGTATGTGCAAAATCAATTTGAAAAATGGTCTAAGAAGACTTATGTAACTGCAAAAAATAGGAACTAACTTTCATTAAAAATGAAATATATAAATAAATTTTAAGATATACAATCAATGTTATAAAATGGAATTTATTAACTAAATCCTTGCATGTCAAAATAGGTAAATCACAAAATCATAGCATTGATTGACAAAAGCATGCGACTGTGTATGTAAAGTATATTATTTGATTTATGCTAAAAAATTTGCAAAGAAATGTCATATTTTGTCAATCCATACTTATGTAACAATTATAAATTATTATTTTAAAGGAGAATAGACTCATGAAAATTTAGTAAAAAACATTAGAGAAAGGTAGAATAATAATCAAGACATGGATAAATCTTAACTGTATATTGCTCAGTGAAAGAAGTCAGTTTGAAAAAGCTACATACTGTATGATTCTAATTATATGATATTCTGGAAAGGACGAAATTATAAAGACAATATAATGATCAGTGATTGCTAGGGGACTGGGGAGAGAAGGGAAGGTTGAATAGGTGAATGATATGGAATTTTTAGGGCAATGAGACTATTCTGTATGATACTGTAATGTTGGATACATGCCATGATCCATTTGTCAAAGCCTATAGAGCTTTACAGCATAGAGAATGATTTTTATGATTGCATCTTAAAAAAGAAAAAATTTAGGAGGTTGGGGGTTCCAGGAAGGAATGCAGATTGTGACAGGAGAGTCTAACTATGTTACTGCACAAAAAGGGAGTTCTCTGCCTAATGCTCATAAAAAGCCAATAATTACACCACTGGATTTTGAGAAAAGAAGGCTTTGTTATGAGGTAGACCAACAATGAGGCAAGAGGCAAGGCTCTCAACTCTGTCTTCCCGATCCAGAGTTTGAGGTGAAATTTAAGAGGCTGATGAGAACAAGCTGATACATGGAAGTGCTGGCGGGGCAGGTTTGATTGGAGGGCTTTAAACATTTATGGTAAGGTGTGGAAAGAGCTTTAACACTGGATCTTCCTAGACAACAGACCCCTCACTTCTGATGGGAGTCCAACTTTGAAGTTCTGGTTGTGGTCCAGTCCTTTGGTTCTGTAGGAGGGAGAATCTTTGGTTTTGGGTGTTATTTCAGGTCAAGATTTTCTCCTCTGCACACGCTCTTGCTACATGATTCGCCTATTTTGGTTTACCCTTAAAAAACAACTTTAACCTTCTGTTGATAAGATGGGATCAGTTTGAACTGGTCCTAGAAGCCTGTGGTTACAACTACGTTATGAATGTACTAAATAACCTAAAAGAAGGGGGAAGTGGCAAAAGGTGCTGACCTAAGTAACTTTGGAAATGAGCGATCTGTAAGACTAAAGGCAAAAGGAACTACTATAAGCACTGTACTCTTGCTGATTAAGTTGTTTCACATAGCAGTATGGGTTAAAAATCCTGATTCTGCTTTATAAGTATACTGGAATTGAACAATTAAGTAAATGGATGGCAGATATTGGGAACCAGATTTCTCACTTTGGAGTGGGAGGTTATAGATAAACAAGGAGAGGAGGCCAGAATGATCCATTTGGTAATGGAGTAGTGTTGGAGACATCAGTATGAACTCATGTTTTGCTTAATATAAATACAGATGGTTACATATTGATATGTGTATATACATGGATTAGTATTCACACATATATTTTTCTGCTCTGTCAACTGAGAGGGCCTAAGAAGACATAAGTGTAAAGTGGTATCCTGGATGGGATTGTGGAACAGAAAAGAGACATTTGGTAAAAACTAAAGAAATCTGAGTAAACTATGGAGTTAAGTTAATAGTAATGTGTCAATACTGTTTCGTTAATTGAAACAAATGTACCATACTAATGTAAGATGTTAATAATAGAGACAAGTAGGTATAGGACATGTGCTACCTCTCTGTACTATCTTAGAAGGAGCGAAAGAAACAGAAAATCACCATTGGGCAATCACCATAGTAATAATTGTTGTAAGCAAGAAGCATTGATGGATGCTGAAATTAATGGATGAAACTGTCACCGGTGCATTCCCTAAGCAGCTCAAAGGAAGTTTAAAGGTGCTTAACATGCCCTCAAGTTTGCTTTTCAGAGCTATGTCAGGAAGACATTTTAGTGTCAACTGGCCTGAATCAGATGGAGCCCCACTGCAAGGGCAGCACCTGCGCAGATGACCTGATGACCAGAAAATGCCCTTTTCCTCATCTTAATACTATAGTCTCCACCCTAGGAGGAGCCTAGGCCTTATTAGCATAACATGCAATGTATGTGAGAGCGTGTTTTCAGACTGTGCCTGCATCAGCTAACACCCACCTCTACATGTGTCGACAAACTTCCCTTTTAAATATTCATTCCCACCCCCAAATAAAAGGACCTTCTTCCCTTCGTTTGGGGAGAGCCATGACTTTGAAAATGGTTCCATGTGGTCTTCTGCTTGCTGCAAATATACTTTACTTTGTGTGACACTATTTCTGGTGGAGAATCTGATTTTAACTCACCAGGAAGGAAACTTGTTTTGGTTTGGTAACAAAAGTATAATGAGAAACAAGACATGTTGCACAGTCTCAGTTTGTCTCCCCACAATGTGATGGTATAGAAGCCTGACACACATCATTTTAATCAAATGATCAAAGTTAACCTTACCAGTACTGAGACATATTGATATCATCTACCTCCTGGTGTCTTGCTCTGAGAAGGGTACAGCATTAATTTTGTGGTATTCATGCCAAAAATTCATAACCACAATCTAATGAGAAAATATCAGATGTGGGGGAGAAAAGTAATTTTGCCTCTACCTTTCTAGGTTCGGTGAGAACCCCATGTAATAAAAGACAGATTAACCAGAGAAAAATGAGTAAAAGTTTAATAACACGTATATCTCCTGTATACATGGGAGATACCCAGGAAAACTGAGTAACTCCCTGAAATAGCCTAGGTCATTATCTTAAATAACATCTCCAGCTAAAGACAAAAGAAGATGTTAGGCAGGAGAGGGCTGGGTTTTCAGGCAAAGCACAGTAAACAAGGGTATGGTTGCTATGCATATTTAAGTCCAGGTCTTCTGCATTGATAAGAGTTTCTAGAGATTTAGTCATCTTCCTCTTCTTGGTACAGAGCCAGACAAACTTTGAAGTGGAGATTTCCCTTACAAATGTAAAGCACTCTTACAAAAGGGTAACTTTTACTCGGTATACAGAGCTTCTCCCACGTCTGTTGTTTTTTAAAAATAATCAGGCTAAAATAATCCTTATGCCAAAGAGGCATATTTTGGGGTAACAAATTCTGCTCCCCTTCACAAACAAACCCAAATTAAGGGATATAATATAAAATAACATGTCAGTTCTCTTCAAAAGTGTCAAAGTCACGAAGGGCAAAGAATTGACTGAAGAATTATTCCAGATCTGAGGAGACTAATGAGACATGGCAACTAAATGCAATTTGCTATAATGGGTTGGTTATTTGGTGAAATTTGAATAAATTCTATAGATTAATGGTGTTATGGACTAAATGTATGTGTCACCCTAAATTTCATGTGTTAAAGCCCTAATCTCCAGAATGGCTGTATTTGGAGTAAGAAAGTAATTAAGGTTAAATAAGGTCATAAGAGTGAGGCCCTGATCCAGTAGGATTAACGTCTTTATAATAAGAGAAGTCAGAGAGCTCTCTCGATGCCTCCTGCTCCCCCACCCCCAAGCACACATGCACCTAGGAAAGGACATGTGAAAACACAGTGAGAAGGCGGACTATTTGAAACCCAAGGGGAGAACCCTCGCTGGATACCAACCCTGCTGGCACATTGATTTTGAACTTCTCAAACTCCAGAACTACGAGAAAATAAATGTCTGTGTTTAAGTAACCTAGCCTGTCGTATTTTGTTATGGCAGCCCAAGCAGACCAATACAAATGGTAAATAGTATTGTATCTATGTTATTTCCCGGTTTTGGTAGTTGTATTATGATTCTGTAAAATGTTAACATCTGGGGAAGCTGGGAGAAAAATATACAAGAACTCTACGCATGGTTTTTGCAACTTTTCTTGTAACCCTAAAATTATTTAAAAATAATAAGTTTTTAAAGAGAGCTAAAATTATAACCAAGCAATAATGTTTGCTAAATTTGAATACTATTCTAGTGAATTTTTATACGTTTTTGTATGTGTTAAATATTTGACCAAATAAAATCTATATATGGAACAATCATTCTGTTAGTGAGAAAGGGCTCACCCCCCACCCCCCGCTATGAAGAAGACACCATGGCACACCAGTCTTTGAGAGAAGAAAGGCTTTATTGCAAGATTGATCATTGACAAGGAGACAGGAGGCCAGGCTCTCAAATCTATCTCCCTCATCCAAGGTATGGGGTAAGGTTTAAGAGATCAGGGACAGCTGGCTTGTATGTGGAAGCTGGCAGGATGAGTTTTGATTAGCAAATCAAATTGATTGAAAAATTTGGCTGTATTCATTTTTTTTTTTTTTTTTTTTTTGTGAGGAGATCAACCCTGTGCTAACATCTGCCAATCCTCCTCTTTTTTTTGCTGAGGAAGACTGGGCTAACATCCGTGCCCATCTTCCTCCGCTTTCTATGGGATGCCGCCACAGCATGGACTGCCAAGCAGTGCGTCGGTTCGCGCCCGGGATCCAAACCGGCGAACCCCGGGCCACCGCAGCAGAGCGAGCACGCACTTAACCGCTTGCGCCACCGGGCTGTATTCATTTTGACTCAGTTATTCACAGTTACGGTAAGCTAAAGAATGAAAAATTTTTAACCCTTTTAGATATCTCTGTGTATCAGTCTCTTTATCTGTAACATGGTGATAATAATAGTACCTTAATGTTGTGACAATTCAATGAAATGATCCATAGAAAGTGCATAGTACTGATAAATAAATGAAAAGCAATAGAATATACTGGAGTATATGAGGAAGCCATTTGGTTTAAAACTAATTCAGGCTGACTTTGTTTTTCCAAAAGGGCCTGATGTGGCCTATTAAGCATGCATTGTACATCTACTTTAAATATGTACTATGTTCTAAAGACAAGAATGATGCCCTTAAAGATAGGGATGTAACTTCCCCCATATCAGCATTTCCTTTAGGATAAGCATCTCTCCCTAAACTAAGGATGAATTACTGACCTGCTTGTGATCTTGTGATCACTCACCTTGTGGCCACTGACCTGCTGTGTTCACCTATCTGCTGTGCCAGCAAAGCAATCTCATGACTATTGTAAAAGTCATGAGACATTTTGACATAAAAGTCAAAAGACATTCCTACTACATGTGATGTATGCTCTTTATTCCAAGATGGTATATAACCACTCTGTACATCCTACTTCTTTGATGCCCTTCCTTTCTTGGGGAAGTAAGGTCCTGGGCTAGTCCTCAGATCTGCCTCATAATAAACTCACCCCAATTTTGCTTTATAGATTGATTATGGATTATTTATGTCGACAGTACTGTGCTGATACATACTAAGCATTCAGTGAATGTCAGGCATTAATAAAATTGTTTATTATTTATATTTATTTACTACTATTCGTTCAATTAATCATCCAATTATTTCCTAAACTATTATGTTTGTCAACTTAATTTAAATGTTGGAAATATACACTGTAACATGAAGTGATAAATGACAAAGATCATTCTCTCAATTTTTCATCTTTAAAATGTTTATTTTTGAGAAATAATGTATCTTTTATGTTTCGAACCATACTTTGTAAAATGAGGGTGTTGGTTACTAATATTAACAATATAGTAGTAATAAATAATGTTGTGATATAAATGTACTCTGGGGTAATAGAGTTCATTGTTAAAGTAAAATAAAAACTTCAGCAAACCTAAGTTCAATCAATTTATGGAGTCCCTTGTCTTATTGTATTATCTTTCTCTTATCGAAGTCAATTCTTTCTTTTTTAGAAAGCTTCATGCTTTATTGTTCCTGATAAATGAAATAGATTATTATGACAGACTTGAATGTTACCATTTAATATTTCTACTATTACCCAAATGCAGCTCTTTTCCTCAAAGATTTCTCCAAATAATTTCTATTGACAACATATCAAGTGCAATTTGAACTGCAATCTTTTCACTGTTCTCTTAGCAAATGAGCAATAACCTTAGTTGCAAAAAGGTGAATAAAATCGGACAGTGAATAGTATTTGGAGTTTGCAGGAATTATTAGGTGCTTGTGGAAATCTTGGATTTGTCTACATATGAACTTAAGGAGCCATTTGAAGCCACCAGGAAAAAAATTAGATTGAAATACTCATTTTTTTCCAATGGTCATTTCCAAACATGTGTGTTTTAACCAGCATGTGAGTTTTTCACTGTTTCCATTCTGGAAGATTTATCAGTGATGAATTGCAATACTGGCACAGAATGACAAGTGTACTTGTGTGTGTGTGTGTGTGTGTGTATTTATTCCCATAATACAAAAATACTAATATTAATACTAGCATTTCATATAAAAATACCCAGAATACACAAATAAAAATCAGCTGAAACTAAATATGATAAAAATCAAAGACCTATATATATATTATTACAAATCAAATACAAAATATAAATATATATGATTATCTAATATATGGTACACAAATATATAAATACAAGATATAATATAAATCAAATACAGAAAATTTTAAATATATTATAAAATAAAACATCAATTATGATATAAATTAGCAAATATATATAATTCAAATATAATATTCTGTTATAAATTACTGGCGTATAAATTCCCCAAATAAACCATATAAAATGAAAAAATGATTTAACATGTAAATTGAAAATGAAACATTATTTTTAAACAAGTGGATTTTAAAAAATAGTGCATAAGGTTGTGATGCTTGAGTTGAAGCGTCTTCTTGAGCATGTTTCCCCCAGCTGGATGAGGAATCTCTTTACGTCTCCACGGCATAATGTTGCTAAATTTAATGTCAGCACACTGCAGGCCAAAACCTTCGAGCTCAGCAATCTCACAGCTTCTGCCTCTTAAGTAGTTAGTAACATAAGCATGTGCTGTCATACTCAGTCATTCATGGCACATGTGTAACTGGGGGGAAATTTCATTTCTAAACACCATTGAATTTTAGGAGATGATGCCTGGCAGCATCAGGCTCCTGTTTGCTGAGCACTATCTTGAGCTTCAGCAAATAAGCTTGAAGGTGGAACCTCGGGCAACACTGAATGGCTTTGCATAATAACTGGGGTGAGGGAAATTCGGAATTAAGGACATAGGAAGCCACGAGGCTAACCCCTGTGGACAGAGGCAGAATAGAGCAATGCCCATTAGTGATGATTTGTTGTCAGTGCTCTCGAGTATGTTCTGGAAGCCTGCCCGGTCTTTTTGTGCCATCCTCTCATCTTCTGGTGCCATTCACAGGATTTTCATGGTCTATTTTTTCAGAAGTGGGTGGCCATGTCCTTCTTACCAGTCTGTCTAGTCCGGAAGCTCTGCTGAAAACTGTCCACCATGGATGACGCTGATGGCATTTGAAATACTGATGGCATAGCTTTCAGCATCACACAACATACAGCCACCACAGTCTGACAATGGGTAGATGGGTGATGTGGCTCCTTGACAGGGAAACGAACCCAGGCTGCATCGTGAGAGCATCTAATCTTAACCACTAGAGCACCAGGGCTGGCTTTAGTGATGATGGTGGAGAGGAAAGAAGACTTGGGAGAGCAGATATGTCAACTTAACGTTTTAAAGTAGTTTGCTTTGGTGTGCGCTCAGGGCAAACAAGAGTGATTAGAGTCGAGAAACGTGATGTATAAATTACCTAAATTTCTAAGTTTACAACATTAAAATTAAAGTGTTGTGTCCATGCCATTTTATGTTCTCATCAATGGAGTGTCTAGTTTGTGCCTTTCTCTATTGGGTATAGTATCATAGAAAGCTCTTTGTAAATCAAATTATTGAGAATTTTATCTTAATTCTGGAAGCACTGTTTTCTCTAAAACTTTTTCCATAAAGTTTGAACTTTGAAGGTAAAATCTCATGGGTCTTTTGGAGCCTGATTTGTCTTAGTGTTTGGGTGCTGCTCTGAGCCAAAATATTTAATTTCAAGTTTGGAAAAAACTACTTATGTATCAGCTTCGTAAATCTCAGGAAGAGTGATATAATTCAGATCAACATTCTCTTGGGTATACAACATGACCAAAATAAAAAGAAAGCAATTATTATATTGACAATTGCTCAAAGTGGTGATGTTTCTAATTGAGTCATTCTCAACATTTATTAGTCGTTGTTATTATTACTATTATTATTTTTACAAGATGTTCCAGGGTCATTTTTATTTTTTCTGTCCCAAACTGAAAAAGAAGTACACTTGACTTTGGCTCTTATAAATTTTTAAAAAACAAACATTTTTCCAGTAAACATAATTTTTCAAGAGCAAATAAGTATAGAAATATAGTATGTCACTTTGTGACAGAAACATACTAGTGGATGGTATTTAAAAAAGGAATTGAAGGTCTTTCTCTTTCCTTTCCCTGCCTGGACACTGCAGTCCAAAGGCTATTAGAGGGTGCTAAGCAAAATAGAGTTCATACTTGAGAGGAAGAGTGAGGGAGCCTGACTCGGGAGAGGAATGTGTTCCTGAGAGGTGATGGCATCCTCACATGGGATATCCCCTTGGAAAGGTGGCCCTGTGTGAGGTATTGGAACCTGAGTGGGATTAGGAGGGTACCCACAAGAGATAGTGGGCTGATGTGTAGTTTTGGAGCCTGATCAGGGTGTCAGTGTGCTCCGCAGAGGGATGGCTGAGCTCAGAGAGTCAGAGCCCAAGTGGAGTGATGAAAGCATCCAGCAGAGAGCAGCCCAGGAGAGGTCTGGGAGCTCCAGTGGGGGCAGAGGGTGTCCACAAGGAGGCAGGTACAGTGATTTAAGCATCTGCATAAGAAAGCGCCAGCTCATGGTGTCAGACCAGAGCAGGGTGAAGAGAGTATTTCTTGCAGATGGGTTGCCTGGAACGAGGTATTGGAACCTATGAAGGATGAGGAAGGCGTTTACTCAGGGGTGCAGCAGGACTGGCCAGCACATTATCTATCTTGAAGCTCCATACTTTTTTCCAAGGGATGGTATGCAAAGAAGGAGCTTTTCCAGTTTAGTATCTTGAACTACAGAAATAAAAGGAGAATTATTTTATTGTTTATGACAAACATGCACTATATGTGGAGTAAATCATATTGTTTATTTACATCTAGGATAAATACTTATTCTCTACCTTTAAATACATATTTATTGATCACCCACCATGTTCTTGGTACTTTATGTGGAATTGTTTCCTTTAACCATCACAACAACCTTTTTTTTTTAATTCTCATTTTACAAATTACGAAGGTGAGATCTAGAGAGATTAAGACATGAACTCTGTTCTCAAAGAGATCCATAAAGGAGTCAGATACCAGAAGTTAGTACCATACTTTTCAAAGTGTATTAGATCAATTTACATGGTGTCATGTGGAAGACACGTTCAACTCTATAATGGTTTTCAAACATATTTCTTTAAGCAATACAAGTTTTTCTTCAAAAGAAGTATTTGGGTAAGCACCATAAGTAAATATAATAAAAGATCCTCTCTGGTTGAAGTTCAGATGTTCTCAATCCTGGTCACATATTAGATCTATCTGGGAAGTTGTTAAATGCCTAGGCCCATCATCAGAACAGACCCTCTGGGGGTGGAGCCCAAGTATCAGTACCTCTTAAATATTCTCCACATGATTTTACTGTGCAGCCAGGGATAAGCTGATGAGAAGCACTGTAGGGTGACTGCTATGTCGGGAGTATGGAGGATGATTGAGGGAGCAATACTAGAGGATGGGAAAGCAGATAACACCAGTGAAATAGTCCTAGACATGGAACTCAATTTTAATGGCTTTCTCAAACAAAGGTTTCATTTATGATATCTGTGTATTTTCTATGTAACCCATCAACACTTTGTGTATAATACAACTTCCTGACATCTCCAAGTCACAGATTGTTAGTGTGTGTTTAAGAACCTGGAAGTAAAAGACAAATTTGTGTGCGTAACAGCACAGAGAAAAGCCAGATCAACGAATTAGTGTGACTGCTTTTCTGGTACTAAATGAATCCGAGGAAATTGATAGGTAAATTGGGATATTTTTTCCCTCTGTTTGAGAGTTCTGAATGCTTAATAGAGTTCTCAGCTATGTCAAAGACTTTGAATGAAGTTGTTTGGTAAATGTTTCCTAAATAGGAGTTAAATAAAGGAGGATAAATAATGAGTAAAGAGGCTGGCTTTTATAACAAATAATCATAGAGTTGAATGAGATACAAATACTTCCTAACAAGAGCTGTATTATTGAAATTTTTGAAGATAATCTTGGGAAGATAATATTTTTAAAAGTCTAGGAAAACATCACTTAGATGGATGAAAAATAAAAATGGCTATACTCGTTTTATTCTCAATAAGTCTATACTTTATTAAACTTTGATTTTGATTGTGGTTACATACATTAATCAATCATTTTCCCACAAGATGATGAAAAATTATATCTTAAGTCATGATATAGTAAAGGATTAAAAACTTCAATTTTAAAGATTTTATTTATTTATTTATTTTTCCCCCCAAAGCCCCAGTAGACAGTTGTATGTCATAGCTGCACATCCTTCTAGTTGCTGTATGTGGGACGCGGTCTCAGCATGGCCGGAGAAGCGGTGCGTCGGTGCGCGTCCGGGATCCGAACCAGGGCAGCCAGCAGCAGAGCGCGCGCACTTAACTGCTAAGCCACGGGGCGGGCCCAAAAACTTCAATTTTAGAATAAGATAAGCTTGGGTTTGAATTGTGAATTGTGGCTCTGCCGTTTGGAAGTTGTATACCTTTGAAATGGTGTTTAGTATTTCAGAGCCCAGTTTTCTCACCTGTAAAATAATATTAAACATGGTACTTATCTCACAGGATGGTTGCAGAGACTAAATCAGTTGACACATGTTAAGTGTCATAATCATAGTCACTAAAATATTATCACCTTCAATAAATTTTATGCTATTATTGTACTAATTCAACATGTCAATAATGAAATTTGGAAGAGAACAAGAGACTCTGTGGGATAGAATATACTCTAAAATAACTAGAATGTTCTACCAGAGTCACAAAGTAAAGCAAATTGATAGAAATCAGGATTCTCTCTTCAGTAATCCAATAAGTTCTGGAGGCAGTACATAGTCCATAGATCTTTAATTACTTGAATTTTTAGAGAATTATAAGAATTAATGACCATTATTGGCATAAGATTAGAAAGTAGCCTAGAACCTATAAAGTTTGAGGAAGTTGATCTCTAGTATATAAAGCAGCAAATCTTCCAGATAACTTTGAGGAACTGAACTGCTGTGAATCCTTCTCACCAAATTCATAGCACTCTCATTGCTGGCTCTTATTTGAGACACTAAAAAGTTTATATTGCTATTTAAATTTTATTTTACAAAAATCTTGTCTAGCTACTTCCAATTTTGATTTTGCATGTTGCCACTACAACTTTGTTTTGTTTGTGTACATTTAGCACTGTACTAGATGTTGTTTAAAAATGGTGAACAAAACAGATGTGGTCTTTTCCCTCATGAGGTTATAGTTTAATAGTTAAAATAAGTATTAGAAAAGAACAAAGCACTGGCTGACAAAAATAAGTGTGGCTAACCTATCTTAGCCAGCCAATTGTTGTTTGTTTTTTCCCTCTTGTCAGTTAGAGAGGTAAAAATCCCATTGAGGATCTTTATGAGCACACCATATTCAACTATCTGAAAATCTGACACAGAGGATTCTGATCAACCATATTCCAGATGGGAACTCATGACTGACAAGCTCACTTGGACGTCTGAAAATACAACCACTGTCCTGTCTATAGCTCAGTGCCCATTTAAGTAAGTGCTATGGTATAGATTCACTCAACTAGGGTAGAGTACATCCAACCAGTTTTGATGCATAGGTGCTGTGAACCTGCGTTTTGGTGAGACCTACCAATCATTCAGTTAAACAAGAGATTCTCGTGGGTATTAGGTGGGAAACAGACTAGAGACCAAATAGTTTCTCTGTTAGAAAACAGATCCCTCCCTAAATTCAGTTTGGAAGTTTAATATCAAAGTGGTATCAAAGCAAAAATTATACTGGACAAACTTAAACAGTCAAGGAAGACTTTTTTCAAGACTATTACAATAGGGGAGAGAGGCTGGAGCTCAGTCTGAGCTCAACTTCACAGAAATAAAGGTAGGAGAGATTTAAGAGTTGGGGTGGAGGGATCACAGGCCGTCTATGTTTGGTAATTGGTCTTACTCAAAGGAAAAGTAAACTTTTAGTTTTTCAACATGGGTAAGGTGCCCACTGAGGTTAGGCGCCCACTCATCTACAGACTGGGAGAAGGAAGCTTGATGATTACATTTCAAAAGTATGGCCCCCAGGTCTTCAAGAAAGACAGTCATGGGTTGTAGAACTGTCAAGAGGCTTTTAAACAATTTATGTCTCTAAAGGGTAGAGAAAGAATTTTCAAATACAGGTTTTCTAGCAAAAGTTCTAAGAAAAGGAAGGTCAGGGGCCTAGAGGCAGAAAGAAGCCGTCTTAAAGTTTGGCTAAGCTGAGGGAAATATTAAGCCCCTCTTGGTCAGTGGGCAATGATAGAGCAGAACTTTAAATAGCAAAAGAATCTCTCTTTGTGGGGATCCTACAAGGAAACTGTCCTAAATCCTGATGGTAGAAATTTTGTGAAGTCAGAGATTTTGTGATTATCATTTAGAACTTAATTAGGTCGCCCTTAAAGAGTTTTAAATTACCAGAACTTTAAACTACATTGTCTCACCTAAAAACCAATTTTTCCTCACAAACAAAAAGAAATATTTAAAATGGCTTTCATTTCAATGAAAGAAATTCTAAAAGAAAGTCCTGCTTAAAAAACCTATGTGAACATCTGAATTTAAAATAATATATTATTTTATCATGTCATTGTTCATCATATTTCAAAAAGGACCTTTTGTTTTATCCAATAATTTAACATGGAATTTGCTAAATAAAGAAAATATATATTTGGTACTGGCTCAACACAAGATTGACATGAGGGAAGCCATATTGTAGAAAAGAAACCTCATTGTAACTTTGAATGACCTCTGATTAACTAACCCAGACATGCTCTGTGGTTTTTATGGCCCCTCCCAGCTGCTATAAGTTGATAATTTTGTTCTGTTGAGTTCCTTAGGAATGTGATGACCCCTGGGCAGAGAGTCTATGCTGATAGCCATCATCAATGACAACTGAAAGATCAGGGTATAGGGCTTTGCTCTGGTCTCTGATGCATATCCAGTAAAACCAAAGACTGTCAGGAACTAAGACCAGATGTCTGCCCCCACCCAGATACCAGATGCCTCCCCAACCCGGAGGCCAGCCCCCTATATAACTGGCCTGTAATCTTTGTTCTGTATTATGGTTTCTTTCCGACATTAGTCAGCCATCTTCCCTCTTGCTAGCAAGCTGTAATAAATAGTCCTTTCTCTCCTACTACTTTGCCTCTTGACTATTGGCATGTTTTAAGTTGTGCAGAACATGAATGCCCCTTTGGGCGGTACCATATTATGCAATTTAGGTATTGAAATTGAGCACTACAAAACCCTTTGAAAACACTTCCAAAAAGCTGAGATATACCCACAGAAGTGATTCTTACCCCTAGCTGTGTAATCAAATCACATTTAGAGCTTTTAAAAAACACGAATGCTAGCCTGCCCTCACAGACTTTCAGTAGGAGAATCTCTAATTGAGGTCTATTGTTTTAAAAAATACGTTTGTTCTGCAGTCAGCATCTCCTGGGAGCTTCCTAGAAATGCAGAATCTTGGGCTTTGCCACATCTGCTGATTTGGAATCTGCATTTGGACAAGAACTTGGTTGTTGATATACACATGAAGCCTGAGAAGCACTGCTCTCTGGGAGACTTTGCTGCATATTCAGGGTGAGAGCCACTCACCAAGTTAGGATGAACTAGCCTCCACCTTTATCAAAGCAGTGTCCTCACAGATGTGTCTTCCAAGTGCTGTTTTGCTTTCTATAAAAGACACATCTTTGGAGAAAAAAAATTTAGCACAGCATTTTGGTCCTATAAACAACCAAAAATGAAAATACAGGGAGAGATGGTGAGAAATCTACATTAATATCTGGAACTTCACTTAAAAATTTAAGAATCTTAAATAAGGATTTATTTGGAGAGAGAGAGCTGAAGGGAGGAATCCATTTGAGTGGGATTTAGACTCTCCAATGATCCTTGATTAATTTTGGCCTGTGGAAAGCTACCTCTTTCAACTTCCCCAAGGATACACTCAGATGATAAGGACTATTATTGTCTCTCTTAATAGCTACTTAAAAACAAATTAGGAAACCCCAAGTGACTTCTGCTCCTCTGGGGGGAAAAACTTTATTCAATTAGCAGTAGGTAGAAATAAGGTTTAGTAGTTTACCATACTTTCCTTAGGCAAAATACAACACTTTGTTTAGTCTCTCTCACTGTTTGTGTGCATGTGTGTGTGTAAATATTTCTGAAACTTAGTAATTTTAGAATGTAAAGTAAAAGGGAAGATAAAATTTTGCTCAATAATGATTATTTCAATAATATCACTATATTTACCTTTCTGTGCTATATTTTTGAGCTCCCAACTGAAATGTTATATCATTTGTCTGACAGTGTATTTGCAGCAAGTCAATAGAAGCAATTTTCAAAGAAAGTAACAAAAAATTTTTAAATTCAAAGAATTAAGATTTCCTTCTGGTTTCCATTCAGAGATGTAGAGAACTGCAAAGAGTGATGTTCCCAAACTTAGAGTGAAACAAAGGCCAAACAAATAGCAAATTCATAATCTCTCTTGAATCCAATTGGAATGCTGAGGTTGCACAGCAGCTAAGTAACCTATAATCTAAGAAGAGACAGTCAGGGAGAGAAAAGACTAGAGCACTGGTTTTCTTGGGCAAGACTCAACCAGCAGTAGGAGGAATTCAGCTAGGAGTTTTGACAAACTGATGGGCATGCTGGTGAGAGGTGAAGCCCCCGGGGGCTACAAATATAAGGAGTGTCCTCATCTTCTTTCAGGGTTTTTGTCCACAACCTCACCAGGTGCTCACAAAATAATTGGGGGAATTCTGAGAAAGTCTCCCTCATGGTACAGAACAAGGGTAGGGCTTGTTACTGAACAACAAACGCTGTTACCAGTAGGGCACTGGTGAAAATCCCTTTTAAGTGAGGGAAAAAAAGAGAGAAAAAACTCCATTCGTAGGGGAAGGTCAGCAGAAATGGTGTCTGCCTAAGACTCAAGCTTTGTTAGAACGACTTAGATACCCCTACTCCCCCACCACCAGGCCAACAGGTAGAGAATAAAGAGAATCTTGCTGGGGGGGGGAAGGGCTGAATAGGTAGAGTACAGAGGATTTTTAGGGCAGTGAAAATAGTCTGTGTGACAATATAATGCTGGATATATGTTGTTATACATTGGTCCAAACTCGTAAAATGTACAACACCAAGAGTGAACCCTAAGACAAACCATAGACTTTGGGTGATTATGTGTCAATGTAGGCTCATCTTGATAACAAAATGTGCCACTCCAGTGAGTGATGTTGATAATGGGGGAGGCTATACCATGTGAGGGGAGAAGGGAAAATCTGTACATTCCTCTCAATTTTGCTGTGAACCTAAAACTACTCTAAAAAATAGTCTTAAAACAAAAAAGGAATCTTGCTAGAGACAGACCGTCTCTGAGGTGTGGTGCAAAGAAAACACCTAAAGCTAACAATGGAACAGACCTTGAGGAAAAAATAAAAACAAAACAAAACAAAAACCTCTGGAAGACTAGCCCCTACGCTAGACACAAGGTAATTATTTAGAGGAATTTGAAGCCTGTGGTGCACTAAGGGTAACCATAGCAACAAAAACCCCTCAAACCCAGCCCAATTCTTAATTAAAGTAAATCAAATCTGTTCACTAAAGGCCTTGGTGAAAGAAAGGTACACCCATTTCCAAATATAAAGCTACTTACCTCAGTCTTTACTATACTACACAAGAAGTCCAGCTTTCAACAACGAAAAAAAAATTATGATGCATATGAATAGGCAAGCTAAAGCAACATACTTCCAAGAGACAAAGCAATCGTGACACTAATGTTGGAACTATGTGACAAGGAATTTAAAGTAACCATGGTTAACAGGTTAAAAGTTCTCGTGGAAAAGGTAGACAGCATGCATGATCAAATGGGTAATTTTGGCAGAGACATGGAATCTATAAGAAAGAATCCAATGGAAATGCTAGAAGTGAACAACACAGTAACAAAGATGAAGCATGCCTTCCAATGGCTCATGAATAGACTCAACACAGTGGAAGGAAGAATTGGCGAACATCAAGATAGGTCAATGGAACTTATGCAAACTGAAACACAGACAGAAATCTGAGTTTGTACTGGCTACAGAAATTTGTTTTATCTTTGTTCCAAAGACAGGAGTGGGTTGACATCAGCCTTAGAAGCAAGTTGTTTGAAAACAATCCCTCACTGTTGGTTGACTTCAGAGGCATGCTTATCAAAGTGAGTAGTGATTGATTAGGAAGATTTAAAACCAGTGCTGATGTTTATTTATTAGCATGGCTATAGAAAATTATGAGGACTTTATTTATAAATTCTCAAATCTGTGTATGATTCTAATTACTGACTTGGCCTAAGATTAAACAAAAATCCAGCACACCTGAAAGTGTTAAAAAGAATTGTTTTATTTCAAGGTCGGCATAGTTAGTCTTCATGTTAATCTATACTTCTAATTGCTGAATTTTTCAGTGTTTTTGAGACACTAAGATAAACCAAAGCAGATTTCCATTGTAATATCAGATTTTTATTTTTTATGACTACGGGACAAATGTTCTGGTGTTACTCAGCCTCAGCTTCAGAAGATCAAAGCCTCCAATATTTTGGTCAAATATTGTTTAGGATTCCTCTCCTCACTACCATATATCGCAGAGTCAGGCAAAAACATTAATTTCTGTAGTATTATTCCAAATTTACAGAGTAATTTCTATTGTAGACATTAAAAATTAAATTAAATGTGAGAAGAAACAACAAAAGACATTTGATGCATTACCATGATGCATCTTAGTGTGTGGGATTTTAATTTTGAAAATATTGTAGGAGTTAGTTGTGGGAGAGTAAAAATCATCTACTGCAGAAAGAACTCATCTCAAGATAGTGTCTATTTATGCAATTACTTTTGTCAGAAACTGTAATTGACAATAATTTGCTTGGTAATCTAATTAAACTATGAACAAATGGTGCAAGAAATGGTGAAGAATTCTGGGTAGAGCCTTGGGCTCTTCTTGATGGATGTTACCGACGGTACTAAGCATGCTTTTCTGAGTCATTATTTTATGCATTGGATGGTGAAGAGAGAATCGAAAAATCATTTTTGCAGTGAGTTACATGTTTAAACTGCCAAACAGCCTAGTTGTGATTTAAAATAAGACAATGTTTAAGGTGTGATCATAGGAAAAAAATAAAAACGGAGGGAGTTAGGTAGTTGGCAAACTAGCAATGAATTTTGCACTATTTCCTCACTGAATAGGTCCCCCTGCCTTCTGACCCTCATGGCCCTCAGGTGTTTCTACCAGTCTCCTCCTGCAGGCTTACAGCAGTCTTCTCTCTGAGACCAAATAGGTCCTGCCTTGGAAGAGTTCAGCCTCAGAAGTCAGTTGCTTTGGCATCAAGCCTCATTTTTCTTCTCTGTATTCTTAAAATGATCACATTTTTAAAGCAAACCATCAATACGTGTCTGGCAAGCAGAAGGGTCTTTGGGGAAACTACAGGACAAGCTATTTTAAATCAAAGCTGTTTTAGAAAATCTTGGATTCTTGATCATTGTATTTATGATTTTTACTCAAATATGTGTAGATATGCTCCTCGCTTTCTAGCCTTTTTCACTTTCACTCTGTCTGTATATTATTTCTACCATTCATTCATAATCTATTTATTTAATCAATTATTCAATAAATGTATATTGAGGTCACACTATTTATCCACCATAGTTCTAGGTGCATTGGTAGTTTGCCATATACCTGACAAACTCCTCCATTTTATTTTTTCCAGGATTCTGCTAAATTCTTCTGCTTCTCGTGGCAGTTCACATATGCTTTTATTAACCCTTATTTCCACTTAATTATTTGTTTGCAGTCATCTAGATGTAAACTCCACAAGAATGAATATCAGATCTATTGTTTATTCTAGCTTGTGCCCACCACAGACCCTGGTACAAATTAGAGGTTTTCAATAAACATTTGTAGAATGAATTCTTTAGTAGCAAGACCTGTTTCAAAGTCGTCGTTGTTTTCCCAAGTTCTGGTATATAGGACTCTCGATAAATGTTTAATGGATAAAGAATTAATTAATGTACCCTAACCTTTTATTTTTAAATAAAAATCTTTGGACTTTTTTTTTAAGCTTTATTCCAACTATTTGTTGAGTTTCTGCCACTAACCTAATGCTTGTTTCTGATACACTTGCTTACCAGGTCTGCCTGCGTTCCCCACCTAAACTTTCTGTCTCCAGACATTAGTGCCTCTTTTAGTAACATGCAGTTCCTCTCCTAACTATTCAAAGTTCCAAATCTAACCTTTCCATTCTGCCTATTTTACCACTGGCCAAGTCCTGGCATAATAGCCTCTGTTTATCCTGTGCTCAGACCTCCTGGCTCAGAAGGGATATCCTGACCTGAATCTTGCTACTGGTGCCTGAGTTTAAATGAAGCAACAAGATAACATTTCTCAACTTGAGATTTTGAGTTTGGTTAGTTCACTATTCTGATTGTAGTCAACATATTCCCTAAAATTGCTTTCCTTCGTTTGTTTCATTTCAAATATCTATCTTTCCCATGAAAATAGCAAGTCTGGGGAGGCCAGTGACCATGCTGTATCTTTATCTTTCTATTGTCTGTCGCCTCACTGTCATCTTACATCTAGCTCAGTGCATTATTTATAATGGTTGTATAATATAGAGGTAAAATCAAGCAATAATATAAAATAGGGAAAAATTTGGAAGATGATTAAGTATTTATTACACAAATTAACTACTCTCAAATTCTTGAATTATTTACAAGTCCACATTATTAGCATCTAGTATATTGCCAAGCTTAGGACAGGCAATTAGTCCCATGTGAGTATTCCAAAACATCTGAGTCTTTTAAATTTACTAGACTATTAATTTTAGATTTTGTATTATAAATTTTGAAACACAGTTTCAGTCAGGATGAAATTATCTAGAGACCTTCGGCTATTATTGCAATATAAAGATGTACAAAACTGATATATAATGTAGCTAAAGCACAATATTATTTTATATTTGTAAAAGTCTTTATAGTTTAATAATCATAATTGCATGCATTTCTCATTTGATCCTCATGATACTACTGTGAGGTAAATGGATTATCTCCATTTTCAGGTTTGAAGCTCGGAGATGTTAAAGTGATTTAACCAAAAACAAAACTCAGCTCTACTGGTGTTATCTTTTGTACTTGTTTCAAAATAAATACATCTTCCTCTGTTTTGAAGCTTAGAAATACATGATTGGCTAAATCTTTGGGTTGTGTTTTAATTTAGGAAAACTCTTTCTTTGGTAGATGAAAGCCTGATACAAATTTAGATTTAATTTGGGTCCATTTGGTTCTTGGTCTATTTTAATAACTTAAAAATTATTTTCTGCAACAAATTTCTGAAATATTTTAAGTGCACAGTGAAGACTATATAGAGATAACAACCTATCAAAACCAAAGTAAGTGTTAGAGCTGGAAAGATCGGAAAGTACACCTAGATCCAGCGTGGTTAAATGACTTGCCCACGAACATTCTGTTCATCAAGAGTCAAGATTTGGAAATGCAATTTACTTAACATCTGACACACTTCTTTACATGATATTAGAAGTCATGGAAATATAAATAAATCTTAAACACTGACTACACTGGATGCTCCACGCCTGCCTCCATAGGTCGAATTGTACTGGTCACACACTCTTCCCATCCATCTCTGCCAGAGGTTAGCACCACATATATTTACTGACATTTTTATTAACCTAAGAGATGCCTCATAAATAAAGGCATAGCAGAAGGATGGATAAAACTCATGAAGTAAATCTGTTTTACTTATAATGTATACTGTTAGCTTTCATGTAGATTTTCTAATTATGAATTTCAATAATATATTTGTGTTCAAAATATGTGCTTTTATAATTTGCCGATTGTGTGCCTGCATTTGTACCTTTAACTCGCAGTGTGAATTTATATTTATAAATAGGAAATTGGAAGAAAAGGAAGAAAGTGATATGTATTTGGATTGCTCAGCAATTTGTGAGGATATTGATATATATCTCCAATTAAAAAATGAAACCTCAAAAAAAAATCAGTCAATATCTGCCAACTTCATGTTGCAGTTTGACTTTATTTATTTTGTGAGGAAGATTGGCCCCAAGCCAACATCTGCCAATCCTCCTCTTTTTTTTTTTGCTGAGGAAGACTGGCTCTGGGCCAACATCCATGCCTATCTTCCTCCACTTTATATGGGACACCACCACAGCATAGCCTGACAAGTGGTGCATCAGTGCACACCCGGGATCCAAACCAGCGAACCCCGGGCTGCTGCAGAGAAGGGCGCACACCCAACTGCTTGCGCCACCAGGCCAGCCCCCAGTTTGACTTTTAAAGTACTGTTTAATCTACAAATATTTTTTCTTGTTCATAAAAAGAGAATTATGAATCACAATATCACCAATTCATATATTTTAAGAGTTTGGCTAAAGGAAGGAATATACATAAAGTATAGTGATTTTCTTGTTTGTTTTTAGCAATGTCAGGATTTCATATGAAAGTTTTAACATAAAGAGACTTTGTAAGGAAAGAAGCTCAAATAATTATATTTCTCCAGTGTGCCCAGCTCATAAGTAATTTTATACTTGAAAGTAAATTTATAGAGTTTTCTAAACCATATTCATTTTATGTAAAGAAATGAAGACCCAAAAACGTTAAAGGACTTAAATGAATTTTCTAAATGCTCAGATCATGGTAGTTGCAGAAGGTAAAAATTAGAATCTATTTCTCCTATGTCTCTATCCTGAGTCCCTCCTGATGCAATGAAAAGACTCAAGGCCAACATATTACATGTTAAATTAATCAGTCTGTCATATTAAAAATTGTTGTACAACCTACAGCAGTCTACCCTTAAAATCAAGAGTATATACTGTATCTTATTAAACACTATTTAATAGCAAGTTATAGTGCCTATTATTTTAATATTTATATTATAGACTATAACTTGCAAATAAATAAAATTGTACAGAAATAAATGGGGATGACTATTCTCTTAAGCAATCTGATTAATCAATCAATGAATCATTAAACTTCTTTTCAAAATTACACTAAGAATGGAAGACACAAGGTCCTAAATCCTCAAAGAAACTTATGATTTAGTTGGAGAGATAGGATAGATTTATAAAAATTCATTAACTATAGAGACCTGATGTGTCCAATTAATATAATTTGTGTGGGAGTTTGTAAGGTGGTGGGAAAACTTTGGCAGACCTAGTCTAGGAAGATTGGGAAACTTTAGTCAGACTTAAAGAGATAACAAGCATTTCAAGAGGTGAGACATGAAGAGGGGTACACAAATGGATTGTGAGACAATGAAGAAAATCAATCTGAATTCTTCAGTTTGCATTATGTGATTCAGGGTAAATCAAAATGAAACTTTTTGCATACCTTAAATTATTTTGTATTGTGTTTCTTACATCATTCAAAGGCTAGGAATCCCTTTTTTTGTGGGGGGGAGCTCGTCTAGTTGTCATTATTTTACATGATTTCAATAAATAAAAGGTATATTAAAGAAATTGTCTGATATCCTAAAGCAAAGGCAATATCAACTGTTCAAAGCATCAAAATTTTTAGCCCCTGCAAACTTCCTGCAGGCTGAAAGACAGCTTAGTCCCATAAAATAATTCAAAATTTCCCATACATACACATGTGAGAACCCACACATAAGCGCAAGGGAGGGAGATATTGATTAGTAACATGTGTAAAAGGCCTATGAGATAATAGTGTACTGTGGCTGCCAGTAGAGTAAATTTGATGTAAATATCATATTTGGGAAAATTGAAATCACTTATATCTTGTAGAAGAAACTTATGCCATGTCTGCCTTTAGGTACAATCTTAAATTTTATGTTTCGGATAGATGATATTTACTTTATTGATTGTAAGGACCAATTAGAATTTTTGTCTGACTCCATTTTCTCAGCATTGCTATATTAATTTATAAGGAAGTTTCTTTGGAAGACTTGAGAAATAATTTGACATTAATTTTCAGTGAAATTTTTGAAAAATATCATGGAATAGAGACAAGACATTCTGGGAGATAACCTGAAATAATTTCTTTTCATAAAAACATCAGTAGATTCAGAAATAAATTAAATTGGATTCCTTAAACTTAGGTATCTACCAGCCCTTTTCAGAGGGAAATATAGAAACTACACAGACTAGTGTGTGGGAGTGTCTTTCTATATGTGGGTGTAATTGGAAAGCATTTTAAAAAACACTTTGCGTAAGTGATTTTTAAAAAATGTAACACTTTTCAATTATTACTAAAAACTAGAACTACATGAAGGAAAAGAAATCTTCAGGAGTGAAGATATGAAGGCCAATTTTCTGATATTAAAGAAAAAATTCAGTTCAAATTTCTTTTCAAAAACTTAATTGCATTTCAATTATTCTGCTCATTTATAAATCAAGCCGTCATAAACTAAAAAAATAATGTAATAGAATATAGATTTTTATGGCAATACAAATTCTTGGTATGAAATATATGGATCTGATACATGCACTACAATTTTGAGAGCACGGTAAGTGTTTTCTAGTGTACACAGCTACAGGAAATTTCTTATGGTTTTGCACTTGGGAAAAAAATTTATGACGATATACTTCAAGAAATAGACTATATTCAAAAGAATAATTGAGAAATAAATCATCATCAGGTCATGCACATTAAGAACTATAGCAAAGAGTGTTCAAGAGGCAGGAAGGTGAGAAAAAAATATTTTTGTAATCCGACATGAGTCACAGTGCTATCAGGCAAGTTAATGAGACAAAATTGTAAGGAAGAAGGAGATAGAACTGAAAGAGTCTGGAGTCGAAAAGCAAGGGGTGATCTTAATTGAGAGGACAAAATTATTCCACGAGGGCAAAAGTGGCTTCAGGAAATCAAAATTCACACCTGTTCTACTTAACGCAGGAAGTCACATCACTCTAGTCTCCTTCACCAATCAGTAAGTTTATTCAAGCACTCAATACAACTTTTTTCCTAAAGTTAATCAATCAATTACTATTCAATGCTATTGCACAGTAGGCATGTAGACACAGCATTATTTAAACTATTATAAAGGCATTTGCACTTTTATTTGGTGATGAAAACGGAGATGCATTTAGAAAATGTACTAAGTCATAAGAGAAAAAAGTTACTAAGTTGGTGGACCTATGGAATGGAGGAAATCATTATTGGACTTAGTCATTTTTAGAGCGAAATGATTGGAATAAAAAAAAGGAGATGAACACAGGAAAGTATTTAGACTTTCTTCTGTTTTCCTTCATATTCCTCCATTTTAGTTACTTTTCTCTTCTTTTTATTCTTTTCCATTGATTCTATATGGCTCACCTGACAGATTCTATGGATTCCATATTGTATGGAGGAATTAAATTGTTATGTTTGTGCACCCATGTATTTTTATGGTGTGTGTTTCAAGAGCTTGGGAATTTCTTAGATTCACTAGTGTTTGTCTTGTAGCATCAAGCCAGTTTTTATAAACAACAAAAAGGAAATGCCATCTCAAAAGCTTAGTCCTTATTTTTGCCCTGGAATCTAGAAAGCCTAAGTGTTTTTGTTTTTCTCCTCAATTAAATGATCCTACTTTTCAAATAGTAGTTTCCATTAACCTGCAATGGTGAAAAGATTTAACTTTCATTGCACTAAAAAGCAAGCCATGTAAATGAATACAGGCTATCACAGAACTTTCGCTTCTGGGACTAAATGGTGAAGACTTGCTTTTCCTTGCTCCTCCTCTCAAAATACAATGAAATAACCTGGAAATTCTTAAACAGACAATGAGAAAAGAACTCTGAAAGTTAGAAAGAAAGGGGACTGACTAAGAGACCTCAGGACTTGAGAAACAGCAATCCAGTGAGTGCTTTTTGATTTCTTTTTGTCTCCTTTGATTTCCCTTATATCCTGAATTAGGCACTAGAAAGCCCTGCACCCCAGAACCACTAACCACCCCCTCACCCTCACTTTCAGCTGGTGATTTTGCTTCATAATTCAATGAGAAAATGAAGCCATGAGATGCAGACTCTCTCATCTTGCCATTGCTGAAGAACAAATCGGCTACACTTGTACCCATTGTCTCCTCTGTCTTTCCTATTACAACGTAGCCATGTCTATCAGAGGCCAGGCCCCCGACCTGAGCCCTATAGCCAGTTCTCTCGCACCTTCTCAAGGACTTCACCCCAAAGTATCACTTCTCCCAGTATCATCTTTTTTGCCCTTATTGCTGAAGCATCAGCATACAAACACTTTTTAGCAACTCCTATTGAAAAAAATTTTTTTAAAAATCTCTTGACTCTATGGCCCCATTTACATCTCCGATCATGTACTATTTTGCTACATTATTTATTTTTCTGTTTGCCTTTATAGCCAAATTCTAGAAAAAAAAATCATTTATTGTCTACACTTCTCCATTATTCACTTACTACTTTTTGTTCATCTGTTTGCTTTTCTTTATTTACATTAGATTCTCTCTTTTGGCTTGGAATTTATACACTTTTCTGTCCTTTCAGTGGTTAACCTCACACCTTTATTTAAAGTTAGTGTCTAAAGGTAGACAATGTATCTTAAACCCACACCCTAGACAAGAGACCTTAGAACACTTCAGCTCTCACCACCCTTTTCTCAACTTACCTGCTATCATTGCCCCATATTTTAGTTCTATCATTTCTTATTCTTACAAATTATCTTTACTATTATTATTAATGTTATAACTGAAAGTGTTTCATTTTATTGATGAACATTTGTCACTTAATTTGCTCATCATTTCTTTTTGTATTCCACACCATCCTTCTTCACTAATTTTATTCTTTAAGTACACCTTTAGAAGTTCCGATAGAATTTATCATCATTATATTAAGTTATTCTATCTGCTAATAGTTATTTAAGGTCTATTGTCCCTAGACTTTAAGTTCCATGAGGGCAGGCCTATATATGTTTTTTCCTAATTTCTGTCACACATGGCACAGATTCTAGTAGTGTATTGTTTTTGTGTGAAATTTGGTAGAATAAACATATTTGAATAGAAATTCTCCTGCTTCTATTTATATTTTCTTGCAAAGGGTGATTTCCCCTCACATTGTAATCATTCTAGTCAACCAGTCTGAAAAGTCCCGAAATATAGCTTGAGTCAAGAAAGAGAGGGTTGAGGACAAAAGGGCAGAGGAGGGGAGAGGACCTCAAAGTACAGAAAGGAGAGAACCGTTAAGTTCATTCAGGTCTGGTAACAAATCTTTCTTGTTTGTTTAACCATTGAAATTCCCAGTTTCTATGGCTCTGCTTTGCCAATAGAATGTTTTTAATTCACATTTCTTGAAGGAATAAAGGAATGAAAGAATATAAATTCCAGTATAACAAAGCTTTTAGTTACTTTGGAAATGACACAGTGACCCCAATCTTGCATGCCAGGAGAACACTGTGCTATAGTCTTTGTTGGAGTGGTTTCTCTAGGAATGTGAAATTTAAAGGTCATCCGGAGATTGTGGAGAGAAATACTAATTGGTAGGCAGTTATGTATTAGTGTAATCTGTCCGTTGGAGAATGTATTAGTATTTATTGATTTCTTTGATCAGTGTTTCACTTTTTTTTTCTTTTGGTGGGGAAGATTAGCCCTGAGCTAACATCTGTTGCCAAGCCTCCTCTTTTTGCTGAGGAAGATTGGCCCTGGGCTAACATCTGTGCCCATCTTCCTCTACTTTATTTGTGGGACGCCTGCCACAGCATGGCTTGATAAGCGGTGGATAGGTCCACGCCCGGGATCTGAACCCACAAACCCTGGGCCGCTGAAGTGGAGTGTGCGCACCTAACCACTACGCCACCAGGCCAGCCCTGGTATTTTAATTAGAAAAGTAATCTTGGAACTTTTTGTTTTTGGCTGAGGAAGATTAGCTCTGAGCTAACATCTCTGCCAATTTTTCTCTATTTTTTTCTGTGGGTTGCCACCACAGCATGGCTGATGTGTAGTGTAGATCTGCACCCGAGAACCTGCTAACCTGAGCCGCCAAAGCAGAGCACGCCAAACTTTTAGCCACTACGCCACGGGGCCAGCCCCAGAACTTCCCTGTGTTTTCTTTCTTTTTCACAACCTATACCGCGTTGGTTGCTTTCTCTATAGTTCGCTACTCTCCTAGCTCTGGGCCTGATCACCTCATTACTCTTCCAGTATGTTGATTACACCCATGTTTTGGACGTAATTCTGTGTAATTTGTGATCCATTTGTGTATATGCTCAACTAGATAATAAATTCCTAGAAGTCAGGTCTTACTGAGCTCTTCTTCTTCAAATAGTATGTGCTCTCCTCAGCCTTGAGCAGTGTCTGGTGTATGACACATGTTGTTTAACAAATTCGGTGACTCAAATTCCTTTGCTTTAATGCAGCCTCATTCTAATTCATTGTTATCTCCCTGTTTTCAAGTTGGAAATTTGGTGCCAAACTTTCATGTGGTTCATCGGAGATATTTTCCCAGCTTCTGGGTAAGGGGTTGGATCAAGGGAGTTGCAACAGTTTCTAAAGTATCCTGTTCCTGGATCTTATGACTCAAGAATTTTTTAATTACTTCAAAGTACATGTATAACATTTTTGCTTTAAAGAGATTTTGTTAAAGTAGATTTAATGAGATGAGGGCTAAAATAATAAAATGAAAATTTCTGATCTCCTTTATATTCTCCTATTTGGAAATATAGTTGCCAGCTCGTGAAATGGTGTCATCCCCTGTTTAATGGCTTCAGCATTGTTTCATGTTGAGGAATAATGATTTACTTTAGCATCATGTTGAGGAATAATTATTTATTTTAAAACCATCCAATAGCCCACTGTTTCCTAAATCACACTTTAATATAATCCTGAGTCAGAGGCCTATTATCACTTTGCATTTTCATATCGATCCCTGTAAGTGATCTGCTCCAATTAGTGTTTTCACCCAACTTCACTTTAAGGAGCTAGAAATTTCATATAACTCTAATGCTATCAATTATAATTTTATCTATTAAACTTCTGTGAATGTAGTTTTGACCAACAGAAACCATATGTAGTTTTGACCACATTAATATGGATTCATATTCAGAGAAATTTGTTGAACTGATGCTATCTTCCAAAAACTTTCACTATATTATCTCATTGCATTTTACAACCATTTCCCCAGATTTTTGGGGGGAGCACTCAGTAACTCTGTTCTTTCTCTTCAGAAGAGGAGAGAGAAGGAAGCTGGAAGCTTTCCGGAACTTCATTTTTAATAGTCACCAATATTATAAAACATACACCATAGTTATATAAAAATCAGCATTTGAATCAAATATTCGAATAATACCCTGAATTTTTTTTTTTATTGATGTTTTAATGGTTTCTAACATTGTGAAATTTTGGGTTGTACATTTTTGTTTGTCCATCACCCCATATATGACTCCTTTCACCCCTTGTGCCCACCCCCCACCCCCCACCCCCACTTCCCGGGTAACCACAGTCCAGTTTTCTCTGTCCATGTGTTGGTTTATATTCCACATATGAGTGAGATCATACAGTGTTTGTCTTTCTCCTTCTGGCTTATTTCACTTAATATAATACGCTCCAGGCCCATCCATGTTGTTGCAAATGGGACGATTTTGTCTTTTTTTATGGCTGAGTAGTATTCCATTGTCGAATAATACCCTGAATTTTTATAATTATTTTTATTTCTCATTGTATAATGAACTTTTTCATATTTTCATCAGACCCTTCTCTTAGATCAATGTACAGCTCAATCAAATGCCATGTCTCCTGGGAACAGTGTAAGATAATCACCCTTTACAGGGGAAATATTGGAAGAAGTGATAGTTCTTTTATTTATTAATTTTGTGTTTTAAAGTGGATATGGTTTTCACAAGCTGCAAATTCAATATACAAAACTACAATTTGGCTTATTTTTCCATCACTGGATATAGTTATCATCTCTAATCTCTAATGTGTCAGGTATTCAAAATTTAATCTAGGTAAATTCAGAGTAAACTAAGACATATCAAGTTTTTTCTTCCTTTGAGTCAGGGTTGTCTTAGTCAATCTCAGCCAATTTAAGGCTCTCTCCAACAATAAACAAACACATAGGGACAGAGACTGGATTGGTGGTTACCAGAGGGGAAGGGGGGAGGGAGGAGGGCGAAAGGGATAATTCGGTACATGTGTGTGGTGATGGGTTGTAATTAGTATTTGGGTGGTGAACATGATGTAATCTATGCAGAAATAGAAGTACAATGATGTACACCTGAAACTTTTACAAGGTTATAAACCAATGTTACTGCAATAAACAAAAAATTAAAAGAAAAAAAAAAAAAAGGCTCTCTCCAGCACGTTTCTAGAATTGCCTCTTGGCTCTGAGGCATACCAGCAGGCTGGGCCAATTGGCTCATCCTGGTGATTGTCTGTCCGTGCAGCACCTGCTGAGTTGTCTCCTGCCCTCTGCATCTTTGAGCGTTGGCATCTATCTATCCCTTCAGCCTCTCTTTGGCTGCCTATGTTCCCATCAGGCGTCCAGTAAGAGGTCCAAACACTCTATATCCATCCTGCGTAGAATGTGAGGCTTCTTCAGGTTTTCTAGCATTCTCTGTGCCCCTCTGGGGGGAACAGAACGCTTACAAATATGCTGCTGCAGCATGATGATGCTGTGGGAATTTGGGGAAGCCATTCCAGGCTTCATCTATGGTGTTTCCAGCATGCTGTGGTATGAAGGGATACTAAGAAAATCAGATTTTCCATAAGATGCCAAGCCAAAATCCCCTCCACTCTCTTATATCAATATATGTTTGATGGTTCCATCAACCCTGAAGAGTCAAGGCCTAGGACTCCTTCTAAGAGGCCACAACCACATCCACCCTATTGCCCTGCCTTCTGACTACTCCTTGACCCGATCTTCCCATGCAGAATCTTTGCCTGGTCTGAGGTGGGCTAGTCTGGCTCTTGATCTGTTCTCCCTAAATCTATTATGTGTAGCATGTAAGTGGGTCTTCACTACTTAGGATTAAAAAACAAACAAACAAAAACAAATAAAAGCCTCTATATTCTTGCACCTTAAACATCTTTTCTCCCCTAAGCCTTGGGTTCACAATTCTATTTATAAGCTTAGAAATTAATTATTACCTCACTTCTTTCTCCAGCATCTCTGATGACTTCTTTTCTCAGGGCCATGAGGGCAAACTGGCAAAGCTTCTTAGGTTATAGAAAGTTCCCAAAGGCACAAGAAAGTTCAGATGAGACAATAAACCATTTAATTCATCGAAGTCTATCACTTCCAGTATCTAACACTGATGTCCACTATAGTCATCAGCATAGAAGCAGGGATTTGACCAAGCTAGGGAGGGTTTTGTAGATAATACTATTCTGTTTCAATATGAGAATATACAGTTTTCTCTTAAATTTGGTTTATATATTTTGAAGCTTCATTAACGTATAATAGATATTATTAACATTTTAATTATTTTAGTTTTGAAAAATTAAACATCAACCCTCCGACAAATTAAAGTTAGATAATTAAATCAAATAAGAATGCACAAGTGAGAAGGTAAGCATATTTTAAAAACTTTGTTTTTCTATTTTTAGAACAAATAAACTGGGTACTTTTATTCTCATTATAGATGAAGAAATTGAAGGTTACAGAGTTTAAGTGACTTGTGTGAGGTCACAAAACAGCCTTAGGCTTGAAACTCTAAGACTTGTCTTCTTCATAGTACATGAAGCCTCTTCTTAGTGGCATTAGCGTAGAGTCCGGAGTCTAGGGCAGAGGGATGAGGTAATACATACTTTACCCGTGAAAGTATTACCACGTCTTGTTCAAAATACAAGATGGTACATTTTAGTTCTAATTTGACAGGACCTGCCCAGAGTAAAGACGTAGAAATTGTTGACCCAGACTCTCAAAGAGAGTCTTGTATCTAATTTTAAATAATTTATAATAAATCTTTTGGTTATAATCCAATTTGGCCAATTAAACAGGATTGTCTTTTAGGCCACTAGAGACTATTTGCTACAATAAAGTAGTAGGTTATAAAATGGTTGCTCTGTGGCCATAAAGAACTGTTACCATTTCCAAAATATGTAAGACATATTTTAGTCAGAAAGGTAAAAATTGTTAGGAGAAGCCAGTAAATAATGGCAAGCTTTTGTAAGAGAAGATTTAATTTTTTAGAAGTATATAATCATTTATTTCATAAAAAAAAAAAATGTTGCTTGGCATTTGACATGTTCTTGAGCACACAATTGTCCTAGAACTTTCTGCTTTTAATATCAGTTTATCCAAGTAGTTGAGGTTTTGTGACAATTTAATATCCTCTCCTAGAACTTTCTGCTTTTAATATCAGTTTATCCAAGTAGTTGAGGTTTTGTGACAATTTAATATCCTCTAAAGTAGTGGTTCTCAACTGGAAGTGGTTTTGCTCCCAGGGGACATTTGCCTAGAGGCATTGCCAAATGTTCCTTGAGGGGGAAAATTCACTCCCAGCTGAGAACCACTGGACTAAAGGGACATCCCTAAGAGCACTTGGTCAGCGTCAATATTTCCAGTACTTTCTACAACATGGGAAGGAAGGCAGTTGATAGCATCAATAGTTGAATAGAAAAAAAAAAAAAAGTTGAGTAGAAATGACTACAACTCAAATTAGATATACAAATGTGTATATATTTTGTCACTGGAATTAGAAGAAATATTTTTCAGGTTAGATTAAAAGGAGGAAACAAAAGTAGATTCTAGTCTGTGAGTCTGTGATCCTTTCAGTGTCTAGATTACACTAGAGACGAAAGCTGAAAGTTTTTGAAGATATTAACTCTTTTACCACCTCCACTGAGCATCCATAAAGGTACATGGGTGCCTTGTCTTGGCAGGAATAAAAATGACAAGTAGAAGTAGAAAATAGAATTGGAATGCCCAGTTCTCTAGCATGAGGAATATTTCTTCACCAAAGACATAAAAGATAAAATTGATTTTCAACAACTGTAAATGGTGTTTTTCTCTAGTTCATAAAGTACTGATTTTTCACAATTTACCACATATCCAAAAGATCATGATTTTAGGAACCTTTGTAGTCTCCTTTGGAAAAGAGTAATTTGATTTGTGTGAAGCTGTTTTTTATTGTTTCCTGAATATAAATATGCCAAATCAAATTGTTTGGAAATCCTTATCCCTCTCAGTGTTCTGAGTTAAAAATCTGATGAATTATTAAATATAAACAGATAAAATAAGCTGTATCCTCACTTTCGCCCTTAAACATAAAGACAAGGTATTTACAGTCTTATTTTAACAAATTTTTTATTTCAGATGATTGGGGAAAAATGCTTCTTACTTGTAGCTTCTTTTATAAATGTAGAAAGAGAATATCTATAATCTTTACAACCTCTCACTTCAAAGATCTTACAAATATGCAAATCTCATTTATTTTTCAGTTCTCTGTGCTCTTTGTAAAAATACCCTCCAGGCACAAGTACAATCAACTAGCAGTAGTTCGAAATGTACAGTTTGTTTAAAAAAGCACCAGCAGCAAAATCAAACCCTAACAAACCAAATAATATAGCATAAAATAACAATTATATTGCCAACCCAGGAAGACATACTGTTAAAATAACAGCAACAACAAAATTTGCTTAGTTGGACAAATAGTACTTTAAAAGACCATGCAACATCTGAACAGTGAGGAATGGAACTATTTTAAGAACATACCCACATATTATGTTTAGCACTTTCTCCTAAGGGTTATCTCTGACTCTGTGGCCATCCTAAATAACCTCCTTATATGACATTTAATTTCAGGTGTTCTGAATCCCCTTCAAAATTCACGTGTCTGTCTGTGCCTAAAAGAACGTATAACTCTCAAGACATCAAGCACTATGTGTATTTGGAACCCTGTTTTATCCTTAGTCACCATCTCTTCCTTTCTTTCTGAAGGACGTATTCAGAAACAACGGCCTGCATAAACCAGTATAACTCCCTCCACTCACACGCTACCACCAGATTTAATTTCTCATTATAATCAAGACTACAGATATAATTAAAGACCAATTGGTAGGGCCCAGTCTCTAAATAAATGTTTGGTTGCATACTATATGACAGCCACTAGATAGAACCTTGCGTTCCCTTTGTTGCTAGATAACACAAGAGCGATATGTCTGTGAAGACTTAAAGCTCTTATTTTCATGTCTGCAATTTTAAAACAACTCATCAGCATCTTCAATATCTTCCTTTTTGCCCTCCTGTATCAGAAGTGGAGAGAAGGGTGCTGGGCAGGGAACGTGGGAGACACACAAAGACTAAACAAGGAAATGGACAGGAAGGAAGAATGTAGCATCAAAGTGGTGCTGGGGAAGCTCTGCTGTGCTGAGGGGTGACCAGGGCAACAAAGGAGCAGAGATGATGAGAGAGCGAACATGCTCCAAAAATGTGAGCTCCTTCATCTTTTATCAGAGCACTTGATTGCTTTCAGAGTTGAGACAGCCTAGTTCTTTATTGTGTTTTCTTCCTCTAAGAAGCAAATGAAGGTTTTGGCAGGATCAGTCAAAGAATACTCAGGAAGCAAGTAACAAAGCGCAGTGCTCTGTATGACAGCCTTGCTGAACTTTTTCTTGTGGATATTTTATTCAACCTACTTAAAATTGCTGTCAATATGAACATATGGCAGCTAAGCAATACCCCAATGCATCTGAAGCAATGCCACCGAGAAGAGCAGGTGTCTCCATCTGCATTAGTCTGTTTGCTGACTTGATTTAAAGAATTCTGCACAACTGTTTCGAGGAATGGCAAATCCATTCTTTATTAATTACTTAGTCATCCTAAGTGCCTTATTGGTTAACCTCATTCTCTGGAGTACTCTGGAGAGGCAAAGGAAAATGATGGCATACTTTCCACTGAGAGAAAGTGCAGCTTGGTCAACACTGGCATGGTTAAGGCCAATCTCTTTTTGTTATAAGGAAAGTGGTTAGTTTAGAAATAAATTTTTCATATGTCTTAGTGTTGGTAGTTGTTTAGAAGTGAGTGATACACGCACCCACACATGCACACACACACATACACACACACACACACACATATATATTTCCTTAAGAATACTACAGAGACTACATGGCCAAATAAGAAAATCACATATTTAAATTGTGCTGGGGCTTTTGGTGTCACTTGTTTTCATACAAGTGATGCGACAGTACATTCTGAACTCTCTATCATCACGATAATGTCACTTAGTTTTGGTTGGAAGGGATAATAATTTTCCCCTATGGTCATGATTGATACAATGAGGTTTTTATTGTTGTGTTGATTGTTTTAAAATGTAATTTCTAAGTTGGAAAATATTATTACAGTATTGATGTTACAAGGAGCACTTGTAAGGAAGAAATATTGGAATGACAATTAAATTATTAAGCATTTATTATTTTTAGTTTATTGGGTGAACTTGCTCGTTACTTTAGGTTTTCTAAGAGTTGATACCTGTTAACATGTTACCAGCTATCCTGCACTGTTTGTGAAATGATACCTATGTCTGACGTTGAGATTTCAGAAATGATGCTAAACATAATAAACTTAGATTCCTATTTATTTTCCCTTCTGTCTACATCATAGTTTCTACTGTCTTTTTATATTATCTACCTTTCCATAACCCATGATTTTTTGGGGGATAAAGTTTGTAACAGAAACTAAATGAGATGCTGAGAAAAAATGAGTTCTAAGAAATTTTGTGTTCTTCAGAAGTTTCTGCCTCTGAGGATAGATACCTGATGTCAGTTACACAGTCCTTAATCACCTTTCAGAGAAGAGCTTTCATTCCTTCTAAAATATAAAAGCTGTGACCTATGGGTGCTAGCCAAGATTTCCATCCTGACTTCTGTTCTGTTTTGGTTGTAAGCATGATTATACAGTACTGGTGTTTCTATAACAGCTTCCTTCTAAGTAACTCAAAAGATTTTCATATCTTTCACCTCTGTAATTGTCTATGGAGTAATAACAGCTATATATATTTTTCCATGTCAAAAATGGAGAAATGGAGGGGCCGGCCCGGTGGCGCAAGCGGTTAAGTGCGCGCGCTCTGCTGCGGCGGCCCGGGGTTTGCTGGTTCGGATCCCGGGCGCGCACCGACGCACTGCTTGGCAAGCTATGCTGTGGCGGCGTCCCATATAAAGTGGAGGAAGATGGGCACAGATGTTAGCCCAGGGCTGTCTTCCTCAGCAAAAAAAAAAAAAAAGAAAAAAAAGGAGGAGGATTGGCGGATGTTAGCCCAGGGCTGATCTCCTCACAAAAAAAAAAAAAAAAAAATGGAGAAATGGAGACAAAATAATTCAACCGTCATCCTAGTGACAGTCTAGGTTTGAGCCTTGTGCTGAATTCCATACTCCTCCTTCTGTTCAGCAAGTTGTCTGCTAAGAGATCAAATAAAGGGAGATAAGAGTGGTAGGAAAGCCAGGTGGGAGAGTGGATGCAACACGATAGATTGCATTATATTCCAATAGGCCTTCTGGAATACTTCCAAAGAAATTCTCCCTGATTCAAGGAATGCTCCTGGTCTGAAGTGATAGAAATCTATACTTATTATGAAGTCAGGACACAATTACTCTTGTGGACCCACACACTAGGACTTTGAAAATTGTGCCTTGGCTTCCGCCTGTAAAAAATCTGTTTGGAAACTGATCATACTTATTTCATTCAAAGAGGGCAACTTGGTGAGAGGGAGAATATCCATCTCATATTGTTTTGTACCTTTTGAATCTTGAACCCTGTGAATGTGTTATCCATTTAAAGAAAGTCATTGAAGTTAGATTTTTTTAAAACCATGTTTTGGCTATGGAAGTTTTCAGCTTGCCATAAAATCAAGATCTATTCTGAATCATTGGAGAGGATCCCAATGTCTGGAATCTTGGCTCCCTAAGTTTATTTGGCTTTTAGCTCCTATTTCTAAACTTAAATTTCACTGAGGGATACACACAGAGAAAAGTTTAAGCGAATGGCAACTCAAAGCTTAGGGGGCAGGTTGGAGTTGCCTATAAAACTCCATCTCCACCATGGAACCCTGCATGTTCTCAAACCTCTTCATTCCCTCTCTCTTTCAGCCCTCATCCCCCAACCCAGAGGAAGGAGGCCCTTAAAGTAATCCTATGTGGGAGACTCACCATTGGTAGCAGAGACTTATCTCATGAGTTCTCCCCTCTGAGGAAGGTGAAGATCCAGGCAAAGAGGACTTTCTAACATTGATAAGTGAGAGAGGCCACATAGGAGCAGGATGCAAAAATGAAAGAGGAGAAAGGAAGGATATCAAGGGAGGAGGAAAGTTCTGGAATTCCATTCAAGGCAAATTCAGCAGTGCCTGAAAACTGACCCATGGAGAAGTACAAAGACATTTTGCCCCATTCTTCACACTCAGAATATTTTCTCCTCGCTCAGAGTTACACTGGCTCATCTCAGGTCCCATTGATGTTGTGGGGTGAAATGGCAGGATTATGCTGGTGTTTAACTAACACTCTTGATTTGCTAAAATTAAGGGTTACTGTAGGGAATAGAAATTTATGTTTTTAGTCTAATAGGCAAAATATCAGTCATAAGCCTACAGAGAAGATTTCTATTTATATGGGTTAATTTTTTAACCTTAGAATGAATTTTCGAAGTTCATTTAATTTCAAATTCTGATTCTAACCAGAACTTCTCTTGATATTTATTGGCAAGAGCCACAACTCCATTAAGAGAAAGCATAAAATTCTGCTGTTGATATGTTTTTGTTTTGCTTTGTTTTGTTTTGCAAGCTCCTTTATAAATGTGTTTTCCTCGTGTTTACTGCCTGAGCAACCATCTGCCAAGGTGTAAAAAGACTCACATTGTGTATTGACAAAAGCTTGGTGTGTCAGCAGAAAATTAACAGTTGTTTCGTTTTTATTGCTAATACAATTGATTGTATGAAGCTATTTAATTGTTTTTTGTTTATCTCCAAGTTTTTCCACATTATTAACACCTTGGTTTTCTTTCGTTTTAATTACAAAAATGAACGAAATCTATAATGACCATTTGTACGGAACACTGCCTAATATAGCAAGGATGAATCAGGGCACTATTATTGGTCTTTCCGCCATATCCACACCATGAAAATACTTGTCAGTATATTTTTATTTTTTCATCACAGAATTATACACAAAAAGAGCATAATATACATGAGAAGTACTAGAATCAGGAATAGATGATATCAATGAAACTCCAGCACATACAAAATATTGTCCAAATGTCCTTTAGGATTCATTGGATATTACCCTTTGAGAGAGAAAGCAGTTAGGTCTAAAGTATAAATTGTGTAGGGAATAAAGCAAATGAAACTAATAGTTGAAGAAATTTTCACATATTTTTATTGGTAGACATTTTTAGCACATGGAGAATTTTATTTCTCTTTCTACCACCTCTCCTCTTATTTTAAGGTTATTTCTTGGCTCAACCACTCTAGAAAAAGTTGATTAGGGCAGGACAACAGGATAATTGAAATCATCTCCTCCCAACCCTTCAAGAAAAATTGGCAGGGTGGTCATTTTTTCCAGCAGTTAATGATTATTTGGTAGAGCATTATCCAAAGATACTGATTTTTTTCCTCTATATGACTTCAAAAATTATTCAATTCTTCAACCTCCTAAAATAATGAAGGTTCCTTCAAAAAAGCTCAAGCAACTTCTGATTAAAAATATGGTTATATAAGAACACTTTTAGTCTTCTATTTTCATGAAGAAATAAGAAAAAGGAGATAAACTTTCTCTTCAATGCAACAAAGTAGCTACGGCTGCAAAACAAACTGTGCAAGCGTACTGCAAAATATGGTAATGTTTGAAGTGAGGGTAGGAAGGACACAGAGTCAACAGACCTCCAGCGGCAAGTAAGTCCCGCCAAGAGCCAATGGAGCAAAGATGTCCAGGCCGTGACCTGGTGATGGACAGAGTGGTGAATGTTGTGGTGGCAGTATAGCTGAAGGAGACTGTGGAGGCAGCAAAGGAGACAGCTAGGGTGAAAGAGAGTGATCAGTCCCTGCCAGAGCTGTGACTTCACAGACGCACAGACATTTTGAATGCAGGACATCTGAAGAGATATGCTCCCAGGTAAAAGGAAATAGATTTAATAAGACACTATTCCTAACAGTGTCTAACCTGTTTCAAAGCCCCAGATTTCTTCCAGTTTATTCTCAAACTCACTCACTGGTCTTCAGTAAATAATTGTCTCAATTCAATGTCAGGCCATTTTATGGCTGCAGTCTTAAACTGCATCCAGCAAAGGACAATCTTAAACAAAGACTGAGGAACATACATCTCAAGAGATTTACACCAGACAGTAGGTGAAGAATTTAAAAATACAACTCCATTTTTCAAAGAATTTATAGTTGACATAATCTCTCTTTTTTAAAAAAAAAAAAAGACAAATAGGTGATAGAAAGGTATAAAGAAAAAGTTATGAGGAGAAGCTGATGTCCCCACAAGAGTGAAAGTTGTCCATAATTTTTGCTTATAAGTGTAATAAATAAAGCCCAAATGAACACTGAGCCACAAAGGGCAGGTGGTGAAAGCAGAATATTCATCCAGAAAGTAGGCTGTGCCTCTGAACATTCAAAACTAGTGATTACATTTGTAATAAAAGCAATCTGATTGGAATAAGTAATTCCAGTGGATGGGTGGGATATATGGAGAATATGTTTTCACAAAATAGCAAAATTCATGAAGCATTAAATTTAAGAGCTAAGACATGTAAAGATATACAAAAATATGTGAATTTTCCACAGTAAAAAGATATTCTAAAATTTATAGTGTATTTTCCATGTGTATTAACCAAAAATCATCTGTTCAGATTAATTGCATTATTAAACTCACAGTACAAACTTTTCATAAAATAATTCCAGTTACTATACATAATCTCTGCTATTGTAAAAATATAGTTAACGTGTGTCTTATTATTATACTTTCAAATGAAATGGGAGGAAAATTGCTGTATATATATTTCTTTTACCAAAACAGCATCAGTTAACTACAAACCTGAAATTGTCAAAATGGAATTCACATTTTACAAGATTAAACTTTAGCAAGACTCTGCCTGCTGAATAACAAAGTATATCAAAATTTTTGTCAGATAGTCTGTTTTAAATACTAAATAAAATAACTTGCTTAAATTTCTGAAGGTGAAAACACAACAAATGTTGTTATTTTAATTTAATTAATGAAAGACAGCCATCTAATTTTAGCCCCAAAAATTGCATTCAACTTTATTTAGAAGCTTGATCTTTTTTAATTATAAGGAAAGGAGGCGGGCAAAAGAGGAGTATTTATTTCTTTTTAACAACATATTACATATTTGTTAAAATTTTTTTCTGAACTATTAAGGTAAAACAATTACAAAGGAGATATTTGAAGAGATATGTGGTAATATTTGGATTAAAGGAAATCTTCAAAGGTAAATAAAATGTGGAAAGTCTCACTAAGGTTGAACAGAGGCAGCAGGCTAGTAAACACCACTAGGTTTCAGCTCAGCCAAACCATGAGTAAACCGCGCCCAGGCATTCACATGAACCTCTGTGAATCCAGAACTTCATTGATCCAATGGCTTTGTTTCAAGTGCTGGAGTGGAGAATAAAGTTTCTCCCAAAATGATAGCTGCCATGTTTTCGTGTAAATTCAAGATGGCACTGGAGCCAGGCCTGCTGTATTCTTGAATATATCATTGTCTTTTGACAAGCAGGACTCATTGTATCATTCCCACAATGTCAGTCATTGAGTTTGAGGTGACCAATCCTAATCTAGGAATATGAGGCAGAGTGTCACAAGGCCTGCATGGGTCAGTCTTCAGTTTCAATAAGAACTTAATAGCAAGCTAAAAGCCTCCTTTCTTTAAGAGAGTACCTGGTAACCATGTCAGGGAGCTGTAGGGTCCAAAAAGGATGCTTCCAGGTAGAGGTTATATCCCTTTGCCAGAGGCTCCAACTGGCAAATCATCAATCACAGAGAGTTACAGCTCAAAGGGATCATTAGAGTTGAGGGTTCCCAAAGGTATTAGTACTTTTCTGTATGTAGCTCTTCTCAGATGGGAAACTCATCTCTAGTACTTATGGATTGAAGAAATACAAGCTTATAAAACATCAATCCTACTGTATATTTCGATGAAGAAACAAGAAATAAAATACATTGAATTCGCACAAAGGGCTCCACCCACAAGGTGACACTGGCTTCCCTTCTCCACACTCTGAACTCTGCACAAATGCTATTAACTTAGTCTAAGTGCCCCTCCTACCATTGTTATGAGTGCTGACTTGGGTGACTATATCCAACAGAGCTAAAAGAGTTTGAGCCCCTCCCCTCCTTAAAGTTCCCAAGCATATTTAGATGGGTTTACGCCATTGGTCTCTCTTGGGGATGGAGGGACCTTAACCATATGCCAAATCATCTTTTTCTTTAAAGCAGCTGAAGTTGAAGTTAACAGAGAGGAAGAAAAATCAGAGGACATGGCTATGGAGAGAGAAGGCAGCTCGTGAGCTGGGCATGTTTACTTTTGGTTTTGAGCAGCGTAGTAACTGTTTGTGACTCAATCTAAAGAGCTAACAATGTTTTTAGGCAATGTAAATCCTCATATTGGGTGGCAAGATCAACATAACTGATATTACCTATTTTAGCTTTTTTGACCCCATTTTATTTCTGGCTGGAGATACAAGGTTTGCACACTGGCTGACTCAGGCTTGCTTTAAACAGTGGCAACCTTCTTTGAGGAGTTCTTAATCCTGAGCATCTGCCTAGAGTTTTCCAGGGTGGTGGAACTGACCACAAGTATTTATCTAGATCTTCTCTGGTCAATTTTAAATTCTCCAGTAGGTCACCACCATCATCGTTGTAAATCTAATCACTAGTCACTGCCTCATCTTTGGTTCCCCACTGGAGTTTGTCGCTGGGAAATATCCCTAAGAGGACCAAAGCTCTTAACAAAAGAGCTCTTAAGCTTGACAAAAACTCTTAAGTCCTTTTGATATTATCCCTGATTAGATCTAAGTTTTGAATGATAGATTATAGGGGTACGGGGTCATATGATGGTTCAGATATTGCTCTTTTTCCTAAAAAAATATTATATAGTCTGTTTTCTTATTCCCCAAGTGAATCAACCAAAGTTACATCAGTTTGCCTGGTTTCTGCCCATGGTGGTCATGAATTTCCCTCTTACATTCAGTGTAGGTGAACGTGTCTATAATTGTTGTCTGATAAGGAGTGAAACCTTCTGCCCATCAGGATAAATCTTCATACCAGTTATTACAATGGTGAAGATATGAGGCTGACTGCCAGCTTGATTAGGAAATGTCCCTACGTTGAGGAGACTTAGTACTAACCAGAGCAGTATTCAGCCAGCTGTCTTTGAACCTACTTCTTGGTACTTGACCTGAAATCACCTCCCCAATTACTCCTCGTTAACAAGCAATAATGTAGAGAACCATTTATTGCCAGGATGATTATACACTTTGGTCAATATATTAGTTAATGGTTCCCATGGACTTCCCTCATATCTTGTTCATCTGTCCACAAGGTCCTCATCTTTTCTCTTTCAAGGAATCTTATCTCTGTCAGCATCCCATCCTCCTAGATCAAATTATCAAGAACTGTGAAAGGTCTGAGATTTAACCCTATCTGCAAGCTTAGAAGTTGGTCTGCCTCCGTTGAATGAATACTCACAGAAGGAGGAGAAGGAAAAGGAGAAGTAGAAGCAGAGGAAGATAGGAGTAAGGGAGAAGGAAGAAGAAAATTATTAAGCAAATTAAGACATTTGTTATAAATTGGTAGGTTCAGAAAAGAAATGGAAGGGAAACATGACAGTTGAAAGTCACGTTAATAACAGAAAAATAAAATAAGTACAATACGCATAAACATAGACAACGATTATAGCAGATCCTATGGATGCCACACCCTTATCCTCTCAAGCTAGCCTACAGGCTGTAGACAGTTCTATACAAGCCAAGAGCCTCATGTATTTCTCTGCTTGAAATCTTCTTTTGTTTACTGGCTGCAGAAGAGTCTTTGCCCCTCATAAAGAACAGGCCAAAATTACAGAAAGAAAATACCTCAGGAATGAATTTCAACCAGTATGTGATGGGAGTTAATTTATATACTAATTTCTTTATTCCTCAAGGAGACAATTCTGTGACACGCTCCCTGCAGCCTTTCATGGGGTCCCTAGCTAGATTGAACCCAAGTTCCTCAACATACCCTTTATTCTTTCTCTTCCTTTCCCTGTCTCACTCCCTGCCTCATAGTGCCTCCTGGAATCGTACCCTGCGTAAAATACTTGTTTCAAATCACTGTCTCAGAGTCACTTTTTGAAGGAATTCAGACTAAGACGAGGACATTGTTAATGTGCTTGTAGAAACCACATAAAACTAAATATACATATATTCAAATATATAATATATTCTCTCTCTATATATATACTCAAAGATATAATACTAGTAAAAGTCCTAAAACAAATATATTGAAAAAAGTTAAGAACAAATAACTATAGGAATTATAGTGACTGAGCAGAAAAATATATAAATATTGATAATATGAAAAATAATAGTACTACTAGTAAAACTTTGTGGTATCACATGAGAGACACAAAAGTAAGATGAAGCTAATAATTTCATTTTCTTTCAAAGTGAAGCAACATATACTGTGCAAAGTTGAAAGGTTAAAAAATACTAATGACATAAATATTTTCATCATTTGTTTTATTAAATTAGGGAGATATTTTAAGAACTAATATTATTTTTGGTTAAGAAAATTTATCTAAAGTTAGAGAATTCTTTAACTTTGTTTCATTTATTTTCTTTAAAAAATTTTTAAATAAAATTTAAATACTTAATGGTCATAGCATAATGTGAGTCTAAAATAATTTCTGCTATGTATCTTCTGTTTGCTCCTCAACATCCACTCTCCACACACCTCCATCCTCTTTTCTGCCATGGAAAAATTGTATCAACAGGTGTCCACGCCCCTCTGACTTTTTGGAGGGTTTAGCCAATAGGGAGTCATCACAAGAGATTAATTGGAGAGAAGAGGATGAGTTCAGGTTTCTCATTCCCCTGGTAGTCTCCATGTAGGGTGAGAGGAGCTGACTGTGTCACTCAACAGGAATTCCCTACACCTCTTCACGTGGCCGGCTTCTTTTCTACTCTCTCCTTTCAGGTTCTGGTAACTGCCCCATCCCCTCGTCTACTGAGCCTAGGCATGGTGACATCTCTCCTGCTCCTAAGCCTTGGGATCCTGCACTATCCTGTTGGTTCTCCTGCACTCCCTTGTTTGGAAATAATGCCTTTGTAAATAAGCCCTCCCACAAGTTTAAATCTTGTTTCTGATGTGCTGTTTTCCAGTTGGGGCACTGTATTAGTTTCTTAGGACTGTCATAAGAAAATACCGCAAACTTGGTGGCTTAAAACAACCGAAATGTATTCTTTCACGGTTCTGAAGGTCAGAAGTCCAGAATGGAGGGGTTGGCCAGGCTGTGCTCTCTCCAAAGTCTCTAGAAGACAATCCTTCCTTGCTTCTTCCAGCTCCTGGTTGCTCCAGGTGTTCCTTGTGCCTGCATAACTCTAACCTCTGCCTCTGTCTTCACATGGCCTTCTCCTTTGTCTCTCTCTGTGTCCCTCCTCTGTGTGTCTCTTATAAGAGCACTTATCATTGGGTTTAGGTCCCCCATGGATAATCAACAATGATCTCATTCAGAGATCCTTGATTTCATTACATCTGCAATGACCCTTTTTCCAAATAAGGTCACACTCATAGGCTCCAGGGTTTAGGACATGGGCATATCTTTTCAGGGCCACCATTCGACCCACTACAGGACACTAACTAATAAAAATTGTTATTCCTCTCCCCGCTCATCTCCATCCTTCTATACATGGCAATGGTTTTTCTGGAATGGTTTTTACTAAATTTTATGTTTGATATTTATGGGTATTTGTAAGTTGTTGACGGTAATTTTGACTTTCTAACTTTTTGATTGTACTCTATTGCTTTAATTATTTAAAACGTACATGCACATTTTTCCAAAAATTATTTTTAGTTAAAAATATATAAACAAAGGCTATACTTGACTCTTAAGAATTGTTAAATATAGTGTCTATGAATTAATGTATACTTAACTTTTGTGCTAGTTGTCATTTGGGTTTTTTTTAAGGGCCATTTTCAAAAAAGATTTATATAAAAAAGAGAATAAAGGGGCCAGCCCATTGGCGTATCGGTTAAGTTCCTACATTCCCCTTCAGCTGCCCAGGGTTCACTGGTTCGGATCCTAGGTGTGGACCAACTCACTGCTCGTCAAGCCATGCTGAGGTAGCATCTCATATAGAGGAGCTACAACTCTACAACTGATATACAGCTATGTGCTGGGGCTTTGGGGAGAAAAAAGAAAAAGAGGAAGATTGGCAACAGATGTTAGCATAGGGCCAATCTTCCTCAAAAAAAAAAAAAACAAGAAAAGTGAATTCAAGAAAAAGAGCCACTAACATACGATCAAGAGAATCAAAAAAAAAAAAAAAGAGAGACAGAGAATAAGGGAACTAGTCTTCAGTGAGTGTATGCTACCAGTTAAGGGTTTCTACATATTATCTAATTTAGTTGTTAAAATAACTACGTGGAGGTGTATTTGCTGGCTCAGACTGCTGTAACAAAATCCATAAACTGGGTGCCTTAAATAACAGAAGTTTATTTTCTCACAGTTCTAGAGGCTGGAAGTCCAAGATCAGGGTGCTAGCATAGTTGAGTTCTGGTGAGAACTCTTTTTCTGGCTTGTAGATGTCCGCCTTCTTGCTGTGTGCCCACATGGCCTTTCCTTGGTGCATGCTCTCAGGGAAAGATCTCTCTGTCTTTCTCTCTCCTTTCCTCTTCTTATAAAGCCACTAATTCTATTGGATTAAGATCCCACCTTTATGACCTCATTTAATTTTAATTACCTCCTAAAGCCCTATTTCCAAATGCAGTCACATTGGGTGTTAGGTCTCTAACATATGAATTTGGTGAAGGACACAATTCAGGCCATACCAGGGCATAGATTTTTATTAGTCAGGATAGGATTAGCCCTGCTGTGTTAACAAATATATCCTAAAATCTCAGTGAACTACACAGTAAAGCTTTACTTCTCTATCAGACAACATGGAGATCTAGGCTACTTCCATCCTGTGATTCATCTAGCTCAAATATGACTTTCAGGGTCACCTTAGCAAGGATATTAAATACTTTCTTTATAACCATAAAATTATAATACTGGAGAGGAACATATAGATAATCAAGTCCAATTCTCTCATTTTAATTTTATAGATGAGTAAAATGAGCAGAGAGAGGTTAGATGAGTCACCTAAAGGCATAGAACAAGATGGTGACTGGGCTAGAAGTTGAATCCAGGTATCCTGGCTTAGTATGAGTTAACCAGTAACATAGTTTTCCGATGAATTTTACAAATATTTCTCATATCAAAGGCTCTAAGTCAATCTCATTTGGTTGAGATATTAAATTCTGGACATGAGAAAAACAAATGAAATACATTTTTAGGCTAATTCTATCCTAAAATATTTAAAAGAAAATTTACACTAAAGAAATTGAATTGATTTAAGAATTTATTTGTCCTAAAATTTCCATAAATTTAACAATTTCATTGGATCATACAAACAAAAACTTACTTCAATGATATATTATTCTCTCTGGAAAAAAATGTGTGGGTCCTATTTTTTCAATAGTCTTTGTTCTTTAACTCCTAGTTCCAGAATATATTTGACTACAGTTTGCTTTCTATCCTCTAGGTCTACAATATGCTTTCTGAGCAGAAACTTCACCCTGATAGAGCTTTATGAAAGCTTACAAATGTGCCATAATGGCGAAAATTCATTTCTAAGAAAAATCTTTTTAATAAATGAAACTCAAGGTAATTCAATTATTTACAATAAATGCTCATTATTCTAGTATGTATGGCATATTGAATATTTTTTACATAGAAAAGAAAAGGACAATCAAACCCACCATATATTCTTTTCTCTATTCTATATCTAGTCAACCATTCCTAATTTTTTATTGTGTTCCCCTGTGTTGCCATTTTAATCATTAAAGAAATAATTCTAAGACTCAGGCATTAGAGTTATTAATATAAAATCCTGTTACAAAGACTTTTTGTTATTTCAATTTGAAATTATTTAGATTTTTACTCTGTTGCTATCTTTTGAAGTAGCAAGAAAGGAAACTCTTGCCAACTTGAGTCACAGACATTTTGGATTTTTCATAGACTAAGCATGGATAATCTGTATGCAGAGAGTTGAGCCACTGTTTCAGCATGACCTTGGAGCAGGAAGGTCAAACGGCCCTGAGTTCAATTTAACTTTACTCTTTTCACTGTGTATTAGTTGTGTGAACTGTGTTAGTCTACTAGGGCTGCCATAACAAAATAACACAGACCGTATGGCTTAAGCTACAGAAATTTATTTTCTCATAGTTCTGGAAGCTAGAATTCCAAGATCAAAGTTCTGGCAGAGTTGGTTTCTCCTGAAGACTTTCTTCTTCACTTGCTGATAGCCATCTTCTTAAGTGTCTTCACATGACGTTTTCTCTGTGCATGCACGTCTCCAGTGTCGTTGTCTTCTTATAAGGACACCAGTCTTATTGGATTAAGGCCCCACCCTCTGACCTCAGTTAACGTTAATTGCCTCCATAAAGGCCCTGTCTTCAAACACAGTCTCATTGGAGGTTAGCACATCAACAGATGAATTTTGAGGGGCACAATTCAGTCCATGACAATGACTCTAGGCAAATAATTCGCCTGTAAGCCTCTTTTTCCTGATGTGTGTAATGAAGATGTTAATAATTGCCTTGCAGAGCTATTCTGATTATCAAATGAGATACCATGTATCAAGTCCTCAACACAATATTTATGCTCAATGAATACTATACATATGATGACTGTTATTCCAATTTTAAATTTGCCACACCCACCTCTGTCTTTCCATCTTTGGTTGTTGCACAGGTATCAACAAAGCAAGGGTAGGAGGGGCACTAATCAAGAATTTATCATGGAATTACACTTAAAACTCTTGGTTAGGAATTAACCCAGATCAGTTTGGTTGTGGGTTATGTCCCACTTAATTATCCACAAGGATTTTATAATCATCTCACATCTAATTTTGCTTTGTGCTCTTGAGTGATGGGAATGTTATTTCAGGTATCCTTTGCAAGTAAATGTGGTGGGAATAGACTAAAAAGAAGACAGAGTAATAGTTTTATGTACTTAATTTTGGCTTAAAATATCCTGTAGTGATTTGAGCCACAACATATAGATAAAGGAATGAAGATACATCTAGGTTAACTGAGTTGCATAAAATTACACAACCAATTTATGACAAAGATGAAACTACCACTGAGATTTAACTGATATCCAATATTTTTTTAGTTCCTTTGTTTGCCTTACTCATTAAGTGACTTTGGGTCTCTAAGCCTCCAGTTTGTTTATTTTTCATTTGTAAAGTAGTGATAATAATAGTACTTAACCCATAGGTTTTTATGGACATTAAATGATTTTTTTTAAAGTGCTGAACAGAGTGCCCAACACATTGAAATTATCAATAACATTAAATTTTTATTATACTTTCTAACAGTATAATTAGGTTACCATTACTTCCTGGTCAGTTGCTTTCTCTACAGGAGCAATTATTCACATTTAATTCCTTGAGATAATTAACTGCCGTATGCCTGTTTTCCTCAGCCTTACTTTCAAGACCCTCCAAAACATGGCCTATTTTACCCACTTGGTATGAGGTCATACCATATACCAACTGGAACCCCTGACTTCATTCATTTATTCTTTCAGTCACCAGTGTTATCATTGCATCTGTGTAATGCTCACTCTCAGAAACACCTTTCTCTGGCAATGTACAATCAAATTCTCATCACTTTTAAAGGTGAAGATCAAACTTACTTTCCCATTGGCCCCTTTCTCAACTGTTGCTGTATATATTATTTCTCTCTTTTTCTGAACTAATTCTAGTCTGATTCTATTTTAGTCAACTTCAATTGGAGCTTTAGGCGAACCACTCATCCATATTCTCAAATAGAAAGAAAGATTCAACAAGATTTTAAGTATTTCTTTTTGAAGCCTATTGGCTGAGAGTGAGGGTAAGGGACAGAATGATGTTCCCACTAATGGGAGTAACATCTACAAAGACCCAAGAAGAACTTTGGGTAAGGAAGATCAGAGCATTGGGGTGCAACTGCAAGTACTTCAATATGGTTGAAGCAGAGTTCAGAAGAAAAGTGACAAACGGGATTGGAGAGTTAAGAATGGGCCATGAATATAGCTATAAGCCATGCTAAATGTTGGCATTGAGAGCTACCAGGGGGTTTTAAAATAGGGGACAACATTTTTAGATTTAAATTCTAGAGATACCACCCTGACTGAAGTGTGGAGGGTGAATTGGAGAGGTAAATTTTACAGAAGATAAATTTATTAGGGAGACTGTGATGTTAATCAAGGCTTGGAATGCTTTTACCCCTCAGTTTTTTCCCCTTCTTGTCATTCAAGGCTTAGCTTAAATGTTACCTTCTCAGACAGTGTGTCTCACTTATAAAGTTCCATTTCCAATTCTCTCTTTAACATCAACTAGCTGGATTTTCTGTATAGTATTTTCCAATACCTGGTAATTTCAAATTTATTTATGGTCTGCCATCTTCTACTTAAATGTAGACTTAATGAGAACAAGGACCATATCTGTAAAGTTTTCTGCTACATAAATAGGAGGTGGCTTATAGCAGTCATCAATATCTGTGAAAAAAAGGAATCAATCCATACTCAGTATGATAGTACTAAGTATGATAGTGCACGGGCAGGGGAGATGGAAAGACATTAGGAATAAAACATTAACAGCTAGACTCTAAATATTTCCTCCAGTTTCATATATGCTTGATAAAAGTTTGACTCTTAGTCAAGCTTATGAAAATATCAATTGAAGGAATGTATTCAGTGGAGATAAAAGTGAGTCTTGTTGAGGTCGCTATGTACTAATTACTGATTCAAGGATGCCCCTAAACATTCTGTGACTGGTTGAGAAGGTTGCTGTATACTCTTCAATTTATGGCTTATAGCTGAAATTTAAAAATGGGATAGAGGCATGCATACCTCTTGGGGCTGAGTGATGAGAAAAATATTTAAGCTCAGGGACCCTAAACCCTGAAGCTTCCCTGTGATGGTGTAACCCACACTCCTGTCAGTTTGTGTCCTCTATGACCAAAATGTCCTGTGTAGTGATTGGACAATGAAAAACTACACCTGGTGTTCTGAAGCTTCTGTGATGCTGTCATTGTATACCCTGCTGTTTTGTAGCCTTTCATATCACTAAGTAAACATGGTGTGGCATTACTTCTAAGTTTGATTGACAACGCAAACCTGAAATTTCACTCTGGTGTCCTTGCAAATAAGAATAGATAAAAGAGACATAAAATAAAATGTGACATTTTAATATATGTTTATCCTTTGTAATATGTTCACCTCTTACCACTAACCACACAGCCACCACCCTGGCCTAAGCACTGACATTTTTCAGATGGGTTATAGTAACAGTCTCCTAACTGATTTCCCCCCTGCATTTTCCCTTGCGCTCTTCAATTTATTCTTAACAAGGCAGTCAGTTTACGACATTCTTCAACTCAAAATACTGTTGTGGTTTATCTCAGAATAAAGTCCAAAAAGTCCTTATTATGACCTACAATATTATACATGATTTTGTTTCCCAATCATCTTTTACTCTCTCTCTTCTCCTTGTTCCTGTCTCTTTGCGGTTTCTTCAAATATTAGGCATTTATTAATTTTGCTCTAGATTCTGGGATTTAGATGAGTAAAAGAGACAAAAATTCCTGTTCTCATAGATCTTACCTTTTAGAAGGGTGGCTGGATGGATGGATGGATGGATGGATGGATGGATGGATGAATGGATGGAAGAATGAATGGATGGATGGTTCAATGCTAATACATAAGATTTAAATTCATGAAAGTGTAGATAGCATTATGTATAGAGAAGAAAATAAAATAAAAGTACAGGAGTAATGTACCGGACATGTGTTTGAGAATGGAAGTATTCCTCTTGGATTCCAGAATAATGAAGTAGTGGGAGATAGGCCAGAAAGTTAGGGTGCCATTATATTAATTTTTTCGGAGATTAAATTTGTTTGGCAGAGATTGACATATTCATAAGTTGACTGCTGAACATATAATTATTGAGCACCAACTTTGTCCATAATTTTTCTAAGTGTCATAAATAAAATTGTGAGCAAAACAGACATAATCCCTACGTTCATTGAGTTTATGGATATAATGAGAGGTTGGTAGCAATTAGAATAGCAAATGGGAAAAAATGTAACTTATTTGAGGTTACTCCTAGCACTGAAGTACCTAACTGTAGCTTTCGCCTATTATTTCTCATTTTAAACAATGTAGAATAAACAGAATAAATGAAATAAATTTAGAATAAATTGAAATGGTTAATATGTCCCTTATAGTTTATAATTTCTTTTTATTTATTCACTCATTCAACATACATTTTTTGAGGGCCTGTTCTATGCAGTACGCTGTGCTAAGGACACTGAAATGAAAGAAAAGTCCTCCAAGTCTGATCTACAGACAAAAAAATCCAACAATGACAACATCACGGTGAGAGAACTATGAAAGAGGTATGTGTAGTACACTATGGGGGAAACCACCGAGAATAGTCACTTAACCAATAAACAAGCCTTCATGAAAGAGCTGAGCTGAGTCTTAAAGGATCAAATATAACAATGTACCAGATACGGTTTTCGTCTTAAAAATATACAACCAACGCATATGATTTAAGACATAGCGGCATTTATGGACAAAAGAGAGAGAAATTTGAGTGTACAAATGAGATTTATACTGATTGGAGAATTGATAGTTTATGAGGCTATAGTATTTGAGATAAAAATTAAAAGATGGATAGTATTTTGGTATACAGGAATTGGGAAAGGAGACACACATTGGGAGAGTGGAAGGGCATTCTAGAAATAACCTTATCAAAGGAACAAATATAAATTAAATAGGGCAGTTCCAGGAATTGTGGGCATGAAACTTGCATAATTTATGGCCATCGTTAAGAAAACATATAAATATTGAAAATAAAAAATAGACACAAAAGTGAATGTTTTTTCAGAACAAAAGGTAAAATCCTACCAAATTACTGGCAGCTTATAGATTCATGACTTTTTCTTAGGAGATCTCTTTAGACCATTTATCAGAAATTCTGGCATAAAAATGCCTCTTTATTGCAACCTGATTTCCAGGTCCTCACTCAGAACTCTCTACAACTCCTAGTATTCAAGGGGCCTGTGCAAGTAAGGGGCCCTGGCACATCAAGTTCATCAGGCTCAAAGTAAGTCTAAGTGTGATTAGGAAGGGCAAGGATATATGTAGAGGAGCAGGGGGTGTGGGGAGAATGGGGTTATGTAAGATAAAATCGAAACCGGGAAAAATAAGGATAATCATGAAATGCCTTAAAAGCTTTCTAAGCTCTTTTGGCTTTATTCATTGAGAGAGTCTACAAGGAGTTTGGAGAAGTAATTTTTGTACTTCAGGATTTATTTTCTTATAATAGAAAGCACACGGAAAATGATTTGCAGAGATACATCATTTTTCCTGGAGTTAGAGTGAAATATGCATTCCTATAGGAATTGATTTGACCTCCATTCCAATCTAATGTGTGCTATATATAGTAAGATGACTTATGATAGGGATTCAAAGTCTACCTTCAGTGCTCGTAAAAATATATTTTTCATTTTCATGCCCTTAAAAATCCAAAGGTATCCAGCAAAAAGAAATTTGGTGGAATTTTTATTATTCCCTTATTTTTTTAAAAAGTGATTTTATTTTAATGACATATTCAGGAAAGTAATGGGATAAGCAAGAGAATTTCATGATACACTACTTTGATGGAGACAATTGCTTTCATTATTAAGCTCCCATAGATAAGCGCAGATAGACTAAAGAAAAATGACAAATTGATAGGACTCATTTTCTTGATTAGGAATAAGAGTACAATTGCCTATTTGGGGAAAATGAGAAATTAAAACTAATGCTCAACAAGTTTTGTTTTGTCTCTTCTCTCTCCAGTAGGATTCCCCATTTGCCCTAGAGGAGGCAAAGGTTATAAGCCTTTATAGGATGACATTCAAATGTTCATGTAGCTTCGAAATTATTCTTTCAGGTGACCCCTTAAAGAGAAACTGTATCATAGCAGAGTTTGTTTCTGCCAAGCGAGGATTAGATATGCATGTTCTATGTTCACATGCTCTATAAATCTAAAACTCTTCTATGTAAGGGGGGTGGGTAGGGTGTTTTAACAAGTATAATGAGATAGTTTCTTTTTTCCACAGTCAGCGTCTGTATTGCACCAACTTGTTGGATAGGAAATATGCATCCTATTTTCCCACTCTACCTCAGCTCTGCTCAGGCACCACGGTTTGCCCTTGTGTTCACATAGGTCTCCACTTCTCTCTTATGGGGCTTCCTTGGTACCTGATGCTGTTTGCTTTGATTCTTAGAGTGTTGTCCTCATTCTCCCTATATCTGAGTGGCCAGGAGAATTTGTTAAAATGCAGACATCTGGACCCTGAGTCTAGGAATCTGTACTTTTCATGAGCTCCTCAGAGGGTTCTTACGAGCCTCAAATTTGAAAGGCTCTGTTCATGACTAAAAAGCTGCAAGTCAGAAGACTCAAATCCTACCTCACTAGTATTCAGCAATGGTGTGAATCACTTCGAGTTTGTATGCTTCATTTTTCTTATCAGAGATAGGCTTATAGAATGACCATTCTGAATTTTCTAACACTAATACTGTATATGCTAAGTTAGGCTCTAGAACACTTTCCTTTAGCCCTTTCCCATTTCCCTTTCTATACCACTCCCTAATCCAGTGGTTCTCAGTGTAGCCATGGGACCAGCAACGTCAGCATCACTTGGAACTTATTATGAGTGCAAATTCTTAGACTCCACTGGAGTCCTGTTGAACCAGGAACTCTGGTCCTGTGGCACAGCCCTCCAGATGATTTTGATGCATGGAAAAGTTGGAGAACCACTGATCTAGTCAATTCCTTTCTTTCCATCTCAGTGCCTATTGATAGGAAATAATGGAATCTGTTAAAATAATTTACATTGAGTTTTAGGGATATTTGTATTTCAATAGAAAATCCTGGTAAAAGAATAAGTGCTAAACCCACAAAAATAAAGTACTAACAGGGGAATTTATGTTATTATAGCTCCTGGAAGGAAAGTATTTTGATTAGAAGGTTGATTGAGGATGCCATCAAGCAATTATACACTTTATACTTAATCTATACCTGAGGGTATCCTATTTCCAGTATCTATTTCTGTGCGGATCCATCAGGACATACCTATCCTATATCACCCATCCTAGTTCTCTTCTCTATAATAACTAATGGATGAACTAATTCATGCCGACGTACAATTATTTTACTGACTCGAAGTAGCTTATGATTTCACAGGGGCCTTCGGGAAAAGATCCCTTAATCCCAGATATTGAAAAAAATCTAGGTAACATAGAGATTGATGAGATAGAAACAGAGATTCCATGAAGTTTGCTTTATCTCCTCATGGCCCTATGATTTTTTTCTTTCTTCAAAGCAGAGTTTAGATTTGTGTCTGGAATATTTATCTTAAAAAAAAAAGACTAGGGCCGGCCCGTGGCTTAGCGGTTAAGTGCGCGTGTGCTCCACTACTGGCAGCCCGGGTTTGGATCCTGGGCGCGCACCGACGCACCTCTCCTCCGGCCGTGCTGAAGCCGTGTCCCACATGCAGCAACTAGAAGGATGTGCAACTATGACATACAACTATCTACCGGGGCTTTGGGGGAAAAAAAAAAAAGGAGGAGGATTGGCAATAGATGTTAGCTCAGAGCCGGTCTTCCTCAGCAAAAAGAGGAGGATTAGCATGGATGTTAGCTCAGGGCTGATCTTCCTCACAAAAAAAAGAAGACTAAAAGGAAATTTGATTGCTGTATTACTTTATTTGAAAGGCAGATAAGAAGTACTAAATTTATGCTGAAACTTATAGGAATGCATATTTATGCTCAATATAAAGAAAACTTTTCTAAGAACTAAAGTTGTTCATCCACAAAACTCAAGCAGTATACCGTAGGTATTAAGAGCACATGCTTTGGAAGCAAAGGGACTTGAGTTCATATCTTGGGACACCTCTTATTAGTTGTTTGACCTTGAACAAGTGAGTAAGTGCTCAAAATCTCAGTTGTCTAACAAAAAATATGATGATACTGTCTTCTTCATAGGGTTATTGTGAAGATTAAGTGGGGTAATTGTGAATACTTAGCACAGTACCCAGTACAAATGAACACTTAGTAAATGGTAGCTATTATTTTCATAGTTTCAAACAGAAGCTGAATCACCACCTTGCAGGGCTGCTGTAGACAGTGGGATAAAAGAACTGCTAATGTCTATTTCAAATCTGTGAATCTTAGACCCTAGAAAACCGTATACTCCATAACTCCTCGATTTTGGTGAAAACCATGTATGGGAAATAATTAAATATAAAAAAAAAACCTTCCTCAGAGAAATTTCAAGGTGCATTTTGGCTGACTGATTTTTTTCAGGGATCCATAAAATATTTTCTAAATTCTCTTCAGTGGTAATTTTTTTCCCACTATGAAATACTTGTACACTTAGAGCACACTTTCTTTGACGACGTTTCCATCTCTCATAGCAAAACTCAGACATGGGCGCCATCCCCACTCACACACATCTGTCTCAATGACTTATGTCGAATCTCCTGAAGCTCATGGAACACAGTCTAGGTTGGCCTCAAGTGCTACTTGGTCTCTGGAAGAGAGTGCCCTTCTTTCTCTAGTCTCTTTCAATATAGTTTTCAGGGACATAGCTTTCTACTTTCCCTAGGTTAGGTGATGGATAAAAGTTTTTATCAATCAGTTATTTACTGCATTATTCAAGGTATTTGACATTGGAGGGTTTTACTTTTTACATTCCTTGACTGAGTTTGAAAAACATCCAGGAAGAATCAGCAATGTTCTAAAACTTTTAAAGAAGAGATTTTCTCCGGTGTCCTTGGAAAAGGTGATTTTAAGCGAACAATGAATGGCTAAAAGTATTTTCAAAAAGTGGGAAAAATGATTACCTTTTATCTCATAAACAAAGGATATATTTTTCAAATGAAAACAAATCTGAGACTGATCAAATTTTAAACTATGTCATTGTGCTTTTTTTGTAAATTCGGTATCTTGCAATCAGTTCTGTCAACTTTTTGGCAAAACTAGTGTTAGAATAAAAGTAGAAATGCAACTTCAAAAAGCGAACTCTTTATATTTGTCGCTTGTGACAACCCTTCTTGACGTCATTCCTGGCCAAATAGATGCACTACTAGCAAAGTGTTTATTTTACTATTGGCTGCATTTGCCTTTGCACTGGGTAAGGGCCTTTGGGGACCTAGAATGCCGATAAAGTGGATTCCAGTGGGAGATTTATGGAGTCAATGATCCTGAGTGCACAGCAGCAGTCTAACAAATGACTCAGGCAGAGGTTCAAGGACGTTCAGTCAATGTCAGTAACTTTGGAGGCAACAAATTTATGGGAATCAATGATCTTAACTCAGACTGGGGCCTCTGGTTTGGAATCTGCACAGCCTTGTTTATCACCAACCCATTCTGGAAAGGAAAATAGAGCCACTGCATGTTCTGTTTTATGTAACTGCATATCGGTACTATAAAGTGTTTACTACACTTCCGTTTACATGAAATTCCAAGGCAGTACTGTAGGGGGCAAAACACTTGAACTTAAAACCAGAAATCCTCTTATTCCACTTATTAGCTTGATTATAGACAATCTTCTAAGATTAGTAGTTATAACTTATAATGGGCTTACTTTATAGCAGTACTGTTCTAAAAGTTTTATATACAATATTTTTACGAAATAGGTACTTTGTTCCAATTTTACAGGAAGGAGAACCAAAGCACGTTGAATTTAAGTAACTTGTTGGAAGTCACATAGCTTGTTTGTGTGTGTGTCGGGGGGTGGGTGGTGTACTGAGAGTCAAACCAGGACAATCTGGCTCCAGGGTCCATATTCTCAACCATTACACATACTGCCTTAGTTTTCTACTTTACACAAAGAGAATAATAACATCTTTGATACCAACAACCTAAGATTATTTTGGGGCCCAAACATAATGATGTGATGAAATAATATTATTAAATATTAAACATAAAATAACATTTAGAGAATTATGTAAAAGATAGAGAATAACCTACTGTTTATAATTATTATTTCAGTACCAGGTGTTCCAATATAATTGTTTCAGCATCTCTGTAAGTTAAGATTTATAGCATCAATCTTATTTTATGGATGAGGAAAATGAAATTCAGAGAGGTAAAGTGATTTGTCAAATTCCCCATCGTTAGGGAGCTGTACAGCTGAGAGTCAACTCCAAAACCCAATTTATTTTTGATTCTATCATATTGACCTTAATAATCATAAATAAGATTTCTGTCTTTTAAAAGTTAACACTTTTATTCATTGAAAGTAGATATGGTTCTGAAAAAAATAGTGAACTTTTAAAGTATATTGATATAGATTATTAAAGGAAATGGAAACATCATTTTTTTCCCTCTGTAATGACCAAAATTTCTTCAAGAATAGTAGAGTAATTGCCTATTTTAGAACATTATAAAACATATACTTTAATTCAACTGAAAGCACAAATTGATTTTTTGGCAATCACTGAAAAGAATATGATGTGTACATGAAATGTCCTCTCCATAAAGCAGGCAATTGATTTCTGCAATTGTAAATATCGGTTGGATAACAAAACACTCTTTATCGGCTACACTAAGTCCTCTTGAGAGAGTTTTACATTGTCAATGCCCCTTGCACAAAGAGTGCTCTCTTGGTAATTGCAAATATGTGTGTAGGTAAAGACTCTAGTATAGACAGAGAAAAGAAAGTCCAGACTTGCCACAGAATCCAAATCCAATTTAGAGACAAAAACAACTGAAGTCTGCTTCTTAATGGGGCCATGGTTCCAAACCATGTCAAAAGGGTCAGAGGTAGTGACTTTAATATGCATATATACTGCTATCTTTATAAGGTCAGTTGGAGTCATTACGGGTAGTTTAACGTAGGCACTTGACTTAAAAGTCCTCAAATCAAGTCTTAAATCAGAGGACCATTTTAAAAGTACAGAAGTACAGGTGAAAGGACCTGAGAACCCAGTCTATTTTATTTTACCAGATTAATTATAACAAACTGAGACTTGGACTGAATTAGAGATAATAGGATAAGACCAGCCAGGGTAGACAAAATCAGTATTTCAGCTGTATAACGTGTAAAGACACGGCAGTTGCTAGTATTTAAGTTCAGGAACATCAGGGTAGGGTATACTAAAGTGGACTTAAAATGACATTAGAACCAAGACCTAAAAATAACCCAACAGTTGCCATTCCTCTTCATTAAGTTCCTGAAAGAAAAGTATATCCAGAAAAAGCAAAATTACTGTTTTACTATGAGTGGGTTTTACTTTGAATCCTCTGTAACTCTCTAATGGGCTAGCCAGGGACAACGATGATGACCCCTAAACTAGGTAAGTCCAAATGGGCCAAACCCAAAGCAAGCTGAAAGATCCGTTCAGTTTACATCCTCCCCAGATCCCAAACTCAATTTCAAACTCCCGTTATAAATAAGGCTGAATCATATGTATTCACTTACAGAGTATAAAGAAAAAAGGTTTTCCCTACTGCCAATGGTGGAGCTGGCCTAGGTTCCCTGTCTTAGGCCTTTTTCAAGTGTCGTCTGAAAGCTCTCCTTTAACTACGTGTGAGAAGAGAGCATTTAATGAAAAACCAAGCTCACAGATACAGTTATCTGGTGTTTGCCAGAGGCAGGGGGTGGGGGGTGGGAAAAATGGGAGAAGGAGGTCAAAAGGTACAAACTTCCAGTTATAAAATAAATAAGTCATGGCAATGTAATGTACATCATGGCAACTATAATTAATAATACCGTATTGCATATTTAAAAATTCCTGGGGCTGGCCGGGTGGCGTAGTGGTGAAGTGCGTGCACTCTGGTTCGGTGGCCGAGGGTTCACAGGTTTGGATGCCGGGTGCATACAGATGCACCGCTTGTCAAGCCAGGCTGTGGCAGCATCCCACATAAAAAAAATAGAGGAAGATGGGCACAGATGTTAGCCCAGGGCCAATCTTCCTCAGCAAAAAATAAATAAATAAATAGATGAGGATTGGCATTGGATGTTAGTTCAGGGCTAATCTTCCTCACACACACACACACAAAAATCCCAAAAGAGTAAATCTTAAAAGTTCTCATCACAAGAAAAAAAAATTGTATAACTCTATAGGGTGACAGATATTAACTAGAATTATTACGGTGACCATTTTGCAATATATACAAATATCAAATCATTATGTTGTACAACTTAAACTACTATAATGTTGTATGTCAATTATACCTCAGTAGAAAATAATAGTAAAATAAAGCCCTGATCTATAATTCTTTTGAAATATCTTCCTTTTGAACTATAGCCCATTATAATATCTTGAACCTGAAAAGCTTGGATTAAAACCCTCCTCCCTGGGGATGAAGTTGGGGTTGGGTGGTAGAAGTAGGTAGCAGAAAAGAACCTTGAATTTCTCCTAAATTGCACTATATCCCTGACGTTTCCATGTATCTTTTTTAACTCCGAAGAATTAATACCAAGCCCCTAATCAACCAAGAGCATGAGAATCTCCTTTGGGGGAGATGATCACAGATTGTCAGAGAAGTCCTGCCTACAAGTTCTCCAATCCTTGCCACTACAAGTCTTTCTTAGACCAACGAAGTGGGAAGTTTGTCCTCTCAAGATTCCTTTGATTTTGCTTCTAGAGTTTTTGAAATAGTACAGGAAAGTATACTGTTTATTCAAAGTTCACCTTAGACATAAAACAAAAAAGCCACCTGAATCTTATGTTGAAATTTTCTGTTATCCAATTAGGTTACAAAAGATTTCCCAGTGTATTTCAGGTAACATGGGTATGAATATGCCATTATGCCAAATACAGCAGCAGTGCATTAATGCTCTCTGACAACCTTCTGCAGGTAGTTTCTTGTTCCCGCAGAAAAGTTAAAGTCCTCAACTTGAAATTTCTCCCTTAAATTTTTCCCCAGAAAAGTTGAAGTCAGGAAAGTGCCCGCCTGCCTTAGTGCTTATTCCACCCAGTACCAGCCAGATGGGTTTTATCTGCAGCAGTAGCCTAGATCATCTGTCACTGAAAGAGGTGGCGATCCTTCTGCACTTCCAAAGCTGCTCCACCACCAAATTGTTAGTGCATCCAGCATTTCCAAAGATCCATATGGTCAATAAAGCCAATAGGATATCCAAATACCAAGCCTACACCAATAAAATTTAGAAATCACAAGCATTGCCAAGCCATTATAGCAGTTTAAACTCAAGGCACCAATTTTACTCTGCGATATTATTTCTCAACCAAAAGTAACTTTCCCAGAACACTAAGATGCAGACCTATAGTGCTGATTTGCTAGCCACAACCCACCAAGAAAGAACTAACATTATGGGTAAAAGGAAGTATAAAAAAGGACAAACAAAACTATTGAGAAGAAAGATATATTTCTTGGTTTTGTTTTCTAGTTTGTATTAATTGATGCCAGTGGTCAGCAACCCACAATTGGTAAATTTCAATCATTTGTGACAATATGCTTACCATATCCTGGAGGAAACAACCTCCATTTATAAAATGACTTTCTCTGTCATAGACTGGAAACCAAAACACTCCTGGCATTTTGCATATTGACACATTTGCAAAGCAGGCCCCTAGACTTTTCTCTTTATCCTCTTAATGCCCACCCCTGTGGTATATTAGTGTATTCAGTCAGCCTCTTAGTTTCCATTTCCTGGCCCCTCTCCACTCAGCAACTTGAGTGGGGTTCTCTCTGTGAAGACATTGATTATGGCCCTGGTGTCAGACCATCTTGGATACTCACTGGGTGACCTGAAGTAAATTATAAATATTTCCTCAATTTCAGTTCCCTCATCTATTAAAAAGAAATAATAATAGTACCCTACCTCATATGGAAGGGTAAGGATTAAATGAGATAATGTTAATAACAGAGTGCAGTTAGCAGAGGGCCTGGCACAACATAGGTGTAAGACATGTTTTCACTAAAGCTGCTCTCCAAACAATTGTCCTGACCTTGAGGGTCTCCTGCTATTCGCCCTTGTGCTTCTTTACTTTCAGCAAGAGGCAATAGGGCCCTGGGCCAGGAGAGATAGCACAGATGACAAACCCAGAAAAGGGATGGAGTTAATTTAGGAATTATAAAGACACCAAATGTATAGCACCATAAAGGGGTATCCACAAGAGTTGTGCCATAAGTTTATGCATTACTCAAAGATTTCCTTTTATTGAATGTTCACACAATTCCACACGAGACCCCAGGATCTGGTGTTTAGTTACATACTGTCCTGGAAATTTTTGCACTTCTGTATGTTTTGCTTATTCTATTAAGAATGGAAGCTATTTGACATAAAGATCCTAGCATCTTAACTTATTTTATAATTTGTACTTTCAATATTTAATATAGTACAAGACACAGTGTTCACTTTTTTTAATTAACTAATGGAAAAATCTATATGATTGTGTTGTGTCTCTCAAAACTATGAAGATATATGTGAAATCTTGTGGGGAGAAGGCAGACAAAGGAAGATATAGTAGAAGAAATGAATTCAATGGAAAACTTAAGCATAATTATGGACTTCAAGAAACTTCAAGAAACAATTGAACATAGAATGTTTATGACCATATTGAATAAAAACAGACAGAGACCAGCCCCGTGTCATAGTGGTTAAGTTCACTTGCTCCACTTTAGTGGCTGGGGTTCACGGGTTCGGGTCCTGGGCATGGACCTATACACCATTCATCAAGCCATGCTGTGGTGGCGACCCACAAACAAAATAGAGGAACATTGGAACAGTTGTTAGCTGAGGGCGAATCTTCCTCAAGCAAAAAGAGGAAGATTGGCAATGGATTTTAGCTCAGGGCAAATCTTCCTCAACAACAACAAAAAAATATAGACAAGTACATTTTCAAGGTCTTGGTCACAGGCAAGACAAACAGAGAGATCCACAGTTGTTTAAAGCAACGTTTACAAAATCTGTGTCTCTTAGATTACATTGTACTCATAGGACAAAGCACTTATTGGTAATACAGTATTTTGTAATGTTTAACGATTCAATGTTCTTTTGCTGGTGACTCTGTGACTTACTCCCTACTGTATGAAGTTCTTCTATTTTAATATTGTCTCTCTAGCATTAATCACAAAGAAGGGAAAAATCAGTGTCTGTATAGCATAGCTGAAGCCCAAAACTTCAATTTTGTTTCAGTTAAGCAGTTCTCTTTATAAAGATTCTTGAGCTCACCTTTAGTGACTTCTCTTCCCTTAGCAGAGGGCTGGTGTCACACTGTTTCCACATCTCCTTAGGCAAAGAGAACACAGTTCAGCTCCCATGCCAGTGGGGCACGGGTTTTGAGGAGAAGTCAATACGTGTTAGGTGAACTCTGCACTTCTACCCAACCCAGGAGGGCTGAATGAACCACAGCTTGATCTCCTTTCAAAAACAGTGCAGGAGATGGAGAGGGAATCAGATTTATAAAAGTCCAACTAATTTAGTACTTATATTTACCTACTTTGATAATCATGCATAAATAATTATTAATGAGAGCAAGAAGAAAATTATAAAAAAGGTGTTAGATATAAGAAGCACTCCACTTAAAATCTTATTGACTGTGAAAGTAATTTAATATGGGGTCTTGGTGTTTAAATGCATTTTTCCTGCCACTGTTATTTAATCTATTTTATTGAAATGGTGCTTTTACTTCATAGTTAATAAGCTATAGTTATTTCTTTAACTAATATCAAATATTTCTACTAAACATTATCATAAAATATTAATTAGAACAATTATAATGATATCTGACATTTACGAAGCACTTTTTTATCTGCTAGCCATTGAGCTAAGTACTTTATAGTATTTTTTGCTTCATTCGTGTATAAACTACATAACACAACTGACTACAATGGTAAAACTGGGTGGGAAAATATTGTGCATGGAGTGGGCAGAGAGGTCTTTGGAGAACTAAAGATGGGGAAAAGATACAACAGGATAGAAAATGATTTTTTTGGGCATCCTAGAAGAAAGCCAAGAGCAATATCCAGTGAAGTTAAATATGTGCCCTTCCCTGTCAAGGGCCTGGAGAAGTTTAATAGTGTGTATGGTTCCTCTAGAGAGTGACTCTTAGCTTCCAGGAAGGTGAGTGTTGGCTGGGCTGCTTTAATCACAGCTTAAAGAATGAAAAGAAGAATAAGCTCTATCAAAAAGGAGATGCAGGGCCAAGCTGGTGGCATTGTGGTTAAGTTTGCATGCTCCGCTTCGGCAGCCCGGCGTTCACAGGTTTAGATCTCGGGCATGGACCTACACACTGCTCATCAAGCCACACTGTGGCAGCATCCCACATATAAAATACAGAAAGATGGGCACAGATGTTAGCTTAGGGCTAATTTTCCTCAGCAAAAAAAAAAAAAAAAGGAGAAACAGTTGTTGAACCCGAAGTAGAGCTAAGATTGTTTTTCCAGATGTCTCGGAGGCTCTGCACACATAGAGACTCTGGATAAAACTGAGAGGGTGACAAAAATCAAATGCCCACCAAACGCCTCCTGCTAGCCCAGAAAGAAGAATAAATTGCAGATGAGGTGAGGGCACTTTGCAGACTAGGAATTCACTTAGGAATCCTCAGTATTTATATGCACTCTATATATTCGATGTTTAATACGTATATGTAATCAGTATGTTAATGATTAAATTTTTTAATATTGTATTATCACAAGAGTGCTTGCACTATACTCCAGATATTCCCAGAAGTGCTGAGAAAAGAAAGTATACCTCCCAGCCAGATTCCATAAAACTAATTATAAGGAGGGATTCATGAAAAATTGCCCTGGTTAAGATGCTATATATGCGATATAAACAGATTTTCAGAAGACATTTGAATATAATCTACTCCTAGATAACCCATTTGACTGTTCTTTTTTTAAAAAAACACTTAAACAATTGAAGACAAAGACAAAAATCCTTCTAGTTCTATTATTTGTAGCTTTTAGATTATATTCTGCTTAAAACTATCAATTTGATGTCTTCTAGAGATATATTTATTGTCCCTTATAATAAAGCAGTCCTAGAACCAGAAAAATCTAAATTTATTATTTAATTAATTTTAATTGGACTCTCTCTAATAAACATATAGGGTATAAAATATTCTAAGCACCTAATGGTTTTCTAACATTATCTAAAATGAAATAGTTGAAATGCGCAATAAAATGTGCTACTTTAATGAGAACTATAAAATCTGATCTTCTGTAATAAAAAGAAGACAAGTATAAAAAATATTTTGAAGGGGGATTATCCTATGTCTCAGTGTAAAAACTAGTTTAGAAAGCTAATGTAGAGATTTCCACTTTTGGAAAGTTGGAATGGATATGTTCTTCCCTATTCCTCTGACTAAGTATAGCTAAAATCTCTTGACATTATACGTAATACAAATTTAATAAGACTCTGAAAGATGGAGAGAAGAAGGCAAAGAGTCTAGGGATCTTGTAATTGAGGAATGACATAGTGATGAGTTCTCTGGGCTTTGTTTTTGCTTTATATATTCCAAATTTGGTTGTGGAGAAGCTAGTGGCCCAACAAGCACAGAAAAAAAAAGCCCCAAGAAAACCTCACTTAAACCCCAAGAAAACTTCACTCTCTCTAGCCAAAGTACCAGGAAAGGGGCAGCCTAGCAAGACAGAAAACTTTTTTAACAATAACCACTCTAGTCTAGCAAAACACCATAGGAAAAAACGATGGCTCCACTCCCATCCCCACTGACAAGGGCTGAAGCTGGAACCTTCATGTTCACTCTCACCAGAGTATAATAAGGCACTTCCTTACCCCACCCCCACCCTGGCTGTGTGGTGTTAGAGAAGGCAAGTCGGGAGCCCACAGGTTTTCCCCACAGGTCAGTAAAGAGGCCCTTTGCCACTCCCTTGATCAATGCAGTCCATGTAGGGAGCCTGGACTCCCACCCCTACCCAGCGTAAAGAGGCACCCTGTTGGTACACAAACTGGCCCCCGTACATGGAGGGCAAGGAGAGACCAAAGAAAGAGGCAGACCACTCCAGATCGAAAAGTGGCAGGTCTAATAAGCAAGGGAACTTATTTACAAGGCTTGTCTTGGGCAGCTGCAAGATGACTAGATGTTCACACTTGCCTGCAAGAATCTTAAAAGTTTATATAGAGGCCTTACCTGGGTTCAGTCATGTGTACCATCCAGATGGTCTCAACAATACCTTATTCTCTCAAGGCTACATCCTTGAAAATGGCTCCCACTGTGGGAACAGTGGGCAGAGCATACACTCCAAGGCTGAGGGAGGGGTGAGGAACTTCTGATTGCCTGGGTCCAGCTCGAGAGTCAACTGGTGGTCATGTCCTCTTGATGACCTCCTCCAACATACCCCTACCTCTCCCTGCTGGATGGTATCAGAGGAGGTATAATGGAGAGTTAGGACTTCCACCACCACTCAGAAGTAAATAGCCAACCACCTACCCAGACAAACAACCCCTATCCCAACCGTGTGAGTGGAGGCCACATGGGGAACGGTAGCAGTAACAAGGCACCCTTGATCCTCCTAGCCAGGGCTGTATCTGTGGAGACCTAGTGGGAAGCTGGAACTCCCACCCCTGCCCAGCAGTAGCAAAGAACGCTTGGACATTAATGGAGGTAATGGGTAACCTGGACTTCTGCTCCCACCTGGCAGTACTGAGGTGATTCTCCCACAGGAGTAACAGCAAAAGAGTTCTGCTAAAATAAAAGATTTAAATAAGATGCATAATTTCATAATATAATATCCAAAATGTGCAGATTTCAATTGAAAATCATTTGTCATACTAAGAACCAGGAAAATCTCAACTTGTTTGGGAAAAGAAAATCCACAGATGCCAACAGCTAGATGACAGATGTTAAAATTATCTGATGAGGAATTTAAAAGCAGCCATCATAAAATTGCTTCAATGAACAAATATGAACTTGCTTGAAACAAATGAAAAAATAGAAAGTCTCAGCAAAGAAAGAAGATATAAAGAAGAACCAAATGGGAACTGGCCTACGGCCTAGTGGTTAAGTTTCGTTCTCTCTGCTTTGGTGGCCCAGGTTTGGTTCCCAGGCACGGACATATACCACTCTCAGTGGCCATGCTGTGGCAGTGACCCACATATAAAAAAGAAAATAGAGGAGGATTGGCACAGATGTTAGCTCAGGGCGAATCTTTCTCAGCACAAAAACAAACAAACAAACAAAAAAAACACATAAAAAAGAAGAACCAAAGGGAAATTTAAAATTAAAAAATATAATAATCAAAATAAAAACTTGCTGGCTGGACTCAAAAGCAGAATGGAAAGAACAGAGGAAAGAATCAGTGAATTTGAAGATAGAATAATAGAAATTACCCAATATAAACAATAATGAGAAAACAGACTGAGTGAGCCTCAGGGACGTGTGGGATTATAACAAAAGACTTAACATTTGTGTCATCAGAGGTCTAAAGCAGACGATATTGAATTCATAATTTAAATATTTTCAAAAGGGGTTTCTAGGACCAGATGGCTTCACTGGAGAATTTTACCAAAAGTTTAAAGATTAACATCAATTTACACAGTCTCTTCCAGGAAACAAAGAGAAGAAAATACCTCTTGACTCATTTTATGAAGCTGGTATTACCCTGATACCAAATCAGAGACAGGCAGTACAAAAAAAAAATAAAACAAGGGGCCGGCCCAGTGGTGCAAGAGGTTGGGTGTGAGCGCTCTGCTGCGTCTGCCGGGGGTTCACCGGTTTGGATCCCAGGCACGCACTGACGCACCGCTTGGCAAGCCATGCTGTGGCAGAGTCCCATATAAAGCGGAGGAAGATGGGCACGGATGTTAGCCCAGGGCCAGTCTCCCTCAGCAAAAAAAAAAAGAGGAGGATTGGCAGATGTTAGCACAGGGCTGATCTCCTCGCAAAAAAAAAAACTACAGGCCAATATCCTTCATGGATATAATCACAATAACTCTTAACAGAATTTAAAAAAATAGAATTCTGCAATATATATTAAAAAATATGAATTATGACCAAGAACACTTTCTTTATTCCAGAGAGGTAAGGCTGGTTTGAAAATCAATCAATGTAATCCACTGTATTAATAGGCTAAAGAAGAAAAATTAGATGACAACATAAATTGATGCAAAAAAAAAGCATTTCACAAAATTCAATACCCTTCACAATACAATCTCCCAGAAAAGTAGGAATAATTGGGAATTACTTCAATTTGATAAAGAACATCTACAAAAAGCCTGTGTCCAACATCATACTTAATAGTAAAAGACTGAATGCTTCCCCGCCTGCTGTGGGAATGTAAAATGGTATAGCCACTCTGGAAAATTGTTTAGCAGTTTCTTATAAAAGTAAACATACACTTACCATGCCAGCAATAGCACTCCTAGACACATTCCCTAAAGAAATGAATAATTTCCATACAAAAATCTGTACACAAATGTTCACTGAAGCTTTATTTATAACAACCCCAAAATGGAAATGATCAAAATATCCTTCAACAGGTGAATGCTTGAATACACTGTGTAACATCCATACCGTAGAATACTACTCAGTAACAAAAAGGAGCAAACTACTGATACATGAAACAATGGACAAATCATGCTAAATTATGCTCAGTTTAAAAAACCAATCCCAGAATGTTGTATGATTCCATCTATATAACCTTCTTTAAATGACAAATTAGAGTAGCGGATAACTGGATAATTGCTTGGGATTAAAGATGGTCGGAGAAAGGCGGTATGTGTGACTGTAAAGGGAAATCTTTGTGGTGATGGACTAGTTCTATGTCTTGACTGTGGTGGTGGTTACACAAATCTGCGTGTGTAATAAAATGATGAAGTATTTACACAGACATTGTAGCAAGGTCAGTGTTTTGGTTTTGAGGTTGTATTATAGTTATATAATAGGTAATCATTTGGTGAAATTGGGTGATGGGTACATGCAGCATAACCATATTGTTTTTGCAGCTTCCTGCGAATCTCTAAAAACTATGACTCAAAATAAAAATGTTAAGAAAAAGCTAATATTTGAGATGTGAAAATCTTTAGAGATCAAGATCTCTAAAGGCTCGTCTTGGGCAGTTGCAAAATGAATAGATGATCACACCTGCCCATGAGAATCTTAAAAGTTTATATAGAGGCCTTACCTGGATTCAGTCATATATACCATCCAGGTTATGAAGGTTTTGCCTTAAATCTAGAGCAAGCTGTTAGAAATGGAAAGAACTCTGTGAGTATTAGCATAAGCATCTCTTTCCTCAAATTACTTCTAAGGCCAAAGCCAATAGACCAAGACAGTTTCTTTTATTTTAATACAAAGTTAACATTTGTTAAATTAAAATATTAATTACAGCTGTCATTGCAAGTTTAACTTTAAATCACCACGTATTTCCTTCTTTTTTATGGCTGAATAATATTCCATTGGTATATACCATATTTTCTTTTCCCACTTATCTGTCAATGGACTAGCTTGTCACACAACATGAATGAACCTTGAGGACATTATGGTAAATAAAATAAGTTAGTCACAGTGGGACAAATGCTGCATGATTCCTCTCGTATGAGGTATCTAAAGTAGTCAAACTCACAGTAACGGAAAGTAGAACAGCGGTTACCAATTGGTTTGGGGGGAAGAAATGGAGAGTTGCTGTTCAGTGGGTGTATAGTTCAAATTATGCAAGATGAAAAAAATTCTGGAGATCTGCTGTAAGATATTGTGCTTATAGTTAATAATACTACACTTTACACTTAAAAATTTATGAAGAAGGTAGATCTCATGGGTTTTTTAACACCATAAAAAAATTAAATTGCCACAAAAAATATCCTTCTAGATCAGTGCTACTCACATTATGGTTCACAAACTGGTGCTAAAAATAAACTCTGTGTTACAGGTTTGCACCCAGGAAAAGAGCTTGGCCACAACCCACAGTGGCACTGAGCATTTTGTTTCAGACATCTGACAGTTCCTTAGTAAGACCTGGTTGATGTAGAAAGCAATGCGTTGAATAACATTTTGGATCAAGTTTCTCACCTCTTAGAGTATGGGTAACAGTTTGAGAACTGGCTTCCTTGAGTAGTGTTGTTACTTTTATTCTTTGAAATATTCTTTGACTCTTTGTGAGTCATTTCAAGAATAAATGATCAATACATACAGAAATCACAACTAGAGAGGCAGGATGACTACCTTGTACCTCTCTGCCCACCACACACACACACACATACACAAACACACAGAACACAGCTCTGCCTCTGGTAGGCACTTTGCTGAGGTATGGGCAGTAATGGCATCTTCAGAATAGCTCAGAGAAGGTGCATGTTTTTTGTTTTGTTTTGTTTTGTTTGATATCCAGCAACAAAATTATGACATTTGGTTGCTGACATCATCCATTTCCTGAATTCTGCTCAGAGAAAACTATGCCCAAGCCTAGCCTTCACATTCAATGACCAAGTTAATACACTAAATAATAATCCTTTGGGAATCAGAATTTAGTATACTTTTTTGAAAAATTTTTTGGTTGACAGGTAATACAACTGGACATTTTTAAGTTGCTAGAAATGGAGTCACTAGCAGTATTTAAGTCATTTCAAATTTGTGAAATAATTTCTTGTGACACCTTCAAATACTCCAAATCAAAAGCATAAACATATAAGCCATGATATTTTTACAACTCAGGTCTTCTCTTTATATTACCTGAGGCACCCATAGGAGTGCCTTGCACATCGTATATTTTCAATATGTGCCAGCTGATTTGAGATAGCTTGGTATTATGGAAACAGCATGGACCTGGGAAGATGAAATTGTGTTCTAGGACTAGATTTGATAGAACTAGTTGTGTGATCTGAGTAAATAATTACTTGATTTTATATTTTGATTTCTTCTTATATAAAACTCAGGGATGGAGAAAGAACACACTAAATTATCTCTGAAAGGCTTCTACTTATATTGTTCTGTGACTCAATAGATACCATTAACTTATTTGCAGACTCTTAAAATAATTTCCTGACTGATCTACAGTCTCCAAATTTCACATTGTTAAAAAACAATATTCAGCTGAGTAAGTTTTAAAGATCTTATTGGCTTTATTCAATGATTCCTGAATAAGGCAGCATCCAATCTAGCAGATAGAAAGGAGCTCCAAGGAGCTGTACAAAAAGGAAAAACTTTTATAGGCGGAAGGAAGCAGGAACAAGGAAGTTATGCTAGCAAAATGTGAATTGGTTATTGCAGGATTATTTTCCTCTAGGGGATGGCAGGAGTCTATCAGGCAGGTTACCTAACTCGTGGTGATCAGGCAATTCCTGACTGACTGGTTTAAGGTTCCATTTCCGGGAGAGCCAAAAGTGTAACTCAGTTAGGTCTTGGTTTGATGACATAGGGCTAAGCACGAGTGACTCCATTTTGGGCCTCTCATCTTCTTTTAACACCTACTTATTGCTCTAATTAAATTCTTCTAAAAGATTTCTTTGATCATTTCACTTACTATTACTAAATTAAAACAAGAAAAACAAGTGAAAGCTCTCTACCATGCACTAAATAAAACTTAAAACCCAGACTTTCAGTTTGGCTTTATAAAATCCCATGAACTATCACCAGTCATTCATTATTCCCTGCGACATCAGTGTTCTAACCTGACAGCTCCCTGCCATCCACCAGGCGTGGCTAAGCTCTGCTTCTGTGTTTTTGACTTTTAACATTTCTTACACCTAAAATGCCCCTCCTTCTCTCCTCTTTCTTTGTTTTTCTGCTGATAATAGCTCACATTCGTTGAGTACTCACTTATACCAGCAAATACATTAAAACTTTTACTGCATATTCTCATTTTTAATCCTTACAATGACTCTCTCAAATTAGGTGCATTTTACTAATAAAAAACAGACACAGAAAAGTTAAATAATTTTTCCAAGGTCAAGCAGACAATACAGTAGCAAAATGGGGAAATGAGGAAAAAATCCATATTATAAGTGGAATGAGAATAGAAACTTCAACAAGAGACTGAAGGAAAGTTATCAGCGTGATTTCTAAGATTATAAATAAAATTTACTTTAAAAATGATTTAAATTTTACAAAGAGTGTTCATATTCTCTGTCCTGTTTCACTTTTATTTTTTTAAATTCAATATCAGTAGAACCTTAATTTTAGTAAAAAAAATGTAATGGAATTAAGACACCATTTGAAAACTTAATTACGTTCCAATTTAAACACAAAGCTTGAAATAATGTGATTATTTCATGTTACTTTTTGGTTATAATAAAGTGCATTTTTAAAATGTAAAGAATTTCAATAGAACATTGATTTCCTTAAAGAAAGTACAGAAATCTTGATATTTAAATACTTTAAATATAAAATCGTATGTCTAGTTGAATATAATAAATGCCTTCACCCCAACACAAAGCCTGCCTAATTAGAGGGTAAGTTTAGTGTTAGTAAAGCTTATCCATATAAATATACATTTTTTTAGTTTGAGCCTTCAACCAGTTGGCTAGAGTAGGCTTTCAAAAGGTTTGAGAGATCTTTGTTTGTTGAACAAATGCTTTATATTCAGCATTGGGAATAGGTTAAACCTGCTGTGCCAATTAGCTTAATTGGTGAGAACTTCAATTGGTCCTGGGGTGTGTTAATTTCCTGAGGTGACGCTATTGAGAGTGATACTTGGAGAAACTTTCACAGTTGGGAAAGCTTTCAAATGCACTTGACTTAGTCTGAGATTCGGCTACCATACTTGCACACGTATTAAATGCCTCAAATCCTCCTTCCTTCAGCACCTTTGATGTCAAGACAATCTTGGCTCCCTCTTCCTGCAGTTGTCTTTATCTGCCTCCCACTTAGACAAGAAGGACAAGATTTGTCCTGATCACTCCAAGGGGTTAAATTAAGACCAGTAGCTGGTGGCCTGAGTTCGGATCCTGGGCGCTCACTGACGCACCGCTTCTCCGGCCAGGCTGAGGCCACGTCCCACATACAGCAACTAGAAGGATGTGCAACTATGACATACAACTACCTACTGGGGCTTTGGGGGAAAAAAAAAAAAGGAGGAGGAGGATTGGCAATAGATGTTAGCTCAGAGCCGGTCTCCCTCAGCAAAAAGAGGAGGATTAGCATGGATGTTACCTCAGGGCTGATCTTCCTCACACACACACACACACACACACAAAAGACCAGTAGCTTGAAAATGACTATTTAGTGTAAGAAAGAACATTCTCAAGGTTGTCTGGATGATAGCATGTGTAGTTTGGGAGAGGATTATGAATATGCCTATGTGTATTTGTGTGCATCCACACAATGCACCATTTGAGTGCATCCACACAGCTGAGTAGACCGTTTACGTATATAACATGCCATCCTAGCAGGACTATAAGTTACCTATTCCCATCTTACAAATACCAACAAACTAGGTTCAGAGAGGTTCAATACATTACCTAAGGTTGCGTAGCAGAGCCAGGATTTAAATCCAGCTTCAAAAACTGTGCTCTTTTCTCTACATTACAGATCTCATTAAAGGCAAACTGGGCGGCAGCTTGGAGGGCATATGCTGAAAGAAATTTGAACATTTGTTGCCGTGCAGGGGAGGCATTGGACTAAGATCTAGAACATATTTTAGAGTGACTTGACAGCCCAGTCTTTTTCTGAAGTGTCTGAAAATTAATGAGATCCCTAAATATTCTTAGGGCCTTCTCTTTTTTTTTTCTGCGTGATATGGCTGGTGCCCACAGAGTGACGGAGAGGATAACAAGCCAAATTTAGGCCTTGAAGCACTAATCCTTTTTGGCTTCACAACTGATTGACAGGCTTTCTCCCAGCCACCCTTACCCTCCCTACACAAGGCTGGTGATGGTTCTAACACCTCAGCCTCCTTGCTCATCAACAATCACTTCTACAGAACTTTTATATTAATTTTCCTTCAACAACCCGCCTTCTAATTACACTCCGAACATTTTCATCTCTCCAAGTACCTGAAATTCTGTGACTCTCAAATCTGTATCTTTAGTGTGGATCGCTTTCCTTTTGAATATATCTATTTCCCTAATAGACCCCATTACCTGGATATACAGTTCTTCCAATCTAAAAATGCACAAAATACACACCATAATCTTTATCTTTGCATCTATCCCCTCTTCAGTTCTCCGAAATTGTAGCCCCCAAAGAATCTTTGAATTTACCTTTGTCTCCTACTGTTTATTAAACTATGGATCCAGTTGGCCACAATTAGGTTAATTTAATGAGACTTTACCTCCTAAATGCCTCTTGCCTTGTCAGCCTCTCTCCTTTTGCTTTGAGAACAGGCTCTCTTCCTCTCTGGCCTCATCTAGAGTAGTCGTCTTCTTCAAGAGTTACTATTATGAAATAGATCTGATAATGTGGCTTCCAAGCTAAGCAAATATAAAATAAATAATAATTACATTTATTAATTTTACTTTTTTCAGATGTGGAAATTAAAGCTGAAAATATGCAAGTGTCTTGCCCATGATCACACAGCTAGTTAGTTGCAGAACTGAATATCAATCTTTTTTTCCTCTAACCTCTTTCTATTATCTCAGGCTAAGTCCATCAAAGACTTCTCATTATATGTAAGGATGAAATTTGATGATGAAAATTTGAGGATGAAATTCAAATTCCTTTAAAATGTAGTTCCAACTTTAAAATTTCAACTTCTTTTACTCCCACACAATTTATGCTTGTTTTCAAAACTATTTGTCATTTCCCTCAATGAGCAGATCTTCACAAATTCATACATGATCTATAGATTGCCATTAGAGAGGTCAAGAGTGTCCAGTCACTAGGAATGAGATTACTCCTCTGCAGGACTTGCAGTCTCCATGAGCAGGATTCAAGGGGGAGCCCCAGAACTCTGCTGTCATAGCAGCCCTATAAATTACTTATTCCCATGTTACAAATGCCAACAAACCAAGCTCAGAGAGGTTAAATACATTATCCAAGGTTGCATAGCAGAACACTCTACGAACACTCACAACCTTGTCATCATTGTTTTTTCTTGGGAATGTCAGGAATGATTATATTATGCTCTTTATTCCTTTTTGTGTTATTACTATAGAAGCCCTAATCTCTCACATTATCTCTCATCCTTAGAACTTTGATTCTTTTACATTGTGTGCATCACCTTTTCTGACATCAACTCCCTCCACTCCCCATCTCCTGAAGCCTTTTCACTGGGCTTCTGAAGCTCAATGTCAGTTATCAACATACACATTTATATCCCTGCCATTTTCGGTGAATGATCTCTTCACCTTCGTGCTATAATCACAACCCAGATTTCTCCTGTGACTCTTTCCTATGTTCCCCTATCAGATGGTGGTAGGTTTTTTCCTACCCACTTCCTACCACACACTTTGGATGTGGATTAATTTCCTCTTTGCTCCTTATTGTTGTTTCCAGACATTTTCCCCTCTCTCTAAATCTTTGAATCTCTTGTCACTAATCTATTACCACCTTTTCTTACTGCAGACAACTACCGCTCCTTAGGTTCACTATTCCTCCTTCTTTGATGTTAGGACTGGGTTCACTGTTGTTCTCTCCAAAACATTGCTATCATAACTTTTTGAGGTTTCACTATACATGAGGGTCCTTCCAATATTCAGATCTCTCAGCAACTTGATCTCCTCCACTCCACAGACACACTTTCTCACGATTATATCCTAGCGCTTATGACCAACGACTACGACTTCTCCATAATCTCAACATCATACCTCCTACTTCCTCTCTTTCTGGCTCACTCTCTCTAGGACTCCAGCTCTACCAATCCTCCAAACACAAGGACGTGTCTGACTTTATGACTCTCAATGTTCATTAGTCCCTTAAATTCTCACTTCCCTCTTTACTCAGATTAAATTTCCTAGTCAATTATTATAATTATTCTGCTCCCTTTCATATACACTCAACCTCCTTGCCCTCCATGCAAATGAATATGTCTGGAGAAAAACACACAATCGTGCTGACTGGACATTCTTTATAATCATGATCATTAGCCTTAAATGGTTTCTTAATGCTGCCCAATAATCATATTTCATTTTGCTATTACTATCACGTTTCCACTCAAGCAGAAGACGGTTTCATAGCTTCTGTTTTCTCAAACTTCCAAAATCTCCTCTGTCATCCATATTCTCAGCTGATGATGTACTTGCTATTTCAGGGCCAGCTACATAATTTGCGGGACATGGAGCAAAATGAAAATGCAGGGCCTCATTTAAAAAGCAGAATAAAGTATCACTAAAGGTACTAAAATATACAGCTTTTCCCTTTCATAGTCTCTCTCTCACAATGTCCTGGTGCTTTTTACTTAGTATTGAATCTTGTTCTAAGTAAAGAAAAATTAAAAGTTTAAGTTATTAGCAAGAATTTTATCATCCATCTTTATATCATGCAATGCCCCTTTTAAATGCAAACATTTAAAATGTAAGAACATTTAACTTTTATGCAGAATCACCAAAACTACAAAATTCACAATCTGCAGCTCATATATGCATATGTGTTTTTTTCTTACCAGAATAGAGGAAATGTTGCACAAAACTAACTGAACTGAGTTTTTTTCACTTCTTTATGCATGCACAATTCTGTCTAAACTCTCTACCTCAGCTTACTACTGAGTATGGAAGGATTAAAGGGAAAAGGAACTATAGGCTGCCCTGCCTTTCCCTTTTGTGTTGTCATTTTCAGTGTAAGTAGTCAACTAATACAGGAAAGTAATGTGAATAAGAAAAAAGTATAAGATATAAGAGGATTCCTCAGTCACGTATTTCTTGGAACACTATTGCCTTTTTTCTGAGTTGGAAACAAGTTCTTGTACAAACTGACAGTGTGGATTCTAAGGGCTGGCAGTGCCCCAGGCTTCCTCAGTCATAGACTTGCTTACCTTCTACTTGTTTTGAGTCTTGCTGAACTCTCATGTTTCATGGGTCCACTGGAGTTCTGTGTTCGCAGGGTATCACAAACGCTTTATGTGAACACGGTGGCAAGGAAGAGTGAATACACATATTGTGTGTATCTCCTCTGCTCATGTTCTTTCTCCTTTGTCCCATTGGACTTTACAAAATAAAAATTCAAAGGTAAAATTTTTAAGAATTTCATAACACCAACAGCAGAGATTTAAAATATACAGGGACCTTCTGAGCACGGGGTCCTGTGTAGTTGCATGGGTTGCATACTCATAAAACTGTCCTCGTCCTATTTCATGAGAAATAGAAATAGTCAGAAAAGAACTTTCATAATCTCCTACTACCACATCATCACACCAATTTACCTCCATGCCCATATCCTCAACTTCCTGTTTATTTTGATAAAGCTCATACTGCTATTTAAGTTCAACTCCTCCACATCTATGCTGAATCTCTCCCACTATTCAAAACATTGCATTTCTCCCTTCTCTCTCCTACACCTTCTCTGCTAGATCATCCTCATTAGCAAACATACTTTTCTTTCTGCCATATTAAAAAAACAATAAAATCTTTTCTTGACCCTGTCACACAATCAAGCTACCATGCCATTTATCTCCCCATCTTTAAAGCAAAACTCCTTGAAAGAATTGTTTATTTTTACTGTGTCCAACATCTCTCCTCTCACTCTTTTGAAATCTCTCCAATCAGGCACCACCCTCTAAGCCACTTGTGACCACTAGTGGCTTCATTTAGCTAATTCCAATGGTCAGCTTATGGTCAAATTCTCATCTTATTTTATCTATTTGCAATGTTTGACAAAATTGATCTGTCTCCTCTTTAAAACTCTGTTTTTACTTGGCTTCTCTGATGGTTAATTTGTGTGTGTGTGTGTGTGTGTGAGGAAGATCGGCCCTGAGCTAACATCTGCCAATCCTCCTCTTTTTGCTGAAGAAGACTGCCCCTGGGCTAACAACCGTGCCCATCTTTCTCCACTTTATATGGGATGCCGCCACAGCATGGCCTGACAAGCGGTGCGTCAGTGCGCGCCCGGGATCCGAACCGGTGAACACCGGGCTGCCGCAGCGGAACGTGCGCACCTAACCGCTTGTGCCGCCGGGCCAGCCCCCTCTGATGGTTAATTTTATGTGTCAATTTGACTAGGTTATGGTACCTAGATATTTGGTCAAACACGAGTTTGGATGTCACTATGAAGATATTTTTTTAGACGAGATTAACATTTAAATCAGTAGCCTTGGAGTAAAGCAGATTACCCCCCATAATATGCATGGGCCTCATCTAATCAATTAAAGTGCTTAGAGAAAAGACTGAAATCTTCTGAAGAAAAGGAAATTATACCCCTAGACCACCTTTGGGCTAGGCTGCTATTCCCTGGGTCTCCAGCCTGCTGACCTACCCTGCAGAGTTTAGACTTGCCATTCTCCACAATTGTGTGAGCCAATTCACCTACATCTATTCCTATATCTATGTCTATATCATCTATATCTATACCTTTATATCTATCCATCTATCTCTATATAATCTATCATCTATCATCTACCTATCATCTATCTATCTATCTATCTATCTATCTGTCATTGATCTCTATCTAATGTATCATCTATCTATCTCCTGTTGGTTCTGTGTCTCTGGAGAACCCTAATACACATTCCAAGACTCCGAAGTCATCCACCTCGTTTTGCTCTTAACTCTCAAGCTACTCCAGCTGAGTCTCTTTTGCTATTTCTTCCCCATTTTCCCCAACCTCTAAACTTTGGAATACTGCAGTGTTTGTCCTCGGCATTATTATCTTTGCTATTTACATTCTCTCTCTTGGTGATCTCATCCACATGTAAGGCCTTAAATGTCATCTAAATACTGGTCACTCAAATTTTTTCTACAGCATAAAAGTCTCCTCTGATCTTCAGACTCATATATTCAACTATTTATATTGCATCCCTACTTAGATGTCAAATGGGCACCTCAAATTTAACATGTCTAAGAATGAGCTCCCGACATGTGACCTCCCCTCAAAAAACACTCTAGTCCTTTCTGTGACTTCCTCAACTTAGTAAATGAGAAGTATATTATTCTAGTTTCTCAGGCCAAAACTTCAGGTTATCCTTGACTCCTTTCTTTCTTTAATACTTCTCATTCAAAATACAGCCAGATCCTAACTATTTCTTAACGTTTTCACTCCAATGTTCATGGACCACACCACCATCCTCTTTCCCCTGAATTATTGTAAGACTCTGCTAATTGGTGTTTCTGTTCCTGTAATTATCTTCTACCCACCAACTCCCACGTCCTTACCTCCCCCTTCCTGTTTAGTTTCAACACAACAGCAAGAGTTATCCTGTTTGTCTTAAGTTAGATCATATCCTCCTATCTTACTCAGAGTAAACTTCAAAGTCTTTAAAAGGCCTGTAGGGGAGGAAAAAATTTTTCCTCTACCCTTCTTGGTTCTTTTGGCTGGTCTATTATTTAAATTGGCATAAGACAGATTAACAGGAGAAAAACAAATTTAATTTCTTATGTACAGGAGCCTCACATAGACACGAGAGATTCAAGGACAGTCAGGCAGTTGAGGCTTATATATCATCCTGAGCTAAAGAGAAGGCAGTAGGGGTCTGGGGCTTCAAGGGAAGGAAGATGATTTATAGGAAGATGGGAAGAGCAAATATTTGTTTACCAAATATTTGCCATGCAAGGCAGAGACAATGGGACACAGAAAAGAACTTGAACAAACAGGTCATGCTGTGCTCCCCGCAGCTTGCCACACCTAGCCCATACTCTTTTTAGTTATCTCTGATGATAGCTCTCTTCCTGGACCAGGGCCTCTATATAAATTATTCTAGGCAGTTAAGGAGGAGGTATAAAAGCTCTTCCTGAGTCTTTTGGGCCTTGATTGTCTTCAGCTCAAAATAATCCACATGCCAAAGTGACATATTTTGGGGTCACATATTCTGCTTCCCCTCAGGCCCTACGTCATTTGAGACCTGTTATCTCTATGACTTTATTCCCCTCAGTTATTCTGCTTCTTTCTTTTCCTTCAAACACATGAGTTGTACTTTTCTCTTCAAGGCCTTTGTACCTACTCTTCTCTCTGACCCTTCGGACACCTGCCTGACTCACTCACTTATCTCCTTCAAGTCTTTATTCAAATGTTACCTTTCAGTGGGTCCTTCCTTGGCCACCTCATCCAAAAAGAGTCCTTGGCAACTCTTCTGAAACCAGACACTGTTGTTACCCTCCTATGATTTATTTTTCTGCTTGGCACTTATTACTAGCTAACATACAATATGTTTTACGTATTAATCTTTCTTATTGCCTTTTTCTCTAGAATGTGAATTCTAGGAGAGCAGAAGTTTCCACATGTTTTGTTCACTGCCATATCCCCAGGGCCTAAAGCAGTGCCTGGCACATAGAAGTCCTTCAATAAATATTTCCTGATTAAATAATATAAATAAAGTTCTTTCTTTAATATTTTACCTTTTCCTCTTTGAAATCTCATCTGTTGAAACATCATGCTGATTCAGGGCATGGCTGACATGTCACTCTGGGGCCAGTAGCCTTAACTGACAAGGTGAGTTAGACTCTCTGCTGTTCAATTTCCACAAAGAAATATGCATTTCCTTCTACTATACTGAAGAAATGGTCTTATTGTATTTGATTGATTTATTTATATCTCTTTTGCAAAATTAAGCCAGAGAATATGGACTATTCATCTTTGTATCCCAAATACCTAAAACATTGTCTGATGTATGCAGAGGCCATGGCACATGTATCTGGTCAGGAAGGACCACAAAGATGTAAAGACCATCTCAAAATGGGAAGGACATTTCTTATGCTTGATCTCATTCAGGGTGAGTGATATCAACAGGAGTTATATGAATTTGTCAGGAAATTTGGGAGATGAGGAAAGTATTATAAATTCCTTATAGTGAGGCGACCATATAATTTTTCATCCAAACTAGGAAGCTTTGAAAGTGAATGGAGGCACAATTTACAATTATCCTAGGATAACAGGTGTAAACTGGGACTTTTCCTGGCAAATCTGAACTTACATATAGTGATCTGTATCGAAGGGTAGCAGAATATGCCACCTTCAAATATACCTCTTTGGCATAAGGATTATTTTGAGCTGATTATTTTTGAGAAACTGCAGACACAAGAGAAGCTCTGAAAAGAGAAGTTACTCTTTTGTAAGGGAAATTTACATTAACAAAGGAAATCTACATTTATAAGGGTGTCTCTCTCTTTCTATATCTGGAAAAGATTACTAAATTACCAGAAACTCTTGTCAATGGGGAAGGCACTACTTAAATCCACATAACAAAGCTTATCCTTGTTTACTTTGCTTTTTCTGATAACCTCCCATAACTTGCATCTCCTTTCCAATAACAGCTTTCTTTTGTCTTTAGCTGGAGATAATATTTAAAGTGGTGGCTTCGGCTATCTTGGGGAGTTACTCAGTTTCCCTGAGTATCTCCTATGTATACAAGAGGTATACATACTAATAAACTTCTGTTTTTCTCTTGTTAATCTGTCTTTTATTACAGGGAGCCTTAGCCAAGAACTTAGAGTAGAAGAAAAATTATTTTTTCCTCCCCTACACTACTTATAGCAGTGGTAAGAGAGGTATGGGGGATGTGTGGAGGTACATACTTTGAAAGCAATCAGAAAAAAAGGACAAGTTATCCTTATTTGAAATTAATTTTAAATATGTTACAAAATGTGATTAATGTTAACATGAGCATATATTTAGAAGGTTTTGCCCATTTCTGGATCAAGTTTCCAGAACATTTAATGTTAGTAGCAGAATAAAAAATAAAAGTAACAGAAAGGGACTATCAGTACCTGAGGGCTATTAATACATTTCTGGAAAATAGAAATAAATAAGAGGAGAATTAATAGGAAAGAAAAACAGAGTGACAAAAGCCTCATTCCAGAGCGAGTACTGCAGCGGGAGAAGGGAGATAATCCCAGCTCAGCGTTGTCAAGAAATATGAAGGGTTGGCATAAAAAGTGGAAGTGGAAAAAGGGATTAACCGAGTCTGTAAAATTGAGTTGTCACTCTCTCTTGTACATCAGTGTATAAAACAGAAAGCAGCCTGATGTTACCTTTATGAAAAAAACAAATAACAAACAAACATTCAAACCATCAAAGGATGTGCTCTTCTGTAAAGAATTTGTCCCACTTGTACGGGGAGGTCTAAGGATTTTGGTATTTGTGTTGGTGCCCAGAGTAAATCTCTTCTCATTTAAGTGTTTGGAAGACTTGGCATCCTGCTGGCCAGCTCTCCACAGCAAAGCCTGTCTCTTAACGCAGCCTATTCATCTACACAAAGCTCACAATACAACCTCGCAACAATTTTCATAATATCAAACAAGACCAACATCAGATATCTAGAAGAGAAAACCCATGAATTTGTTTTTAAATATGAACGATCCACCAAAATTACTAGACATTTGAGGAACGTGAATAGAATGAAATGGAGCGTCGAAATTAACCAACAAAGAAATTGACCCTAGATGAAACCGTAGTTCAGAGAACATAAAAAAATGTTTTGAAAGACCTAATTTGTGTAGTGGGATAACATATTTAAAACTGTCCTCTGATGTGCTGAGAAATTGTGACTCCTTTATTTTCTATAACTGGGATAATATTCTTCAAATGTTTTTGACCCACTGCGAAGGGAAATTTTTTCTGAGGAATGAGAACTTAGATTTCTATCATGTTAATAGCCTCTTTTTCGTTTAAAACCATCACTTCCAAGTTCATGCTAAGTCTCTTCCAGTTTCACATTTTCTCCTTTCTGGTCTCCAAGGTGGTATCTGAGGATTTTGCAGGGCATGAGGAGGAGGTGGGCACTTACTATCTTGTGGGATCTTGTGCCCTCTCTGGGCTTCTCCTGGACTGTGCAGTGATGGTGGCCCTAATCCACCTGGTGAGGTCTCACTCACCCAGTCCCCTCTGAAGCGGTGACCGGTGGACTTGCGGGCTGTTCTCTCTCGGCTCAGTGAGCACTGAGGTCTCATCTGCTGATTTGGCTCTTACAGCCATTTTGGATATTTCTGACACCAGTCATTGAATCTGTTCCCTTTTGACTTTTTGTTTTGAAATAATTTCAGACTTACAGAAAACTTGCAAAAATTATACAAAAATTCCCATATACTTACACTCAGATTCCCCAAATTTCAATATTTTACCATATTTGCTTTATCATTTCCTCTGTGTGTATATGGGGGCGGGGTATAATTACTTTTTTGCACTATTTTTTACAGTAAGTTGTCTACATGATTCCCGTTTACCCAAAATACTTCACTGTGCATTTCCTAAAATCAAGGATATTCTCTTATATAACCATAATAAAATTATCAAAGTAAGTTAAGATTGATATAATACTTTTTTTAATGTAATAACCTCACTAAAATCTCATCAAATTTCCCACAAATGTCCTTTATAACAATAATAAAAAAGTTCTGGTTCAGGATCACACATCACATTTACTTGTACAGTCTTTTTAGTCACCTTTAAAATGGAACAATTCCTCAATCCTTCTTGGTCTTTTGTGACATTGATATTTGAGAATTACAGAGCATTTATTTCATAAAATGTGTCTCAGTTTGGGTTTGTCTGATGTTTCCACATGATTATATTCAGATTATGTATTTTTAGCAGGAACACCATGAATCACTACTTTTTGATTTCTAGCTTAAGCTGTTTGCCCTACAGCAAGTAGCTACAAAGTCACTTTATGCCTAGAAAGAAAACTATTTGGCTTTCTAGCCAACATCATCAGCAACCTTTTCGGTTTTTCCACCAGGCACAAAGGAATTCAGGAAAATTTCCACGCTATCAATAAATACCGTGAGTCTCCATGGAGTGAAACTCAGGATCTTCCCCTGTCTAAACAGGGAAAATACCTGATTTTATCCTGAAAAGCCTTCCTCATGTTTGGAAAATGGAAATAAAAATTCTTCTGTTCCTAACTTTCTCTGCAACCTAACACTCTGCCTTAGATAGAAACAAGAGGAAGTTGCATCCACAAAACAAGAATAAAATTCAATGATTAAAAGAAAAGAAAACATGAAGGAATTCTTAGGAATTGAAAACATGACTGTTGAATTAAAAACAAAAGGAATAAAAGAGGAATTCAAAGATAAAGTCCAAGAAATATTCCAGAATATAGAATGAAATAGAATATATGAAGATGATAAAGATGATATAAAGGACAAATCTGATTAATTAATGAAGATCCAAAAGAGAGAACAGAAAAATTCTATTAATATCCAGAGTGTCAATCAAGTGTGAGGGCAACATAAACACATTCTCAGGTATGAAAGAAATAATGTAACTTCTCTTAAACCTTATCTAAAAATTTTACTCGAATATTTCTACATTTTTTATAAGTCATACCCCCCTGGTAAATTGCCAGGTTCATAATCAGAGACCCTAGAAGAATAAGAAGCGGCCAAGAATGAAGAAGCTTGAAGAAGAAGCTTCTCGTACCTGACCAATTTGGAATGAGTGGTATCAATAACAGTTGCATGATTTCATAGGGAAATTTCAGAGCTGTAAAAATCCAATGCTTCCATCTTGGTATAGATATTAAATAAACATTATATTGCTTACCTGTATCTGTTGGCATCTTTCCGTCCATCACTTCACCATCCTGTGTTGAAGCCCTTATAAAAGCACGTGTCTTCTCTCAACAAGAAAACACAAAAGGGAAACAGAAGATTTTTTGGCAAAATACTTTTTTAAAAACTCTATATTATATTTGAAATCATTTTTCAAATACAAAACAAGATATTACATGATTTGGGGAAATTGGTAGAATGCAAGAGAAGATTCTGATTGCCCTTGATGCTGTGAACCATCATCATTGTATAGATCGTTCTAATAATGGTCATAAAGAGGGATATATATTGTGTGCAAAATGTCTTGCTCTACATTGGAAAATATTTGCATGGTCATAACTGTTGGAGACAACTCTCCATGGGTCTCATATTTCTGCATATCTTCGAAGGTATTAATAACTAATTTAATGCAAAATGTCTTTTCAAGTATATTTTTATAGCAGGCAGCCTTAGATGATAAAAATATCTCTCCCTGGAGCAGATTTCCCTACATTCCAGGGTGATAAAGATAACATCCACTTCTGGAGGGCAAGATGGACAGGTGAGAATTGGGGCTCAGGGAACCAGTGCAATGATGCTATTCTGGCCACTGCTATTGCTGTAATAAATAATATTTTGTCTCTAATCTAGAGCCTCATATCTTCTGCCAATGTCTATGAAAATGTAGCAGGCTAACTTGTTAGCTTGCAAGTGAGTAAAATTTCAGACTCTTTGCAGTTCCTGTTAATATAAATGCTTTTTATTGTATTTTAACTTTTGGAAAAATAATATTGAAAAAAGTAGCATCAAAAACATAAAATAATTAGGAGTATATTTACAAAATATATGGAAGACCTGTACTCTGAAAACTACAAAACATTGCTGAGCAAAATTTAAAGAAGACCCTACAATGGAGAGCTACTCCATGTTCATGGATGAGAAGACTCAATAGTTTTAAGATGTTAATTCTTCCCCAAATGACCCACAGATTCAATTAATTCTCAATTAAAATCCAGCAGGCTCTTTCTATAGAAAGTGATAAACTGATTCTAAAAATTATATGGAAATGCAAGGAATCAAAAATAATCAAAACAATTGTGAAAAAGAACACACGAGGATTTATACCTCCTCATTTCAAGACTTGTTTTAAAACTACAATAATCAAGATGGTGTGGTATGGGCATAATTAGAAACATATATTAATGGAAATAAGTAGAAAATTCAGAAATAGAGTCACATTATATGGTGCATCGATTTTCAACAAAGGTGTTAAAATAATCAAATGGGGAAAGGATTGTTTTTTCAGAAAGAATATTGGAACAACTAGGAATCAAATATGAGAAAAAATAAACATTGATCTTTACCTGATACTATATACAAACTTTATCTTGAAATGGCTCATAGAAATAACCATAAAAAACTTACACTATAAAAATTCTAGAAGGAAACATAAGAGAAAAATCTTTATGAACTTGAGGTAGACAAATAACTCTTGGATAAGACACAAATTTTCCTTACCATAAAGGGAAAGTTTGATAATTTAGATTTCATCAAAATAAAAAAACTTTTGTTCTTCCAAATACATCATTAAGAAATGAAGTCAAGCCACACTGGGAGAAAATATTTTCTCTCTCTCCTTCCCTCCCTTTATCACTTTAAAGGACATTTATCCAGGAAGAAAAAAAAAAAAACGTTTACAGTTTAATAATAAGAAGCAACCAAAATTTAAATAGGTAAAAGGAGATATACCAATGTCCTCCAAGCACATGAAAAGATGCTCAAATATACTAGTTATCAAAGAAACGCAAATTAAAACACCAATGACATATCCATACTCATTGATTAGAATTATTAAAATTAAAGTCTGATAATACTAACTGTCTGCAAGGATTTGAAACAGCTGGAACTCTCATATACTGTTGCTTTGGAAAACAGTTCAGCAGTTTCATATAAAGTTAAACATATGCTTATCATACTACCTGTTACAGGTTGAATAGTGTTCCCCCAAAATTCACAGTAAAATCTTAACTCCCAGTACCCCAGAATGTGACCTTACTTGGAAATATGGCCACATGCAGATGTGATTAGTTAAGTGAGGATGAAATTATATTGGAGTAGGGTAGGCCCTAATCCAAGGTGACTAGTGCCTTATAAAAAGGGGAACTTTGGACACAGAGGCACACATAAGGAGAATGCCACGTGAAAGGCGGATATCAGGGTGATGCTTCTACAGCCGAAGATTGCCAGCAGTCCACCAGAAGCTAGGAGATAAGCTTATGGAACAGATTCCGACTCACAGCCCTCAGCAGGAACTAACCCTGCGGACACCTTGATCTCAGACATCTAGCCTCCAGAACTGAGACAATACATTTTGTTGTTTAAACCACCCACTTTGTGGTACTTTGTTACATCAGTCCTAGCAAATTAATAAACTACCCATCAATTCCACTCTTAGGTATTTACCCAAGAGTAATGAAAATATGTGTCCAACAAAGAATTCTACAAGCATGTTCACTTCAGGTTTATTCATAATAGCCTCAAACTAGAAACAAAACTAAATGTCTGTTAGCAGGTTAATGGATAAACAAATGAATTTTGAGGTGTTTATATAAGGAAATATTAGGCACTAATAAAAAGAACAAACTACTATACACACCACATTGCTGAATACATTTAAAAAAACAAAATTATGCTGAATGAAAGAAGTCAAGTCCAAAAAAATCCTACCATAATGATTACATTTATATGAAATTCTAGAAAATGCAAAACTAATCTCTAGAGTTAGAAATCCAATTATTAGCTAGCAGGACAGAGGTTGGGGGATTGACTGGGAAAGGGCACCAAAGAACCTTTTTGCGGTGATCGAACTATACTTTGATTGTGGTGGTGCTTATATTGGTCACAACCCCCTTAACTCTATCCTTAAAATGGGAACGTTGGTGTAAATTATACGTCAATACATTTTATTTTTAAAATGACATTTTTAGTAAAGAAAAAGATTAGAAGGTATTCAAGATAGAGAGCACGTGTATGGAAACAATAGTAATTGTTTTTATTCTTAATGTTATATTGTTCATTTTCTTAGAATAATAAAACTATATAAAGTCATTATTTTTAATGAACATACTCAGGATGTGTGGCATTGTCCCAAAGCTGAATACATAGAAAGTTGTTGGGGATTTTGGTACTAAGCTAAAAAACTGGAAAATAGGTTGGAAATAAACTCAAGTACAATTTTTAAAAATACATTGTTAGCTCTGGGGAATTGTTGATAGGAAAGGATTGCTTTTCACTTAGAATTTGTTAACGATGTGCAGTGTTTGTGATTTTTATGCAATATTTTGCCATCTAAATATATACTTGAACTGGTAAATTTAGGTGCAGCCTCTTATTTTTAAATTTCCATTCACTTGGCTGTAATTGTTAGATTATCTCAGAGCAACCTCTGACCAGCAGAGGCAATTAACAGGACGGAAAACCTATTCAGGTGTGCTCTGTTAGGACTTGAAGTTTGTCTTCTCAAAATTGGCTATACATGCAACCATCTCAAAAAATCCTTCCACCTGAATCCCATACCTATTTAATTCTTTTTAGTTGCCCAGGAAATGGAATTTTAAAAATAGTCCCAGGTGATTAACAAGTGAAGCCAATGTTGATAAACACCCTGCGGCATTCTCTACTGCTGCTGTGTGTGTATGTGTATGACTGATAACCTGGAGTAAGTTAGTAGCATCTCAGTGTTTCATGACTCTAGATGACTCTCATCTTCATCTACGAGTCAGTTGGTTGAAAAGCATCTTAATGAGTTTTTTCTCTATTCAAATTACCACCTTTACAATGCTTTATTTGAAGCTTCTACTTTAAATCTAGTCATAGATTTATGGAATTCATTCCTTTAGAGATAGAGAATTATCAGTCAAATGGTTAAAAATAAAAAAAGGAGTATTCCAGTACTATAAATTTCTAAACTGCATTCTTGTTCAGTATAAATTCCTCTGGTTCAACTTATCGTGGAGGATTCAGAAATATCATGGCACAGTAATTCCATAGTGATTTTCTCCTAATTTAAAAAACAGATTTATATTCAAAATTAATAGAAAGAATTTGTAGTTTTAAAAGTTTTAGTTGTATATTATTCATTTCTAACTGATCACTTTCTACGTGGTGTTGTTATGGGCTGGATTGTGTCCCTCCCAAATACATGTGTTGAAGACCTCAAAATACAATTGGATTTGGATGTAGACTCTTTAAAGAGGCAAAATGACGTCATTAGGGTGGGCCCTAATCCAGTATGACTGATCTCCTTTTTAAGAAGAGAAGATTAGGACACAGAGACACAGAAGGAAGACCAAGTGAAGGCACAGGGAGAAGATCATCTACAAGCCAAGGAAAGAGACCTCAGAAGAAACCAACACTGCTGACACCTTGATATCAGATTTCTAACCATGAGAACTGTGAGAAAATAAATTTCTGTTTAAGACACCCCGTCTATGGTACTTTGTTATGGCAATGCTAGCAAACTAGTACAGTGCTTCTCAGCATTGGTTGCTCAACAGAATCATCTGTAGCTACAATAAAAATAAGATGATGCCCATACCAATAAATCTTAATGGGAGAGGAGGGAAAGTAGGGTGCGTGGGCACGTTTTTTTTAATAAGGTCTCCTTGTGATTTTTCTTTTTTTATTTTTTTTTTGAGGAAGATTGGCCCTGAGCTAACATCTGTTGCCAGTCTTCCTCCCTTTTTTTCATTTTTTGTTTCTCCCCAAAGCCCCAGTAGATAGTTGTATGTCATATTTCTACATCCTAGTTGCTCTTTGTGGATCAACACCTCGGTATGACTAGTGTGTATGTCCGCATCCAGGATCTGAACTGTGGAACCCCAAGCCTCCGAAGTGGAACATGCGAACTTAACCATTAGGCTACCTGGCCGGCCCCCCATGTGATTTTTCAATCATTGAGGACAGGCTTATATTTTACTGACTCCTCTCTGTAACTATATGCTGCAAAGTTGTCTAGAGAGATTAACTCAAAAACTCATAAACAAGTCATAATTTCTTTACAATCTATTCAGCTTCTATTTATTATTTTGGCAAGTACGTTTCTTAAATTATTTAGTATCTATTTCTTATGTGATAGAAAACAAATTGAGTGTGTTTAAATTTCTGTTATCCGCTATTAAGATTCCTTCCTGTGTGGCTTATGCAGACAGACATTATTTATTCTATTGTAATATTTCCCTTAAGAGATGGATCTCCACATGTTCCTATTTTCTCAATGTGATATCATAGTTCCATAGAAAACATAAATGCCCAGATTTTAAACAATTTCACGGATATTTTGAAGATTAATGCCAATTATTAATTTAAAGTTTCTAAAATTCTTTGGTTTGATTCCTTTAGAGAGAAAGTGCTATATCAAATGTAAAGAGAGAAAAAGAATTTCCTGAAACAGGAAAGAATACAAATAAGAAAACTGCGGCTGTAGAAACTAACTACAGCAGGAACTGAGTGTCCAGAAATGCCAGTTAAAATTTCAGTCTTTCCAGACTATTTCCAAATGAGCTCTGCTGCTCACTAGGCTAAAAATAAGTAAGACACATGCCACATATTAATAATTATATGCATGGCAGGGATTCTCCAGGAACTGACCTGTCTAACTTGGGATAAAAATCACCTGGCGGCCTCTGGTTGTTCCTGCTGATGAGTTCTGATACGAAACAGGATACAGGGTTTAAGATCAGAAAATCAAATGCTAGAGTAGATGGTCTGGATTCAAATCCTAGTTTTGCTCCTTCTTGGTTTTGTGACTTTGGGCAAATTATGATTATTGTTTTAATCTCTGTGTGGCTTGTTTTGCCTCAGGGATTTTTTGTGTTAATTCATTTAAGGCAATAGTAAATGCTCGATGTTAATTTATATCGGACATCATCTGTTTCAACTGCATAGAAATCCTTGCCTCCTTTTCTACCTTCCGATATCACTTTAGTACTTGATGTGTATTTTTCTTTTCTATCCCATTTATTTTTCTTTTCTCACTGTCTTTTACACTGGTAGTATTAGAAATTTATGTTCCATTTGTTGCTATTCTGTATCAACCACTTAGCAGTATGGTTCCGTGTTAGTCTTCACTAGAAATTATCCCATTGGTAATATCTTGAAAGAGAAGCTCCTGCTCCTGTCAATCACAATTATCTTACTTGTCATCCCTCACTTCATCTTAGAAGGAGAAGGTAACTCTGAGATGGTTGGTGGTTAAGGTAAAGAAGAAAAATTGAAAAAGATAGTGTTAAACTATCTCAATAAATCAGAGCAAAAATTCTCCATTTATTAAAGAAACTGCTCCACTTTACTGACTTGACCCATTCAGCCAGCTCACCCTAATAGCCCCTCAGACCTTCCCACTGGATCATCATTTGATTCATCATCTCGTGAACCAGCTACACTAAGACCCCATCCTAGGCTATCACCAGGGTCAGCTGCTTAATTGCTATGAATCCCAATCCCTCTCAATATTTCTCTCCCTTGAATCTCTTATTTCTAATAGTTCATGAACTTTAATATTCTTGACTTTCAATTATCCTTTTATTATCTGTAACGTATTTAACATTTGAGTATATGTGGAACACAATGTTATATAATCATCTTTCTGTTTTACATATGACTGTTACAAGTATATGTCTTTTATTCCTCAGATGGTCATACTACCTCTGGGGAAAGAAACTATACAATATATCTCTTTTTGTCCCCTAGATCCCAGAACAGTGACAGGCTCATAGAAGGCACATATTAAGCTTCATTCCATAAGCAATTATACATTTAAAATGAAACATAACTGAAAAAAATCATTGTTGTCATTTCTTGGTATTTCTTTTAATAAAGTACTGTATAGATATATTTCTCACTTAACACCGTTGTCCTTAAGAGATCTGGTTCTACATTGATTTGGTCATAGTAATGAGTAGAGATGAAATTAATCCTTTACAAACAAAAGCTCTAGACACATTCCAAAATTGTGAGAAAAATGATATATTGCTCAAGTCATTAGTTTTATTTTATGTACATTAATATATTGCTAGCATGTACTGTGGTATTAATTTGGTTGCCTACTAATTAGATGTGCAAAGAAATATTTCCTTTGCTTGATCTCATTAAATGATATAATGTAACAGGAACATGTTTCTCACATAGTTAGTAATTTTATGTTTGCCTTTTAAATTTATTTTTGTTCAATTGCCTGCTGTCTTGAATTGAATATTAAGTGTAAGGCTTGTATGAAGATCTGATTGCAGAGATAAAAGGGTGGCCCATTTACTGTAAGCTCCACTGGGTGATTCATTACTTACTTTACATTTACAAAACTGGGAGGCATTTCACAGTGTGTGATTTCTTAAATGTAATAAAATATCATGATGTGGAAAGAAAGTAAATTTTTCATTTTAGGGAGATAGGTTAACGTTCCCTGATCACAAGCCACAATTATTATATCACCTATTCAAATGTATTAATTGGTATTTTCTATTCTATTTTCACTGGGATTGTGAATGTCCATGTCCCCAAACACAAGTGATGGGGAAGTCAGGAGTCCATGAAAAGAATCCCCTCTCAGAATGTATGTATAAAATTTACCATTTCTTGAACTGTAAGAAAGAGTTTAATAAATGAAGAAAAAAGCTGGCTTACAATAGTGGATTACATTAGAAACATAGAATATTGCTTACCAAATTCAATTAAATCCTCAGGCTATAGTTACGACTGTGTTTACCTAGGCAGTTTTCACATAAGTGGTATTTCCTGAAATAATATTGAGACTTCCAAACTGGGCCACAGGATAGAAGTAAAATGACTATTACAGCAAAGTTCTTTTAAATATATTGACCACTGGAAATTTCCCCAGGATTCAGCTACCACCTTTTAAGTTAATCAAGGTTTTTGACTGGAAAGTTTGCAAAACATCTACAATAGAGTTTTATTCTTATTAATAACTTTTCCTGATGTCATTGGATAAGAATCAGCGCAAAAATTCTATTTTTCTATAGTTACCTAGCATGTAGAACAAAAACATGTAGACCGAAAAAGAAAGGAATTAAAATTACCTATGACCCTCTTACAGCGTAAATAAGAGTGAGAGTGTACCGCAAGATGAAATTTACACATAAGTATGGATAAACGTATAAGACCCGCGCGATCATCTCCAGAAGCTACACGAGAGCAAAGAGTCAAGCGGGAACTGCATGGAAAGGAGGAGAGTAAAGCAGGGTCTCAATAGTAGCAGAATATAGATCATATCAGCTGGGATTCACCTCCAGAAAAAGAGGAATCCTAATGAGAGTGGGACTACTGGCAACAGGTCTGAGATCTGGGGCATTAGAGCACTGGCTACCAGGAAGCTGAAAAGGGGGTCTTATAAATTGCGTGGCATGAGAGGCGCTAGCCTTGATAAGATGAGAAGGACGGAGAGGTAACCCTGAGATGGTCGATGGTTAAGGAAAAGAAGGAAAATCTAAAAGGGCAATGTCAAAATATGTCACAAAACCAGAGCAAAGATTCCCTATTTATTAAAGAAAGCGCTCCACTATACCAATGAAAAAAAATTTTGTACTGAGATACTGGGTAAGATATCCAAACCCCTTCATCCACTCATCCTCATACTATCACCTATAGATTGTGGGCCCAGGATAATCCAATACATATAAACATGAACCAAAAAAAGAACTCATCATTTGTGTAAAGTTGTAAGAAGAAACTAGGAAATAAGAAACAGATCTTTTGAACAATTGTTTTTAAAAGACTTTTTATAGAGTCCTTTTTAAAAAGGCTTTGAAATACAAAAGGAAAATTATAATGCAACATTCTAATAAGACTTAAATACAATTGCAGATTAAAGAGCATCAGAAACTAGTTCAAAAGCTCAGAATAAAATGGATAAATGCCAGACAATGTGAAATGGAATTGGAACACAGGAAAGAAATTAAAATAAAAGATAAAATCTTCTCAGATAAGAAAACTGAATTACAAGATGCACAAGGGAGTATAGGCAAGGCCAAAAATACAATAAGAATCAAAGAGGACAGAAGTCAAAAGAGCAAAGAAAAAAAATTGAAATAAACTGAAGAAGGCAAAGTGATAGAGAAGACTGGCAGAAAACCAGAACAGAAATAATCTTTAAAATATAATTCAAGGAGACCTCCTCAAAATAAAAGATAATGCGACTTTACACATTTCCCACATACTCGGGAAAATTGAGCAGAATGGTCAACTTCAAGAGTGATATGAATAAAACCGTCAGGTTTTGGGGCCGGCCTGTGGTGTATCGGTTAAGTGCTCGCGCTCTGCTGCGGCAGCCTGGTGTTCGGATCCCCGGGCGCACACTGACGCACCACTTGTCAAGTCATGCTGTGGCGGTGTCCCATATAAAGTGGAAGAAGATGGGCACAGATGTTAGCCCAGGGCCAGTCTTCCTCAGCAAAAAGAGGAGGATTGGGAACAGATGTTAGCTCAGGGCTGATCTTCCTCACAAAAACAAAACAAAACAAAACAAAACAAAACAAAACAAAACAAAACATCAGGTTTTAAAAATGAAGAAGAAAAAATATCCTCTGGGTCTCCAGGCAAAATACTCCTAATTATTTACAAAGGAAAGAAAGTCCTGTCAACATTTGATTTCTTGACAACCATATCACATTGAAAGCAAGAGAACAATGGCACAAAATCTTAAGAAGAATTTTGTATCCAACCAAGCTGTCCTTCAAATATAAAAGCTATAGAAAAAAAATTAAACTTGAAGAATGCAGGGAATACTGGACTAATTAGACCTTTCTGAGAAGTGTACTAGAAAATAAGCTTCACCCAACCAAGATAACATCAGCAAAAAACTCATTTAATATTGCAGATTTGAAACTAAGACCAATGTGGCGTAAAAATGGAAAAATAGTCTGTAAATGTTATGTGCTCTCATTAGGTAAAAAAGAAACAGAACAAAATAAATGGGAAAAAGAGAAAGTAAAAAATAGAACATCTCACTTATTGCCACATAGATAGTAGGTGGAAGTCAAAAAATATTCTTTAAAGCTGACAAACCAAGCGTACAAGTGTAAACATGGAAAGAAGGGACTAAATATTATATAAAAGTACCACTAGAACAGAAACATAGGCCTTTTCATGTACCAAAAGTAATTCAATATTTTAAAAATAAGGAATAGACCACAGAGTGGAAAACACAATTTGTAGAACATAAAATAATATGACAGAGCTAAAAGCGAACAAATTGAATATGTTAGTCATACAAATAGGCTTAACCTTAACTCACTCTCTTAAGGAAAGCGTTTTCAGATTGGTTCAGAAAGCAAAATCCAACTATGTGCAATATAAAAAAGATACCTTTAGAACAAAGTGACTCAGAAAGGCTGAAAATAAAATATGAGTAAATGTATTGCAGGCAAATACAAACAAAATAAAGCAGGCATTCAGATCTCATTGTCTAAAAAAGTAGAACTCAGACCAAAAGGTTTAAAAGGGAAAAGAATGACACTTCATAATACCAAAGGGCTGGATTCACAATGAAGGCAGAATAGGTATGAATATCTATGCACCAAATAACATAGTAACAACTTTATAAAATAGGAAATGCAAAGAGAAACAAGGTAATATTGGACAACTTTGATATATCTTTATTCACATGGACACACAAAGAATAAGTTAGAATACAAAAGAAATTTTCAGACGCACATAGAACATTCACAAAAAGTGATGGTATGTTAATTCACAAAGAGAACCTCAAGTTACATGAAAGAGAAATAACACATTAGTCACAATGCAATAAAACCATAAATAAATAGAAATCAAAACAATACAAATACTTCCACAGAGAAATTTTTAAAACTCTTTATTAAACAATTCTTGGGTTTAATTGGAAATAAAAACCAAAACATACATTACCTAATGAACAATATGTTGAAAATATAACTTAACAAAATCTATACGATATAATAAAATATATAAGATTCAATCTGTAGGATACAATTAAATTAGTGATGAGAGGAAAATCCATAGTTTTTAATTTTCTTATAGATAAAAATAAAATTTGAAAATACTGAATTAAGCTTACACCTTAAAAAAGATAAATAAAAAATCCAAAAGTAAACTGAAAAAAAAGAAATGACCTAATATTGAAAAAAGTAGAAATTAATGAATTAGAAAACAAAAAATAGAGCTAATAAAAAAATACAAATCTGGATTGTGAAAAAAAAACAAAATAAAAGAAGAGCACAAATACACAAAATAAATACAAGGGTAGAATAGCCATTAAAAAATAAATAAAAACAATCTTATAAGAGATGACTTTGCACATTAAGATTAAAATATTGATGACCACTACACCCATTAGAATGGCCAAAATCCAGAACACTGACAACACTAAATGCTGACGAGGTTGTGAAGCAACAGGAATTCTCATATATTGCTGGTGGGAATGCAAAATGATACAGCCACTCTGGTAGACAGTTTGGCCCTTTCTTTAAAAGCTAAACATACTCTTACCATATTATCCAGTAACCATGTCTTTGGTATATACTCGAATGAGTTGAAAACTTTTGTCCACACAAAAGTCTGCACACACACAGATGTTCATAGACATCTTACTTATAATTGCCAAAACTTGGAAGCAACCAACACATCCTTCAATAGGTGAATGGATAAATAAACTGTGATACATCCAGTCAGTTGAATATTATTCATTGCTAAAAAAAGAAAGCTCTCAAACCATGAAAAAACATGGAAGAATCTTCAGTGCATATTACTATGTGAAAAGAAGCCAATCTCAAAAGCCTGCACAGTGTATGATTTCAACTATGTTACATTGTGGGAAAGGCAAAACTAAGGAGACAGTAAAACAGTGGATGGGTGCCAGTGGTTAAGAGAGAGGAAGGGGTGACTATGTAAAGCCCACAGAATTTTTAGGGCAGTGAAACTATTCTGTATGGTACTGTAATGGTGGATACATTTCATTTTATGTTTATTAAAACCCATATAATGTATAACACCGAGAATGAACCCTAATGAAAACCATGGACTTTGCGTGATAACAATGTGTCAATGTAATTCATCCACTGTAACAAATGTACCACTCTGGTGTAGCATGTAGATAGTTAGGGAGGTTGTGGAAGTGTGAGGGCATAGGGTATTTGGGAACTCTCTGTATTTTCCACTCAATTTTGCTGTGAACTTAAAACTGCTCAAAAAAATAGTCTATTTTTTAAAAATCTTGATGAAATGGGCAGGTTAAATAACAAATTTTCATAGGAAAAGTAGAAGATTCTCAAGTTGGTATCCATCCAAAAAACACAGGCTCAGATGATTCACAGAGAAATTAATATTGAAACACGACAATGATTAAAAAAAAAAAAGCTACAGACAACTGATGAATTTCGATGCAACAGTCCTGAGTAAAATGTTAGCAAGCAACAGCACTTTTAAAAATACATCAAGATCAAGTGGTTTTTATTACAGAAATGCAAGGATGTGCCAGTAGTAAAACAAAAAATCCTATGATTTACCCCAGAGATGAGGTCTAACAAAGGTTTAATAACAACCTCATTTTTAAAATTTTTTCTGGTTTTATTAAGAATAAATTGGCATTCATCCCTGTATAAGTTTAAAGCATACAGCATGATGGTTTGATTTACATATGTTGTGAAATGATTGCCACAGTAGGTTCGGCTAACATCCATCTTCTCGTACAGGCACAATAAAAAAAGAAAGAAAAGAGAAAAGGAAAACAATTTTCTTCTTGTAATGAGAACTCATAGGATTTACTCTCTTAACAACTTTCCTACATATCACACAGCAGTGTTAACTATAGTCATCATGTTGTATATTACATCTCTAGTACTTATTATCTTATAACTAGAAGTTTGTACCTTTTGACCCCCTTCCTCCAATTTCCCCTTTCCACACCCTGGGTCTCTGCAAACCGTTAAGTCTGATCTCTTTTTCTATGAGTTTTTTTTTTTTAGAGTCTACTTGTAAGTGAGATCATACAGTATTTGTCTTTCTCTTTCTCACTTAATGTCACTTAGCATACTGCCTTTAAGGTCCATCCATGTTGTCGCAAACGGTAGGATTTCCTCATTTTTTATGGCTAAATAATATTTCGTTGTATATGTTTACCACAACTTCTTTGTCCATTCCTCCATTTATGGACACTTGGCTTGTTTCCATGTCTTGGCTATATTAAGTAACGCTGCTATGAACATGGGGGTGCAGACATCTTCTCGAATTAGTGTTCTCATTTCCTTTGGATATATTCCCAGAAGCAGAATTGCTGGATCCTATGGTAGTTCTATTTTTAAATTTTTGAGGATCCTGCATACTGTTTTCCATAATGGCTGTACCAATTTACAATCCTACCAACAGTGCACAAGGGTTTCCTTTTCTTCACGCCCATGCCAACATTTGTTATCTCTCCTCTTTCTGATGATGGCTATTCTAACACGTATGAGGTGATATCTCATTGTGGTTCTAATTTGCATTTCCCTAATGACTAGTAATGCTGAGCATCTTTTCTTGTACCTGTTGGCCTTTCATATATCTTCTTTGGAGAAATGTCTTTTCAGGTCCTTTGCCCATTTTTTAATTGAGTTATTTGGTTTTTTGCCATTGAGTTGTATGAGTTCTGTATGTATTTTGGATACTCACCCCTTATCAGATATATGGTTTGCAAATATTTTTTCCCATTCCGTAGGTTGTCTTTTTACAATGACCTCATTCTTGATGCATGGACATTCTTTATACTTAAACCTTCAAAATTCTATTTTACAGGACCAAGAATTTTATTTTGAAAGCAACTTGGATAATGGTTATTTATGAGGAGTGAGAGATGCAATGTTTTGTCTTAAGCAAGCTAGTAGTTAACTAAGTATTTTTATATTATTTTAACTTTTTGTATTCCAGCAATTATTTGTTAAAATACTAAAACCTTGCTCTTATAAACATTAAGAGCCTTAAGAATTGTTCACACCTTTTCAAACTGTACAGAAATTTAAAATTTTTGCTTGCTTGCTTTTTTGTTGTTAGTTTAGCTAAGAAAATAAAATAAAACACAAAAGTATAAAAAAATCCTAATTATATAATTTGCCATATTAGAAAAGAAAAAAATCATATCATTGAACAAGGATTTGACTGAATTTAGCATCTATTTCTGATAATATTAATTAATAAATTTACATATTAGGAAACAATGGGAGTCACAAGTATTGAAAAAGATGAGATTAAATGACCTCTATTTGGAGAGGACATACATAATACTATAAATGGATGTTAAACTCTGCAAAAGGATTTTCAAAACATGTTTTAAGTGAAACAAATTTAGGTGCAAAGCAATTTACGTACTGTTATCTTTTGCATACAAAGGTGGCAAAATGAGAATATATGTTCATATTTGCTTATTTCTGCAAAATGAAAACAGGAAGCATTAACCAGAAAATAACCCAAATGAATGAATATGGGGGAAATGGTGAAAGGAGTGATGGGAACAGGATTGAAAGTGAGAATTCTTTGAGTAAAGCCTTTTAAAAAATAGTTTTGGTTTTCAAACTATGTAAAAGTTTTACATAGTTTTAAAAAACAAAGAAAACCCTTCAAATCCTAGAATTGAAAACAAATGGAAAAATAACTTAATTGAGCATTAAATTGGTATGATAATCACAGAGAAAAAATTATTTCAAATGACTCAAGCACGTTGTAATGACTATAAATACTTAATGGAATAAATTCTAAAACAAAAAGAACTACAAAAATCTTAAACTTAACCAGTGTTTTTATTGTTAGAAATCATATTCATACTGTAATTTTCAAAATGTTTCACATATAGAATAAAGCTAACAACAGATGTGTGAGAGCATAAACATATTAATGTCATTAGAAATCAAGATTTTATGTAAGAGAAAAATAAGAACTAGGAAAACCAAAGAAGGTACAAATGCTAATGTGAAATTAGAACTATAAATATTAATGTGAACTTATGATTTTTAAAATATATATTTGTTCTTCCGCTGAAAGAGTGTAGAAACAATAACACACCAATGAGCACAAGTAGCATCCAGGTACTGACTTCTAAATACCATTCGCCAAGAAGAAGAACCAGGACTCCTTAGACGAATGGTGATTCCAGACCTGGGGCAGAAAAAAAAAATGCGAGACAAACCTGAGATGTCTTGCTGTGACAGAAAGCAAGGAAGAAAGTTGATAAGGTAAAAGATCAAGCATTTAATCTAGATTTTTAAGTAGAAGTGTTGTTCAGCCCCAGGTGAAGAGAGAAAGCTTTTTACAGAAGAACGCCAGCTAATAAAAGTAGAGGGAATGAGAAAATTGGAAATGAAATAAACTTTTTATGCAAGAATCCTTCATTAATACTAAAAGTATTAGGTGAAAGATATCGGGGAGCAGAACATTTCCATCGTGTTTACAATAATTTGAAAGGGAAAAAGCATACTTTTACCATGAACAAATTTAGGAGTTTTTCACCATAAATGATCAAAGTTAGCATTAAAAATAGTGAGGCAACCTGATACTGGGACATGACATTTTCTGCCACCTGATTTGATCCAATATGAAGTGTACGGCATCACCTATGCAGTATTACTAAAAAGAAATGTTTAGTATGAATTTCATCAAGGAGACATATGTAATTTCCAATTTACAGGAAATATATGAGATAGAGGGACTCATTATATGATGCCACAAGGAAACATTCAGTCAAATTCAGAATGTGGGAGTTTCTATAAAACAACTGGCCTCATCTCTTCAAAAATTCAATGTCATGAAAAAATAAAATAAAAAACAAGTGGGAGGACAGTCCTAGACTAAAGGAGACTAAAGACACATAATTAAAAGCAATGCATCAATTTTGATTGCTTTGTGATTTTGAAAAATAGCAATAAAGTATTCGGGGAAAATTGAGAAAATTCAAATGTGATCTAGATGATAGATAATATTAAGAAATTGTCAATTTTATTAGAAGTGAGAGTGGTATTGTTTTACATGTAAATGTCATTCTAAAGATCTATGTTCTAAAGGACTTAGGAGTGAAGTATTATGCTGTCTGTAACTTTAATAGTTCTTAAAATATTATTTTTGTTTGTGTGTGTATATGTGTGTAGAAAGAAGAGGGAAAGTATATTTGGAAAAATGTTTACAATTGTTGATACAAGTTTGTGAGTATATCTTCACTGTATTATACTGTTAATTTTTCTGTTTATAATTTTTAATAATAAAAAGTTTGGAGAAATTTATAATTTTGTAAGAAGGCAATTGCAGCTGTCAAATTGCTACAGTCCTTTTCATTTCAATCTTTATTCACTAAATGCCTATAAGAATAAGGCCATTTACTCAGCATGATGGAAGCTAGAGAAATGAATCAGACAGTTTCCAGCATTCAAATTGTAGTCAAAGACATGACAGGTGCATTAAACAAACAATCTCTCAGAGGACTAGCAATGCATGACATAAAGGAGTAAAAATACGCATAGATAAAATGATATGCATTTTGAATGAATAAAAGATATTTACCTATAAGAAGCAAATTCAAAGAAGCCTTTATGAAGGGAGTAAAATTTTTAACTAAACTTTCCTAAATACAAGAAAAATTAAAGGTATACTTTCAAGGTCATTAAAAATCCTGTTTTGATAAAAAAGAATATTTGATAATTAAATTAAGCAACTCCCAGAAGTGGTTCTTATGTAGATGGTGTTTTGACCAGCTAGTACACATTATGATTTTCATACAATATAAAATTTTATGATCTTGTTAAGTGAAAAGAGGTGACAGAGCATGAACTTGGATTCAAAAGGATCTAGGCCATTTAACTTTCAATAAAAGCAATTCTTTTCATTTGTATAGTGCTGTAATTTTTTTCAAAGGGCTTTGCCCTGCATTATCTCAATTTATTTCACCACACTCCCGTGGGTTAAATGGTGTGAACGTTATGATTCCCTAAACGCAAAACCAAACAACTAAGATATTTTTAGGTTGTGCTTGCAGAAATGTTACCTTCTTTTCTGTAATAGAAATATTAAGAATAGTACCAATATGTAGTGTACAGTCAATATAATTCTAAATGAATGAATGAGTGCACTTGTGAATAAGTGAACCAGTTGGTGGGAAAAACACAGGGACCCTGTCCCACAAAGTCTCTCCACTTCTCCCCTGCCCTCAACGAGTGGTTCATTTTCTATATAGCCCCAGAGAGTTCTATGAACTGGTGAAATATTTTTGTTCCCGCAAGGCAAGGGCCATTTAGGACGTTTTATCTTATTGTACTCAGAAGGACAACTTCAGATTTAAGTCTTAATTTTCTGACAGTGTTCTCTGAATGAAGTACAATACTCTAAAATAGTGCTGACAGCTTTTAAAATTTAAATTGTATAAAGCTGACATCTGAAGACTAAGGCATAAGTTAAAACAGGTAAACCTTTGTTTATGTAGGAAATCTTTCCAGGGTAATCATCTTAGAAAACTTCCTATTTCATCAAAAGTCACGTTTACATACACATTTTAATGCAAATGGTTACATCTATTTTTGAGTGTGGCTCAGAATTAATTTTACTTCTTTGCGCTAATGGCTCATTTCCTTGCTTGCTTATAAAACCGTGGTTTATAGGTAGGTGCAAATACAGAGGTGTTGTCATAGAAGCTGTCATAACTCATGTCACTAAATGAAAGGTGTATTGAGGGATTATTGCTGTATTTCTTTTATTGTCTTTCTCATCAACAACCTACTAAAATTTTATGGCACCTTGAATTCTGTTAGCCTCAAAAATTTGTTTTCAAGAACCGTAGCTACATTATTTTCAACTCAGTTATTCTGGTAACTCAAACCATATAATAATCACTCAGCTCTGAGAGTTTTTTTTTTTTTCTTTTTTTTTTGGTCTGTATCCACATTATAAAGCACTCATAACCTTATAAAAGTATTTTTTAATTAAAAGAAGAAATGAAGAATGTACAAATATGTATTATGCACTAACTTAGTACTGCCCTGGGCTAGGTTCTATGAAAAACACAAAAGGAAACTTTGCTATTTACCCTTAGAAGTTACAGTCTGCCTACAGTTAAATTGCCAATGCTCTTTAATCAATGATATATGCACCAAAGGCCTTGCAGACCTAATGTGGCTTCTGACAGTGTTTACTTGACACAACAAGCAAACACTACAAATCAGTTTTTTTGTTTGTTTGTTTGTCTTAAGAGCCAATTTACCAGCACACTGCATGTCAGGCAGCTCTTGCTGAAATCTACATTTCTGAAATCAGTCTTGTAGGAATGATAGTAGCCAATATTTATTGAGTTTTTATTTATGTGGCAGCACTGTGCTGAACATGTTACATGTATTAGCTCATTTAATTCTCACAAGTCCATGAGGAGTTGAGCACAAAGTCACAGCTGATAAATGGTAGAACAGAGACAAAAGTCAAGTGTGTGACTTCAGAGACTGCTCTCAGAAACACCATACTGGAATCACTTGATTTCTGGGAGGCAAACAACTTCATTTCTATCATCTTCAGTGCCTAGCATAGAATTATTCAAATAGTAGGAGATCAACATGTATTTATGGATAATCAACACCACAAAGACCTTAGTCATGCTACATTACTGCTTTGTCTTTGAAATGCTACTCGGCTACTCTAAGCCATGTAGTGAAGGATATATCTCTTTCCTCTGGCTTTTTATTCTTCCCTAAACCTGGTTCCCTATATCAACTCAACTTTAGTTGTTGGAGAGGCTGACTTAGAGCGAATATCATCCATTACAACCTCTAACATTAAAGGAGCCATTCCCCATCTTTTTTTTCCATTAGGTCTGAGTTTTTATCTGTTTTTGTTCACCCAGGTATCCTCAGTGTCTAAAACGGTGCCTGGCGCAGAGCAGGCACTCGGTATTCATGAAATGAAACAGTTTTTCTCCTCTTGTCCCTTCTTGCCTTTTTTTGTCAACATAGTCAAATACTCGGCACACTTAAACTCTTCGTTATAAGGTTGTTCACAGATGACAGAGCATCTTCCCTACTATCAATCTCTCCTTCTGTCCCTTCAACCACATACATGGTTTCGAGTCCCATAATCATGAAGTATCCTTCAAGATCCACTTACAGAAACAGAAATCACTCATTTCTTCTCAGCACAAAGAGATTTAACGTTTAACGTTGCTTAGGCAAAACATCAGCAATTTAAATATAGATCTGACCTTGCACTTGCAATGCTCACACATTTCTTTCACCCTAACCCCAGCTCCATCATACTCTGCCTTTTTTTTAAACTTATTTAATAAACTTGATGTTTTTAAGAATAGTTTTAGGTTCACAGCAAAACTGAGCTATGTCCCATATACCCCCAGCCCCACACATGCATAGCCTCCTCCTTTATCAAATCCTCCACCAGAGTGATACATTTGTTACAATTGATGAACCTACATTGACACGTTATTATTGCCCAAAGTCCATAGCTTTGGGTTTATAATCTTGACGTTATACATTCTATGAGTTTGGATAAATCTGTGGACTGTATTCACTGTTATAGTATCATAGATAGTTTCACTGGCCTAAAAAATCCTCTGTGTTCCACTCATTCATCCCTCCCTCCCCTGTAACTCCTGACAACCACCCACCTTTTTACTGTCTCCATAGTTTTGCTTTTTCCAGAATGTCATGTAGTGGAATCACATAGTATATAGCCTTTTCAGATTGGCTTCTTACACATAGTAATACGCATTGAAGGTTCCTCCATGTCTTTTCATGGCTTAATAGCCAAATTCTTTTTAGCAATGAATAATATTCAATTGTCTGGTTGTATCACGGTTTACTTATCCATTCACCAATTGAAGGACATCTTGGTTGCTTCCAAGTTTTGGCTATAAAAATCTGTGTGTGTGACATTTTTTGTTAGGATATAAGTTTTCAACTCATTAGGATAAATACCAAGGGATACAGTTGCTGGATCATATGATAAGAGTATGTTTAGTTTTGTAACAAAGGGCGAACTGTCTTCCAAAATTGTTGCGCCATTTTATACTCCCACCAGCAATAAATGAGAGTTCCTGTTGCTCCACATCCTTGCCAAAATTTAGTTTTGTCATTGTTCTGGATTTTGTATATTGTAACAGGCAGGTAGTAGAATCTCATTTTAATTTGCATTTTCTTGATAATGTATGGTGTGGAGCATCTTTTCCTTTGCTTATTTGCTATCTGTATATCTTCTTTCATGAGGTGTCTCTTAACGTCTTTGGCCCATTTTTTAAGTGGGTTGTTTGTTTACTTATTGTTGACTTTAAGAGTTCTTTGTATATTTAGGATAACAGTTCTTTATCGGATATGTCTTTTGCAAATATTTTTTCCAGTCTCTGGCTTGTCTTTTCATTCTCTTGACAGTGTCTTTCCCAGAGCAGAAGATTTAATTTTAATAAAGTCTAGCTCATCAATTCTTTCTTTTGTGGATTGTGCCATTGATGTTGTATCTAAAAAGTCATCCCCAAACCCAAGGTCATTTAGATCTTCTCCTATGTTATCTTCTAATATCTGTGTCTAGAATCACTTTTTTGCATGTGAACATCCAATTGTTCCAGGATCATTTGTTGAAAATCATTTGTATTGCCTTCCGTCCGTTATTTAAGATCAGTCAACTACATTTATGTGGGTCTATTTCTGGAGTCTCTTTTCTGGTCCATTAATCTGTTTATCTATTCTTTATCCAATACCACACTGTCTTGATTACTATAGCTTTACAGTAAGTCTTGAAATTAGGTAGTGTCAATCCTCCAACTTTGTTTGTCAGTATTGTGTTGGCTAGTCTGAGTCTTTTGCCTCCCCATATAAACTTCAGAATCAGTTTGTCAATATCTGCAAAATAACTTGCTGGGATTTTGATCAAGATTCCATTGAATCTATAGAAAAAGTTGGGAAGAACTGACATCTTGACAATATTGAGTCTTCCTGTCAATGGACAATAAATATCTCTACCTTTAGTTCTTTTCTGATTTCTTTCATCAGTGTTTTGTAGTTTTCCTCATATAGATCATGCATATATTTTGTTAAATTTATACCAAAGTATTTAATTTTATTGGATGGAGTATAAGTGGTAATGTGTTTTTAATTTCTAATTTCACTTGTTCATTGCTGGTATATAGGAAAGCAATTAACTTTTGTATATTAAATTGTGTCTTGCAACCCCACTATAATCACTTATTAGTTCCACGGGGGGGGGGTTTGTTTTTGTTTTTTTTGGTAGATTCTTTTCTCATTTTATACATAGGTGATCATGTCATCTATGAACAAAAACAGTTTTATTTCTTCCTTCCCAATTTGTATATCTTTTATTTACTTTTCTTGTCTTAGTGCATTAGCTAGGACTTCCAGTGCAATGTTGAAAAGCATTGGTGAGAGGTGACGTCTTTGCCTTGTTCCTGATGTTAATGGGAAAGCTTTGAGTTTCTTATCATTAAATATGATGTTAGCTGCAGATTTTTTGTAGATATTCTTTATCAAGTTGAGGAAGTTCTCTTCTATTCCTAGTTTATTGAGAGTTTTTTATCATGAATGAGTGTGGTTTTGTCAAACGGTTTTTCTGCATTTATTGATAAGATGATGTGATGTTCCTTCTTTAGCTTTTTGATATGGTAGATTATATTAATTGATTTTCAAATATTGCATACCTTGAATAAATCTCATTTGGTCATGATGTATAAATTTTTTACATTGTTGGATTTAATTTGCTAACATTTTTTTGAGGATATTTGCATCTATGTTCATGAAAGCTATTGGTCTATAGTTTTCTTTTCTTGTATGTCTTTGTCAGCTTTGGTTTTAGGCTAATGCTGGGTTCATAGAATAGGTTAGGAAGTATTCCTTCTGCTTCTATCTTCCAAAAGAGACTTAAAGAATTGGTATAATTTCTTCCTTAAATATTTGGTAGAATTCACCAGTGAACCCATCTGGGCCTGGTGCTTTGGTTTGGAAGGTTATTAATTATTAACTGAATTTCTTTCGTAGATACAGGCCTATTTAAATTGTCTATTTCATCTTGTGTGAGTTTTGGCAGATTGTCTCTTTCAAAGAATTGATCCCTTTTATATAGACTATCAAATTTGTGGGCATAGAGTTGTGATCATATTCCTTTAATATACTTTTAATGTTCAAAGGATCTGCAGTGATAACCCCTCTTTCATGTCTGATATTAGTAATTTATGTCCTCTTTCCTTTTTTCTTAGTTAGCCTGGCTAGAGGCTCATCAATCTTACTGATCTTTTCAGAGAACCAGCTTTTGGTTTCATTGATTTTTCTCTATTGATTATTGCTCTAATTCTTATTATTCCATTCTTCTGCTTATTTTGGATTTAATTTATTCTCCTTTTTCTAGTTTCCTAAGATGGACACTTTGATGATTGATTTGAAGTCTGTCTTCCTTTCTAATGTATACATTCAATGCTATAAATTTCCCTCTAATTGCTACTTTTGCTGCAACCTACAGATTTGATAAGTTGTGTTTTCATTTTTATTGAGTTCAAAATATATTTTACCCTCTCTTGAGATTTCTTCTTTGACCCGTGTATTATTTAGCAATGTGTTGTGTAATCTCCAAGTCTTTTGGCATTTTTAAGCTATCTTTCTGTTGTTGATCTCTAGTTTAATCCCATTGTTGAATGAAAGCAGACATCATATAAATTCTATCTTTTAAATTTCTTAGGTTGTTTTATGGCCCAGAACATGGTCTAACAGTGAGTATTCCATGTGATCTTGAGAAGAATCTATATTCTGCTGCCATTAGATGAAGTAGTATATAGACGTCTATTACATCCAGTTGATTGATGGTGCTGTTGAGTTTAACTACATTCTTACTGCTTTTTTGCCAGCTGGATCTCTTCATTTCTGATAGAAGAGTGCTGAAGATCTCAACTGTAATAGTAGATTCATTTATTTCTTTTTGCAGTTCTATCAATGTTTGCCTCACATAGTTTGATGTTCTGTTAGGCACTTATACAATGAGAATTGTTATGTCTTCTAGGAGGATTGACTTCTTTATCATTATGTATTATCTATTATTGCTTATAACTTTCTTGCTCTGAAGTCAACTCTGTCTGAAATTAGTATATCTACTCTCACTTTCTTTTATTAGTGCTAGCATGGTATATCTTTCTCAATCCATTTGTTTTTAATCAGTATGTCTTTATATTTAAAGTATAGGCAACGTATAGTTGGGTCTTTTTTTTTGATCCATTCTGACAATCTCTGTCTTTTAGTTGGTGCATTTAGACCATTGACATTCAAAGTAATTATTGATATAGTTGTGTTAATATCTACTATATTTGTTAGTGTTTTCTATTTGTTGCCTTTGTTCTTTGTTCCTATTTTTGTCTTCTATTCTTTTTATGCCTTTTGTGGTTTTAATTGAGCATTTTATATGATTCCATGTTCTCTTCTTTCTTAGCATATCAGTTACACTTCTTTAAACATTTTTTTTAGTGGCTGCTATAGAGTTTACAATATACATTTACAACTAATTCAAATATACTTTCAAACAAAACTATACTGCTTCATGGGTCATGCAACTATCTTATCATAACAAAATAATCCTAATTCTTCCCTTTAACCTTTTTTATTATTGCTGTCATTCATTTCACTCGTCTATAAGAATATATATATATATATACACACACACATACATTTATAGATATGCTGTATATATTTGAATACATGGTTGCAATTTTTATTTATGTATACATATATATTTGAATACGTTGTCGCTATATTTATTTTGAAGAAACTATTATCTGTTAGATCAATTAAGAATAACAAAAACAAATGTTTTTATCTTATCTTCATTTATTTTTTCTTTGATTCTCTTCTTTACTTTATGGAGATCCAAGTTTCTGGACTATATTATTTTCCTTCTCTCTAAAGAACTTCTTCAAACATTTCTTGCAAGGCAGGTCTGCTGGCAACAAATTCCCTCAAATTTTGTTTTCCTAAGGAAGTCTTTATTTCTCCTTCACTTTTGAAAGATAATTCTTGGGGTGCAGAATTCTAGGTTGGTGGGTTTTTTCCTCTCTCAACACTTTAAATACTTCACTCCACTCATCTTCCTTACATGGTTTCTGAGGAGAAGTCAGAAGTAATACTTAGCTTTGTTCCCCTACAGGTAAGGTGCTTTTTCCTCTGGCTTTTTTCAGTATCTTTGATTTTCCGTAGTTTGAAAATAAAACGCCCAGGTTTAATATTTTTAACATTTATCCTGCTTGGTGTTTTCTCAGCTTCCTGGGTCTGTGATTTGGTGCTTGACATTAGTTCGGGAAAATTCTCAGTCATTATTGTTCAAATATTTTTTCTGTTTCTGTCTGGTATTCCTATTACCCATGTATTAGACCTTTTGTAGTTTTCCTGCTGTTCTTGGTATTCTGTTCTGTTTTTCTAGTCTTTTCTATGTTTGTTTTTCAGTTTTGGAGTTTACTATTTAGATATTCTCTAGTTCAGAGATTCTTTCCTCAGCCATGTCCAATATGCTAATAAGACCGTCAAAGGCATTCTTCATTTCTATTACAGTGTTTTTGATCTGTAGCATTTCTTTGTGGTTCTCTCTTAGAATTTCCTTCTCTCTGTTATGTTGCCCATCTGATTTTGCATACTGTCTTTTTTATCCATGAGGGCTCTTAGCATTTAATCATAGTGGTTTTAAACTCTGGATCTGATAACTCCAACATCCCTGACATAGCTGAGTCTAGTTCTGATGCTTACTCTGCCTCTTCAAACTATTGTTTTGGCCTTTTTGTAATTTTTTCTTGATAGCTGGACATGATGAATGAGATAAAAGAAAGTGCTGTAAATAAGCCTTTAAAAACGTGGTGGTGAGGTATAGGGAGGGCAAGCATTCTACACTCCTATGATTCAGTCTCAGTCTTTTAGTGAGCATACGTCCCTGGATTGTGAACTTCACAAATGCATCTCGGTACCCTCTCATTAGGTGGGATCAGTAACAAAAGTGAGCTGGAGTTGTGTATTTCTCTTCTCTTTCATTGAAGGTTGGAGGGGGCTGGCGCTGGTTATTTCCTTTTCTCCATGTAGAAGGCTAGAGCCAGCTCGAGGTAGGTATTTCTCTTCCCCAGGTCACTTAGGATCTGATAAAACTCTAGCTGGTTAGCCTGTGGTTAGTTTCTGCTGCGGTCAGGCTTCATTAAGAACAGAATGCTCTGGTGTATTTCAAAATGGCTGTTTCCCTCTCCCCCTCCGAGAAGCATAAGGGGATTTTTTTCTGGTATTTACTGTGAGAACTTGGTCAAGCTCCAGGAGGTAAAACTCACAAAATGTGAGGACCTCCCTATGAGTGGGTCACCCTGGAGATTTTATCTCTTAGACTTTCCACTCTGAGCCTCCAATAATTCTTCAATTAGAATTAAGGTTTTGCTACCCCACACTGGTTTCTGTGGAGATTTCAGCTCATGAGTTTCTGCTCTGGTAAGTTGTGATTCTCTGTATCCCTCTATTTGATCTCTCTAAGTTTAGGGCAGTGGTTTGTCCCCACATCTTTCATGGTTCTAGGAACAGTTGTTGCTTTTACAGTTTGTTCAGCTTTTTACATTTTGTTAGGATGGAGTGGTGACTTCCAAGCTTCTTACCTGCCAGATTGGAAACCTGATGTCACTAAATCCTGCCTTTTTAAAAACATTTGATATTTTTTTCACTAAGGACCTTTTTTGCATTGATTTTGATTTTTAAAAATAACACATTAAAATATTTATCATAATCTTAATTTTTTTGCCCCCACCCCTAAATTTTGTACCTGAAATGAGTGCCTAGCTCACGTCAATGACCCTGAAAAATATAGGAAGACATTATTTTCCACCTTGATGTTTTCCCTTTGCTTCTGCCAGTGTCTGTGGGAACTTGCACTCTGGAATGCTTGAGGAATTGAGGTGTTATTTCAATGTCAGGGATTAGGTAACAGGACCCTGAGCTGTAGTCACAGGAGAACATATTTACTTACAATTCTTCCTTGTTCCTAGAGTGTAACCCCCTGAGCCCTCTAGTCCTCCAGTGCCTTTCCTCCCAGCAAAAGCTGCATTTAGTCACTCACACTTCTGGGCTTCTCCCCTCTTCCAGATCATAGAAGAGAAATTATTGACTGTCTCATTAACTTTTTTTTTCTTTCAAATTTACTACTTGTCCTCAATGAAAGGTTTGGTCTGAATGACCTAATTCGATATTAATGGTAATGAAAGTCCTGGATCATCTTATAAAACCTAAATTACTTGCCTTTAGATATCTAAGATATTTACATTCCCCAAATAATCATATAATTCTACCATTCTTTTGTTGTGCAGACAGGTAATAGATAAGACTATTTTATTTACGAAGAAAAAGATTTGCCTCAAAAAAAGTGCTTAAAGGTTATTTAGTTGCACCTTTGAGTTCAAAACATCAGGAAGCTTAAAAATCATAGCATGCATCATTGTGGAATATTTGCTCATGAAAGAGATTCTACTTTTGTAATGGTTTTATTCCTTACATAAAGACTTTTTGGAAATCATCTATCACTTTCTTTCTTTACCTATTTAGTAGGAAGGACATTCAGTGGTCCTTAAATCTTTCTGGATTCAAAGAATACTTTGAGAATCTAAGGAAAGCTATAAAATCTCTCCACAGAAATATTTACATATGCTTGAATATTTGCATATAGAAATTCAATGAATTTCTTATACCACAGGCATACATAACTATAATAATATTATACAGGTACAATTATTTGAACATTATTTGGTGCTCAGCAACTAATATAGGTTTATTTGATATTAGTAATACCAATAAAATACCCATGTGTTTTTGGCCAGCTCTACCATAGCCTGGAGTGTTCCATTTATTCTGTGGATTATGATAATAACAGAGAAAAGGATGCAATAGAATCAGAACGATGGAAGAAAACTGCAAAAGAACTTTATATTAAGCAGTAAATAAGAATTACAGAAGAAGAAGGCAGGGGAGGGGCGGGGAGGAGCGAAGAAGAGATGGCCATACCTGGGAAGACAGGATGTGCTGGTAACCAACTCTGGAACTAAGCATTTCAAAACAGTCTTAGTAAATACTGGCTAAAGACTATGCCTATTCTATTGATATAATTACACTGTCCAGCAACTGAGAGATGTGCAATACATCTGTAAGAAAATTCCCCAAAGGAGAATTGGAGTGAGTGTGCCAATCAATATCTGTCTAAAGGAATGGGAACTGGAAGCTGACGGTAGAGGGAAAAAAACAAGACAACCTGAGGGAATTTATAGACACCTGATCCAACGAGAAGGAAAAAAAGGAGTGGGAATCTTCTCTTTGGAGCTAAAATTTTGGATTAAGGCCTATGGGTTAAAACTAATTGACACATGCAAAAGTGTGTCGCAAACTATAAGAAACAGGGAAGGCTCCATCTCCACAGTTACCTTATGATTCTTTCAGAATTCCTAGGCCGCACAAGCAGCTGTGAACGCAACTCATACAGTATAAGAAATTAAACCATTGGGGTAGGGGTGGGAGGCATTGACCTTTAAAAATAATCAGTATCGGTGATTTCAATTCAGTTTTACATTACTCTTTTAACAGTACATGGATCATTATACAAATTCATAAAAAGCTGGGAAATTCTATTCCTGGGAGGTTCATATGTAGTTGGTATAACAACTACTTTGAGCCTAAAGGATTAAAGTAATTCAAAGTCTATTGATCCCTCCTGAGCTACGCAACGCTTTGTCTGGTTTACCCCAGAACCACCAGAGCTTTCTTGATGCTTGCAGAATATGCAATGGTAGTTGAATTTAGTGCCTCACCTTTTTTTGTGTGTCAAGATTTCATAGGATGTTGAAATTAAAAGATTGCCATCAATATTTACTATTTATGTTGTAATTCTACAGTATGACCATTTTCAGTCAGAGATTAGTAACTCCATTAGAAGTAATCCTCCCTCATTCCCTCCTCTGCTCACCTCCACCCCATGAACCACATAGCTTCAAAGAAAAAGGGAAAAATGACTCAAAGCAAGAATAAATCTCTCAACAGGTATAAGAGATGTGCAAAATAAATCATTTTATGAACATCAGAGCTGTGTGTCCTTAACTCAGGTGTGAAGATGTTCTTTTATTTTTTAATAAAAACTGATTGTCTGGGTACATAAGATTTGATTAGCTTATAATTCAAAATGAGAAGTAGAATGCCTTTTTTTCATATATGTTTCTACATCAAAAACAAATATGCGTTTCTGTCAGTACTCATTGGAATTCTGTAATTTTTGCTTTCTGAGCCTATGGCTATGCTCTTACTTATTTAACTTTCCAGAAAAATAAAAGATCACTCTTATTGGATACTTCTAATTCCTTTTGAACTGTTGCATATTGTGCAAAAACTATCATATACCTCTGCTCATACCCTGAGGAAGGAGAATATTATTGATATATCAAGCTGTTAGAGACCTTTTAACTGGGGACTTCAGAATAGAAGGCTTTGATAAAATGTCAGAAAATGGTATGATTTAGCCAAATCTTGTTTTAATAGGTTTTTTTATTATTTGGGTGTGATAAGGCCAACAGATCAGGAAACAACCTCCATTGAAAAGATAGTTTGTTAAACTCTCGGATCCTAAGTGAAGGGAAACAAACACATCACACTGCAGGAGGCCACACTGGGAATCACCTGAGGTCAATCCTGACAGAGAGGGGGGATCTGTTGGCAAAAGCCTTTATTTGCAGTTTCAAGGAACAGCCAAGGCAGGGTAAGCAGGCTTAGAATTGGCCAGCTTGAATAATTTCAGTGGCTCTGGGGCGTAGGGGCTGTCTATAGCTGCCTGGTACTGGCTATGGGGTGATTAAGGTTGGTGGACAGTTGTCCAGGGTATAAGAGCCCAATAGAGGGGATAGTTGGGAGTATGGACTTAATTGGCTGGTCAAGAAGGGAAACTGGGCAGCCTCTAGCCAGGATCTCAAAACTGGGTCAAGACAGCATTTTAAAAACCATGTTACCATTGTTTCCTTGATATCTTGACACCAGTTTAGCTCAATTATTTGGGTATTTGAGTGACTTGGATAGTAGTGGAGATCTTTAAAGAGTAGGACATAAGTTGCCCTAAACAGCATAGAAAACATATTATGAGAATAAAAGGAGGAACACAATAGAAGTATAAGGAGTCCTTATAGGCTGGCTCATAACTGAGTTTTCATTTGTATGGCATTAGCCAAGAAAATAGATCTGAAATTTCTGGAGTCTCTAATAATATCTTGGTGGTATTGTAATATGTGTTACAAGTATGAGTTATATATATTTCTGGATAATATTTTGGTGTATTCGCCGTCAAGGTGGCAGGTCCAGCAGTTCTGTTTGTTGGAGAGTACAAACTGATAGTTTAGTAAAGTGTATGATATTTGTGGGTAACCAGGGGTGAGGGATGGTTGTAGTTGTGGTTGTCATGGTTAGAGACCCAGGACAGAAGGCCATGGTGGAAGGCTGAAGGGGATAGTAGGAGAAAGCACTGGGGAGTGGGTGGTCCTTTCCTCAGGGGGTCAAGGAGTTGACTGATATGAGGCAGTTACCTTTTGGAGAAAATAATAATCTCCATTAATATTTAGAATGAGACAGATTGTAGTACCCTCTACCAGACTTCCCCTTAGGCATGGGAGTGTAGGGGTGTATGTGTTGGCAAGAGAAAGGGGTATACCAGGAACATGGGTTAAACAGAGAGCTCAGAAAATGTAATAAAATTCCTAATATGGAGAAAGAAAACCAATAAATGTTTCATGTCCAATTTGTCAGCACTTTAGGAGGGGCAGCCTGTGTCAGTGGGGCAGACGTTTTAGTGTCTGGGGTGAAGTTATTGCAGGGGGATGTCATCTCTGGTGGTGAGCTCCTGGGCCAGGGTGATATCATCTGGGATGTGGGACTGGAGATCCTTTTTATGAGGATACCCACTGAAGTTGATGTGTGTCTTGTGTTTGTGTCTTTATGGTATTATAACAAGACAGAGCCACTTTTGTAACTTGAAGGCAACATTGTGTCTGGGAGTTTGATTTGTAAATATCTTTTAAAGTCAAGAGGCATCTGGGGGCTCCGCTAGCAGAGGCGATGTTGCCATCGCCATGCTGTTGTGATGGATCAAAGCTTCACAACGGGACCGGCACAGTTAAAGCCCCCATTAAGGATGGCCAAGTCTAAGTTTCCAGTAGTTTAAGGTTTTGCACAGATGGGTGATAAGAAGGGTTCTGTTGTCAATAGGTTTTAAATCATACGGTCTGATTTGGGTGTATGTTGTTAATAGCGTGTTAGCTCATTTTTTAAAAATCCAGACGCTAATGTTTGGGATCTCCTCAAAGAAGAGATTAACATTCAGGCCATATGCCCTACACATTCACACAGCGCTTTCAATGAGCTTTTAGGGTGTTACTCAAATTATCATGAAGAGAAAGGTGAAAACAATAAAAAAGCGGGGTGCTCGGAGGAAACAGATAGATGTAGCAGAAAAAAAACTTCCCCAAACAACAAAATCTGTAATTAATCTTCTTTATTTTGAGATAAGGGAAAGTATTACATGCAAAATAAGAGAACAGAATACTATGAAAAAGTAAAAGAAAACTCTTAGAAATAAAAACATAAACAAAAGCTTTTAAAAATTTTTTTGAACATTCTTGAAATGTTATAGATATGGAGAATAGATTAGTGGTTGCCAGGGGCTAGGGATAAAGGAGAGGAGAGGAAAGCATGACCATATAGCGGTAGCAGGTGGCGTATCTTGCTACCGCTAACTATCAAGAACAGTTCTGAATGTGGTTACATGAATCTACACATGAGATAAAATCGCTTAGAAGTGCACACATACACAAATATATACATGTAAAACTTGTGAAATCTGAATAAGGTCCATGGATTATACCAATGTCAATTTCCTGCTTTTGATATTGTGCTATAGTTATGTAAGATGTTACCAAGCAAAATGAATGTCAGTTATTAACTCCAGGTAAAAACAAGTGGAACAAGAAAGGTAAGTTAGACTAATTGGTTCAAAAGTGAACAGTGTTTATATAGTTATCATACATTAAATAATATTACATTAAAATTTGTGATATAGCTATATTGGAAAAAATGAGTAGAGGGTAAGTACAGGGATTGTTTTTAAAAAGCTAACTCTTTAACCACTAAAAAAGGAAGTCAATAAGTAATGCATAAAATTTATAAACCAAGAAATAACCTTATAAGCATATTCCTTTAAAATGTAGAACTAAATATCAGAAGGAACATTTATGAGTTGAAAGATGGATTGGTCCAGGAAACTATTTTTCACTAGAATCTATTTGATCATTTTGACTGTGAACATGTATCACTCTGGCAAAAATAAAATTTAATAAAAAATAGTATGTAATATATTAAAGAATTTATGAAACAAAGATTTTTTATCATGTTATTTTAAAAAATAATAAGACAATTTGCATCCCTTCAAAACAAAATTGTACCAAATGTGAATAAAATGTAATTTTTCGCTCACCTAACCATTTTTATACCCACGACATGTTCATTGTTACCTGGTTATTGTTTGGAATCATCTCAGAGTACGTTAGCAGTTCTATATTTTCTGTAAGCAATATGCTGGATTTTGACATGGCAATTTTCCAGATTAGCAGCCGACATACTGGATTATAAACCCCTGATGGATAGCAACAATATCTTACTTATCTTGTAAATTCAGCACCAAAACTTTTTCTCAGCACAGTATGTTTGTTTAATTGAACTGGAAAACAAACGAGATAAATTTAGAAGACTTAATGAAAACTGTTTTCATTTCGTAAGGAACCATGAGATCAGATGCGTTCAGTTTACCTTACATGAGTAAAAGAAGACATATAAAAGAATATGAAAGTAAACCAAGGATGTGTATTGTATTAGTCTGCTCAGGCTGCCATAACACAGTCCCACAGACTGGTTTAAACAGTAGAAATTTATTTTCTCACAGTTCTGGAGGCTAGAAGTGCAAGACCAAGGTGTTGTCAGGGTTGGTTTCTGGTGAGGCCTCTCTTCCTGGCTTGTAGACAGCTGCCTTCTCACTGTGTCCTCACACAGTCTTTCATCTATGTGTTTGCATGGAGAGAGAGCTCTCTGGTATCTCATCCTCTTATAAGACCACCAGTCCTACTGGATTAGAGCCCCACCCTTATGACCTAATTTAACCTTAATTCCCTCCTTATAGGCCCCATCTCCAAATGCAGTCATATTGGGGGTTAGAGCTGCAACATATGAATTTGGGAGTGGGGAGAACAATTCTGTCCATAACATGTATGTTGATGCATTTTCAGATGGACTATTTTTTCATTATTAAGACATTGAAACCAACATTTTCACTGTACCAGGTAAATCAGAGAGACTAGAAATTGACAAAGAGCTGATATATATTCCCTAAAGGAGATTTGAAAGAAAACGTTAATGAATTGTAAAGAGAAAATTGTTTTGCTTCTGGTCAGAATTTTTTAGTGTTAGTCTTTGCCATTTGAGGTGCCAAACTTAAACTTTTAAGAGATGGATTATCACTTAGGAAGACAAGAAAAAGAGTTGTAAAAGATTTTCTAATAAGACTCTGTTCGCAATCATTTACCTGCTTGCTGCCTTAGGCACCCAAAGCCATTGAATGTATTGTTTGGGACTTTAATAAGGTTACCATCTTGTTGACGAGAGTGGGTTGAAATACCTTTATTCATGAAATTGTTAAACAATATCAAACAAAAAGCAAATGTATGATATAATAGTAGACAATTTATAATACTTAGAAAAATTTAAAGCAAAATAAAATATCAATTTCAGGAAGCAGTTAAGTTGGAAAAAGCTTGATGGAGATAATAAAACTTGCCTTTGACAAGCAATGAGAATAGAAGGAAGAGAGTAGATGGGGAGATAGCTCCCCGTTTTTTTCTGCTTGAAGCTGAGTTTTTGTAGGGATGTAGCAGACAGTGAGGTCAGATAGGTAGAGTAAGAGACCAGCCTTATGTTCTAGACTACTCAGATTTCCAGGAAAACTGCTCAGAACAACAAGTCTTTGGGTCACTAGTGCGTCACAGGGAGGATGAAGAAAACCATTCCGGGTCCGTATACTGACTCCCAGGCATCCGTGCAGCTGGCAGACTATTCACTGAGTGCCTGCTGTGCCCTTCCCTGACCTGTGCCCGGATCCACTTTTTAAATAATGCTCTTCTGCTTGAACGTGTTATTGTAGCTTAGATGCCTAGATATTGAAGATAATGTGTAATTCTCAGCCTCAGCTTAAGCTGCAAACCAGTTGCTGGGTGCCGTCCAGAGCTCTGTCATTTAGAGAGCTTGGACTGCTTTCCACCCTGTCCAGCTCTTCATCTTTGGCACCATCTATGCAAACACAAAATACAGGTCAGATCAGAAAGAGACTTAATGATGAAATATTCTTCCTTAAAGGAAACCGGAGAACATCTGCATTGACTTCTTTGTTTTGTAAACAAGTTAACTCAATCTGAGAGGTGTAGGAGCCTGTCCAAAGTCATACAGCTTGATGGTGGGGACCAAGCAGAGACTGGAACCCAAATCTCTGAATTCCTAATCTAGCCTTTCTTTTTAAATCCAAACTTTTATTAACCAGTATGGTAGGGCTAGAGTGGCTTGGTATCCACTGCGTGATTTTGCAAGTGCATGTGCTGCTGTAAATAAACCACTTGATACTTTGTTTCAGACTTGAAAAGCTGTTCAAATAAGATAAGAAAACAGAGTTAGTGAATTTACCTAACTACAACTGAATCTGACTGAGAATAAAAAACCAATTTTTTGTCACAGCCATAGTTTATAAACAGCTAGGGAAATGATCCCAAGCCTTCACTGTCTCTAGTGCCCAGAGGAGAAGTATTGTGGAATACTGACTGGCTACACATTTTACAGTGGTACTATTCAGTCTATAAAACTAGTCATTATCTTCCCATCCCAACAATTTGTTTCATCCTCCTAAATTAATTACAGATGCAGATTAATCAGCTAGCATTGCCAGGTCCCTGCAGAGAAAAAATTTTGTGAACTGTGTTTTAGTTGTAGAACATAAAGCTTCAGATATAGATAGATCTAGACTGAATTCTGTTGTTAATAAATGAGAGGCATTCCAGGATCATGTCTGATAGTGACAGATTCCAGTAACATCTAAGAAGGAATTTATTTTCTCTAATCAACTCTTAAGCATGCATAACCTTCCACTTAAACTCTAATAATTCAATCTAAAGCCTCTAGTCCTTTTCAGGAATAAGCTTTGGGCATTAGAAACATTAACCAAATTTGTCTTCCTTTCTACAGATATGAACAATTTAGGGTAGAAGGAGAATAATACTATTATTGCAATTTTTAATAAAAATCTATATGTGAAGTGGAATTCTGGTTCTCCTTTGGGTAAGCCAGTCTCAGCATCTAGCCTGCCATCTGCTCACTCACCTAAATGTGGAATTAAGTTTATTTAGGCAGAAATGCTTTTAAGTACAATCTACCTGAAAATATCTGAGTGTATACACAGATATAAAGTTTACAAATTCAGTATGCAGTTCAGGTGTGCACATTGGAAAAAATTGTTCTTGAATTTTTGAAGTCTATTTTCCAACCGCTTGTGTGTTGTAGGTCTTATCATCCTTAGCCAGATGCTAATTTTCCAGATCAGTGGTCCTGAGGTCAACGCCGGAAATACAAGTAGACCCAGTCTTCAATTTCTTTTTTGTAATTTCCGATAGAGTTTCTCAAAGAATGTCAAATATTACATTAAATGTTGCATTTGTGCCAGTTAATGTGTACTTAAGCTCCTTCCTATGCTCAGTGCCTAACTCTTTTCAAGTTGGGAAACTGGCAACGAGGAACACAAGGAAAAAAAGTCTCTTCATTGACCGTCTGCCAGAGTTGAACATTGAAGTTGAAAGTTGAAGGCATACTAACTTTCTTTATGTCAGATATTTAAAAAGTTGCTGATGAGTCAAATGAAAAGAGTATAATGAAACTTGGTCTTCTCAAAAACTTTAGCGAAAAAAAGATACATATATATTCAAAGTTTGTGTCTACTGCTACATATTGAGCACTAGAAGGTCTGCTCTTCTGACACTAGAAATTTTTTCTGAATATAATTTTTATTAAGGCTAATGTAGATAACAGACAGCAAAATCAGTAGGAAAATGTACAAAATTTGGGAACTCTGGCAGATTCATGTAAGTGTAGATATGTGTAATTTTCTAAAGAAAGATTATTCTCTAAGAAAGAAGAGCTTAAATTGAGTATGACCTTCGGAAAGCATCATATCCAATTCTTCCATTTTTAAAGCCGTTGGGATTCAGACTAAGGGAAAGTACGCCCTGACTGACATGAGGATAAAGTAGGCTTGATAGATTCATTGTTTTCCATATAAATACTCCATGGATTTGAAATTGAGAACTCTTCTAAACTTCACTCATTCATTTGGCATCTAATTTAGATAAATTTCAGAACTATAAGGTTGTTTTAAATAATACTCTGTATAAAATATATGTTTAATCTGATTCTTATTTGGTCCCACTTAGCGAAAATGCACACACATACAGATATACATAAACTCAAACATACACAAAAAATTTTAAATGGAAGTCTACTTTTAGTTGCTTATGCAGGAAAAAATAATAATTTCTTATATCCTGTTTAACATAAAGTGGGCATCACTCTTAGGTTTTTTAAATTGCCTAACCCATTCATGATTGTTAAAATCAGTTTGGAGACATGTGCAGTGAGTCTAATCTTTCAATAATCATATATACATATGACATATATATATTTCTTTAAATGATGGTTTTACTGATTTACAAGTATTAGAATAATCACTGGTATAAGAAGCCAGAGGAGACCCTGAGAGAGCAGGAACCATGGACTTCTGACTCCTGCAGTAAGAAGTCATATCCATTTACTTCACTGAGTCTTACAAATAGTGGCATTTCTATCACAGTCATGATGTAAAAAGTTGGAAAGCATTTCTCTTCAACAGCTTTTGCCATGTCCAAACTTTCCACCACATAGCCAACACCAGCCCCATCTCAGCCTTGCGTCATCAGGAGGCTCCTCCCCTTACCTTGCTCTGTGCGATATGGGTACTACCACCTTAAGCCCCGTTAGCTTTTTCCTTTAGAGAAAGCTAAATCTGATGCAAGGCTTTACGTGAAGCCACTTTTCAGAAATTTAGTCACTCAACTCAAAAAGTTTAAAAAAATGGGTACTAATAGATAAAGTTCATATGGGGTTTATAAAGTCACTAGTGCTTCATAATTAAGCAGAGACTAAACATGGCAATAGGTGTTTTATTTTAGTTTTCCCTGAATCAATCTAGTACATTCAGCCTAAGGAGGCGTAAGGCGGAACCTACAACATTAACTAAATCCTTGTTGAGTGAATAAATAGACTGCTGTTCGAATGGGGACACTTCATGCATATCCTGGCCCGTATTTTGTAGAGCACACTCAGCATTTTAATGAAGGCATGAAAGCTGCACGCGCACATTAATAAGCCGCGTAGATAAGATGACAATATAGTCCACAGTCTGCATGTATGACCAGTTCAAGTTCAAATTGTGATTCCTGTATTCTATCTGATGTTTGGAGTTCAAAAGAGGAATTCTAAAAAGAAATTTTAACCAGGGTGTATATCTTTTCCTTCATCAAAAATTTTACGAAATTAAATGTATAGAGTTGTATAAAACAAACCTGGCATTCCTGTGGCAGGAAATGTAAAAAAATAAGAGAAATCCTAGGTGGTCCAAATTTTATTAAAATATGAAGACCAGGCTGATTTTAAAATTTTGCTGTGTGGAGAGCACACCTTGATTTTTTGATCCATAGGTCAATGGATCACTTTAGAGACATTGTCTTGATTTGTGCTGTGTATAGTCTTAGTTCTGATGGATTCCAGGATCTCTCTCACATTTCACTCCTCTTTTAAATGGTGAGTTTGGCTCTCTAGCATTCTATCTCGTATCTTGAGAGTCTGTGGATGAAATTGACATCTCTGCTACCTTATCTCACAACAAATATATTATTGAAAAGTAAATGAAGTGTTTTCACTCTTATTCTCATCAATGTATATGCATTGTTAATGGAATGAACTAAGTTCATTGAGTTTGATAACTGCCGTTGCAATGAGATGAATTTAATGACCAAAAATGTGTCAACCTTAGGTCACATTAATCTTATCATTTACCTAAGAAAAGTATTTTAATATATTACTTTTACTTTCTAAAGTTGAGATATTTTTATGGTTTACTAGTCCTAATGTCAGTCGAAAAAGCCATTGTTTTTAACAAATTTTTGTTTAATGTAAATAAAGAAAACACTATATAGTCATTCTTCCCTTTGAAAAAGACCAGCAGGTCAATGAATTCTGATTTCTGTCTTGTATAAATGAAAGATTAGATTTTGGAGATGATTTATTACATAGGGTACCTGGTAGTGTTTAGGACCCAAAGGATTATTTTATATATTTTTAAAATGTCTCCAGCTGCTAACAGAAATGGAAAGCTCAAGAGGGAATTAAAATTCATAAATCTCTTCAACCTTCCATAGACTCTGAGTTTATATATTTTCTGGTCTCATTTGGGTAGCTGACCTTTTCTAATGGCGTGAAATCCACAAGGATGTATCTACATGTTAAATTCAGACAAGAATTTAAAGCACTGCCTGACAATGAACTAAGTGCAGATTTTGTAATTTTTTTGTGTGACATGATGTAATATGATCCACGTACTTGTCAATGTCTACATCTTTTACATTTATTTAAAAATGAATCATTCAAAAACATAAATAGAAGTGTGACTGCTTACATTGTTGGTACTATGTTATCATTCTCTAATTTTATTATTTATGAGCTACTAACCACAATTATCTCTTCTCAAACATGTGTTATGCCTGTTCAAGTTCCTCCTTAATATTTCACCTAACAAATATGTGCATATTTTAAAGCAAAATCTGTTGAAACAACTGAAATATTTATATTTGAAAATGAAAAGCAACGGCAATAATTCCTTCCTAGATTCGGTTTTCTTTTGTGATAATGCTTATCACTGTTTATTGGAATTCACCTGAAAAATACAGTGACTAAAAAAGAAAAAGACTACAGATTTTCAGTGTTGAAATGGAAATGAAATGTGTTAAGATTTAAAAAGACAATGGAGAAATTTAAGGTCATCTAGAAATGATTTTCTGGAATTATCCAGAATGATTAGGTAAAGTATCATGACTTCATTGAATTGATCCTCTTCTTTCTTTGGATTAGAAAAGAGTTTCTCTGCAGTTTGACACCCAATATTTATGGATTTAAAACATACACACACAGACACAGACTCAAGAGACTTACATCACTTCCAAACTTCATGTTTCAAGATATTTCTGCACCAACTGAATTCTTTTTAATTAATTATATTTTGATCATAGCACTTTCAAATTTTATATTTGAACTTCAAAGTAATTGTAAGCAAAATGAGATGATGAAAGTATTAGAAATACATAACGTTCCCTCAAATGTTAGAAAGCTGGAATAGTTTAGATTTGAAGAAAAAATGCTGTGATAAGACAATAAATGAAGCAGGAGAAAGGTATGCACACGCAGTGGATGCCAGCAGATGAAGAGAGAGCTCTCAGTTCAGCTTTTGAGTCATTTGCCAAAGTTATAATAATGAGAATCTATATAATGAGTTCTGAGTTTCCTCAGAACTCACCTGGGGGTCTGGCTATGCATATAACTTAAAATGACAAGGAGACATGAGTCATCCCATAATTGTTTTGCTTTTCTATAGCAATGCAGCTGCTAATATGAATATTTTAGGACCCACAACACTGTTCCTTTATGCCACAAGATGGTAGTTTAGAATTTTGAAGGGAGACCGTGGGGCTAATGAATTATCTCAATGGTTGCATCAAAATTACCCTTCCCTTTATCCAAAATAGTCTAAGACTTTATTGCTTTTATAAAGAATTTGATACAAACATAAAGATTATATATTGTTTTTCTTTTGTCTCCCTCAAATTGTATGACATATGAAATGTTTAAAAAGTTGCTGGTTGAGTGGAAGACTGAATAAGTAATCATAGATGAAGAAGATAATTTCTTTTTAAATAAAAGTACCAAGACAAACAATTCAGACATATTATGCTTTCAAATTTCTTAGGTTTTAGCTGTTGGAGAATAATAATTTCTATGTCTCCTTCCTAAACCTCTGATATTAAATGAGACAAAGATATTTTCATCTCCTCTTCTATTAAAGAAATAAAATCTAAGTTAATAAAATCCAATTTACATTGCATTTTGGAATAATCAAATCCAGTTAATTGTGCCTTCTTAATATCTTTTGAATATGATCATTTCTCTCCACTTCACTGCTACCATTATCCCTCACCTAGATTACTTAAATTGTGTGATAGCCGGTTTTCACATACTGTAGCCATGATGATCTTTTTTGGATCATTCTTATATAATTAGTTTAGTTACACAAGAAATCATTTTTTGAAAAAAATCAGTAAATACAGAGACGCAAAAGTTATTAAATTAAATTTAAATCAACTCGGATTCCACCCCAAGATATAATAGAATGCTTTGGCATATATACATCCAGACCTTCTCCCATTTAATGTAATTATAAAGGTACCCTCACCACTTTCTAAAATATAAAATCCTATTTTCTATTTTGGGCAGCCACCTGCTTTTTTCATTAAGAAATATTTCATAAACACCTTTCTTTATCACTAAATACAAATTTAAATAATCATTTTAAAGGATAATTAGTAATTAAATATCTGATTATACCATACATTATTTAAAGAACAATTATTGCAGAAAGCTTTAGTTATGATTATAAAAGATATAGAGGAAACTTTCTTGTATTTACATTTCAATGTGTTTTTTCCAATTACTTTTTATGTTAAATACCTAAAATTGGGTTAAAAAAAGAAAGAACCAGGGGCCAGCCGAGTGGCATAATGGTTAAGTTCACGTGCTCTGTTTCGGTGTCCTGGGGTTCGCACATTTGCATGCCGGGTGCAGACCTACACACCACTCATCAAGCCATGCTGCGGCAGTGACCCACATACAAAATAGAGGAAGATGGGCACATATGTTAGCTCAGGGCTAATCTTCCTCAAGCGAAAAAGAGGAAGATTGGCAACAGATGTTAGTCTAGGGCCAATCTTCCTCACCACAAAAAAAAAAAAAAGATAACATGGAAATATTGTAAACAAGTTGTGCCACATACTCAACAACTTCAGTGCAATGGACAAATTTCTTGAAAGACACAAATTATCAAAGCAAAATAATTTGTGTCTTTTCTCTTTTTTCCTGATAAGTGTGTCTAATATGCTCTGTGCTTATTCCATGATTATTACTCTATTTTTGTGTGGTTATTATTCCACTTTCTAGGTTAACAGCTTAGTCAGTTGATTAATAGTTTCTGTCTCTCTGTTATTCTCTGATACATTTATTATTTTTAGTGTTTGTTTTTGTCTTTTTTAAATGTCTTGTTGGTCTTTTCTATTTAATTTTTTTCCTAAAGAACCAGCTTGTTAATTTGTTCATTTCTAAATGTTGTTTGTTTTCTAACTCACAAATATATGCTTTTCTTGTTTTTTCTTAATAAAGTTTCTCTCTTAGTTAAGTCCACCCCTGCCTGGGGAAGGGGGACAGACCATGGTAATGTGACCCCCACCCCTGCCCCAGGACATGGGGACTCTCTTCTGCCTGTGCCCTCATTCCTCTCCCTGTCCAGTAAACAAAAAGGGGACAGAGACGTACAGGGCAAGGGAGGCATACTTTTCTTCATTAACCATTTTATCCTACTTTCCTTCTATTTATTGTATAATTATTTTCTTCATTCTTTGAGTCAGATGCTCAATTCATTTTCCTTTCTTTTTCATTTGTATAATTATTTAAGGCTATATGTTTTCTTCTGAGCAGTCTCTGTGCTCTACCCCTAAAATTTTCAAATATAATTCTTTAACTGTTGTTTTTGTGAAATTCTGAAAATTTAGTTTTAATTTCCACTTTAAACCAAGTTGATTTAAGTTTTTTAAATCACAGAGGAAAGTGATATCTTTGTTTTCGGGGGGATTTTAAAATACAAGTTTTCATTTTTACTAAATTGTGATCAGAGGCTATTATTTTATTTCTGCTTTTAGAGATTTATCAAGAATTTCTTTGTGGGCAAGTAAATGATCAAATTTTACGAATATTCTATGACTTGAATAGAAGTTGTATTTCCTCTATGAGGTCCTGATGTTAGTAAACATGAATCAGGTGTTACTTTTTGCTTGTGGTGTTTGGGCCATTTGTACCATTTCTTTTTTTCTTCAGTTGATTTTTTCTGGACTGAGAAAGCTGAATTTAAGTTACAAGTGTCTCCTGTAACTGTTTTATTAATAAAAGTTACTAGTGTGTTATATGACTTATGGATATTAATGGTTATTTAAAATTTCTGTGTAAATTGACTCTCTAGCACTAAAGTATGGTTCTCTTTAACTCACTTGCTCTTTTGTTTAAATTCTACATTATATAATAGTAAAATCATAAATTTCTGATATCTTTGGTTTGCATTTGCCTAGTAAAATTTTTTGTTTGCTCATTTTCTTTTTAACTATTTGGAATCTCTTTATTTTACCTATGTCTCATAAATATAGCATCTGATTAAGTTTTGGTTTATGATACTGTCAATATCTTTTTCATTTAATAGAGGAAATAGCTCATTTATATTTAGTGATGTGACTGACATGCTTGTAGCTCTGGAGTATTTTCTTATGATTTTTGTATGTATATACAAATAACTTTTAAAGACTTTCATTAGGAAATTAGTTTCCTTTGTCTTAAAAAATATTATTCCTCAGGTTCTGGCTTCCTATAATGACAGATTAGCTTGAGGAGAGGGGAGCAGAGAAAATGTTCTTACAGATAGCAGTTATAAAAGCCATACAAAACGTTAAAAGATATATTTGAGGGTACTGGAGAGTAATCACAAACAAAAACTGTGTATCCTTGAAAGGTGAGACTTTAGTGTGTTTGTTTTTGACTAAGGGCTATCCAAAATTCTCATATAGCTCAGTGCAGAAGAACGCTTCATTAGTAGTGGCTTGAGGTGATAGAGGCGAGCTTTGGGGCCTTGTAGAGCAGGCAGAAATGTATGGGGAGGATTCTGTAAGAAAGGGAGCTGCGGAGGCTGGGAACTCCAAAATCTGCACAAAAGTGTCCAAATCCTTGATTAAATTACTGCACATGCTTGGAAGAGACCTTAGTGTGCTTAGCAAAAACCAGTAGCAGCTGGAAGTTGAAATAATTAAGTAGAGATTTCAGCTGTTGCCACAGCTGAGAAGACAGTTTTGAATCTGTCTAGTCAAGTTAGCTGTGTACTAGAACAAATCTCTTCCAAGGAATATAATGGAATCCAGAGCCTGCACAGTATGACATTTATGAAGTCCGATATACACTCAAAAAACATTCAAGATGTCAAGAATCAGAAAAATGTGACCCCTATTCAAGAAAAAAGGTAAGAAATAAAACTGACTATGAGAGGAACTAAATATAATCATCAGAACAGGACTTTCAAACAGCTGTTATAAATATATGTCAGAACTTGAAGGACATTCCAATCATAGTGAATGAACAGATGGAGAATCTCAGCATATGATAAAAAATGTGCTAAATGAAAATGTTAAAGCTGAAAATAATCAATAACCGAAATGAAAAACGCATGTTATAGCTTTCAAAGCACATTGGAGATGACAGAAAAGAGATGATGTAAGCTTTTAAAAAAAGAAAATATATATACACACACATATATATATTTGTATATATAAGACAATTTAAAGAACAAAGAGAAGACAGACTGAAGAAAAGTGAATGGAGCCTCAGAGACTTGTTAGATAAAATTAGACAGTCTGTCAGATGTGCAATTAGAGCTGCAGGAGAAAAGAGGAAGAATAGGGAAGAAAAATATTTCATAGAAAACTCTCCATTTTGTTGAAAACCATAAATTTACAGATCCAAGAATCTCAATAAACCCTAAGCAACTTGAGAACATTAAAGTATGAAATAAAAACTATACAAGCAAGAGAAAAAAACATAAAGCTAAAACTTGGTTCTTTGACATGATTAATAAAATTGATAAACCTCTAACAAAGTCGTGTGTGCGTGTGTGTGTGTGTGTGTGTGTGCGTGTGTGTGTGTGTAGAGAGAGAAAGGACAGAGAGAATGAATTACCAATATCAGGAATGAAAATGAAAGAGGTGACTAAAGATGCTACAAATATTAAAAGCATAGTAAAGGAATATTATGAAAAAAACTTATGTAAACAAATACAATAATTCAGAAATTTATCATAATTAGAACAACTTAAAAATCGAAATTTCCGTTAAAACATAAAAAACAAAACATTAACACAATAAAAATCTGAAAATATGAATATCTATTTTACAGATTGTTTTCTCAAGCATCTCCCTAAATAGAAAATCCGTGGCACAGAAGGCTTCATTGGTGAATTGAGTTAAATATTTCAGGAAAAGAAAATATCAATTCTAGAAAAACTCTTTGAGAAATGGAGGAAGAAGGAATAACTTCCTAATTCTCTTCATGAAGTCAGCATAATTGTAACACTCAAACTTGCAAGGACGTAAGAAAAGAAAGCTTATCAGCATAGACATCAAAGCTCTTAGCAAATCAAACAAATCAAATCAGGTATGTAAAAGGAGATATTAAATCACAACCAAGTGGGATTTATCCCACAGATGCAAGATTGGCTTAGCATTTGGAAATCAACCAGTGTATTACACCATATTTGCAGGGGGAAAAATATAAAACAGCCGCATGCACATCTCAATAGGTACATAAAAAGCATTTGACAAAATTCAAAATTCAACACCCATTCATGATAAAAAAAAAAAAAAATTTCCGTAAGCTAGAAATAAAAGAAAATTTTCTCAACCTGATTGAAATCATCTACAAAATACTCAGCTAACATAATATTTGAAGGTGAAGGACTGAATGCTGTCTTCAGTAGCCCTGGGCTACAGAGAATTTTTTCTGATTTATAGTTCCAATAGAGACTGAGACCACCTCCCAAATGATCGCCTCTGTTTTAGAAAGAGGTGCTATCTTAGATATCTTGCCTCTGTGCACTCATGCATCTTCTGTGCATGTTTCTCCATGTCCTCCAAGGATTTCACTCATTTAATCTCAGTTCTGCACAAAACTCAATCCCTCCTATTTAACATATTTCCTGGAGACTTCTGAGATCTGCCATGTTAGGCCACTACGAGGCTCCCCATTCTTTTCTGCCCCATGCGGTGGTTCCTGCGCAGGTCCTGCTGCTCTTTCAAGTACCCTAGGCCATACTTAGCAGTAATTTGGAGTTTGTGGATTTTTCTCCTGCTCCATACTTAGAAGTAACTAGAAAGTTGAAAGTTGTCTTGGAGCCTGTGCTTTACCCCTTTTCTCCTTGTTCCTTTCTATTTCTTCCAGAAGGAGAGAAAGGAGGTTCAGAACTAAGCAGCCAGCATATTCTTACTAGAACTAGAGGTTGGACTGAGGATAGGAGTAATCCCACCCATACTATATGACTCAGAAATCAGCGTAGGGATTAAGGAGGAAAAAGAGTAATGGATATTAGGGAGGTCGCTGTCAAATGTCCACTAAAGTGTTAATAACTCTATTTTTCAGATATGTATTTTTTCAATTAATAGAATGTAATTTTTAGAGCAGTTTTAGGTTCACAATAAAATTGAAAGGAGAGTACAGAGAGCTCTCATATATCCTCTACCCCCACAAATGCACAGCCTCCCCTACTAATAATCCACAGAAGAGTGGTATATTTGTTATTGTCAATTAACCTACGTTGACATGTTATTAGCACTCATAGTTTACATTAGGGTTCACTCTTGGTGTTTATATTGCATGGGTTTGGACAAATGTATAATGGCATATACCCACCATTATGATATCATCCAGAATAGTTTCCCTGCCCTAAAACTCCTCTGTGCTGTATTCATCCTGCCTTCCACATAACCTGTGGCAACCATTGATCTTTTTACTATCACTATAGTTTTGCCTTTTCCAGAATGTGATATAGTTGGAATCATACAGTATGCAGCCTTTTCAGATCGGCTTCTTTCACTTAGTAATATACGTTCAAGATTCCTCCATGTCTTTTCAAGGCTTGATAGATCATTTCTTTTTAGCGCTGAATAATATTTCACTGTCTGGCTATACCACAGTTAATTTATCCATTTACCTACCAAAGGACACCTTCATTGCATCAAAGTTTTGGCAACTATGAATAAAGCCACTACTTGCAGGCTTTTGTGTGGACCTAAGTTTTGAACCCTATTCTTGTAATGCCTGTATCTGGTTTTGGTATTAGGGTAACACTGGGCTCACAGAATGAGTTAGGAAGTAGTCTCTCTGCTTCTATCTTCTGGAAGAGATAGTAGAGAATTGTATAATTTCTTCATTAAATGTTTGGTAGAATTCATCAGTGAATTCATCTGGGCCTGGTGCTTTCTGTTTTGGAAGGTTATTAATTATTGGTTAATTTTCTTTAATAGTTATTGGCATATTCAGATTGTCTATTTCTTCTTGTGTGAATTTTGGCAAATTGTGTCCATTGCATCTAGATTATCAAGTTTGTAGGCATAGAGTTCATAGTATTCCTTTAATATACTTGCAATGTTCATAGAATCTGCAGTGATAACCTCTCTTTCATTTATGATATTAATAATTTGTGTCCTCTCTGTTTTTTTTAGTAATCCTGGCTAGAAGTGTATCAATTTTATTCATCTTTTCAAAGAACCAGCTTTTGGTTTCATTGATTTTCTCTGTTGATTTCCTGCTTTAAATTTTATCGATTTCTGCCCTAATTCTTACTATTTCTTTTCTTCTGCTTACTTTGGATTTAATTTGCTTTTCTTTTTTTAGTTCCCAAGGTAGAAGCTGAGAGGATTTGAGATCTTTTTCTGTTTCTAATGTATAGATTCAATGCTATGAATTTCCCTCTAAGCCCTGCTTTTACTGCATCCCACAAATTTGGATAAATTATGTTTTCATTTTCAAGTTCAAAATATATTTTAACTTCTCTTGAGATTTCTTCTTTGACCCATGCATTATTTAGAAGTGTATTGCTCAATCGCCATGTATTTGGGGATTTTTCAGCTTTCTGTTATTGATTTCTAGTTTAATTCTCTTGTTGAGTGAGAGCAGATATTGTATGAATCCATTCTTTTAAATTTGTTAATGTGTGTTTTATGGACCAGAATGTGGTCTACCTTGGTGAATGTTCCATGTGAGCTTGAGAAGAATATATATTCTGCTGTTGTTGGATGAAGTAGACTATAAAAGTCCATTATATCTAGTTGATTGATAGTGTTGTTGAGTTGGACTATGTCTTTTTCTGATTTTCTGCTGCTGGATCTCTCCATTAATGATACAGGGATGTTGAAGTCTCCAACCATAATAGTGGGTTCATCTGTTTCTCTTTGGAGTTCTATCAGTTTTTGCCTCACATAGTTGGATGCTCTTCTGTTAGGCACATTCACAATGAGAATTGTTATGTCTTCGAGGAGAATTGACCACTTTATCATTGTGTAATGTCCCTCTTGATGCCTGATACTTTTCTTGCTCCTAAGTGTGCTCTGTCCAAAATCAATCTAGTTACTCCCACTTTCCTTTGATTAGTGTTAGCATGCATACACCTTTCTCCATCCATTTACCTTTAGTCTACAAGTATCTTTATATTTAAAGCATAGGCAACATATAGTTTGGTCTTCTTTTTTGATCTATTCTGACAATATCTGTCTTTTTAATTGGTGCATTTAGACCACTGACATTCAAAGTGATTACTGATACAGTTGGATTAATATCTATCATGTTTGTTAGTGTTTTTTATATGTTGCCCTTGATCTTTGTCTCTACTTTAGCTTCCACTCTTTTTTTGCCTTTTATGGTTTCAAGCGAGCATTCTATATCATTCCAGTTTCTCTCCTTTCTCATTACACCAATTGTACTTCTTTTTTTTGCTTTTTTTTTAATGGCTGCCCTAGAGTTTGCAATACACATTTATGACAAATCCAAGTCTGCTTTCAAATAACACTATACCACTTCACAGGTAGTGCAATACCTTACAATAACAAAATAATCCTAATTCTTCCATCTTGTCCCTCTTATGATTGCTGTTATTCATTTTGCTTATAGATAAGCATATATATATTCAAATACATTGTTACTGTTATTATTTTGAACAAATTCTTGTCTGTTAGATCAATCTAGAAAAAATAAAGTTTTTATTTTATCTTCACTAATCCCTTCCACGTGGATTTGAGTTTCTGACCTATACAATTTTCTTCTCTCTCAAGAACATCTTTTAACCTCTCTTGCAAGGCAGTCTACTGGTAACAAATTCCCCCAATTTTTGTTTGTCAGTCTTTGTTTATCCTTCGCTTTTGGAGGATAATTTTACAGGGTACAGAATTCTAGGTTGGTAAATTTTGCTCTCTCAACAGTTTAAATATTTCACTCCACTCTCATCTTCCTTGCATGCTTTCTGAGAAGAAGTGAGATATAATTCTTATATTTATTCCTCTATAGCAAGGTGTTTTTTTTTTTTTTTGTGAGGAAGATCAGCACTGAGCTAACATCTGATGCCAATCCTCCTCTTTTTTTGCTGAGGAACATTGGCCCTGAGCTAACATCCGTGCCCATCTTCCTCTACTTTATATGGGATGCCGCCACAGCATGGCTTTACAAGCAGTGCATCAGTGCACAACTGAGATCCAAACTGGCAAAACCCGGGCCGCCTCAGGGGAGCGTGGGCACCTAACTGGGCCGGCCCCTATAGTAAGGTGTTTTTTTCCTCTGACATCTTTAAGGATTTTTTTTCTTTATTCTTTGTAATTTGAAAATGATATATACAGATGAAAGGTTTTTTTGGCATTTACCTTGCTTAAAGTTCTCTAAGCTTCTTAGATCTGTGGCTTGGTATCTGACCAAATTTGGAGTAATTCTCAGTCATTATTGTTTCAAATATTGCTTCTGCTTCTTTCTCTCTTTCTTTTCCTTCTGCTATTCCTATTATCCATACACTACACCTTTTGTAATTGTTCCAGAGCTCTTGGATATTATGTTCTGTTGTTTTTTTTTTCCAGTCTTTTTTTGTTTGCTTTTCAGTTTTGGAGATTACTATTTAGATATCCTCAAGCTCAGATATTCTTTCCTCAGCTGTGTCCAGTCTACTAACAAGCTCATCAAAGGTATTCTTCATTTCTGTTACAGTGTTTTTTATCTCTAGCATTTCTTTTTATATCTTTCTTAGAATTTCCATCTCTCTTCTTACATTGCCCATCTGTTTTTGCGTGCTCTCTACCCGTTAGAATCCTTAGCATATTAATAATATTGTTTTAAATTCCTGGTCTGATAATTCCAACATTCCTGTCACTTTGGGGTCTGTTTCTGATGACCCCAAAGTGATGCGTGCTCTGTCTCTTCAAACTGTGGTGTTTTTTTTGCCTTTTAGTATGTCTTGGGTTTTTTTGTTTTGTTTTGTTTTGTTTGATAGCTGGACATGACGTATTGGATAAAAGAAACTGCTGCAAAAAGGTCTTTAGTAATGTGGTGGTAAGTTGTGAGAAAGAGAAAGCTTTTATAGTCCTGTTAGGTCACAGTATTTTAGTCTGCCTATGCCTCTGGACTGTGACCTTCACATGTGCTTCTCATCCCCACCTCTCCCTTAGGTGGGACAGGATAGCTAAAATAGGCTGGAGTTGGGTATTTTCTTTTCTTCAAATAGAAGATTAGAGCCAGCTGGAGTGGTGTATTTCTTTTCCTCCAGGTCAATTAGGCTCTAATAAAACCCTAGCAGCCTAGGCTTTGGGTAACTAGTTTCCTCTGAGGCAGGCCTTGTTAAGAAGAACAGAATGCTCTAGTATATTTCCAAATGGTTCCATTTCCCCTCCTCCTGCTGGAAACCTAAGGATACTTTTCTCTGATATTTACTGTGAAAATCTGATTGAGCTCCTGGAGGTAAATATCATCAAATCGTAGGCCCCCTCTATGACTGGGTCCCGTGGAGTTTTTAACTCTCAGAGTTGTCCACACTGGGCCTCCAGCAATTTGTCAATTACAGTACAAATTTTCCTACCCCGGCCCTGGTTTCTGTGGAAGTTTCAGCTTATGGCTTTCAGCTCAGGTATGTTGTAATTCCCTGTATTTGCCTGTGAGTTTCTCTAATTTGGGGGCAGTGGTATGTCCTGTGACCTCACCTCTCTAAGGAATCTAAAAAGAGTTGCTGCTTTTTCAGTTTGTTCAGCTTTTTACTTGTTGCTGGGACAGAGTGGCCACTTCCAAGCTTCTTATGTGCCAGGCAGGAAACTGGAAGTCCTGTTAATAACTTTTTAGTAATAATTCCTGATATTCAGTGAGCTCTTGCCACCTACAGATCCAGGAATTTAAAATTTAAGAACCATTTTTTTCTTAGATTTTTGAAAAGTGTTTTCCCACTTTTTGTGTTGTATTCCTAAGATGTATAAAGTATCTGTATTTTTTATCTTTCTCTCATCTTTCTCGGGTCTCTCAACTTTAATGGACAATTTTCGTCAATTTTCCTTTTCTTAATATTCAGAAATAGCCTCTCAAGTTTTCCCACAAAATGATGATTTACTTTTATGAAATTTTAATCCTGTTGTTTATTTGTTTCTAATGCCTTCAATAACACGTCTTCTGACTTTTAAAAAATTTAATGTCAGCTTATTTTTTATCTGACTATAATTTTATCTTTTCTCTTTCCTTGTTTAGTGTTGTTTTACATTTTTTCTTCAGATTGTAAACCATCTGGTGCCTAAGATTTATTTCTGTTTTATATGGTAAATCTTCTAAAGTGTGTTCTTCACTTATCTCTTGTAGGTTATCTTCTTGTACATTGCAGAATGCTTACATGGCATCCATATTTTTTTTTTTATTTATTTGTCTTTGAATGAATGCAAACTATTCAAGACTATTACTTACCCCCCCCTGACCACACCTAAAAAAAGAAAGTCGATTTTTTTCCTACATTATTCACATCACTATTTAACTGATTTGACTGGGCACTGCTATTAGAATCTTTTTTTTTTAGTACTGAACCTGGAAGAGATATTGTAGGTGTGGATTACCATCAGACATTCAGCAGGAATAAGGGAATGAAGAGGGAGCTGAGACTAGAAGTCTTAATAAGTTAAAGCCACTGCAGAAAATGTGCTTTTTAAATGAATTTCTGTTTAGCCTGCTTTCTCGTCCAAGGAAATAATATGCTGTGCTCAATATGTTTCATGAGACACAGAACTGAAATATTGGCAGAATACACATTTCCCATATAGGGAGAGAATCATAATTTAAGCAAGTTCTTTCATCCTCATTGAACCAGCCACACAGTGAGAAGTTGTGTCGGAGATTGAGCTTTTGCTGGGTTTGCTGTATGCATACCGATATATCTAATTTCTATTGGCTTTATGTAATAAAAGTAGCTTAAATCAAAGTTATTTTCATCTCTCTCATGGGAAACTTTCAGATGTACTCTCATTTCTCCAAATTTACATGCAGTTATTCTACAATTCTGGAAAATGTTCCCCACATTGGAAAAACCTCCTGATACTTTGGAAATCTATGCAGAGGAAAAGTCTTATGCCTTAAGATTTTGATATGGCCACTGGTGAGTTTTTCCAAATTCACTAGAATGGCGTTGATTGGAGATGCCAAAAGACAATTCCAAATAATCGAGCCCACTATATGTCATAGCAAGCCCCTTCTAATCTTTGATAAGAGGAAGTTACAGTTTTCTGCATTTGTTTCTCTCAAAAGTGAAATTTCTTGAGAATGGAGCTGTGACTTAATTATTGGTGACTTTATAAAATCTATTTTCTTTGTACTACGTATAGCAGACATTTCTTGAAAGTTATGGTATTTGGTTGATATTGTGTGGTATTTGGTTTGACTTTCAACGATGTAAAACAGTCAAGGTTCAGTTTCAGAGAATGTGGACTTTGTTATTGTTGTAAAAAATAACATTCAATTTACTATCTTAACCATTTTTAAGTGTACAGTTCAGTAGTATTAAATATTTACATTGTTATACAACAGATATCTAGCACTTTTTCATCTTGAAAAACTGAAACTCTATACCTTTTAAACACTAATTCTCTCTTCCCTCCCCTCATCCCTTAGCAATTACCTTTCTGCTTTCTCTTTTTACAATTTTGATTACTTTAGATGCTTCACATGTGTGGAATCATACAGTATTTGTCCTCTCGTGACTGGCTTGTTTTGCTTAGCATAATGACCTTGAGGTTCATCCATGCTGTAGTATGTGATGGGATTTTGTTCCATTTTAATACTGTATAATACTCCATTATATGTATATACCACATTTTATTTATCCGTTCATCTGTTGATGGATACAATTATGTGTCACTTAATGATGGGCATATGTTCTGAGAAATGTGTCATTAGGTGATTTGGTAATTGTGCAAACATCATAGACAGTACTTATGAAAACCTAGATGGTATAGCCTACTACATACCTAGGCGATGTGGTACCAATCTTATGAGACAACTATTGTATATGTGGTTCATTGTTGACCAAACAGTCATTATGTGGCGCATTACTGTATTTGCTTTTACCTCTTGGCTATTGTGAATAATGCTACGATGAATATGAATGTGTAAATATCTCTTAGAGATCCTGCTTTGAATTCTTTTGGATACATACCCAGAAATGGGATTGTTGGATCATATGGTAATTCTATTTTTAACTATATTTTTAATTTATTTTATTTTTTTGTGAGGAAGACCAGCCCTGAGCTAACATCCAATGCCAATCCTCCTCTTTTTTGCTGAGGAAGACTGGCCCTGGGCTAACATCTGTGCCCATCTTCCTCTACTTTATGTGGGACACCGCCACAGCATGGCTTGACAAGCGGTATGGCGGTGCGTGCCCGGGGTCTGAACCTGCGAACCCCAAGCCTCAGAAGCGGAGCGCACTTAACCACTACGCCACCGGGCCGGCCCCCTATTTTAACTTTTTGAGGAACTTCCATACTGTTTTCCATAATGACTTCCCCATTTTAAATTCCTACCAACACTACACAATGTTCCAATTTCTCCACATCCTGTCACACTCATTTCCGACTATTGATAGTGGCCATCCTAATGGGTTTGAGATGCTATTTCATTGTGGTTTTGATTTGCATTTCTCTTATGATTAGTGATGTTGAGCATCTTTCATATTTTTGTTGGCCATGTGTATAGCTTCTTTGGAGAACTGTGTATTTAAGTCTTTTGTCCATTTTTAATCAAATTATCTGTTTTTGATTGTGGATTTATAAAAGTTCCTTATGTATTTTGGAGAATGAAGACGTTTTAAATGTTTTAAGCACAGAGGATTTATTGCAGGGTATTAAATGGCTTAAAAAGTCATTGATTAAGCTGAAGAAATGTATTTTAGGTTGAGCTTTCAAAACAACTTCAGTGAAGAACAGAGTAACAACAGGAGCTAATGTTTATTCTGTGATTAGGAAAATTAGAAACCTGTCATTACAAATGCCAGCTCTAGGATCATGCTGTGCCATATTACCAAAATAAAGAAGTCACATCAAGAACAGAAAACTTAGAATCAAAAAGCCTTTCTCAGAATGTTCCCATGATCAGGAAGCCACTGTTAGCGCTGCGACTTCCAGAAACCACTGCAAAAAGTTATTAGGAAAATGTATGCCCTGTACAATTCTTATTAATACTCATGGATCAAGTGACCAAACGTTGATATCTCTGCTAATGCTGCGAAAGAAAACCAGACACCACTATGACCATCTTTGCTAGCAGAAACAAAAGAAACAGCTAAAACAGGCCCCACATCACATTAACGATGCAAATGAGATGGGAATGTGTCCGATTGGCAGAACCAAAATTATATCCAGAGCTGTAGCTGCAAGAGTTTCTGGAAAATGCCGAATTCCAGCCTCTGCAATATAGAAAAACAACCCAGAAATATGTTAAAATGGCTATTGGGCTCCAATACATCTTATCTACCTGCAATTAAGATAATGGATTTTCCTTCTTTTTATTTTGTCTTTGTTATTTTGGTCAGAGTAAAAGAGGATAGGTTAAAAGCCTTCATTTATCAAAATCATTCCAGTCTGATTTTCCTAAAATTCAAATCTGATTATGTCATTCTCCCACTTGGAACATGAAGACATGTTAGTACAAAATATGAATTATTTATTATAATTATGTTTATTCTTTCTTGACACTTCAGAAAGATGTACCATTTGCTGAGCCTGCATATAAATCCCTTTGACAATGAAAGAAGGGTTGACTGTTGTGACTCTATTCTAAATTATTTTAGTGTATAAGTGTATGCCAACTGCAGATAACTCTGCCTTCATTCATGAGCTGTGATAAAGAAGTTGATCTAGATTACAGGTGTTAATCTGAGTATAGGATGGGAATATCCTGATAGAAGTAAGAGTTATTTATAGTATAAAAGAAGGAAGGAGTTAGAAGAAGCTGGCTCCTGGGAATATTGAACTGTCCAATAAAATAAGAGCTGCTCTATTCTTGAACCAAGAGATAGGATAGCCCGGCTATTAACTGTTCATAAAATCAAATGTACAAAATCAGGTTTGGTCTGTACATACTATGTAGATATTTGTTAGAAAAATGGTCTTAAAAGGAGATATAATGGGATTTATGTGAATTTCTTATAAATCAATATGGTACTTACACATTTAGTGAAAATGTCACTCCTCTTAATCCTAAAATTCCCACTCCCTTTTGTCCTAGGTAACTTCCAGTCAAACTTAAAGATAGAAATATTGGTGGAGTAAGCTTAGGAACCAAGTTTTCACTTTCAAGAAAATGGAGACTTAAAAAAAATGTTTTAATCCTTGATTAAAACTGTTATAGAGAAATTCTTCTAAAATAGCTCATGACAGGACTACTGAAGTCATTGTTACATTCTGATTATAAATCTGATTTGGGATGCTATTACAGATAAAAATCTGAAAGAAAAATAGTTTTCAAGAGGAATTTTAATGTTTCAATATGCCCTTAGGAACCATAGAAATATATTGCATGGAAAGTATATCCCAATTTTCTTCTTCTTGGAACTATGGGATTTTAATCAACCCCTGATTATCAGTGAAGGTTATTCATTCATTGATCCAGCATATATTTACTGAATACCTACTATATGCCAGGGATATAGCTAGGAGCATTCATTAGTGAAAAAGAATAGACAAGAATCTTTCCATTGATCCTTATATTCTAGTGGATGGAGGTAGACAATAAATAAAAAAAAACAAACATAATAAAATATATCAAATATTGATAAATGCTGTGGAGAACAATGAAGCAATGAATAAGGAAATGGAAAAGTCTTGTAAAAAAGTTGAAAACTTGGCAAAGACCTAAAGTTGGTGAAATATATCATTGTTTATAGGAAAAGTATTCAAGGTAAGAGCAGGAGCATGTACAAAACCCGTAGGTCAAAGCTTGCCCAGAGTGTTCAAGGAATGGTAATGGAGGCCATTGTACTGAGAGAAAATAATGGGGAGATGTGGTCGGAGAGGAAAGGGAAGGCAAAGTCAAGTAGAGCCTTGTAGGCCATCATAAAGATCTGATTGTTCTTTTAAGCCATTAGATAGTTTAAAGAAAAAAAGTAACAAGATGTGGGAAATTATAAGCGACAAAGGTGGGAGCAGAGGGACAAATTTAGAGGCCATTATAATAATCTTAGTAAGAAATGGTTAGGGCTTGGTTATGCTGCCAGTACATGGAGGTAATAAGAAGTGGGAGAATGCAGGGGGCTATGTTTTTAAATATGCAAGAGGAGGTGAGAATTAATACACATGGTTTTAGCTTAGGTATGGATATTTCAGCTTTAGTAAAGGGAGAGAAGATATAGTATAAAACAGTAGGTTATGTGGAGATTTATAGATGGTCTATTCTTATGACTTTTTCTCATTAAAATGGTAGCAGTGTCACCAACTGAGTGAGGAAAATGAACACATCAGGAAAATGTAGTATCACTGCCATACAACTCTACAGATTGTGTACTTGATATTAATAGTAATGTATTTAAAGTGCAAACAGTCAGCATGGTTGTGTGTTATTCTCTGGCCATATTTAGTTACATGTGTATAGGATCAGAGGAAGAAGAGTTGGATTAACCAGGGTTGGAATTTTACCAAAGTGAGTAGAAAATATAAAAGAGTGTCAAGAGAGTTGAAAGTATATGTAAGAGAATAATTTTATTGATGAAATGTGGAATCAAAACTGAAGTAGGAGATAATAGTGATGTAAATGTGGTGCAGTATGGTAAAATGGTAATCAAATCAATAGATTGTAGGTCCTAGTGGGTGTGAAGGAATTGATGGAGTTGCAGCATTACAGGGAGTGAGCTGAAGATAGGAAGTAACCATTAGAGAGTGGTATGTGTGAAACGGAGATTATGAAGGGATTGTGTTTGTTTGTAACGACAAGATCCAGGGCATGAGCATGCAAGTGAAAGGCTGATATACGGTGGAGGAAAAGATCATAGAAGGAGGAGCTGAGAAGAGCTGAGAGAATGGGTAATAGAAGGATCATATATAGAGGTAATGAAATTACTAAGAAATATAATAAGAGTAGTGTTGGAAGAAATGACAACAAAGAGTAACTTAAATCTTCAAAGAATAGAATGAATCACCTTTATGCTCAGTGACTGCAATTATTCAATTGCCTGTGATTCAAAGATGAATGATTTTAGGGAGGGAAGTAGGAAAATGGCCTGGAAGCATAATGCAGAGAAAAGAGGACACCAAAAATTATACTGGGAGTGTGAGGGAAAAAAGCCTTGTCACTGAGCACACTGCTAGGTCAGTGGGTCACTTTTTTCTTTTGTGAAGATGGGCATAGCTATGGGGATTGGCCACTTCTACATGAATGACCTTGTTGAAGATAATTCTGTGCAATTTTCCCTCAGCTTGCATGGTTAAAAAAAGGGGCTGGGCAGGATTGTATACTGGTGGAGTTTTAGTGCTCAGCATAGTTCGAATTCACCTTCTTCAAATCAACTCTATAAATAAGTTTCTGAACCACCTGGTTATTATCTGAAATTAAACATGTGGAGAATTATATTAAAGGTTCCTCCTTAGGAATGGCTGTCTCACTTATTGTGCCAAGACTATAATATAACTTAATTAGGGAGCTTCTCTACCATCAGCAAGTTTGTGTGTTGGAAACCATCTATTTTAAATCACAAATTTTCTCATTTAGCCATTGAATGGTCCTAGAGATAAGAAAGCTTGCATTGCCCCCATATGTCTCCCAAGCTGTCTTTGGAAATGTGATTGCTGCTCTCTGGGGTGAATTTTAGATTGCAGCTTTGCTAATTACTAGGAAAGGGAATATTATATGTGAGCTATCAATCTTCACAAAAGATATAGATAAGGTAAAGGCGATCCGAGGTCATAAGAAGATCCGAGGTCTGTTTTTAAGCACTTTATAATTTTCATACTCTTTTAGAATCTCACCGCTGTAGTAAGGTCATCTGTGCTATGCTCAGAATAAGTGACCCTAACCATCTTTTTCTTATAGTTATTTCTTGTGTAGTGGGAGTAGAAAAGTACTTTTTTTGAGGGTTAACATAAAGCGAAAATAAGAATCCATCTCATCAAAAAACAGGTTGATGAAACTCCTCAATTACATTGCCTATGTATTTTTTCAATCGTTTTCCACAAGCAAAGGGTCTTAGCTTTTTCAATAGCTTAGAGACCATAATAGTTTTCTTTGAAAAAGATTTGTATTTCATAATCAAAAAGGATGCTAGATTTTTTTGAAGGTGTAGAATTCAAATTTCTACAGCTACTTTGAAATTCCCTTTAAAGCTCCATGTTCTCATTCTGACGAGTAACGTATTTTCAAGTATACCTCTTCAAGTATATGCTAAAAAATACGACATATCAACCTTGAGAACGAACACTGCGAATATAAGCAATTTCTCATCAAAAGCAGCAAGTGAGTGTCATGCAGGTCCATTTTACCCCTTTATTTATTTAGAGGTAAAAATAAGAGGAGTAAAATACATGGGCTTTCTAGCAGTTCAAACTCTGGGATATTCAATTAGTTGGTGGCAGCTGATTGTTAGATTAGATACATCCCAGCACATCACAGAGGGTGAAAAGTTTCCTCCAGAGACAAAGGTGCTTTAGAGCAATTTCACATCTAATTATGTTTCCTGTAAGATTTTGTTTGTGTCTGATTTAAAATAGGATGTAATCTGCTAGAGAGAGAAAGAAATCAAAAGATTAACATCACCTTATTATCTAGTATGAAATGGGCCTGAGCTCAGGCTGATGCGATGAAAACTATTCATAGAAATTTTTTGCTCTCTGTTTTTAAAAGGGAGGTTGCCGTTGCATAGATAATATGAGCAGATGTATTAATTTAGCATGGTATACCATCAGTGGCTAATGTCTATATTAAAAGTGTTTAGCTTTACTATTATATATCTAAAGGACATTCTGGTGTTTACTCATTCTTGGACCGTGACCTTCATAAATTCTTTATGATACGTGAAATATAAGGGCCTGTAACAAATGTCAGCCGAGTTCAACTGAATTATGAATCAGAAAGGCATTTCTATTATTTACTTCATCCTCAGCATTAGAAAACAGTAAACTTGTAAAAGCATTTTTCACACTCAATGAAACTAATTCAGGTTGCATCCTTGTTGAGAGTTGGTTCCAGACATTGTAAATTTGAAAAAATATGTTCTGACCACTTTTTTATGCCCATTAATTATAGATTTATGTATGTGTGAAAGTGTTTGAAAATAGTCATTAGTACACTCTTGTGATGTACTATTGAAGTTTATGTTTTTAAGTGGAAAAAGGGTATATTACTCTGAAGAACTGTTTAAAAACTAGAGAAATAGACACATGCAATTTGTAGTACTCAAATTTGCAACTTAATGCTTGTTTCCCATTGTCCTTTAACATGTAGTCAGTGGGAAAGCTTTCCTCTTGCCCTTGAAAACAATGTCAGTCTTAGACCAGCCTCAAAGTTTTAAAACTCACTTTTAGAGAGTAAAACTTTCTCTAGTCATATTTAATTATTAACAGAATCTCAATTAAGAAATTAGAATGGCCAATCCTCTGCATTAATCAAAACGCTTGCAATAGTTAGTTTTTCTCTACGTTAAAAATATCTCCAAAATGTCAATGGCTGGCAGAGCAAGTATTTATTTTTTGCTCTCATACCTGTGGAGTAGCTATAGCTCTGCTTAACTCTTCTGGGCTCAGCTGGTCTAAGCTGGATATGAGGCTTCAGTTAGTTCAGGTCTTTCTCACTTGTCTTCCTCATTCTTCAACCAGTTACTACCCAGGGCATTTTCTTCTCACGGTAAATAGCAGACATACAAGAGATCAAAACAGCCCCTGCAAGCACATTGTTTAAAGCTTCTGCTCTTAACATATTCACTAAAATTCCACTGGCCACAGAAACTCCCATGGCCAGGCTCAACATCATTGTGGTGAGGAATTACACTCCTCCCACAAGGGGGTGGGAGATAAGACAAGGGCAGAGAGGAAACAAAGAAATGTTGGAAAACAATACAGTCTACCACAATGCCAAGCCTGATTTAACAGCAATTCCTCTTTTACCCTCCAGTCTAGGCCCATAGTAAGCCATGCATTTGCAGTGGGGATGGTAGGTATGGTCATTCTATTCTCCTCTCTCTCCAGCTGCCCCTCTTTAATACCCACGCTAATTCATTCATAGCTAGACAGTAGAGAGGTGATGGGAAGGGAGGACAGTTAAGAGAAGAGGTCAGTTAAATTTCTTACATGAATGATTATTGGCATAAGATGACTTCTTGCTTTGTGTACCAGGCTGATGCTTAAATGGAGGTAATGTTGTGGGATCTGTCCTTGGTACTGAACACATTCTCCTGATGGTACTCTCCAGCTGAAACTTTCAGGACATAGGCAGTACTTTTCCATCAGTCGATGGCTTCCATCTTCAGCTTCTGTTTTTTTCTGGTAGCCCACTCTTCATAGTCTCTAGAGTCTTGTCACACATTCCTTGGTTTTCTCTTGGGTGGAACTTAAAAGAGCTCTAAGCTCATTCTCCCTCCCATGAGGTTTATATCTGTCCCAAGGAAGCACTCATGCATATTTTGACCCTACCATTGAAAGGTAGTCCAATTACTCCCTAGAAGCAGTCACAGCTCCCTGTTGCTCCTCTGCCCAAGCAGCTCTCTTGCTAATCTCTGTGACTTTCTTACTATTCTTTCCAAACTATAGAGGATATATTATAAGCTTTCGTAAGAAACCTTAAAAATTTTGTCTCTCTGTAATTGAGGTGGACAAGGTAGTCTCCCTCTCCCATCTTTTTCCAAGCAATGAGGGAGGGTGATGAGAATCGTAGAGGGCAGCAGTTTTCTTTCAAAAAGCCTACTAATGAATCACTTATTTTTTATTTTCTAGTACATTTTATATTTTAGATCTTGATTCAGGGCTCCCTGGATGAGGAGCCCAAGAATGATGAAATCAATTCTCAACCTGCTTCAACCTTCTTTGAAATAAATGATTTGATCTGACACTTCACTTAGATATGTAGCACGTAATTACATTTGGCACCTTGGTAAATCTTCAATTTTAACATCCCGTTATATGTAAATGGCAGTAAAGTCAGTATAGGCCGTCAAGAATAGGTTCATCCTTCATTTTAATAGTTCCTATTTCAAGTTAACTTGTAAGTAATTCCTAAAAGAACTGAGGGTAAACATATAAAGCTTGTTCAGAATTTCTGTCCCACATTCATCAAAACTTTGCTCTATCAATCTAAAATCCACCATTTTTATAATTCAATCATTTGTATTAATATGATTAAAATAAAATCTTTAACTCTTAAGAACATTTTGATCAATTTTAATTTCATGACTTGATTTTCTTAAAAATCAGATAAAGGTTAAATGGTATAGTGTCCACTTTTAGTGATAAAACAAAGAGAGTAAACTAACTTGGAGACCTCCCAGTATTTATTCCCTCTTGTAATTAGACTTTCTTTGTATACATACGAATATTTCATTACTTCCAGGAATCCTCCGCTAATTTTCTAGGCTCAGTTAGAACTCTTGTTGCATACTCCCATAGTTCCTTGTACTTCTTTTTCCACCATATTCACATTTTGCTGTAATTAATTGCTTAATGTTGGCTTTTCCACTGTCCTGAAAACTCTGTAAGAAAAGACAGATTGTTTGATTTGCTTAAGGCCCCCACACATATAGCACAGTGGGTAGCATAGGTTAGTGGCTCAACATACATTTTAGGTGAATGAGTGAATTAGTTTGTGTATAGTTTCTGAGAGCAGATGGTAGTATTTTCATTGAACAGTACTAGACACTTGAAATAAACTCTTTGAACCTGAATAAAACCTAGCATGGTTACAGACCAAATTATTAATCTACCTTTTGATTCCACCAACACACTGTCAACACCACCACTATTACAAGACCAATTTACCAATTTGCATTTTCCTCTTCCACTTGGAAAGGCGGAGCACCTGGTACACTTTGTGTCTTAGAGCCAGAATCCAACCATGAGCCATCTTGTTGACTTTCAATACTTCACTGCCGCTTAACTCTTGGAAGACTATTATAAACCATGATGACATATGTCCTAGGAAATGCAATAGGGAGTCACAAAAACATGACATCTATCCTAATTTATCATTCTGAATATATTAAGAAAAACATTTTGTAAGAATTTACTGTAATTTTATTTAATGTCAGCCAATGTAATTAAAGTTTCCCCTTAATGACCACTTAATTTTCTCATCCCTATTATTCTTGTCTTGATGAATAAAATGATCCAATGCATGTTTAGTAGTTGCAGATGCACCATAGTTAGCAAAATATTTGCATTTGTTTATTTATGCTTGTTTCTCCACCAAATGTTGTTAAATCTTGGAATTTCTGGTTTGCATTCAAACAATGGAATAACATGAATGTCTTTGCAAGGGCTAACAATGACTCTAAGTTCCCTATATGATGTTACAATTGATCCTTAAGAGACATAAAGAGTCTGTGAAAACTTATAAACCCTTTCTGAAGTTTAAGCAGTAGGCTTTTTGCCATAATTCTTTTTTTAGTTCAATATTTATTTTGTTCTTTAAGCCACTCTTTAATATGCTAATTTTTCAGTAGGTAAATGGCTAAAGGACATAAAATTTTTAAAACATAGAAAATGCAGTGGTTATGAAATAAACACTAAAATGTTCAATCTCACTATTAAAGAGATGCAGATCAAGATAAAAGAGATTTTTTATCAAATAATAATTTTCAAATTTTAATAAGAATATCAAAAGATGGACAGGTACTAGTGACAGAGAAACTTTTAAGCAATGACTCCTTCCTGGCATAACTTAAATCACAGTACTCTGCATTTTATTTATTTCAAAGTTAGTCCTGACTCTTTACTTTCTTATTTGCACACCTAAAAGCTAAAGCACTATGGTTTCAATCTAATGGTTTTAATAGTATTTTCCCCTCACCATAAAATTTTGGCTTACATCAAGCATGAAGGTTTTATTGAGGCTAACCCAACTGTTCCATACATCTACATATGCTTGAAAAAAACCAACTACCAACCAACCAATAACAAAAAAAACAACACAAACTACATTTTCATTTGCAGTGTTTATATTGACTATATAAGACCCTAAGTAATTGGACCCAGAAATGGATTTACAGTTACTCAGCAAAAATAAGTTCATAGCTCATGTATGGAAGGGTCTGGGATGAGGTGAAATCAAATAAGATAGAATTGTGACAACTTGCCTGAAGAAGATGTGCCCCAAGTAAAAATAAACTGATTTGACTGTTGCTAATGTAGGATTCCACTCTTCCTTCTGGATTCTTTTAATTTTCCCCTGATTTAGCTGGTCTTTCAGTCTTCCATTGATTCTGCAATATTTTTCTAATAAATCACTTTTTCTTATGGTAGCCAGAGTCAGCTTTGTGCTTCCATAGAGGATTATGCAAGATTTGCAGATAATCAAACTGAATCTCAGGAAATCAAGTGATCTTACAGAATCATACAGTTAGTAAGAGGAAAGTTAAAAAACTGGGATTCTAGTCTCAATCCACTCTCTGATTTTGATGAAGATTTAATCCTCAACTGTACAATAAAGAGTTGAATTCTCAGGTGAAGTACTTTCCACTTCTAAGACTGCATGATTTTCTCAGTGTAGATTTTCCTAATAGACAAGTAAAATTCAATTAGTATAAAGCATATTATACTTACATAATAATATTCAATCTATCTTATTTGAGTATCTGTGATAAGCCCAATCTATTCCTAATATATCTCTCTATATCTATATCTATATCCATATGTAATTTTTCTGCAAAACATACTTTAGGTACATTATATTTTAAATATTTTTTTCTGTTTTATTTTGTTCTATTCCTACATAATCAAAATTTTATCTTCATACTTTGAAAAGTAGCTCACGTGTTATGTAATTCCATTGCAACACATTGTTCACCATCATGTGATATAATCTGTGGAGTGATTTCATAAGGACAGCTCTCTGCTTGAATCTACTTGGTTACCACATAATGAAAACTGCTCTTATTTTTTCTTTTAAATCATGCAGGTCACATCTCTCTGTACAATAATTCCTGGGTATTAAAAAAAAAAAACACTCACACCTACAAAATAGCATAGCTTAGGCTGCTTTGAATTCATTGGATTGAAGATGCTGTGCTCTAAGTAATGTATTTATATACATTGTTATTAAGATTTGGGTTTGGGAATAATTTGCCAACTCATCTCAGACAGGATCCTATTATTGATTTTGCAAATGGTTCGTTACAAAATCATAAATCACATTTGCAAAAGTGTTGGGATTTATGAAATAAATGCTTTCATAGTGGTGGAGTTCTATGTAAGTTCTTGCATATAGAAAGAACAAACATATTTTCCAGAGAAACAAGCCATCATTTGAGACAAAGTGATTTTTTTCTGAATAGGAAATTACAAAGTTCAGAAAACAACATAGGGAGGCAGAGTCAAGATGGCGGCGTAGGCAGACTCTGAACTCACCTCCTCCGGTGGACACAGCCAATTTACAGCTACTCGTGGAAAAATTACCCCTGAGACAGAACTGAAAACTGGATAAGAGGATCTCCTGCAACAACGGACAATCCTAACTGAGGTGGAAGAGGCAGAAACTCCCTTCTGGAGAGAAAAACGCCGCCTTCACAAGCCGCCAGCTTCACGGCCGCCGGGAGCAGCTCACAGGTACGCAGCCTCCCTGGAGGCGCGGGGCCCTGAGCTGGGAGCACCCCCACTGTGGGCATTTTGTGGACCCAGCACAATTGAGACCAGCGGCATAATATCTGACTTTGCCTGCTACTAAAGCATTGGGGAGCACCCCCAGAAAACCCGGTTCACAAAGAAACTAAAACCGGCTCTTAAAGGGCCCACGCGCAAACTCACCCGTTTCAGAAAGCATCCTAAAATCACCAGAAAGAAAGGTGCACAGTGCTGTGGTGAAAAGAGACTCACCTAATAGGCCCTGAGTGCATCTCGGTGAGGGGTGAGACCTCTCCAGGGACTGGGCCATTGTTGTGGCCTGGTGTGGGCGTGCTGACACAGACACCATGGGAGTTCTCCCTGAGGCCTGCTAGCCCAGGGTCTGCTCCACTCGCTAGAGCACCGATTTAATCCAGCTCAGCCAGGGCAGGCAGCCCACCCTAGAGACTGGCCCCACCCAACAACAAGCCCTCAGGCAACTTGTGGGCCTGCATAGATTGGTGACTGGATTCTCTGCAGCCTGGCAACTGAGCCGACTTGAGCGGGGCAGGGAGTGCACAAGGAGCGGGTGGAGAGTGTGGGGCCGTGGCGGAGTGTGTGGGGCTCCTGCTGTGGAGAGACTGGGTCCACTTGGGGAGGTCGGAGTGCTCACACAGGGCAGGACTGTGTTGACTGTGTGTTTGGACCTGTGGGCGGCAGGGTTTGTCAGCTGCAGAAGACTTGTGCTTCTCAAAGACCCACATAGGAGGTTTGCCCCACCTTCCAAAGCCTGAAACGATTGGGTGCTCCTGTGCCTGAGGCCAGCCCCACCCAGCTGCAATCCTCAGAGAGCTGACAAGAGACCTAATAGGCTAGAGGCTTACAGCAATTGTAAGGCCCTGAGCCTAACAACCTGCCACGGTGGGGGCCTACTCACTTAAAAGAAATACTGCAACACAAATGTGGTATTAGAACTTGCAGCCAACTGTGCTGGGGATCCCCACACCTCATAAAGAGACTGAAGGGCCCACAACAACTACAAGCAGCTGAGCATTACAACAGCTGGCCAGGAGCATAACTCAGCCTCCCTGGGCGCCTACAGGGAGAGCAAACAGGCCACAACAGACACACGTAGCCCACATAGGGGCCACCCCTGGAACATTGAGAACTGAGGGAAGCACACTGGAAGCCTCCTAAGGCATCACTTACATAAGGTCACCTATCCAAGAGCAGGAGATGTAGCTGACCTGCCTAATACGAAGACACAAGCACAGGGAAAGAGGCAAAATGAGGAGGCAAAAGAATACATTCCAAGTAAGGGAACAGGACAAAACCCCAGAAAAGGAAATAAGTGAAACAGAAATGAACAACCTACCCAACAGAGAGTTCACACTAAGAGTGTTAAGGATGCTCACTGATCTGGGGAGAAGAATAGAAGAACTCAGTGAGAATGTCAACAAAGAAATGGAAGATATAAAAAAGAACCAATCAGAAATGAAGAATACAATACTGGAAATGAAAAATTCATTAGAGGGACTCAAAAGCAGAGTAGAGGATACAGAAGAACGGATCTGTGAGCTAGACGAAGGACTAGAAGAAATTACCCAAGGTGAACAGATAAAAGAGAAAAGAATTAAAAAGAGTGAGGACAGTGTAAGGGACATCTGGGACAACATCAAGCACACTAACATCCGTGTTATAGGTGTCCCGGAAGGAGAAGAGCGAGACAAGGGAGCAGAGAATCTATTTCAAGAAATAATAGATGAAAACTTGCCTAACCTAAGGAAGGAAACAGACATCCAGGTACAGGAAGCACAGAGAGCCCCAAACAAGATAAGCCCAAAGAGGCCCACACCAAGACACATCATAATCAAAATGTCCAGAATTAAAGATAAAGAGAGAATCCTAAAAGCCGCAAGAGAATGTCAAGTTACATGCAAAGGAAACCCCATAAGGCTGTCAGCTGACTACTCAGCAGAAACCTTACAGGCTAGAAGAGAATGGCACGATATATTTAAAGTGCTAAAAGGAAAAAACTTATAGCCAAGAATATTCTACCCAGCAAGGTTATCATTCAAAATGGAAGGAGAGATCAAAATTTTCCCAGACAAGCAAAAACTAAAGGAGTTTCTCACCAAGAAACCAGTGCTACAAGAAATGTTAAAGGGACTGATTTAAGGGGAAAAGAGAAGACCACAAATAGGAAAAATTATCTATTTCCATAATAAGAACATAATGGATACAAATGCACAAAAAAGAGGTTAGATATGATATCAAAAACATGAGGGAGGAGGGGAGTTAAAGAGTACAGCTTTCAGACAGAGGTCAAACTAAAGTGACCATCAATTCTGTATAGAAGAAGAAAGGAAGAAAGAAGGACTACTAAAACACTGAGAAAAAAAAGAAAGTTAAAAAATGGCAGTAAGTACATACTTATCAATAGCTACTTTAAATGTCAATGGACTAAATGCTCCAATTAAAAGGCATAGGGTGGCTGACTGGATAAAAAAACAAGACCCATATATATGCTGCATAAAAGAGACACACTTCAAACCTAAAGACACTCACAAATTAAAAGTGAAGGGATGGAAAAAGATACTCCACGCAAATGGCAATGAAAAGAAAGCTGGGGGAGCAGTACTCAGATCAGACAAAATAGACTTTAAAACAAAAACTGTAAAAAGAGACAAAGAAGGGCATTACATAATGATCAAGGGAACACTCCAACAAGAGGATATAACACTTGTAAATATCTACACACCCAATGTAGGTGCACCTAAATATATAAAGCAATTATTAACAGACATAAAAACAAATAGACAGTAACACAATAATAGTAGGGGACTTTAACCCTCCACTTACACCAACGGATAGATCATCCAAACAGAAGAGCAATAAGGAAACATTGACCTTAAACGACACACTAGAACAGATGGACCAAGTAGATATATACAGAGCATTCCATCCAAAACCCGAAGAATACACGTTCTTTTCAAATGCACATGGAACATTCTCCAGGATTGATCACATATTAAGCCACAAAACAAGTCTCCATAAATTTAAGAAGATTGAAATAATACCAAGCATCTTTTCTGACCATAATGGTATGAAACTAGAAATCAACTATAGGAAGAAAATCAGAAAAGCCACAAATACGTGGAGATTAAACAAAATGCTACTGAACAACGACTGGGTTAACAAAGAAATCAAAGAAGAAATCAAAAAATACCTGGAGACAAATGAAAATGAAAATACGACATGCCAGAATTTATGGGATACAGCAAAAGCGGTTCTAAGAGGGAAGTTTATAGTGATACAGGCCTATCTCAACAAACAAGAAAAATCTCAAATAAACAATCTAACAATGCACCTAAAGGAACTGGAAAAAGAAGAACAAACAAAGCCCAAAATCAGTAGAAGAAGGGAAATAATAAAAATCAGAGCAGAAATAAATGAAATAGAGACCAAAAAAACAATAGAAAAAATTAATAAAACCAAGAGCTGGTTCTTTGAAAAGATCAACAAAATTGACAAATCTTTAGCTAGACTCACCAAGAAAAAAAGAGAGAAGGCACAAATAAGTAAAATCAGAAATCAAAGAGGACACCTCAGAAATACAAAAGATTATAAGAGAATACTATGAAAAGCTATCTGCCAACCAATTCGACAATCTGGAAGAAATGGATAAATTCTTAGAATCATACAACCTTCCAAAACTGGATCAATAAGAAGTAGAGAATTTGAATAGACCAATCACCAGTAAGGAGATCGAAACAGTAATCACAAACCTCCCCCAAAATAAAAGTCCAGGACCAGACGGCTTCCCTGGTGAATTCTACCAAACATTCAAAGAAGACTTAATACCTATCCTTCTCAAACTCTTCCAAAAAATTGAGGAGGGGGGGAAGCTCCCTAACTCATTCTACGAAGCTGACATTACCCTGATACCAAAACCAGACAAGGACAACACAAAAAAAGAAAATTACAGGCCAATATCACTGATGAACATCGATGCAAAAATCCTCAACAAAATACTAGCAAATCGCATACAACAATATGTTAAAAAGATTATACACCATGATCAAGTGGGATTTATTCCAGGGATGCAGGGATGGTTTAACATTCGCAAATCAATCAACGTAATACACCACAGCAATAAAATGAAGAATAGAAATCACATGATCATTTCAATAGATGCAGAGAAAGCATTTGACAAGATACAGCGTCCATTTATAATAAAAACTCTGAATAAAATGGGTATAGAAGGAAAGTATCTCAACATAATAAAGACCATATATGAGAAACCCACAGCTAATATCATCCTCAATGGTGCAAAACTGAAAGCCATCCCTCTAAGAACAGGAACCAGACAAGGATGCCCACTATCACCACTCCTATTTAACATAGTACTGGAAGTCCTAGCCAGAGCAATCAGGCAAGAGAAAGAAATAAAAGGGATCCAAATTGGAGAGGAAGAAGTGAAACTGTCACTATTTGCAGATGACATGATTTTATATATAGAAAACCCTAAAGAATCCACCAGAAAACTTTTAGAAGTAATAAACGAATATGGTAAAGTTGCAGGATACAAAATCAACAGACAAAAATCAGTTGCATTTCTGTACACTAACAACGAAGTAGCAGAAAGAGAAATTAAGAATACCATCCCATTTACAATTGCAACAAAAAGAATAAAATACCTAGGAATAAACTTAACCAAAGAGGTGAAAGATCTGTACACCAAAAACTATAAAACATTTCTGAAAGAAATTGAAGAAGACACAAAGAAATGGAAAGATATTCCGTGCTCTTGGATTGGAAGAATTAAGATAGTTAAGATGTCCATGCTTCCTAAAGCCATCTATAGATTCAATGCAGTCCCTATCAAAGTTCCAACAACAATTTTCGCAGAAATAGAACAAAGAATCCTAAAATATATATGGAACAACAAAAGACCCCAAATAGCTAAAGGAATCCTGAGAAAAAAGAACAAAGCTGGAGGTATCACACTCCTTGATTTCAAAATATACTACAAAGCTATAGTAACCAAAACAGCATGGTACTGGCACAAAAACAGACACACAGATCAATGGAATAGAATCGAAAGCCCAGAAATAAACCCACACATCTATGGACAGCTAATCTTTGACAAAGGAGCCAAGAACATACAATGGGGAAAAGAAAGTCTCTTCAACAAATGGTGTTGGGAAAACTGGATAGCCACATGCAAAAAAATGAAAGTAGACCCTTACCTTACACCATACACAAAAATTAACTCCAAATGGATTGAAGACTTGAATGTAAGACCTGAAACTGTGAAACTTCTAGAAGAAAACATAGGCAGTATGCTCTTCGACATCGGTCTTAGCAACATCTTTTCAAACACCACGTCTGACCAGGCAAGAGAAACAATAGAAAAAATAAACAAATGGGACTACATCAAACTAAAAAGCTTCTGCACAGCAAAGGAAACCATCAACAAAACGAAAAGACAACCTAACAATTGGGAGAAGATATTTGCAAACCATACATCTGATAAGGGCTTAATCTCCAAAATATATAAAGAACTCATGCATCTCAACAACAAAAAAACTAACAACCCAATTAAAAAATGGGCAAAAGACCTGAACAGACATTTCTCCAAAGAAGATATACAGATGGCCAACACACACATGAAAAGATGTTCAAAATCATTAACTATCAGGGAAATGCAAATCAAAACTACAGTGAGATATCACCTCACGCCCGTCAGAATGGCTATCATTAACAAGACAGGAAACAACATGTGTTGGAGAGGATGTGGAGAGAAGGGAGCTCTCATACACTGCTAGTGGGAGTGCAAACTGGTGCAGCCACTATGGAAAACAGTATGGAGATTCCTCAAAAAATCAAGGATAGAACTACCATATGATCCAGCTATTCCACTGTTGGGTATTTATCCAAAGAACTTGAAAACACCAATTTGTAAAGGTATATGCACCCCTGTGTTCATTGCAACGTTATTCACAATAGCCAAGACTTGGAAGCAACCTAAGTGCCCATCAAGGGACGAATGGATAAAGAAGCTGTGGTATATATACACAATGGAATGCTACTCAGCCATAAGAAACGATGAAATCCAGCCATTTGTGACAACATGGATGGACATTGAGGGTATAATGCAAAGTGAAATAAGTCAGAGGGAGAAGGTCCAATACCGTATGATTTCCTTCATTAAGTAGTAGATAATAACAACAATAAACAAACACATAGGGACAGAGATTGGATTGGTGGTTACCAGAGGGGAAGGGGGGAGGGAGGAGGGTGAAAGGGATAATTAGGTACACGTGTGTGGTAATGGGTTGTAACTAGTATTTTGGTGGTGAACATGATGTAATCTATGCAGAAATAAAAGTACAACGATGTACATTTGAAATTTTTGCAATGTCATAAACCAATGTTACTGCAATAAACAAAAATTAAAAAAAAAAAGAAGCTAATGATTAATTGAACTTAATACATAAACTATGTAATTTTCTTAAAGAAAAAAAAAAGGAAAACAATACAATTTGTCAGAGCCCTTGAAAATGGTGCTTGGTTTTAAAAATGTTGGGATGGTAATGTACATTGACCTAAATATAGCAATGGAAATAAAGGAAAGGATTTCACATCTGAATGTGGTGAATCAATAAGTAGAAGAGGTACTTAGACTGTAAAATTTATTATTTTGCTTAAGATTGCATCTACTGGCACCAGTAAATTTACTTTTTTTTGCATAGGAATCATGATACCAAATTAATACATCTAATGTGTCATATAAAATATCCTTGTGGTTAAATATTAATAATTCAGTTTATATGTTTCTGGAAGTACATATCACAGTGCGAAGACAACTAAGTTTTATCCATTGACAATCTAATGAATAACTGCACACACACACGTGCATGGGGACACACATGTGCATGTGTACACATACATATGTGTGTGCATACACACACAAACTCAAAATTCAAAGAGAAGAAGATACATCTAAGGCTTCATTGCATTTTTTTAAAAAAATCACATGAAACAAGGAAAGAATAAAGCAGGCAATGATATATAACGAATATCATATATATATATATATATTCATGATAGGATGACATTAATACTTGAATTAAATAAGCAAGACCATTGAATATCAAATATAAAGCATGATTCAGTAACCAAAAGAGGGACTGAATGAAAAAATGAGCATTAAGCTGACATTACCAGGAAGTCAAAGGCTGAAATACCAGATCTTAAATGATGGGTAAGATTCTATAATTAGAGTATTTGGTAGTTGCAGATTAGGGTGGCTATGGGATCTAGAGGAGCATAGATGGAACCTTGTTCTTGCACTGCCACTGACTAGCTGTGTCATTTTTTTTTTTTTGAGGAAGATTATCTCTGAACTAACATCTGTTGCCAATCCTCCTCTTTTTGCTGAGGAAGATTGGCCCTGGGCTAACATCCATGCCCATGTTCCTCTACTTTATATGGGATGGGACACCGCCACAGCACGGCTTGATAAGCGGTGCATAGGTCTATGCCTGGGATCCGAACCTGCAAACCCGGGGCCACAGAAGCGGAGTGTGTGAACTTAACCACTATGCCACCAGGCCAGCCTCTAGCTTTGTCATTTTTGAAAAGTTACTTACCTTGTATGAACCTCAATTTCCTTATCTGGAAAATGAAATAATGTAAGTAGATGATATCTTAAATCCCTTTAATCCTAAGTAGTAATAACTATTCTATACGTAGGCCAAGCACTGTCTTTGCTAATCTACTACCTCTGGAATGAAATTTCTCTCATTTATACTGTTGAAATTCTACTGAATCTGATGGAGCTGTGTACCTAAACGTGTTTGTTACAATGGTATTTATCTTAAGGAATCACAAAAAAAAAAAAAAAAAACAATAAAAAGAAACAAGATAGGTAAATTTTGGTTAATTAACTCAGAAATATTACGCAATCATTAAATTGAAAATTGTAAATAAAATTTTTAAAAAACTTTATGGCCATTAAAAAGTAGAAGAGAAAGTTGAATGTATATCTCAATTGCAACTGTATAAATAATACAAATACATAAACCAAAGATTAGAAGGAAAAGGAGCCCAATTTTTAATTTTTTGAAGTACTAGGATTTTAGGTGATTTTATATTTCTTTTGATTTTCATTAATGTGGTTCTAATATCACTTATGCAATAATGGTAATAAATCTCATCCATATTTTAAGACCTAGCTTAGATGCTCCCTCCTGAATAAAAATAAATTTTCTCTCCTCAATTATTTCTGTTGCACACTCTAAGTTTTATAGCATTTATTAATTTAAACTTTATAATATTGTTTTTTTCTATATTGGTATTCCCTAACAGATTGTAAACCCTTTGAGGGAAAGAACATATTATCAACCTCTATATTTCTCCATAGCATCTAACTCTGTGCCTTATAGATGGTATCTGTTCAATTAGTTTGCTCAATTCAGTTAGCTGGGCTGTACATTACAGAATAAAACAGAGTTGAAATTACTGATTGATTGATTAATCTACTCAATATACATTTATTGAGAGTCGGGTCCTGCTTGAGGAGCTGGGCATACGACAGTAAAAATATAAACAAGGTTTATATAAAACAATGTAAAATACAACCTTTCAGTGTGTTACATCTAACACTGGGAAGGCTTTGCGCTGGAGAAGAGTGAGTAAGGAACGGAGAAATAGCCTATAAGATATCAGGCCTTGGAGGTCTTGGTAAGGAGTCTGGATTTTTATTCTAAAGAGCATGGGAGGCCACTGGAAGATTTTGAGCAGGGAGGTTACATGAACTTAAAAACCCACTTTGGTGTTTAGAGCTATGCTTAATGGGGACAAGGTTGGGAAAAGGGAGAGCAGTTTTAAGGTCATGAGGGATTTTAATTGAAGACGATGGCATAAATTTTGATGGCAGGTGTATCAGAGATGGTAGAATGAGAAAACTCGCATCCAAATTTAGGTTGTATACACTGCTAATCTTGGTTACTCAGAGCTTTCCTAACCAGGGAAGGTCCTAAACTATCTCGGCTGCTGTGTCTGTTAAATTAATCTCGACGATTACTATATCACTGCTAAATCCTTAAATAAAAGAAGTCTTAGTGTATCCGAAATTGACTTGATTTTTCATTTTCTTTCTGCTTTTTTTCAGATAAGACATGTATTCACCACTTTTAATTTTCTATTTACTACTTCCTAGGGAAACCATCTATAGTACATTAACTATTTGTTCTAATTTGCAAATGACAAACTGAATCAATGAATTTGTTAACTCACCAAACAGCACAAAAAGGGTGGGCAGAGAGAAGCAAAATGAATCAGTGTTTATTTTCCATCTACAACTTGTACTATGCAGTATGTAAGATGGTTATATATTTACTATCTCATTTAATCGGCAAAAAAGCTCTATAAGGTAATAATTATTTTCCCCAATTTACAGATGAAAACCACACACAGTGATTTAACTATATTTTCAATTTTGCTCAGCTATTAAATTTTAGTGTGACATTTAAACTCAGTTTAGTTTAATTTTTAAGCTCAAGCCTGCCTTCAGAACTACGTACTACAAATACCTCCCCAAATTTGAATTTATTTTTTAGTTTTATAGCTTAAGATTCAGTCTTTTACACCTTTTATAAACAAAATGCAACTCCCTGGTGAGGGCTCAAGGAGTGATTCTTTGGTTTCCTGTGAATTTGTAGGGTTCAGATACTTCAGCACCCGAGCCCAAACCATTCCAAACCATAGAGATGGAAAAGAAATGTAAATGTAATTTGTTACTTATATTGTATATGCATATTTGTGTGGTTTGTGTGTGTAGAAAGGTATACTACAGTTACAGTCTGCATTGTTAATTATTGAACTATTAAACTATAGTTTAGTTGGTGATTTTTTTTTGTGAGTAAGATCTGCCCTGAGCTAACATCTGCCAATCCTCCCATTTTTGCTGAGGAAACTGGCCCTGGGCTAACATCCATGCCCATGTTCCTCCACTTTATATGGGACACTGCCACAGCATGGCTTGCCAAGCGGTGTGTCAGTGCGCGCCCGAGATCTGAACTGGCGAACCCAGGGCCGCCGCAGTGGCCGCACTTAACAGCATGCGCCACCGGGCCGACCCCCTAGTTGGTGATTTTTTATGTTATTTGTTTTGGCTGTTGGTATATTAAGTCAACATGAATAAAGAAATTTATATGTGGAACAAATTTCTTCTCAGCTCTCCTGTGTTCGAATCATCATAAGTTACACACAATGGCTTTTAATGAAATTGATAACGAAGTCCACAAATTCATCGTACTTTTTGGTATTAGGTATCAGATTGGGTATCCTCTTAGAATCTATCAGGATTGAAGAATATGTAGGAATTCATGCTCAGATTCATTTATTCCAAAACGTAGTTGAAAGTATACATGTTAAAGAAAATCTGTTTAATAAATGTACCTTAATTCTCCATTTTCCAGGTACATTGATTATTATTTTTTCTTTCACGTTTTTTGTCATTGGCTATTTCCTAAAAGCTTAGGTACTGACAATATGCTGCTAATTTTCCAATTTTCCAACACCCACAGAATCAAATTAGAAGACCCATAAAAACTCCCTAAGCTATAATTGAACATTTGGAATTCATGAAATGAAATTCTGATGTCTCAATAAATCTAGTGTACATGCAGGCTGCCTTTCAATGACTTTTGAATGAGTCTGGGCATTGTTCATATGATACAATATTGTTGTTAATAGGACAATAAAGTTTCAAGAGAAACAGATTAATAAATCAAATTAAGTATCATCTCATGTTTGTCTTCAATGAGTGAATTTTAAGTACGAATAATAAAATATTATCTCCATTAAAATGTTGTCCATTTACTTAAAATAAAACATATATTTCCTCCCTTAAAAGATCTAAATGGCCTAGAAATATATAAAATCCCAATTGTTCAATAATACACAGCATTTTTATTCTCTCTTATGTGAAGGAGCTATGATTTGTGTGTGTGTGTGTAGGAAAGATTAGCCCTGAGCTAACATCTGTTGCCAATCCTCCTCTTTTTGCTGAGGAAGATTGGCCCTAGGCTAACATCCATGCCCATCTTCCTCTACTTTATATGTGGGACGCCTGCCACAGCATGGCTTGATAAGCAGTGCGTGCGTCCACGCCTGGGATCTGAACATGTGAACCCAGGGCTGCAGAAACAGAACGCGTGAACGTAACCACTATGCCACCAGGCCAGCCCCTATGATTTTTTTTCTTGTGGAATTGTTGAAGAAAATGACATTTGTGTGATTATATTTGAGATAACTATTACTATACTATATTCCCTGTGAGAAAACCTGGCCCATGAGGTCCATAAGTTATAAAACTAGTCTTGATAAGATGCTTCAAGAATTTATGTAGCTAAAATCTTTTAGTTCAATGGTGCTTTTTACCTGCTGACCAAATTTTCACAGTATCCCAAGGAGGTTTTTAACAGATGACAAATACAGCATTTAAGATGGCCTCTCCCTTTCAGTGTATATGCAACTTGATGCTCAAAGTTGATTCAAGGATGAACAGTCATTACATCACCTGGAGATTTGTTAGAAATGCAGAATTGCAGGCCCCACCCTAGACCTATTGAATCAGAATTTTCATATTTATGAGTTCTCCAAGTGATTCACATGCACATTAGAGATTGAGAAACACTCTCCTAATACATCCTCTCTCATTACTTTTCTACAAACTGAAAAATACGTGTCCTTTGGTTACTTTAATCCTTTGTCTAGAACATATTAAACACGTGTTGGTTTTCTGATATCTTCTTCACAATGATTGGGGAAACAGCCTACAGTATTCCCCCATTATCCACGGGGGATACGTTCTAAAACCCCCAGTGGATGCCTGAAACCATGGATAGTACCAAACCCCATATATATTATGTTTTTTCCTAACTAACAGGCTAAAGGGCAGGTAGTGTATATAGAGTGGATAAGCTGGACAAAGGATGATACACATCCAGGCAGGATGGAGCGAGGTAGCCTGAGATTTCATCATACTACTCAGAATGGTGTGTAGTTTAAAATTTATGAATTGCATATTTCTGGAATTTTCCATTTAATATTTTTGGACTGTGATTGACCACAGGTAACTAAAACTGAGGAAAGTGAAACCTCAGATGAGGGGGGCTACTGTATTATGTTTTTGCTGTAGTCCAGTGTCCTGGCTATTGTGCCCTTTGTCACCTTTAATAATTTTGGAGGCCTTTCTGAGAATTTTGCTTGACATGTGTGATCAAAATTAAAAACACTTCCATCTGAGTGCTTCTTCCCTGTCTCCTTGGTAAGCAAGTATTGCCTTTCAAGAAGTACAACTGATCAGAGCTTCATAGACCAGATATGAAGGCTATGACAGCATACAGAAGGGGATTGAGCAGGATGTCAATGAGTGAGATTTCAATAAGTAAAAATTGGAGGGGAGGTGCATAATGTTGATAAAACATCTTGAGCAAAGGTTCTGTGGAGGGAAGTAGGATGGCATGAAGTGAGATCTGTGAAAAGATTTGATAATGTGCTCAATGCCTTAGCCTAGTCAAAATGCCAAGACCCACTTCCACACTTCTAAATACAGCTGAGCACTATTCTGGGTTAAATTGTATCCCAAAAAAGATATATTGAAGTCCTAACCCCAGTACTTCAGAATGTGACCTTATTGGGAAATAGAGTTGTTGCAGACATAATTAGCTAAGTAAGATGAATCCATCGTGGAGTAGGGTGGGCTCTTAATCCAGTACAACTGTTGTCCTTATGAGAAGACAGCCATATGAAGACACAGAGACACAAGGAGAATGCCATGTGATGACGAAGGCAGTGGTTGGAGTTATGCGGCTGCAAGCCAAACACCAAAGATTGTCAGCAAATCGTCAGAAGCTAGGAGGAGGCAAGGAAGGATTCCCTCACAGTTTTCAGAAGGAGCATGTCCCTACCAACATCTTGATTTCAGATTTCCAGGCCCAGATCCGTGAAACAATAAATTTTGATTGTTTTAAGGGACCCAATTTGTGAAACTTTGTTACAGCAGCACTAGGAAACTAATACAGCCCTTGAACTACAACCTAGGAAATCTGCGTCTATTTTTTTCTATTAGTGTTACCAAGCTTAAATCCCAGAATAAAGTCTAATGTATGAAAATTCTTTTAGAATTTAGTATCAAATGGGGAAAGGACATTTTCTTTTCTGAAAATGAGAAATTAAAAGCTGAAAATACTGATAAATCAGAGCACATTGAGTCTATAGATTGCTTTGGGTAGTATGGACCTTCTAACAATATTAATTCTTCTAATCCATGGGCATGGAATATCTTTCCATTTATTTGTGTCTTCTTCAATTTCTTTCATTAATATCTTGTAGTTTTCAATACACAGGTTTTTCACCTCCTTGGTTAAATGTATTCCTAGGTATTTATTCTTTTTGATCCAATTATAAATGGGATTGTTTTCTTAATTTCTCTTTCTGATAGTTCGTTACTAGTATATAGAAATGCAATAAATTTTGTGAATTGATTTTGTATCCTACAACTTTACTCAATTCCTGTATTAGTTCTAACAGTTTTTTGGTGAAGTCTTTAGGATTTTCTATATACAATATTATGTCATCTGCAAATAGTGACAGTTTTACTTCTTCCTTTCGACTTTAGATGCCTTTTCTTTCTTTTTTTTTTTTTCCCAATTGCTGTGGCTAGGTCTTCCAATGCTGTGTTCAGTAGGAGTGGTGAGATTGAGCATCCTTGTCTTGTTCCTGATCTTAGAGGAAAAGCTTATAGCTTTTCGCCATTGAGTATGATGTTAGCTATGGGCTTGGCATATAGGGCCTTTATTATGTTGAGGTATGTTCTGTCTATAGCTGCTTTGTTGAGAGTGTTTAATCATAAATGGATGTTAAATTTTGTCAAATGCTTTTTCTGCATCTATTGAGATGATCATATGATTTTTATCCTTTATTTTGTTAATGTGACGTGTCACATTTACTGATTTGTGAATGTTGAACCATCCTTGCATCACTGGAATAAATTACACTTGATCATGGTGTATGATCCTTTTAATGTATTGTTAAATTCAGTTGGCTAATATTTTGTAGAGGATTTTTGCATCTATGTTCATCAGGGATATTGGCCTGTATTTTCTTTTCTTGTGGCATCTTGTCTATTTTGGTATCAGGGTAATGAGGCCTCATAAAACACATTTCTAAGATTTCCTTCTTCTATTTTTTGGAAGAGTTTGAGATGAATTGGTATTAATTCTTTTTTGAAAGTTTGCTAGAATTCACCAATGAAGCCATCTGGTCCTGGACTTTTGTTTGTTGGGTGAAGGTTTTTTTAATTACTGATTCAATCTCCTTATTAGTAATTGATCTGTTCATATTTTCTATTTCATCATGATTCAGTCTTGGTGGGTTGTATGCTTCTGGGAATTTATCCCTTTCTTCTAGGTTGTCCAATTTGTTGGTGTAAAATTCTTTATAGTAGTCTCTTATGATCCTTTGTATTTCCTGGTATCAGTTGTAACATTTCCTCTTTAATTTCTGATTTTATTTGAATCTTTTCTCTTTTTTTCTTGGTGAATCTAGTTAAAGGTTTATCAATTTTATCTTTTCAAAGAACCAGCTCATATTTTCATTGATCTTTTCCATTTCACTTATTTCTGCTCTAAGCTTTATTTCTTTCCTTCTACTAACTTAGGGCATCATCTGTTCTTCTTTTTCTAGTTCCTTGAGTTGTAAAGTTAGGTTGTTTATTTGAGACTTTTCTTGTTTCTTGAGATAGGCATTTATCACTATAAATTTCTGTTTTAGAACTGCTATTGCTGCATCCCATAAGTTTTGGTATGTTATGTTTCCATTTTATTTGTCTAAAGGTATTATTTGATTTCCCTTTAATTTCTCCTTTGACCCATTTGTTGTTCAGAAGTGTATTTTTAATTTCCACATATTTATTGGTTTTCCAATTTTCCTCCTGTTATTAATTTCTAGTTTCATATCATTGTAGTCAGAAATAATATTTGATATGATTTCAATCTTATTAAATTTGGTAAGACTTGTTTTGTGCTCTAACATATGATCTATCCTGGAGAATGTTCCATGTGCACTTGAAAAGATCTTGCTGTTGCAAGAAATGTTCTGTATACGTCTGTTAGGTCCATTTGGTCTATGTGTTGGTTATGTCCACTATTTCCTTATTGATTTTCTGTCTGGTAAATATATCCATTGTTGAAAGTGGATTTTTGAATTCCCCTAATATTATTGTATTGCTATTTTTCCCTTCAGTTCTGTTAATATTTGATTTATATATTTGGGTACTCTGGTGTTGGGTACATATATATTTACAATTGTTATATCCTCCTGATGAATTGACCCGTTTATCAATATATACAGTCATGCATCATTTAACAAGGGGGATATGTTCTGAGAAATGCATCCTTAGGCAACTTTGTCATTGTGCAAGCATCATAAAATGTATTTACACAAACCTAGATGGTATAGCCTGCTACACACCTAGGCTATATAGTACTAATCTTAAGGGACCACTGTCATATATGTGCTCCATCATTGACTGAAACGTTGTGTGGTACATAACTGTAGTGACCTTCCTTGTCTCTTGTTACACACAAATGGCTAAGAACTTCACAAATCGAGAGAGAGATTTCGACATCCAAGTTCGTGAGCTCATAGGTCTCCAAAAAGTTTCAACTCAAGAAGATCTGGGTGGGCCATCTGGTGCAGTCTGCAGGTGAGCTTGCTCCTAAATTCTTTGAATGGGCAGGTCTGGTGCCCGGGTCAGCAGGTGGGCATGCCTGGTGCTTAGATCCACAGAGGCAGACCTGGTGCCTGGGTCACAGTAGTAAGCCTGGGACCAGGATCTGTGTGGGTGTGTCTGGATCCTGCGTCCATGGAATTCGGTCTGTAGCTTGGGGCTGCAGGTGCCAGCCTGGATTTGGGGTCCACGGGGTTCAGCCTTGCACTAGAGCAGATAATGAGACTTGTTCCTTGGGAACCAGACTGGAGGCTGGGGCTATGAGGGCCAGGCTGGAGCTGCAGCAGGCCAGGAGCCTGGGGCCTCAGGCGACATTCTTCCACTGGTGTGAGACTGAAGCACAGGGTGTTGAGAGTCAGTCTGGAGGCTGAGTCCACAGGAGCCAGCCTGGGCTTGGGGGACCCAAAGCTTGGGTTCTCAGGAGCCAGCTTAGAGGCTGGGTCCATTGAGTTCGGCCTGGTACTGGGGTGGATCAGGAGTCTGGGACCATGGTTGCTGGCCTGGCAGCAGAGTGAGATTGCAGCCTGGGTCTACAGGAGCCTGCATGGAGACTGGGGGCTGTGGGGGCTGGCCTGGCAACTGGCATCGGGTATGGTACTGGTGCTGGGGTCCATGGTGAAGTTGGAAGCTCACTTCACTCTTCTTCCCCCATAGAGGGGGTGTCTCTCTCCATGCTGGGCTGTTTGGGCTTGGGAGATGGGTGACGAGGGTAATATGAAACTGCCTTCCCTATTCTCTTCAATGCATCTTTTCTTGTTTCTATGTTCCACCCAGAAACTGTGATCCCTCACCTGGAATCCTTAGCACTAGTAAAGGTATTTTTGTGCATGGATAGTTATTTAAATTGATATTTCCGTGAGGAGAAGAGTGCTAGAAACTCCTATTCTTACATCTTGCTAATGTCACTCCAAAGATTTCTTTTAATAATATTTGTCATATAGCTGCATATATGTGTGTCTATATATACATAGACATTATTTTTTTGGCTTTATTAAAGTATAATTTACAAATAAAATTGTGAGATATTTAAAGTGTACATCGTGATGATTTGTTACACATATACATTGTGAAAGGATTCCTCCCATCTAGTTAATTAACACATCCATCACCTCATATATTTAACTTTTTTTTTTTGTTGAGAATATTCAAGTTATACTCTCTTAGCAAATTTCAATGATACAATATAGTGTTGTCAACTACAGTCACCATATTATGTATTAGATCCTCAGACCTTATTCATCTTATAGCTGAAAGTTTGTACCCTTTTACAAACCTCTGTCTGTTTTTCCCACCCTTCAGCCCCTGGCAACCGCTTTTCTACTCTGTTTCTATGTGTTTGCCTTTTTTTTAATATTCCAAGTATAAGTGATATTATGCAATATTTGTCTTTCTCTATCTGGCTTATTACACTTAGCACAATGCCCTTGATGTCCATCCATCTTGTCACAAATGGCAGGATTTCCTTTTATCTCATGGATGAATAATATTCCATTGTGTGTGTGTGTGTGTGTGTGTGTGTGTGTGTATGTGTATACATACATTTTCTTTATCCATTCATCTATCAATGGACACAAGTTGTTTTCACGTCTTGGCTATTGTAAATTATGCTGCAATGACCAGGAAAGTGCAGATATCTTTTTGAGTTAATGTGTCTGTTTCCTTCAGATAAATACCCAGAAGTGAGATTGTTGTATCATATAGTAGTTTTATTTTTAATTTTTTGAGGAACCTCCATACTCTTTTCCATTTTACATTCCCACCAACGGTGCACTAGGGTCCCTTTTCTTCACATCCTCCCCAATACTTGTTATTTCTTATCTTTTTGATGATGGCCATTCTAACTGGTATGAGATGAAATCTCATATCTCAAAGTGGTTTTGATTTGCATTTCTCTGATGATTAGTGAGACTCAGCACACCTTCATGTTGGTCACTTGTATGTCTTCTTTGGAAAAATGTTTATTCAGATCCTCTGCCCATTTTTATAAATTCGATTGTTTGGCTTTTTTTGCTATTGAGTTGTGTGAGTTCTTTATATATTTTGGATATTGACCCCTTATCAGATATAATTTACAAATATTTTATCCTGTTCTGTAGGTTGTCTTTTCATTTTCTTCATGGTTTCCTTTGCTGTACAGAGCGTTTTAGTTTAATGTAGTTCCAATTGTTTATTTTTACTTTTATTGCCTTTACTTTTAGTGTCAAATCCAAAAAATCATTACCAGGACTGATGTCAAGGAGCTTACTGCCTATATTTTCTTCTAGGGGTTTTATGGTTTCAAGACTTATATTTAAGTCTTTAATCCATTTTGAGTTGATGTTTGTGTATGGTGTGAGATAGGGGTCCAGTGTCATTCTTCTGCTTGGATATCTAGTTTTCCGAGCACCATTTATTGAAGAAAACTTTCCTTTCTTAATTGTATATTCTTAGCTTCTTTGTAACTACTTACGCATTGTTAAAACTTGGTTCCCTTTAGCCAAAGAAGAATTTCATTTTAAATATTAATACCTAGTTAGCATAAAGAACTAGTATCGAAATTCCCAGGGTGTACATGAATGCATTTTCACTCATTAAGGAAGATTATTTGACATTCTAAGATCTCATGGTAACATTTTGTGATCCACAACTCCTTTAGTTTGGTATCCTGTGCAGTTGTTTTAATGCTTCAATTATCTTCCATGGGGTCTAGAAAATCATGGCCTTCTAATATCCATTACCTTTCATGTGCCCCAAATGGTGGTATGTTAAAGAGGAATTTTCCATTTATCCGTACCCACTGGAAATATCTCTTTCACTCCATTTATTATAAAAGACCTCTTTATTGCCACAAACCTAGTACTGGATGTCAAGGGTATTCTACTCCATCAAGTGGGCTAACTGGGAACCAATCTTGTCTGCATGTTGTAATTAGGATCTCCTAGTCAATCTGTTAAGATATCTTTCAAGTGGCTGCATGCTATTTTATGTGTCCCCTCTGTTTTTAACTATACTAAAAATAAGTTGCTCCCAATTGACTTTGAGCATTTACTGCTGGAAAATACTGAGACACTATTAGTTATTCAAAAAATAACTTCACAGTAATGATGTGAAAATTTTCTTTTTTTGTTTGAGATGTCATAGGAATTTGGTTACTAGCCTTTGCCTGAATAATGCAGTATCTTTAAAAGCCTTTTCAAGGGGTTATATTGGAATATCCTGTTACTGGCTTGTCCAGGGCCTAGAAAATGAGCACAACTGCTTATTATTTTTAGTGCTTCAAACTTGATCTGACAAGTACCTCCTTTACAATGAGATCATTGATCTATAATTTTAATGGAAAAAAACTTAAAATTCTTATTTAAAATATAATCTAAGGCCAGCCCAGTGGCGTAGCAGTTAAGTGCGTGAGCTCCGCTGTGGCAGCCTGGGGTTCAGATCCCGGGTGCACACCGACACACTGCTTATCAAGCCATGCTGTGGAGGCATCCCATATAAAGTGGAGGAAGATGGGCATGGTTGTCAGCCCAGGGCCAGTCTTCCTCAGCAAAAAGTGGAGGATTGGCATGGATGTTAGCTCAGGGCTGATCTTCCCCACACACAAAAAATATATATATATAATTTAGATTTTACTTTGTAAAGATCTATGTGTGACAGGGATAAGATTATACATAGTTTTTATTCTTTTTCATTTCTATATTTTGAAAATTTTATGTTACTATTAAAATTACATTTTATATTTATGCATGTTCTACATTATATAGTATATGCAGCATGATGTAGGCTTAGTAATTCTAGATAATTTCTCTCTTCAACTTCGGGGAAATATTCTTAAGTTTTCATTGAGAAGTTTTACATGAAGAGTTGCATGTATGAGATAGCTCAAGAGCATAGCAAAAATCGGAGCTGTTATTTAAACTAGACAGTAAAAATTGCCATTCCATACCCCTATACTCAGGTGTGATATTCAAAGTAGAGAACAGACCCTGGTTATAGGGCTGGAGCAGGGGGTTAGAACCCTACCCCTGATCTGCCATGTATTATCCCTTTAGTTTTTACATCTGGGGACACCTAGCAGAGGGTCCTAAGAAATGTCCCACTTGGCTAGAACAGCAGAAATGGTCTCGGTATACTCAGGATGGTGACTTTTTAGCCACTAGTATCACTATTTTAACTACTGACGTCCTGGTGCATGTGAGGTGAATATTGCTTCTGTGTATGACTCCTGTATGTACCTGATGGGAAAGTCAGTGGTCCAAAATGTGGCAAGAAAGGTATCTCATTCTTCCACTAGAAAGGGGCAGAGAATAACTTCCTTGGTTCCTCCACTTGCATGTGAAGAGAAGAGTTTAACAAAATACCCATATTTCTTCATTCGTTCAAGGCAGGACACAGAGCTAGATACTCTGATGAGTAAGAGTACTTGCCTTTTGGGCTTTTTTTTTTCTTTTTTCTGGTGAGGAAGATTGGCCCTGAGCTAACATCTGTTGCCAACCTTCCTCTTTTTGCTTGAGGAAAATTGTCCTTGAACTAATATCTGTGCCAATCTTCCTCTATTTGGTGTGTGGTATGTTGCCACAGCATGGCTTGATGAGTGGTGTGTAGGTCCACACCTGGGATCCGGGCCTGCGAACCCCAGGCCACCAAAGCGGAACACGCTAACTTAACCACTACACCACCTGGCCGACCCTCTTTGGGCATTTTAAACCTAGAAAGGGGCAAACAATTGTAACTCAGTGTGCTGAGTTCTGCAGCAAATTTATGCAGAGTATTCCAGTGCTCAGAAAGAGCCCCGAACCATGACAAGAGAGCTTTTGGGGCTTCCTGGGGAAATGTCATCTAAGCCTAGTCTTAAAAATGAGGTGGAATTAATAAGGCAATGGAATAAGGATTGAAAGGATGGGTGGGAGATGGTAGTTAGGGCAAGTACAAAGTTATAGGGTTAAAAATAGCAATGGCATGCTATGCTCTGGGAACAACAAGGTCTTCAGAAAGCAGGAGCATAGGATGAAAGAAGAAAAGCTCTAGGTGAGTGTAACTAAAAAGATACATAGGGTGCAGACCATGAAGGCCTTTAAAAGTAGTTTGGAGTTTATCCTGAAGGAAATTGGAAGGGCTTGGAGGCAGGTGAGAAAGCAATCACCTTTATATTTTAGGGAGATCACACTAGTTGCAATGCTGGAGATGGATTAGAGGGAGGAAAGCTAGAGGCACAGGGACAATTTAAGAGGCTGTAGGAACATTCTAGGCAAGAGATGACCTAAGTCATAGAAAGGCTTTTACTGGGTGAAATTTGGTCTCCCTCAAGGGATGTGAAGAAGACAGAGTTGACAAGCCTTGATATTCAGTGGGTGGGGATGGGGTGAAGAAGAAAGAGCAAAGATGACTTCTCAATTTCAGGCCCAGGTAATCACATGGAGTTAAATGTTGTCAGTCTGAATTATAGCTCTTTCCAAGGCCAGGTATCAGAGAGAGCACAGGTTCATTGGGACATCCATAATATGCCACTGTATACATGAGAACTATTAGCCAACCACTGTGTTTATCTCATTGCAAATATAATGTCCCATAGAAGTGATCAAACCCCTGCATTCACTCCCTAAAGACTTTTGTGTCCAGCCATTGAAATAGTACTTTGGAAGATTAAGGTGAGGTTTGAGTATTAAGACCCTTTTCCCCCATCTCATCAGTGTTTGATGCACAGATAATAATAATTAAATATAGGTATAAAGCATATTAGTATTTTTTGTGCTTAATAATTTGAACTACTTTATCCAAGACTTCACAGTTTTCTCCCACTGATAACCACAGAGCATGTTCAAGACAGAGGCTCTCAAGGCAGAAATTATGAAGAGAAAAAATTTTATATTTTCCTCTGCAAAATAGGAGGAAAAACCATGAAAGATCAAAAAAAGAAAACAATAATTTTTGTTTCCAAAGGGCTTTATTTGTGCTTTGATTGTATTTTGTCTTGTTTTATTTTGCTTTTTCACCCAAGCATCTTGATGTGCTGTCAGATCTCAACATCACAAAACGCTAGTGATGTTCTAATGCATGGTTTAGTGTTACAGTGAGACATACATACCTTCACACGTACACACTCTCAAAATACTTTTTAAAAAAATCACTCAGAAAGACGTAAACTCACTCCTTCTATCTTCTCTGATAACTTTTTCCTTTTGTAACATAGAATGTTCTGATGGAAGAGAAGATATTGTGGATACTGTACAAAACAGATGAACTGTTTCTACATACGGAGAGCTGTGAGAATATATGCTGTAATGGTCGTTGTATGGCAAAATGAAAGCTGCAGCTAATTAGACCTCTGATGAATTTCCAGTGCTCCCTTAGAAAGTTCTACTCAAGATAACCCAATTAAATAATGCTATGAAGCCTCTGCTGCAGTGTTGAAGATTACTTCTGAGACAGTGAACAGCAGCTCATAAATGGTGCAGTTAAACCACAGTTCCTGACCTCAGTATATGGATCAACAGCACACACAAATCAGATCTAATTTTATCATGTTCCTGTGGGGTTTCTTTTCCTCCCTGTCTGAAGTCCTTATTTATGATTCCTCTGATGGACCAGTTTGCTTCCATGACTGACATTTGGATCTCAGTTTTAAACTATATTTCATTCTATTTTGTAAAGAGCACTTTTTAATTTTTTTTTTTTAATATGAAAGAGTTGCTATTTTTCAGGAACCCTGCCTACAGCTGTGTAACAGAACTCTTATTGTCTGCTGGCAAATGATTTTCCTAGTTTGTAAAGTGAAATCAGAGTTCAGACATGTTGACATAACAATGCTGTACAGCAACTGACCAAAACCAATAATAAATCACACATACAAGATAATACAACCTAATTAAATAGTATCTTCTTGAAAGACCGTTTAGTCTTAGATTTTAGTGTAGTTCTTTTCATTAGTACACTCATGCTAATTGAAATTCAAGCTACTCAGAAGGAACAATCCAGAGAAAACATGTTAAGTTGTCCCTTAAGGACCTACATGACCTTGAAAATTGTATAGCATCAAAATGCTATACTCAAACCTCTGATTCAGGATGCATTTTTTTTCCTTAAAAAGGAAAAAGAATTCATTAAATTCATTAAACACTAGGAAATTTATCTATCAGACATAGTGAAATGAGTTGATCACTATAAGGATTTTAGTTTATTTTAATTACTTTAATTATAATTATTTTAAGAAATTATTTAGGGGCTTACTTTTTTATAATTCATAATTGATTCACCAAATACAATTACTAGTACTTTTATTTTTGTTAGTTTCCAGCTAGGAATCTCCAACTTGGAGAAATATTTCTTTCAGTCAGTCAACAAACAAATATTCTTGAGCATCTATTATTTGCCAGGAATATAATAGATGCTAAATAAATACAAAATAATCCCTGTCAATAGAAATATTTAACATAATGGGAAAAAAGTATTGTTTGCAAAAAGTTACCATGTATGATTCTATGTGACTGGTGTTATAAGAGTCATGAATTAGGAATGTATATGAATTCTAAGATAAAGATACTATTTCATCCCGGGAGGATTAAAAAAGGTATATTTCATAAAGAAAGTAATGCTTCTGTTGGCCTTGAATAATGAGAATGTTTCAACAGATTGAAATTTTGGCAAAATCTATAGAGGAATCACAAACGAGATGGGAGACAGCAATGTGTGCTTGAAAAACACTTGGAGGATCATCATGACACCAGGTAGAGCACATACTGTAGAGTCAAAGAAAATAAGGCTAGAAAGGTAGTTCAGAGTCAGAATGAGCTGGGGATTGAATGCCAGGGTAATTTATTGGGTGTTTATTTAATATTATAAGATATTTTTAAAAACAAGCAACAAAACAGTATACATACTATCATAAATTTGTAAAATAATAAAAAAGGTTTATGTGCACAGAAAATGTAGTAAAGAGAATCAAGATGGGGTTCTTGATTTTTTTTCTTTATAAAAGGTACGTACATTTTCACACATCAAAAAGAATACGGAGGCCGGCCCCATGGCTTAGTGGTTAAGTGTGCACGCTCTGCTACTGGTGGCCCGGGTTCGGATCCGGGTCGCGCACTGACGCACCGTTTGTCCGGCCGTGCTGAGGTGGCATCCCACATACAGCAACTAAGAAGGATGTGCAACTATGACATACAACTACTACTGGGGCTTTGGGGAGAAAAAGGGAAAAAAAAAGGTGGAGGATTGGCAATAGATGTTAGCTCAGGGCCAGTCTTCCTCAGCAAAAAGAGGGGGATTGCCATGGATGTAAGCTCAGGGCTGATCTTCCTCACAAAAAAAAAAAAAAAAGAATATGCGTGGGCTGGCCCTGTGGCATGGTGGTTAAGTTTGGTGCGGTCTGCTTCAGCGGCCCAGGTTCGCAGATTCAGACCACGTGGACCTACACCACTCATCAAGCCATGCTGTGGCAGTGACTCACATACAAAATAGAGGAAGACTGATACAGATGTTAGCTCAGGGCTAATCTTCCTCAAGCAAAAAAAAGGAGGAAGATTGGCAACAGATGTTAGCTCAGAGTGAATCTTCCTTACTAAAAAAAAAAAAGAATATGCATTGTGTTAATTTATTAAATAAGCATTTCTAAGTATAAAATTAACGTATGCTCAAAGAAGAAAATTGTATTTTTCAAAACAGAAAAGTATGCAGACACACACACAAAATCTCTAATAATCCAACCACCGAAAGATAATGTTTTAATATTTTGTTTTATTTTATACATTAACAAATAATTATACACTACTTCAAAGATTAATGCTTTCAATTTAGATATATGGTGAATATGTCCCAATATCAAAAAAAACGTGTATAGATTTCTTGTTAAATAAGGTAACAGATTAAGAACACCTGAAAAATCTCCAGGTCCAAGTGGTAGATTAAAATATAGCAAGATGCTTTAAAACATATGGCTGATCTTGCAGGACCAAAAAGGAAAGCCAGACAACAAAGAGGATTCAACAAATGTTGGATTTCAGTAGTAGACGTATGGAGATTTTAATAAATTTCTATTTTTGGACATTTGTGTCTAATTTTCTCACTATTATAAATGAGCAGTAATTAAACTACTTTTATTACATTTTACACATATATTTGATTATTTCTTCTGGAAAAATCCTGGAAGTGTTGGCTCATATGACATAAAAGTTTTTAAGGCTTTAGATATATATTGCCAAATTCATGTTCAAAAAGGCTTAATCAATTTATATTTTAATAATGACAACAAGTCTTTATTGACACTTACCACGTTAAGTAGATTACATATATTATCACATATAAATCTCCCAAGAACTCTTTGAGGTTTATATCATCATCTCCAGTTACAGGAGTAAAAGCCAAAGATCACAGGATTAAAGTTACTTTCCAAACTGATAAAGTTAATAACTAGCAATACAGTAATTTCAATCCACCAATTATCCAATGTCCAAAACCAATCATCTCAATCACTATATGCCTCTGACGCCACTAAGAAGAAGAGTGCTCGTCACTCTCTGTGTTTCCCCTTATTGGCCTTTACTATTCTTTTCAATCTTTGCCAGTCTATAGGGAGAAATGATATCTAATTCTAATTTGCATTTATTTGATAACCAGTAAAGGATGAACATTTATTTATTTTTTGTTAAGACTTTACTTTTTTAGAGGGATTTTAGGTTCACTGTAATATTGAGAGGAAGGCACAGAGATTTCCCATATACCCCTGCCCCACACATGCATGGCCTATCCCATTATCAACATCTACCTCCAGAGGGGCACATTCGTTATAAATGATGAACCTACATTGACACATCATAATCACTCAAAGTCCATAGTTGACGTTACTGTTCACTCTTGGAGTTGTACATTCTATGGGTTTGGACAAATATATAATAACATGTATCCATCATTATGGTATCATACAGAGTATTTTTACTGCCCTAAAAATCCTCTGTGCTCTTCTTATTTATCCCCTCCCCCCCAATTTCCACCTCCCTCCCCCACTCCCAGCAACCTCTGGTCTTTTTATTGTTTCCACAGTTTTGCATTTTCCAGAATGCCGTATAGTTGGAATCACACAGTATGTGGCATTTTCAGATTGGCTTCTTTCACTTAGTGATATGCATTTAAGTTTTCTCCATTTCTTGATAGCTCATTTAATTTAGTGATGAATAATATTCCATTGTCTGGAAGTACCACAGTTTATCCATTTACCTACCGAAGGAGACCTTAGTTGCTTCTAAGTTTTGGCAATTATGAATAAAGCTGCTATAAACCTCTGTCTGTAGGTTTTTGTGTGGACCCAAGTTTCAACTTCTTTGGGTAAATACCAAGGAGTGTGATGCTGGATCATATGGTGAGAGTATGTTTAGTTTTGTAAAAAATTCCCAAGCTGTTTTCCAAAGTGGCTGTACATTTTGCATTCCCACAAGCAGGGGAAGAGAATTCCTGTTGCTCCACATCCTCATCAGCATTTGGTGTTGTCAGTGTTCTAGGGTTTGGCCATTGTGATAGGTGTGTAGTGGTATCTTGTTGTTTTAATTTGTATTTCCCTGATGACATATGATGTGGAGCATCTTTATATGCTTGTTTGCCATCAGTATATCTTCTTTGTGAAATGTCTGTTAAGGTTGTTGGCCCATTTTGTAATAGGGTTGTTTGTTTTCTTATTGTTGAGTTTTAAGAGTTCTTTGTATGTTTTAGGTAAAACTCCTTTTAACAGATGTGTATTTTGCAAATATTATCTGCCAGTCTGTGGCTTGTCTTCTCATTCTCTTGTAATTGTCTTTCTCAGAAGTTTTTAATTTTAAAGAAGTTGAGCTTATCAATTATTTCTTTTATGGATGGTGTCTTTGATGTTATATCTGAAAAGACATCACCATGCCCAAGGTCATCTACATTTTTCTCCTGTGTTATCTTCTAGGAGTTTTAAGTTTTGCATTTTACATTTAGATCTATGATCTATTTTGAGTTAATTTTTGTGAAGGTTGTAAAGTCTGTGTCTAGATTTATTTTTTTGCATTTGGATGTCCAATTGTTCCAGCATCACTTACTGAAGAGACTATCTTCATTCTACTTTATTACCTTTGCTCCGTTGTCAAAGATTAGTTGACTACATTTATGTGAGTCTATTTCTGGGCTCTAGGTTATACTCCAATGATCTCTTTGTCTATTCTTTCTCCAAGACCACATTGTCTTGATTGTAAGTCTTGAAGTCGGATAGCATCAGTCCTCCAACTTTGTTCTCTTTCTTCAATACCATGTTGGCTATTCTGAATCTTTTGCCTCTCTATATAAACTTTAGGATTAATTTGTTGATATCCATAAAAGAACTTGCCGAAATTTTGACTAGGATTGTATTTAATCTGTAGTTCAAATTGGTAAAAACTGACATCTCGACAGTATTGACTATTCCTATCCATGAACATGGAATATCTCTCCATTTATTTAGTTCTTTTCTAAATTTCATTCATCAGGGTTTTAAAATTTTCCTACTATAGATCTTGTACATATTTTGTTAGCTTTACACCTAAGTATTTCATTTTTGGGGTGCTAATGTGAAAATTATTGTGTTTTTAATTTCAGATTTCATCTGTTCATTGCTGGTATGTAGGAAAGCAATTGACTTTTGTATATTAACCTTGTATCCTGCAACCTTGCTATAATCACTTGTTCTAGAATTTTGTTGTTGTTGTTGATTCTTTCAGGTTTTCTACGTAGACAATCATGTCATCTGTTAACAAAGACAGTTTTATTTCTTCCATCCCAAAATATACCACTTTTATTTCATTTTCTTATTGCATTAGCCAGAATTTCTAGTAAAATGTTAAAAAGGGGTGGTGAGAGGGGACATTCTTAATCTTGTATCTAATCTTAGTAGTAAAGATTCAAATTTCTCACCATTAAGTATGATGTTGGCTGTAGGTTTTTGTAGATGTTCTTTTTCAAGTTGAGAAACTTCCCCTCTATTCCAAATTAACTGAGAGTTTTTAACATGAATGGATGTTGGATTTTGTCAAACGGTTCCTCTGCATCTATTAATATGATCATGTAATTTTTCTTTTTTAGCCTGCTGATGTGATGGATTACATTAATTGATTTCTGAATGTTGAACCCACCTTGTTACATGGTAGGAATCTCATTTGGTGATGGTGTATAATTCTTTTATACTTTGTTAGATTCCATTTCCTAATATTTTGTTGAGAATTTTTACATCTATGTTTATGAGAAATATTAATCTGTAGTTTTCTTTGTCTGGTTTTGGTATTAGGCTAATTCTGACCTCATAGAATGAGTTTGAAAGTATTCCCTCTGCTTCTATCTTCCAAAAGAGACTGTAAAGAATTGATATAATTTTGTCCTTAGATGTTGAGTAGAATTTACCAATGAACCCATCTGGGTTTGTTGCTTTATATTTTTGAAGGTTATTAATTATTGATTCAATTTTCAAATAGATATTGGCCTATTTAGATTGTCTACTTCTTCTTGTGTGTGTTTTGGCAAATTGTGTCTTACAAGGAATTGGTCTATTTAATTTAGGTTATCAAATTTGTTGTACATAGTATTCCACTATTATTCTGTTAATATCCTTGTGATCTATAGTGATAGCCCCTATTTCTCATATTAGTAATTTGTGTCATCTCTTTTTTTTTTTTAGTTAGCATAGATAGAAGCTTATCAATCTATTGATCTTTTCAAAGAACAAGCTTTTGGTTTCTTTGATTTTTCTCTATCTATTTCCTATGTTTGATTTCATTGATTTTTGCTCTAATTCTTATTATTTCTTTACTTTTGCTTACTTTGGATTCAGTTTCCTCTTCTTTTTATAGTTTCCTAAGGTGAAAACTTAGATTATTTATTTTACATCTTTCTTCTCTTCTAATATATGCATTCAATACTATACATTTCACTCTAAGCACTGTTCACTGCATCCCACAAATTTTGATTAGTTGCGTTTTCATTTTTATTAGTTAAGAGTATTTTCTAATTTCTCTTGAGATTTTCTCTTTGACTCGTGTTATTTAGAAGTGTGTTTTTCAATATCACATATTTTGGGATTTTTCAGTTATCTTTCTGTTACTGATTTCTAGTTTAATTCCATGTGGTCTGAGAGCAGACGTTATATGATTTTTGTTCTTTTAAATTTCTTAAGGTGTGTTTTATGGCTCAGAATGTAGTCTATCTTGGTGAATGTTCCACGTGAGCTTGAGCAGAATTTGTGTTCTGCTATTGTTGGGTGAAAGAGTCTATGAAAGATGTCAGTTATAACCAGTAGATTGATGGTGGTGTTGAGGTCAACTACATCCTTTCTGATTTTCTTCCTACTGGATCTGTTTATTTCTGATAGAGGGGTATTGAAGATTCCAACTATAATAGTGGATTTGTCTATTTCTCTTTGCATTTCTATTAGTTTTTGCCTCACATAGTTTGATTTCTGTTGTTAGGTACATACACATTAAGGATTGTAATGTCTTCTTTGAAAATTCACCCCTTTATCATTACATAATGCCCCTCTTTATCCCTGATACTGTCTGCTCTGTCCAAAATGAGTATAGCTACTCATACTTTCCTTTAATTAGTGTTAGCAGGGTATGCTTTTTTCTACCCATTTACTTTTAATCTATGTGTGTTTATAATTAAAGTAGGTTTCTTGTAGACATATATATTTGGGTTTTGTTTTTTTAATCAATTCTGAAAATCTCTGTCTTTCAATGGGTGCATTTAAACCATTGACATGCAAAGTGATTATTGATATAGTTGAATTAATATCTACCATATTTATTACTGTTTTTTATTTGTTGCCCCTGTTCTGTGTTCCTATTTTTGTCTTCCACTCTTTTACTGCCTTTTCTGGTTTTAATTGAGCATTTTATATAATTCCATTTTCTCTCCTTTCTTAGCATGTTGGTTATATTGCTTTTTATTTCTTTTTACATTTTTTAGTGATTGGCCCAGAGTTTGCAATATATGTTTACAGGTAATCCAGGTCTACTTTCAAATAACACTATGCCACTCACAGGTACTGTGAGTTCCTTATGGTAACAAAATAATCCTAATTCCTTCTTCCTGTTCCTTGTATCATTGCTATCATTTATTTCACTATATATAAGAATACATAAGTGTGTGTATGTAAAATTAAATACATTGTCTCTATTATTATTTTCGAACAAGATGTTATGTGTTAGATCAATTAGAATAAGAAAAATAAACGTTTTTATTTTATCTTCACTTATTCCTTCTTCAGTGCTCTTCCTTACTTCATGTAGATCTGAGTTTTTGACCTATATTATTTTTCTTCCCTCTAAACAACTTTTTTTTGACATCTACTAGCAACACATTCCCTCATTTTTTGTTTTTCTAAGTAAGTCTTTATTTCTCCTTCAGTTTTTGTGTGTGTGTGTGTGAGGAAGATTAGCCCTGAGCTAATATCTGTTGCCAATCCTCCTCTTTTTTGCTGAGGAAGACTGGCCCTGGGCTAACATCCATGCCTATCTTCCTCTACTTTTTATGGGATGCTGCCACAACATGCCTTGACAAGCAGTATGTAGGTCCACACCTGGGATCTGAACCTGTGAACCCTGGGATGCTGAAGCAGAGTGTGCAAACTTAACTGCTACTCCACCTGGCTGGCCCCTCTCCCTCAGTTTTGAAGGATAGTTTCACAAGGTACAGAATTCTGGCTTGGTGGTTTTTTTCTCTCAGTATTTTAAATATCTTACTCCACACTCTTTTTACTTGCATGTTTCCTGAGGAGAGTAATTCTTATGTTTATTCCTCTATATGGAAGGTATTTTCTTCCTTTGGCTTCTTTCAGGATTTTTTTTTCATCTTTGATTTTCTGTAGTTTGAAAATGATGAGCTAGATGTAGTATTTGGGGCATTTATCCTGCGTGGTGCTATATCAGCTTCCTTGATCTATGGTTTGCTGTCTGATGTTAATTTGGGGAAATTCTCCGTCGTTATTTTTTCAAGTATTCTTCTCTTCCTTTCTCTCTTTCCTCTCCTTGTTATTTCCGTTATGCATATGTTACACCTTTTGTAGTTGTCCCACAGTCCTTGGATATTCTGTTCTTTTTTCAATATTTTTTCTCTTGTTTTTCAGTTTTTGAGGATTTATTAACATATCCTGTAGTTTAGGGATTCTTTCCTCAACTGTGTCCAGTCTACTAATAAGTCCATCAAAGGTATTCTTAATTTTGAATACAGTGTTTTTTATTGCTAGCATTTCTTTTTGGGTCTTTCCTAGGATTTTCATCTCTCTGCTTACATTAGCCACCTATTTTTGCGTGCTGTCTACTTTACACATTAGTGCCCTTAGTATATTAATCATAGGTGTTTTAAATTCCTGATCTGATAATTCCAACGTCCCTACCATGTCTGGTTCTGATGCTTGCTCTGTCTCTTCAACGTGTGTTTTTTGCCTTTTGGCATGCTTGTAATTTTTTCTTGATAGCCAGACATGATGTACTGGGTAAAAGGAAGTGCTATAAATACGTCTTTAGTGATGTTGTGGTGATGTGTGGGTGGAAGGGAAGCATTCTGCAGTCCTAGGACTAGGTCTCAGTCTTTTAGTGAGCCTAAGACTCTGGACTGTTAACTTCACATGTGTTTCTCAAGTTTTTTTCTCCCCCCTTGGGTGGGACAGGATGGCTGGAGCTAGCTAGAGTTGGGTATTTCTTTTCCCTCAGGTTAGTTAGGCTCTGATAAAACTTCTGCAGGTTAGGCTCTGGTTAACAATTTTCCTCTGAGTGCAGGCTTTGTTAAGAAAATCAGAATGCTCTGGTGTATTTCAAAGTAGTTCCTTTTCCACTACCCTTGCCAGAATCGTGAGGGGATTTTTCACCAATACATAATATGGGAATCTGGTCGGGCTTTTGGAGGTAAATCTCACCAAATTGTTGTGGTCCGCCTATGACCGAGTCCACCTGGAGTTTTTGACTCTCAGAGCTGTCCAGGCTGAGCCTTCAGCAATTCGTCAATTACAGTTCGGGTTTTCCTACCCAGGCACTGGTTTCCACAGTGGTTTTGCTCATGAGTCTCTGTTTCGGTAAGCCACAACTCCCCATATTTGTCTGTCTGTCTCTCAAATTTGGGGTCAGCAGTTTGTCCTGTGTCCTCCTCTCTCTTATGGATCCAAGCAAAGTTATTGATTTTTCAGTCTTTTCAACATTTTACCTGTTGTTAGAATAGAGTAGCAACTTCCAAGCTTCTTGTATGCAGAACTGGACCAGAAGTCTCCTGAACATTCATTTTAATGTTTGTTGGCCATTTGCATTTTTACTTTGATGAACTGCTCATTTATGAATAGGGTGCTTGTATTTTTCTTATTTATTTGTAAGAGCTTTTAAGAATTATGGGTATCAATTCTTTTATAACTATATTAAGAGTATTTTTTCCAATAAGTTGTTAAATTTTTAACCATTATTGTACCATAGAAATATGTTTAATTTTTTATGCTTTAAGCTATATCAATATCTATCTATGTTTTCTGACTCTGGAATACATTCCTAAAAGACATCGACCTTTGAATTTTATATACACTCTATATACATGGTCTACTTTTAGAAGCATAAGGAGAAAAAAAAATCTACAATAAGCGTGATGATCTAAGGTTATTTATGTGCTTTTCTTTTTAACCTTTGAAACTTTCCTTTGTATCACATCCTCTTCGCCCAACTCTGTCATTCTGCCTGAAGAAGATTAGGATTTGTTATAGAAGGAATCAGAAAAAGATTCAGCTTCTGACATTTAAAAATACTATTTGGAAGCAAGTCAGTAACTTTAAGAGCTAGGAGATTGTCATGTGGAAAGATTGTCAAATTTCTTTATCTCTCTCTTTAGCATATCAAGAGTTAAGATGTGTGGGCTAAACCATACAGGTCCAAATAGAAAAAGCAAACAGAGAAGCCAGTTTTTCCTGACCCTAGGGAAATTAGAGGAGGAATGGATTAGAAGCAGAGGTCATGGAGATGACTACAGATGGGTGTCCTGATTTCCTTCTTCTGGGTATCTTTCTGGAAAGTGGCATTTACATTATGATGGGACTACTAGGATACTACCAAGATAGTTAGGGTACTACTCATTTGGAACTCTGAGGAGCCTAGAATCAGTGACCTGGCAACAGATTCATCAAAGTAATCTTGGTGGTGTCACACTATCCATCAGAGGGAAGCAGTTGAGTTTTAGTTCTCCAGAGGAACCCTTGTTTCCCATATTACAGAACCAGAAGCAAGTGAAAGGCTTGCTAAAGTCCCTGAGGTAGTACAAGCAGTATACAGAGGAGACCACCCAGACTAAGATCAATGATAGTCACACCCAGATCTCTGATTAGTTCGTGAACATATCCTTAGGTAGACTAGGCTCATCAAGGACTGCCGCTGTGACTATTTCTATATTTGAGGATAGAATAAAAGTTAATGCATATTGGGCTGGCTCCACGGCCACGTGGTTAAAGTTTAGTGTGCTATGCTTTGGCAGCCCGGGTTCATGAGTTCAGATCCCAGGGGTGGACCTACACTACTCATCAGCCATGCTGTGGTGGTGACCCACATACAAAATAGAGGAAGATTGGCACAGCTGTTAGCTCAGGGTTAATCTTTCTCAAGCAAAAAAAGAGGAAGATTGGCAACAGATGTTAGCTCAGGGAGAATCTTCCTCAGCAAAAAAAAAAAATCAATGGACATAGACTTAAGTGTTAGAGGCCAGGGACACCTAAAGACAAAACAGACATAGGATTCATCTCACAACCAGCAGATGCCAGCCAGTGGCAGCCCAGCACTGGCATGAGGCCGGGGACCTCATCCCCCCCCAACACACGCCCCCTCCCCTACAACTAGTGTTTGTCTTATGGTGAGAATCAAGAAGGTGGAGAAGTTACCTGAGAGGCTATCTGAAGGATGGTTTAATAATATGATCAGTCTAGATTTTAAACTGGATAGGAGATTTGTTAATTTTTTTTCTTACCAACCAGTGGGTGGTTTCTCATGAAAGAGACCAGAGCAGCCAATGACAAATGAAGGGAATAGATATATTTTTCTTTGTTATGTAAGTTATAGTAAGTTAACTTGCAACCCAACTGATTTTCTTTCTAAAACACAAATTATTAGAAGGCAATCAGACTGCAGAAAGAAGTTTTGAGAAAAATAGTTAAAGTATTTTGGGGGCCAGCCCGGTGGCATAGTGGTTAAGTTTACAGGCTTCACTTCAGCAGCCTGGGGTTCACGGGTTTGGATCCCGGGCATGGACCTACACACCACTCATCAAGCCATGCTGTGGTGGTGTCCCATATACAAAATAGAAGATGAGCACAGATGTTAGCTCAGAGCTAATCTTCCTCAAGCAAAAAGAGCAAGATTGGCAGCGGATGTTAGCTTAGGGCCAATCTTCCTCACCAAAAAAAAAAAGAAAAAGAAAAAGAAGAAAAATTTTGTGTTTGTGTAATTGTAAAGATGAAGTAGAAATTCAGAGCTTTCAAATTTCACTTTAGCTTAGATTTGTGGGAGGAGATGAATGACCAATCCACATTTTTGTTTTATCAAACTCTCCTTATAAAACATTGTCAGGCATAGAGAAAAACTTTTACTACTCGACTAATATGAATCCTTATTAATCTTGGTCGCTCTTGTAGGAGCCTTTCAAAGGCCCAAATCACCATGAGTTATCGGGGGGGGATAATCTGTGTATTCCCATTCATACAGAATACACATATTTTTAAGTGAATTTTCTCTTACATTAATATGTTTCTGTAACTTAGATCTTCCAATGAAAAAAAGGATTGAATTTATGGATAGGAAATGGAACATGCAGGTCCATTGCAACACATAGAATCAAAGTCATATGCAATTGTTTTGCATGTATGTAAGAATCTTTACTGAATTAAACAATTTGAAGTGATTCTGATATTTCCATCATTTTTTTTTTCTTGTTCTTGTCCTTAAATGTCAAAAAAGTCAGTATTTAATCTTTCATCACTGGACTATAAAAAAAGGAAAGATTGGAATGAGGAAAAACATGTATGAGCAGGTGGTCTATGGTCTTTGGTTCTTTGCTATGCCTCTTAAAACTCCAGGAAGAAAAAGTGGTGCCTGTAAACTTTCTTTCCATTAAATAATATGGGCCAAAATCTTGGCATTAAATATTTAATGAATAATGCAAACAGTTTCATTAATTTATTTTAGGAATGGACTTCTGATCATTCTGGTTTCATCTGCCATCCTTCCAGGCAACTCTAAGTGATTCACAAGGTTAGAGTCTCTCATCTCTGCCGGCACAAGCCTCACATTGGGACTCAAAACACAAAGGAGCAATGATGTGGGGGTTTAACTAACTCCAATTGTTCTGAGATTACTTTTTACAGACTAGGAGTAATAGCTTCACTTTTCTATTCAATTTAGTGGTAGTAATTTTATATCTTTTGCTTTATTCTAGGAAGTCCTAAAGAATAGCATTGTCTTGCAGACCTGAACAGCCTTTTAGGACCTAAAGGGACAGTAGCTGGGCTTATCAACTCTTGAGCAACAGCACAACCTCCATGAAGGAGATTTACTGATTGAAAGGATGATTCACCAGCCCTTTCGTATAAAAGACTCTCTCAACAACTAGGACAGAAGAGTTTCAGAGGTCAATAGCTAACATTTTATGCTGTCAAACTATAACTTAAATGATTCCTCATTTCGATTTTATCAGTCTTTTCTCCAATTTTCCCATTTACTACTTGAAGATATGGTAGAAAAAAAAAGAGGAGCATTAAAGATAAAAAGGAGCCTATATAATATTAATAATCTTTTTCAAATAAGGCATAATTGAAATAAATTCAAATTTTGTGTTCAGTACTTACCTAATTCAAATATCAGAACCAAATATTCTCCCCTTAATTTATTTCCGTAATCTACTGCATTGTGTTCATATTCAGGAAGTACTGAATTTTCTTCCCTGGTTGTTCTTAAAGCATAAATTCAATAGATTGCTTTCATCTCAAGCTTATCTAATTTATTCTGTAAAGTGATGTTAATTCTGAATTACTACTCTAAGAAGGTAAAGTAGTATTCATTTTAAAAGTAATAAAAGGGAAACAGATATTTAGGGATAAATACGTACTTAAATTGTCAGTGAAGTATTACTTAGAGTAATTGCTCTTAAGTATTTGTAATTTTCGCACAATATGCATGCCAATCTCATGCAAATTTGATCAGAAACCCAAATGTTCATTTATTAACTTACATTCTTAAAAAAAGGTTCTAACCACTGAATATCAAAGTATATTTCCCCTACTGTAAAATGCAAAATTAAACAGTTTATTTTAAATTTTGAAATTTTAGATTGGTCAATTACATTGTTTCCATTACCACTAAAAGACCACTGGCACTACTTTTTTTCTGCAAACTGTTATTAGTACAAATCAGAGCAATTTTATTACTTTATAAAAAAATGGCAGAAAGTATAAACTAACTAATAGACATCGTTAGTTTTATGAAGAGATACAGTTTTATTGTAACACAGTCAAGTTTTTTTGGTTTTGCTTTCTTAAGAGAACAGAATGCTTTCAGTGAGAGAATAGTTTTCTTTAGGGAACTGTCTTGATAAGCCCCTCCTGTGAGGAGGAGAGGAGACCCTCAGAGGCAAGGGACTTAGATTAGCACAAAGCGAGCAATGAAAGAGATGGTAGAACTTCTCTTCATGAGGGAAAAACAAGGGTTTGGGGAAAGGTGAAGAGAAAGAAGAAAAAGGAAAGGAGCAAGATGGTGGAAAGCTACAGCTCTGTGTAAATTATCCATCTTCCAAAAACCTTATGTAAAGTTTTCAATATACATAAATGCATGTAAATATAGTTTATTTAGTGGGACTTGAGAAGGACCAGAGCTCTTGATAGCATTAGGCCAATATAGGGAAAACATGAGACAAATGGTATTATGATCCCTAAACTAAGCTAATTCAGCTTAGTTCTGTGCAGGATCTCCAATCAGGTGTGAGCTAAGCCTTCACTGACTTCATACTCTCACACACACTCACACAGAGAGAGACAGGCAGGCAGGCAGACACAAAAGAGACTTTCTTAAAATGCTTATTAGTATGGTTTCTGCTTGGAAAAAAAATTCTGGCCTTATTGTCAGCTAGGGAAACAATGTTATAAACTAGTAGAACCAAAACCATATAATTTAGCTTATTGTTATATTTCATGTTTTTATCATGTCAACCAGTACACAAAACTTCAGTATATGTATATAGTATTTACTACAAATGTGCACTAAAAGTCACATATAAACAATTTTAGATTATTTACGAACTATCCATTCTATAGATAGATTCATTGTTAAAATTCCTAATCCCATGTTTATTTCCCAAGCTGTCCAGAGCCTTTCTTGCAGATGTGTGTAAAGATAATGCAAAGTCTCTTTAATCTTTATCTGAGCAAATCGCAGTTAGCAACATAAATTTTCAGATCTCTATAAAAGGTCATGTTAGTGATTCTAAACTCAGAGAGAAATAGTTTTGTGTTTGGAGCACCTCAAGGTACCCGTTACAGCTGATCTATTTTCTACTGAGACTAAATAAAAAGAAAAACATGAAAGTTTTCTTTGATTTTTTTTCCGGCAAGAATTCACTTGAAATCTGCAGAGGTCTGGTTTTTTTAGTTCTTTCACTCCTCTTAAATAAGTATTCCCAAAACGCTGAAAGGCAAAAATCAGAAGTTCAGAATAAATAAACAGCTTTTTTTCATGATAAAAAAAAGTCCAAAGCTACTTCTTGCATTTTGTCAATTTTAATTGACTTGAAGAACTGCATCGGGCCTGAATCCATCCCCTATTTCTCCCAACCTGACCCTTATTCAGTCTCCATTCTTTCTTTCCCCTCTCTAGTCTGCTGCAGACACACTAAGCATACACATGACTGTGTATTCTGCATATAGGGCAGCATTATGTTATCATAGACCAAAGGAGAATATATATTAACTCGATGTAAAAAAACACTTGGTACCTTCATTCATTCTTTTGTTCATCCAATGGACAGTAAGTGCCCATCTGTGCCAAGCACTGTGCTAGACATTAGAGATAAAATAAAGGTAAAGAAAGGAATGATCATAACTAAAATCATATGATGGGGAGCAAGGAGTACAAAGCATCTGAGCCTGTGTGGAGGGAAGGAAGGGGTTACAATAATGGTTTTTTAGAGAAAGTGACTTTTAAACTGAGAGCTGAATGATAAATACAAGTTAGCCACATAAAGAGAAGAGTGAAGAGGTTTCCAGGTAGGAGGAAGAACAGGTAAAGATCAGAAATCAAGAGACAATATGGCCTATTCAATGAATTTTAAAAAGTCAATATGACTGGAACGTACAACAAAGGGATGTAGGGAAGGGACAGGAGAAATACTCAGGGATCAGATCTGGCATCTTAATGGCAATGAAAAGCTACTCAACAGTTTAAATAAGAGAATCAATGTAATGAAGTATGCTTGAAAAAATTACAATGGCTTCTTTGTGAGGAATAGATGTAAGAAGATAGTGCTGGGCATCAATGAAAGCATCAATTGTGGCAATTCAGGTAAGAGCTGATGGTGGCTGCACTGAGCTCATGGTACTGAAGGTAAAGAGAAGTGAAAACATCCAGTAGTTAATTAGAAGCTAGAATGGACAGGAAATAGTGAGTTTCTGTGTATGAGTATTGGGGGAAATGTGGTTGTTGATTGCCTGAAGGATAGCTGCGAGAAGTTTGATGTGGATAACTATGGATATTGGTTTCATTCTTTGAGAGTAAACATTGAGATGACAATAAAGAGGTATGTGTGTGTGTTGGGAGTGAAGTTATGAGTTCAATTTTGGACATGTTGACTTGAGAGGCCAGCAAGATCCTCAGGCAGAAATGTTGAAAGGGTAGTTGGACATTTGGGACAAGAGTTTTGGAAAGTGGTTGGAGTGGTCATCAGCACATGAGGGATAACTGAAGAGTTGGTAATAGACAAAACCACTTAGGCAATGCAGAGTGATAAGAGAAGAGATCTTGGTACAGATGGCTGAGGAACACTAACATTTAAGAATTATGTAGAATGGTGGAAGAAAAGAATAGTGTTGTGTCATGGAGCCAAAGTGAGAGAGTTCTTTCAGAAGACAGGAAGTTAAACAAGAATTAGAATTGTCCTTGGATTTAGTAATGAGGTCACTAGTGCCTAATAAAATGTTTGTAACTCTAAAAGGGAAGTGCTCAGCAACAGGGATGGTGAGAGTTGAGATATAAGAATGATGAGAAAAGTAGTGTCATCAACAGTGCCTATAGTAAAAATTTATAAAAACAGACCCACCTCCTAGGAAGTATCAGCAATGCCCAGAGCATGAGGAAGTGGAGAAATGTGTAGAAAGACGTGCTTACAGAGAAGAATTTCAATAGTTGACAAGTAATACAGTTAGGTAGGGCCTTTGAGCACCTAGTTTGCAGTGACATTTGTGGTTGTTATTGCTTTTGGTGTCTCTGTACTCTCTCAGTTGTCTTCCTTCACATCTAGACAGTTTGAAACTCAGAGAAAGAGATTGGGTGTGGTGATGATGATGATGATGATAGCATGGTTAGAGTACTCCAAGGTGCATCTTAGAACTACCTGTTAGGAATTCATATTAGAACAATCTCCCAGGCTGAGTGAGGTGGAAAACTATTGCAAACAAAATATATGAGATGGAAACTCAAATCTCCACTAGGCACATAACTTCACATTTCAGGGAATTCTTAGGAGACATTACAAAGCATTAACAGAGACCACGGTCAGTAGGCTTGGATTCCAATAAAAATGCTATCATTATCTTTCTGAGAAGGGTGAGGGGGACAACTGCAGTTTGCATTCCTGATTCTATGTGTATCACAGAGAATGCCTCCAATTAGAATACAGGTACCTACTCCATAAAAATGGACAGCAAAGCAGCCCAGGCCACTTGGAATAATTAGGTGCAGCAGTCTATCATCTATAAGTATCCATTTTAGAGTGCATGGAAGGTGAATGAGGAGATATTTTTACATGGAGGGACTGCAGATGGAGGGTGTCTTCTAAATATGCGATAACTCACACCATGCAATTTATAATAACTCATACCATGAAAGGTGCTTGTCCACAACTGCTCCTGCTTGGTCATTTCACATAGACCCCAGCTTAAAGCTGAGTTGTAATGCCTATCTCATGTTCCTCTAGCCACAGCGTGAATTGTGCCTCATTGTCTCTGGACAATTTTATTCTTTAGTTTGACAGTTACACTATGTCACACTACACTACTTTAAATTTTTGGAGGGAAATATAACTAGGGGCACAACAACCAAAGCTCTTGCTTTACTCTTTAAAAGCATATAAGGATTATTATTTTAGGAAAAATAGAATAGTTACAAATAAATTTAAATCTGTTTCTCCTGGTGATGTGAATTTTTCCTTTCAACCTCAGTAGTTGTCAAAAACAAGATTTTCTCAAAACCACCGTTTTGAGCTGTTATATTTTTTTAAAGGGCTGTAAGTCTTTCATAGCTGTCTCCAGGCCCCTGCAAAGCTCTGAAACAGAGTTAGATGCTGGTCCATCTAACTGACCACTTAGCCAGAAGGGATGGGGTTTTGTAGCAGGGATATATTTGGCACTTGTTCCTCAGCACCATGGACAGCACACTCCAGAGTAGTAGGACAGCTTGGACTTCTACAGAGGAGAGTCATCACCTTTGAAGGATCTTGGGATGGCACTGGTAACCCCTCCAGGTTCTGACCCTTCATCTAGGAACATGACATTCTTTTTTTATTATTTTTTAAATTTATTTTTATTTTTTTTTATTGAGGTAACATTTGTTTATAACATTATATAAATTTCAGGCTTACATCACTATATTTCAATTTCTGTGTAGATTACATCATGTTTACCACCCAAAGACTAATTACTATGCATCACCATGACATGTGTGAATCACCCCTTTCACCCTCCTACCTCCCGCATTCCCCTCTGGTAACCACCAATCCAATCTCTGCCTCTTGTGTTTGTTCGTTTTTATCTTCTGAGTGAGAGCATATGATATTTGACTTTCTCCCTCTGACTTATTTTGCTTAACATAATACCCTCAAGGTCTATCCATGTTGTTGCAAATGGCAATATTTCATCTTTTTTATGGCTGAGTAGTATTCTATTATGTATATATACCACATCTTCTTTATCCATTCGTCCCTTGATGGGCACCTAGGTTGCTTCCAAGTCTTGGCTATTGTGAATAATGCCTCAATGAACATAGGGGTGCATATATCTTTACGCATTCATCTTTTCACGTTCTTTGGATAAACACCCAGCAGTGGAATAGATGGATTGTATGGTAGTTCTAGTCTAAATTTTTGGAGGAATCTCCATACTGTTTTCCATAGTGGCTGCCCTCCCACCAGCAGTGTATGAGAATTCCCTTTTCTCCACATCCTCTCCAACACTTGTTATTTCTTGTCTTGGTAATTATAGCCATTCTGATGGGGGTGAGGTGATATCTCATTGTAGTTTTGCTTTGCATTTCCCTAATAATTAATGGTGTTGAACATCTTTTCCTGTGCCTGTTGGCCATCTGTATATCTTCTTTGGAAAAATGTTGTTCAGATCTTTTCTCTATTTTTTAATTGGGTTGTTAGTTTTTTAGTCATTGACATGTATGAGTTCTTTATATATTTTGGATATTAACCTCTTATCAGATATACGGTTTGCAAATATCTTCTCCCAATTGTTAGGTTGTCTTTTCATTTTGTTGATTATTTCCTTTGCTGTGAAGAAGGTTTTTAGTTTGATGTATCCCATTGGAACATGACATTCTTTAGGAAAAATGAAAAGAGAACAAATCTTGTTTTATCCACAGCACTATGTTATTAATAGTATCTCAAGTCTCATCCCTCTCCTTGCTTAACTTTTATACAACAGTACACATTAAAACCTGAGAAGAACTGATAGTCACAGAGGCAAACCAGATTCAGGGGATGAGATCTGTTCTAGCTATTCCCACTATGCCAGCTCAAATGAACTTTTCTGTACTCTGAGAAAGTTCAAGGAAAAGAGATTTGGGAGATGATTGCAGAAGAAGAAAGAACCTATGGAAATATGGAAAGATTTTACCAAGACTTTAAAAAGTATTGAAGCTGTATGATATGGTAGAAAAGGCACTGGACTCAGAGTCAAGATTCCTAGGAACCAAGAGATCATGTCTTTGTGTAACCTTTAGAAAGTTATTTAATCTCCCATATTTGATTTCTTTATATGTAAAAATAAAAGATCTAGACTAAATGATAATGACAGTGCTATGTAGTTTTCAGAAGAATTTTGTATACATATTTCTTAATTCCACATCCACATAATTTTTAGTGTATTGTTTGCAATATGTTTGTTGGATTCTATTCTCCCTTGAGTGATAAATTGGAGAGAAGGAATAAATATCTCTATTAGGACAAAAAAACTGAGATGACAAGCAATTATGTAACTAGAGCATTTAATTACACTAAAAATTAAAAGCTTGTATTCTGCATATTTTAGGCTATTAGAATGAATAACAATCTGTCATCTATCCACATCTGTCCTATCATTTAGATATAGCAACATCCTTAGCATTTATCATATATTCTGGGAACCAAATTTCACTGAAGAAAATTAAGAAATCTTTATCTCTCATCAGGCAGAAGGAGACAATACCAGACTGACTACAGTGTCTGGCGTGCTCATGTAGGGAAATGTGAATGTCCATTTAGTAGTCATTTCTCACCAGAAAATTCGTGGTTCAAACTTGTCCCTAGACAAAAAAAAGCAGTGAAGGATTTGGGATGGTGAAGAACTGTCAGGATGAAAAGAGAATAGGGGTGGAAGAGGTGAGCTTTAGGGCCTTGCGGGACATTTGTTCCTGTCCAAAACGTCCATGGAGACATTTGGTCCATGCCAAAAAGTTTGAAATTTGGTCCTGTCCAAAACGTCCATGGAGATATTTTTGTTAAATAATACAAACATTTAACTTCGTTAAATTTTATTTACATTATTTTTATTGTAATTCATGAATTTTGGATTTCACATTTATTCTTGTTCTTTTTCATCAGGAAGTTCAGCAGGGTTACTCTTAAGCGAAGGAGCTATTGCTGTCAAGCATGTATCAACCTGATTATTGGCTTTATATTTGTTATATATTAACAATTTTGGTTATATGAATTTTATTTTGTTGGTATCATCATGAATTGGGTGGCAGTATTTGAGTGTGACCACTACGAACCTGGATGATAACTTGTCCATTGCTTTGCTGGTCGTCTTTTAACACTTCAATACATCTCCAAATTGAAGGATGATGCACTATCGTCAGCTTTTGAAATTTGCTATGCCAGCCTTCCACTGTGTTATTCATCCTGTGATCGCCATTTGGTACTGATGTATAAACATTCCAAGTGTCATGTGGAAATCTTAGAGATTCTGGACTTCTTCTGCCTCTGCCATGCTATACACTCTTTCAACATAATCCATTAGGTCATCTAAATTGTCTTTTGTGTTCTCCACAATGTACTTAAAAGTTTCATTTACATCTTCTAAAGGCAAAAATGGGAGTCCAAATAACATGGATGCATACTTGTGAGTGTTACTTTCTGTTGTCATATACTCGTGTGTTAGACCCAAAGAAGATATGCTGCCACAGTGATTGTGAAAAGCGAAACAAGCATCCTTTCACTTGTGCATTTAGCAGGAGTAGTTGAGTCACATTTATATTTGCAATCTCAAAATCCATCATGCACGATGAAGGGTTAATGTCGAGATTTCTTTCCTGTGAAAATGCACGTACTTTCTCATATATATATCTGTAAGTGTCTTCCTGCCTTTTCATTGTTAGTGCGTAAATCAATGGCATAGTATAACCCAATGCTACACTATGCACCGTAAACAACTGAGTGAACTGTGTTGGTGCTGTCTTGAAGATGCCATCACTGAATAATGTGGTACTGGCACTTAAATATCAAATATTGTCATAAGTTGTGTAAATAAGAATTCTTTCATCATCTTGATTACTGGGATCCTGCATAAAAAAATGGTTCTCCTTGTCTGGTCACTTTATACTCTTTTGGAATTTCAATTCCATGCAATGAAGTTGAGTTTGGAGGTTGATGTCTGTTTTGAATTCTATTTACGTGCCTTTTAATGAGTTTCTTTCTGGTAGTATTAACAGGACCTCTTCATCATGAGTATCATGGAAAGTTCTTCAAAGTACCTGCAATGTTGTTGCATTTGGTTCTTCCACTGTGTGTCATTTTAACCTATTCAAGATTTTCTTCCCTTCAGCATCAATGTTGTGCTGATGTTTTTCTGTCCCATCTTGAATGATTGTAATGTTACTCAAATCCTGACTACTTGGACGTTAGGCATTGCAAATTCTCCTCTCTTCACAGCACCAGTACCTTTTGCTTCTATCTCTGTTAAAGGAATGGAAATGGTAACAAAAACCATTATAATGTACTGTCGGCTTTTCTATTTGTGAGTATACTATTTCTGCCATATTCTGCTGAGAATTTTCAAATAAAGATATCATGTTGCCAAGCAACAAAAAAAGAGTTTTTTTTTTTTCTTCTTTTGTAGCTGTCTGACCAATGATCACTGCTTTACCAGTAAGGGAAACCTTACTAATGTCTTATGGATTCAACACCTGGTTTGGCCAAGCTGCATCAGCCAGTAGGTAGGCACCAGCAGAGAGTGTGGTAGTCCATGATGATTGGCAGGTAAGTGTGGGAGTCATAGTCATTAAAACCTCTCCAAACAGCAGCAGATGCTTTTTGTATTCACACTGCAATCATACCTCTATAGGGCATCAATTCAAGGGGAATATTGTCCATTAACCCTGGGCAATGGGATAGTTGTAGTGAAATTAATTAGATGCCCAATATCCCCCTCATGGTGGCTATTACACCTGACCACTATGTGGTAGGAGAGCCATACATGTTCTCACTGCCTCTCGAACAAGCGAGATGCTCTGTAAAGTGTTTACGTCAATGTATACACTGCCCATCCAGTGGCTTGACCAAGCTCCTCCTTTCAAACTCCACCCTTATTGAATGACCCAGCCACATCCAACCAAATGCCCAGTGACGTATTAACACACCATGCCTCTTGAGATCCCATCCTTGACTTGTCATCCTCTGTGCATTTCTCTAACTGTAAGACTCTTCCTCGGTACACATAGTTAATATAAATCCCACTTTTCTGCAAGACTCAAAACCCAACCCATCTACTTAACCCCATGTGCCATTGCCAGCTAGGCTACCAAGGCAAGAAGGGTTATTATTGGCAATACAGACACAGCACAATTATTGGACCAATAAAACATGATAGCATTTTTTATGTATTAATTCTGCAAACCCAAAGTATAAATATATGTTATGGGCTATTTGAACCCAGGGCTGTTTTCGACGTGTGGGTGTTTTTGACAGGACCTAAATATCAAGGACCATTTGGCATGGAACAAATATGCTCAGGGATGTTTTGATAGAACCAAATTTCAAGGAGCTTTTGGTGTGGACATTTTAGACAGGACCAAATGTCTGCTAATCCTTTAGGGATGAGATCTCCTGGATAAAATTTGGGGCAAAGAGGCCCCAAAAGAGTGGAAAGAGGCTTTGGTCTAGCCAAGACCATTTGTGACTAGGACTTAGTGACAGCAAGTCCTTCCAGGTTCCAGTTTCTATGCCTAAAATTTTGTGATTTTGCACCTTTGTTCTCAATTCTAATAGAAAACAAAAAACACATGCCTGTCCCTAAACCTAGACTTACTGAATCAGAAATTACAATCTTGATGACCTAGTGAAATTCGTTAAAAAAATGGAACCCGATATAAAAGATTGTGGAGAAATCAGAGTTCATGGTGCTGCTAGAGGTTATGCCAACCAGAAATCTGAGAAATGTTAGGCATGAATTAACAGAAAAGAGAAAAAAAAAACCCAACTCCTGAGAGAGGGAGATCTGGAGGAGCTGTGATTGTTGTCTGCTTCCAACCTGGTCTTTTCCTTAAAATCTTTACTTATATTTTTTAAACATTTAAAGAGAAGATTCTCTTATAGGAAATAAGTGAAAATCCATCTTTGTGGTGTATATTCAAGTGAGAAGAGAGCAGAAGTTATTCATGCAAGCTGAATCAAGGTATTAAAAAGCTCAGGCATGTGAAACAGGTTCAGTGCAGCTGAATTCTTTGGGAGATGGTTAGATGCTATTGGGAAATATTGAAAAATGGAACATAATGGTAAAATCACATGAGGCCATTTTGTAAAGGGATGTGTACCACATCAAGGTGTGTGGATTTTATTTGAGGGTGATAAGGAGAAAGGTCAATATTTTATAAATGGTAATTAAATTTGTGTTTTTGAAAGATAACTGGTACCAGTGTGGATGCTGGGTTGGAGTGGGGAAGAACCAGAAAGGATGAGTTAGAGAACTACTGTAATAATCCAGCCAACAGATGGAGGAAGAAAGGAATTAAGGCAGTGGTGATAGCAGAGGAGAAGAGGGGATAAACTGGAAAGATATGTGAAAGGTAAAATTAATCAGACAGTGCAAGTTTGAGTATGAGGGTTATAAAATGGCTAAGGAGGGCTCCAAACATAGGAGCTTGGAGAACTGGGTGAATGATGATTTTATCAACGGGGGTAGGAAATGTAAGAACTGAATTATTTGCAATATTTGCCAGGCTGGGTCAGCCTGCAGAGTATCCAGGTGGAAACACTCTTCTACTAAGTTTGGAGCCCAGGAGAGAATGGGGCTAGAAAATGCGGGGTTTATCAGAGATTATCTTTAGAGATCCCTTACTACAAATGCTCTGCTATTGTACACCCATGTCTCCTTCCTCCTCCTAATCTCTTGACCACCCAAAATTAACCCAAACCCTCTGAGGTCATGTTTTTTATCTGTGAAATTGTTCTGGAAAAGGAGCTTAGGATAGAAAGGCTGTCAGAGCACCAGCCCAAACCTATGAGGACACATTGCATATTAGAAAATGAAAGAAAACATAAACTCTTTCCAACATTTAAGTTTTAGTAATCAAAGTATATTAATATTATCTCAGGTTCCATTAAGACTTATGGCAAATACGTTCAATTTTTTCCAAATCCTTATTTAAACAATTTTCCTCCAAATATATCCAATTTAAATTATTTTAGATATCTTTTATTCACACAATTTAAGGACCATGATGTATTCTCTCACATCTTAATTTAAAAAAAGTATCTTCCATTTAGGGAGGTGTGAGCTCAGCATGATAATTATACGTCCTATTCAGTTGATAAAAATGGTGTCTTCTTTGGATTTAACTTTGTGTCTTGTTCACCAAAATAACATGTTCAAGATGCCCTTCTGAACAGCTCTTTCTGTGATGACAATGGGTAATGATTTCAAAGGTACAGGTTTCTAGGCAGTTTTGCAGTCGTAAATACATTTTACACAAATTGGTAAATAATTTAAGCGAGGCTAATGGTGCTCATATGTGCCTTAAATTATTTCTTAAAATAAACATGAAGAATTAAATATAAAGGTCTATTGACTCAGTTAATGAAATTAAAAAAGTAAAATTTAAATCCCATTTAATCTTGTTTTTGATCCAACCAAGAATTCTCAGAAGAAACCACTGAAATCCTTTGATGAAATAGAGACTTTACCTAAATGATGACAATTTCTGGGTTTTCCTTGATTCTTCTCTTTTCCTCACCTGTTCTCCTCCAATATTGATCAGCAAAGTAAACAAAAATATATTCTAAATCCACCCTCTTTTCACTTAGCATAATACTCTCAAGGTCCATCCATGTTGTCATCTTTTTTTACAGCTGAGCAGTATTCCATTGTTCCATTGTGTATATATACCACATCTCTTTATCCATTCGTCCCTTGATGGCCACTTAGATTCTTTCCAAGTCTTGGCTATTGTGAATAATGCTGCAATGAACATAGGGGCCAAGTGATGCTAAGTTATGCTAAGTGAAATAAGTCAGATAGAGAAAGTCAAATACCGTATGATCTCACTGATAAATAGAAGATAAAAACAACAACAACAACAATAAACACGTAGATACAGAGGTGAGATTGGTGGTTACCAGAGGGGAAGGGGGGAGGGAAGAAGGCGAAAGAGGTGACTAGACACATGTGTATGGTGTTGGATGGTAATTAGTCTTTGGGTGGTGAATATGAAGTAGTCTACATAGAAATCGAAATATAATGATGTATACCTGAAATTTATATGTTATAAACCAATGTTACCTCAATTAAAAGAAAAAAGGATAGAGAGGAACAGACGATGCCCCCACTCTAAAAAAATGAAAAAAATAAAAAAATAGAGTCACCTTTAGTATTTGGGATTCTGCTCAGAGAGTGGTCTATATGCTAAAGAAAACCCTTTTTAGTTTAAGCTGCTATCAATAAAGGCAGCATTTTATATTATAATGGATACCATGCTCTTAAATAAATGGGGATGCTTCTTTTTCAAATCAATCAATCAATCAATCAATCAATCTACCCTCTTTCTTTCCATAATCTCCAAATGTACCCTAGTCCAAGTAATAGTGATCTCTCACCTGGGGCCTCGAGTCCTCTCTTTTCTTCCACTCTTGCCCACCCCTTAAATAGACTCTCCTTTCAGAATATTCTTTTAAAAGAGAATATGCCATTTACCTATTTAAAACCCTCCAAAAACCTCCATTTCACGTAATCAAAGGCTAAACACCTTACACTCTTCAAGTCCTTCATAATCCTGTGCTTGTCTGTCTCCAACCAAAATTTATCCTCTCCCCTCCAGCCTTTATGCTCCAGCCATTCTGGGCTTATTCTGATTCCTCAAATATTCCCACTTTATGGTCCTGGCACCAGCTCTTCTTTCTGCCTTGAAAACTGTGCCCCTCCTATATGCTTAGCTGGGCTCCTTCTTGTGTTCCAGCTCGCCCAGTTAAACAGAAAAGCCTTCTTATCACCCAGCCTAAAGCAACTACCTCATTACTCTTCATCTAGCCAGCATATTTTAATTCTCTTCACAGCACTTGTATGTGATCACTCACAGAGAGTTCTCCTGCTTGTTCATTTATTTGTTTATTGTCTATCTTCCTCTATGTAATAATAGTAGAGCCAGGACTGTCCTGTCCATGGGAGAGATGATCCCAGTGGCTGCCGAGTACAGTTATTGGCATCAAATGGCCAAGCTTTGAAGCTTTGATTACAACTGTGCTATCTCTGGGAAGTTACTAAAACTTTCTTTGCCTCAGTTTCTCACATAGAAAATAGGGGTAACGTTAGTATTTACCTCATAAATCTCTTGTGAATATTAAATGAATTAAACAGGGACTGTTGCATTGTAAGGATCTGAGAAATGTCATCTATTGTTCTCCCCTGGACCTTAACACCTGGAACAGTACTTGGTACAAGTGGAAACAATAAATATTGAAAAAAAGGGAAAAAATAAGAACATTATATCCTTATTTATATTGAAATGATTTTTTTTCTTTTAGAAAAGATTTGTTATTTTCCTTATTGCAGTCCTAAGGTATAGGTATATACCCAAACGGGAATTTTTTTTAATTTGCAATCTAACTCCTCATAGATGTGGATGCTAGGTTACTCTGGAGCCTCAGCAGCGTTTCTTACCAAATGGAACTAACAATTACTGACCTTTAGTTCTCCATAGAAATGTAATGCAAAAGATAAATGAAAAATAGCAATAATTTACCAGCTGTTTGTTAATTTAGCTGCTGTCTCTGTGTAACCCCACAGCTGCAACACAAGGCAGTCTCAATTGTAAACTGGGAAGACTATAAATTATGGCTAATCGAAAGTGCAGAGAGACCTGAAAGATGACAGAATGCAATTACCCAAATTGGGTGTGGGCCAGGCCAGCACTGGTATGTCTGCTTTTAGAAATAACGTGGAGTTTTATGTGGCTAGAACGACTTCGTAAAATATGGCTGCTGGAAATAGCTAGTGCTGCAATTTCTCACCATCTCCTCACAGCTCTGTGTTCCTAGGACTACGTACTCCTGGGAAAGGAGTTTGTGGAAGCTTCTTGCTCACAAATGACCATGTATTTGCATAGATCTAACGTTATATTGCCTAAAACCCAAGAGTGCCTCTGGTTTCCTGGTCTGGGATATCTGGTGCCCTTTTGGGGTAATTCATCTCAGAAACCACAGGCTGTTAATTTGGTCTTAGGTTGGAAACTCTGCTGCTTCTTCAGTCTTGGGGGATAGAATAAAACACAATTTGGTCCTCCCCTTAGGCAAGAAGATGGAATTTAATATAATATTCTCCTTTTTATGTATCCTTTATGTATCTTGAGCTTTAATTTCATGGCATATAAAGAATATTTGTAAGATTCTTTTTACACTTTTATTAGGCTTGCTTTCACTCTGAGCTGTGTATATATGAGTTCATTAATTTATTTCAGAAGTGGTAGGCAAGTAGATTTCTTCCTAATATCTACCTGCCTTGTAGTACTTTTCATTATTCCCACTTAACACAGGGGAACTGAGCGTTCGAGAGGTGAAATACGTTCTGCATAGTCATCAGCTTGTCCCCAACCAAGCAAGGATTCCAGCTCAGGCCCAGGTGATCACAGAGCCAAGACTCTTTTCACACCATGCCACTGGTTTTCAAGGACAACTAGATGCAAAATTGTAGAGAAGATTGAAAAACTGGATCTGATATTGCCCATGACCTTAAAGAATTTACCACCTGGTAATGGAAAATGCGATCTAAACCCACATAGGTAGTGAGGACACTCCCCCATCCTTTTCTCAGAGCCCAAGCTGTGTTTACCGCTGCAATTCACGCATGTCTGACAGTGTCTGTGCACTGGGGAGAGAGCCCTAAGGAAGGCCATGGGCATGAGGGGCTGAGTGTCTGGAAGAGGAGTCATTGTTCCGGGGAAGAACCGCCTGTGACAAACTAGCCTCCAAGAGGCAGAGCTCATTCCAGCCTCCCAGGCTACAAATGTACCTTTCGCACTTCCACCAAAACACACTCCTCACTGGGTGGTATTTGCCAATAAGTACGTGTTTGCTGAGAAGCTGTTTCACTCACTTCTGCATCAACAGTGTCTCACACAGGGCTCAAAGCAGGGCCTCATAACTGATGGCTATGTGCACTAGCTCTGGGGCCAGACAACTGGGTTCTAATTGCTGCTTCACCACTTACTAACTGTGCAACCTTAGACAAATTACTTAATCTCTCTGTGCCTCAGGTTTCTCATCTGTAAAATAGAAATAATAATATTACCTGAGCCAGACCTCTGGTATAAGAATTAAATGCATTAATATCTCTGAAATGAAGAGAACAATCTAACTGCATGACTGAATGAGCTTGAACATTCCCTTTTCATGGTCACAAACTTTTGTTCTGTAGTCTTGCTGGAGCCTGGAGATGGGTTTGGTTTGGCCTGCATGGTACATAGAAGAACAAAACCTGAATTAGAATATGTTCAGAAAGGGCATACACTCTTCACTTTTACACTACTTGTTTTCTTACACTCCGCACTCTACAATTCTGTGTCATCTGTCACATCTCCAGTAATTTGTTCTAAGACAGTGATAAAATTGTTAAGGAGGACAAGAACAAGGACTTTAATCCATTAGGATGACACAGAAAATTGATTCAACACTTCTTAGATGCAATTGTTCAAACAACTGTGAATCCACGTCAAAGTATATATCATCTAGGCTACATTTTTATATACATAAAATTTTTTTTTTTAAAGCCAATCCTGTCCTTAAAATAGTCTTTGTGGAATAATCGTTATCTTCTAATATTATGTCAATATGCATACAAAAGTCAGAGAGGTTACATACCAAATGTTAACAGCATTTTTTTTTTGCTGGAAGTAAATTTTCAACTTTATATTTACAGAATGATATTCTACTCTTTCAGAAACATTTGAAAATTTAAAAATACATATCTTGTCATTTGAATAGATACTTATTTTTATTATTGATACTAGTGGCTAAATCATCTTCTGTTATGCAGTGTCTCATAATTTAATCAGACTCCTATTAATGGACATTTTGATTTGTTCTAATTTTATACAGCAGTGTGTGAGAAAGTCCATTACAAGGGCTTTCTCCCACCCTAGACATTAGCAGTTTTATAAATGAAAACATGGTATGCCAATGTAGTTTTAGTTTGCATTTCTTTGACTACTAGCAAGGTTGAATATATCTACAAGTTTTTATTGGTTATTTTTCTGTTGTGAATTACCCATTCAAATCCTAGTCTAAATTTTTATTTTAATTTGGATATTCATGTTTTCTGATTAATCTGTCAGAATAATTTAGATACTCAGAGAACAATGTTTTTTATAATAATACTTCACTTCATCTTTCTGGGACTAAAATTTTCCTTTATGTAAATAATATATTTATAAGGTTACTTGGAGATGGAAACTTCTCTGCATGTATATGAGGTCTATTGATGAGTATATTACTATTGTAGTGAGTAGAAATAGCTATAAGCAGAAGCATATCTTTTAATTCATATCTCTTTTTTTATGTTTGTCATCTGCACATGGCAAGAAAGCTTAATAAAAATCAGCAAATCACACAAGTAAGTATCATCACAAAGCACAATGATGAGAGACAGAGATAGAAACCATTTTATTACACTGCTTCTCACTGAGTTGACTAAGTTAATTAATAAATAAAAATAAATAAGAAGTTAATAAAATATTTTCTTAAATATTTCAACAACTCCAAAAAAGAAAAAGCCATTTAAAATGTGAATGTTCATAGTGGGCACTAGTTACACATCATGTCATTTTTCTAAATGTTTTTCAACTTTAAAATTTGCCTAGAATTTATGAGAAAGGTGATGCTATGTTACAGTGGGGAAAAGATGAACTTTTCAATAGATGAAACTGGGGTCAATTGGATATCTGTAAAAAGATAACTGTGTCTAAACACTTAGCATGCAAAAATAATCAGTTCAAAAATGCAGGTCTAAAAGTTAAAGGTAAAATAATAAAGCTTTAAAGAAAAAGAAATCTTTGTGAACTTGGACTATACAAAGATTTCTTAAACAGGACCCCAAAGGCAGTAACCACAAAAGAAAAACTTGATAAACTGTATTGGATTAAAATTAAGAATTTCTGTTATCAAAAAACACCTTTAGGAGAGCAATAAAACAATATACAAATAAGGGAACATTTTCCAAAACACATATTCAACAATGGACTGTATAAAGAGTCCCTAGTAATCAATAAGAAAAAGGCAGACAATCCAATAGAAAAATAGGCAAAAGACATTAGCAGTCACAACAAAAGAGGATATCCAAATGGTTGATACATATGTTAAAAGGTGCTCAATTTTGTTAATTATCAGGGAAATGCGAATTACACCACAATGGAAAACCGTCACATACCCATCAGAATGGCTAAAATGAAGAAGATAAAAATACTAAGTAATGGCCAAAATATAGAATAACCAGAAGCACACACACAAATGGTGGGAGTGGAAATTAGTAAAATGCTTTGGAAAACTATGGTCATACTACTAAAACTAAACATATGTATGCATATATGCTCTGATCTAGCAATAGTATTTCTAGGAATACATCTAACAGACATAAGTAAATATATTCCCCCAGAACAGCTACTCTAATTGTCATAGCGAAAATATTTATATGCCCCAAACTGAAAACTACTGAAATGCACATCAATAGCAGAATAGACAAATAAATTATATAAACACTATACAACAATGAGAATGAATGAATTACAACTACATACAACAATATGGATGAAAATAAAGTTGAGAGAAAGAAACCAGACTCAAAAGAATATATACTTAGGACTCTATTTATACGAAGTACTTAGACAAAACCGGGCTGCTGTTAGCACATACAGCACCTTTGTGCAAACAGCCAAAAGGCACCCCTTTCTCCAGGCTGATGAAGGGTGTATGGAGTGGTTGGTGAAAAGGGCTGAATTTCGGCTCCCGCCAGTGCTCCTCACTGGCCATCTTCATGCCGAGCACAACAATAGTAGAGGTTCTGCAGCCTCCTCCAGTGACCTACCCAGAAGAAACTACTCTGTGACAAGGAATACTGTTTCCCTCGCCCCATAAATATCACTGATCTCTCTTCTTCTCTTCTACTCCTTCCACACTATCTTCTTAAAACCAAGGAGATACTTTACGTTCGCAGATGAAATGATCAACAACAATCAAGAAGAACTTCTGACAGCAGAGTGCAATCTGATAGATGTCATCCCCCAAAGCAGGACGCTGTGGGTGGAGGAGAGGAGGATAAATCATGGGAACCCTGATTTTTAGTAGCCAAAAGAGCGGATGACCATAAAGAGAGAATAGGAAGCAAAAATGATTACCAAACAAGTGAATGCATCACAGAAATTTAGCATTAGAATGTTTCCATCAACCTCCTCTCCAACTAACTTACAAAGAAGATTCAGCAACCAACCTAGAGGATAAAACCAGCAGGAGAAAGAGTACTTACTCTGTGCGGTGGCAAATCTCACCCCATTTAACAGTGAGTATATACAAAAGAAGAGCAAATAATTATAAGTGACGGCTTTTGTCTAAAGCAGATTTTAATATGTGGCCTCTATAAAAGAAGAATAGAGTGAGATGAAGAAGAAACAAATTACGTAAGTCTGGAAATAGATGAGAAGACAATTTACAAGGAAATTAAAAACAACCAGACCCCTGTTAGCAATGGTAAAAGTAAAATTATTGCCATGGAACTCTGGATCAGAAAAATAAAGGATACAGTTGACTAGTATCTTGTCTCAGAGTGGGGCATCCCTCTGATCTCTGGGTGTGGAGGCAGACATCTTGTTTTAGTTCCTTATAGTCTTTTGTTTTATCAGATTTGCATCAGAGACCAGAGCAACATTCAATACCCTGATCTTTTTGTTGTCCGTGATGACAGCTATCAGCATAGACTCTCTGCCTGGAGGTCATCAGATTTCTAAGGAACTCAAAGGAACAAAGTTATCGACTTAGTGCAGCTGGGAGGGGACATAAAATCCACAGAGCATGTCAGTTGGTTAGAGGTCAGTCAAAGTTACAATATGGTTTTTTTCCTACAATATGGCTTCCCTTATGTCAACCTTGTATGAAGCCGGTATCATTAGGAGATGGGGCCTTTGGGAATTTCTTAAGTCATGGGGGCAGAGCCATCATGAATAGGATTAGTGCTCTTATAAAAGAGAGAGACTCCCTAGCCCTTTTCACCATGTGGGGACACAGCAAGAAGGCACTGGCTATGAACCAGGAAGAGAACCCTTACCAAAACATGACCATGCTGATGCCTTGATCTCAGACATCTAGCCTCCAGAACTATGAGAAATAAAGTTCTGTTTATAAGCCACCTAGTCTGTGATATCTTATTATAGTAGCAGAATGGACTAAGACAACCCCTAACCTTCTGATTTGTCACCAGCGACCCAGGGGAGCAATAGAAAACGATAACAAGAGGCTCTGCCTGTGTGACTTCTTGCTGGTACCCAGATTGTAATAACTCTAAGCTACCATTCACTCTGCAGATTTTGGAAAATTATGAAACAATTTGTGAGAAAAACAAATTTCTCTCTCAATGTATCTGTAAATATAGATGTACACATATGTGACAGCATATTTCTAGTCTCTGTACATTTTGTAGACTTTGATGTGTTTTTCTCAGTTTTTTTACCTGGACTCTATACAAATTAAAAAATACAAAGTAAGTCTAATTAATAGCCATTCCAGAATTTTTTTTTTTCGTCCAGAGGTCAATGTCTAGTGTAGTCACACATATCCTCTTTTTGAAAATGGAGATATTTGTTCCTTTCTGGTTGTCCCATACTTCTCCTTTCCTGCGTAGTTAAAATAAAATATTTCCAGCAGTGACTCTGAGATCACATTTCTACATTTCTACAGCTCCCTAGAATATAAATCTTCCGAGTCTCAAGACTTTGATTAATTTAAAATAACTAGGGACTGTCTCAGACCATTTAAATACTATCTCAAGCAGCAATATCTTTTTCATATTGTTCTAGCTTCTTTAGTTTGAAGGTCATTTTCTTTGCTAGAAAGATGGAATTCAAAGAATGTTTGGTTATTCTTTCTTCTTTTATTTGTAATAATAATATCATTTTCACTAAGATGTATGTCTATTCTTTTCTTCTTGTCTCTTTGCAAGTAACTGTAGAAGGCTATGGATTATCTTCTACTGAAATAGGGTGGTTTAGTGGAGTCCAGAAGACATGGATGTGAATCCTAATTTTGTTTCATTAATTAGTTTGGGCAAGTTTCTTAAATCCTAGAAGCTTTCTTTCTTCATCTGTAATTCTGAAAAAGTATATATCACACAAGATTTGTGATAAGGACTTAAAGGACATGCAATGTAAATTTAAATATTTAGTGCGGTGTTTGGCACATAGTATATAAAACAAATTGTTAATTTCATTAAACCACAAGTTCAATTTATACTGTTGTCAGGGGGTCATCATCATTGAATGATTAGGAGTGATTGTGTATAAGTTGTGTCTCTGGGAAGCAGACCCTGAACTGGAATTGAGAGTGCAAGAGTTTTACTGGAGAGGGGGACAGGAAAAGCCTTCACGCTGCAATCCAGATCTATCTTCTGTGAAAAGAAAAGAGAGAGTCTCAGACTAAGGTAGAGACCTGTCAAATTCTCATCTGGCCAAAGGGGCTTTGGAGCAAAATTACTCATTAGAGAAGACTCACAATGGGCAGAAGCCAGACCCTAGTACCTCTGCCACACTCCTCATTGGCTGACAAAAGCCCAGGAAGAGTGTAGTCTTAGTAAAAATTTAGACGTTGTAGTTATACACTGTCAGCCAACTGCACTTCTTGGAGACAAATAGCAAACTCTTTCTTAAAGAGAAATCCAAGTGGTACCACTCACGTTGCCACATAGGATTGTGGAGCAAGACTGCCTGTCTTCATTCAAATCTAACTCCTCCACTTACTAACCACGGGGTTGTAAGAAAGGTGCTTAACCTCTGTCCTTCGCTTCCTCATCTGTAAAATGAGAAAAATAACAGTAGTTACCGTAGGGTTATTGTGCAGGTTAAATTAACAATTTATGTAAAGAACTTAGAATAGTATAACAGAACAGAGAATTAGTAAATATTTGCCATTGTTATTGGAATATTCTTACATATTTCGCCACTTCATTAGATTTTTCTTGCCTGTATAACCTTTTCTTGCATCTTTTGTTTATATTCTTTTTTAAAAAACATATGTTTTGCTGTGAACCTAAAACTGCTCTGAAAGATTGTCTTTTTTTTTTTTTTTTTTTTTTTTTTTTTTTGTGAGGAGATCAGCCCTGAGCTAACATCCGCCAATCCTCCTCCTTTTTTGCTGAGGAAGACGGCCCTGGGCTAACATCGGTGCCCATCTTCCTCCACTTTATATGGGACGCCGCCACAGCATGGCTTACCAAGCAGTGGGTCGGTGCGCGCCCGGGATCCGAACCAGCGAACCCCGGGCCGCCGCAGCGGAGCGCGCGCACTTAACCGCTTGCGCCACCGGGCCGGCCCCTGAAAGATTGTCTTTTGAAAAAAAAATTCTTCAAGGACTCTGCTGAGTAAATGTACTCACTGCTTATCTGCTTTTTCTTGCCCTCATTTCCCATTGTTCATTGTTGTCACTCCAGGTAATTGCAGTTATTAATATTTTATTCAATAATCCATTTTAATATAGGTAAGAAGAGAGTATACATGAGATTTTCATGCCAGAACCTTCCAGAGTCGATGTATTTGTTCCACAGTATGAACAAAATAAGCTTCTCTGGGGGAAAATCATAAGCACTATGTGCTATATCCTTCCCAGATAAAAGGGAGCTATTTTATATCCATCAAAGTTGAAATAAGGTTTAGTTTAGTGGACCAGAAAAATATTACCTGTATTGACGTAAATACAATGGAACAATTCCAAAGAAATCCAATTTTGAACTGCGTGCGGGGATTAGAAAATTTCAGAAGATTTAGGTGTTCTGAATGCTCTTTGTTGTTGAGGTGCTTTCCTAAGATTAGCTGAGCATATTATGTGAAGATGAACCAGCTTTATCCTTGTGCTCTTTCAGTTTCTTCAAAATGAGAATTTAATAATGATCCATCATGGTCACAGAGTCTCACCCATTCTAAGAATCTGAAGTAGGATTCACTCTCCAGCTTAAAATTCTCCATTATAATTAGAATAGGATTCTTACATTGCCTACAAAGCCAAATCAATACTTGAGCCTCTGCCTACGTCTATGAGCTTAAGTCATGCAAGATCCTCTGCACTTACTCTGCTGCATATGCACTGTTCAACTGCTCTTCTCTTTGTTTTTGAACAATATCTCAAGCTTTTTCCTGCTTCAGGACATTTGCACTAGCTGTTACCTCTATCTTGCATGCCCTTCCTACAGCTCTTATGGTTTCTTCTCATTATTCAGATCTCACATCAAAGAGTGACCTCACAGAGAAGTCTCTAGCTAAAATAGCTCCCAGACCTACTCTCCAATCACTATTTACCCCTTAATACTGTTTTCTTTCCTATCCAAAATAATCATTATTGGAAATTATCTTATTTGTTTTTAACTGTTTATTGGCTTTTTCAAAGTGTTTGTGGAGGATCAGAATGGGCCACCCCAAAATGTGTCTCTTTGGCATGAGGTTTTCCCATTAGAACCAAGTGCTTAGCCTTTTTTTGAGGACATGGACACCTTTTTTTTTTTGCTGAGGAACATTCATCTTGAGCTAACATCTGTTGCCAATCTTCCCCTTTTTTGCTTGAAGAAGATTCCCTGTGAGCTAACATCTGTTGCAGTCTTCCTCTGTTTTGTATATGGTTCACAGCCACAGCATGGCTGCCAATGAGTGGTGTAGATCCACACCCAGGAACTGAACCTGGGCTGCTGAAGCAGAGCACACCAAACTTAACCACTAGGCCACAGGGCCGGCCCCATGGACACCTTTAAGTGAGTAATAAAATTGTTCATTCTGGAATAATCCATGTGTTTTTTATTCATGAAAATATGCCATGCAATGTAGGGGATTCACAATCTCCCACATTTTTGGGATGAACACTTGATTCAAAACGAGACTTCATCATGAAGAGTCAAAATGGAGGCTTTATTTCTCTTCTTTTCTGGAGGCCAAAAAATTAAAAAAAAAAAAAAATGGCATTGCTTTCAAAAAGGAGGAGGGAGATAAATAAGGTTGATTTTTAAGAGACTAAATAACGTTATAAACTCAAGATCAGCAACAACAGAACAAGAGCTATCACCGTGTTCTTTTGTGATTAGAGCAGAGATTGTCTAATATACCTCCTCCTTTCAAAGACCTGCATTTTAAAATAATCATCTGTTCAGCTAGCATGATAATATTTTGCTTTTCTGCTTGTGTTACTGGCATTTTCATATTCAATTTTTTTCTATTTCTCCTTTAGGAATGTAACCTCAAAAGAATGATTTAAACATTGATGCATTTAGACAACACAATGTACGTGATTGAGAAAAATTTAAATACCCTAATTTAAGACACATAATGTCACAGTAATTTTCATATTAGTTACACCTTCATGTTAGTCCAATTCTAATCTAGATTTCTGGATTCAGGAAGCACAAAATGTGTAATTCTGTGGGCATAATCTCAGATGGCCAAATCCTTAGAGGCTTTTCCATTTCATTTGATTTTTAGCTTTTGTTTGAATTCAATAATGTGATTATTGAAACAGGAGAAAAGCACACATAAGCAAACTTTCAAAACATAAAATTCTATGAGTCTGTAAAATCAGCCATACTATTGACCAACTTTCAGAAGCTATCAAATAAACTAAGACCAGATCATCTTGATCTAGACTATTTCTATCTTCCTAGACATATAGGAAGCTACTTTTCACCAAAGAGGGGTTTAATAAAATGTGAAAAATCCCTTTTCATAGGTCGATCATCCCCCTCTCATCTCACCTGACAATCAGTGAACTGTCACATCAGTGAGAGCATGTACACCTTCTCTCGGAAACATAGCAAAAGTTGCAGCTTTTTCCCCCAGCACAAGTGGGGTGGTGGAGGTGATATTGAGAGAGAAGTGAGGAAATTTGGAAGTCTTGTAAGGATCAATGAGAAATGAACCTGAAATGACTTTGTAAATTATATTAAATATGTGAATTACTATTTACATATAAATATTGCCATTCTTATCATCATCATCATCATTATTATTATTGCTGCTGCTACTACTATTACCACAGTTATTATTTGAGTGTTATAGAGCCTGACGAAATCTAAAAGGTCTTATTTGTCCATGAGAGGAGGTGTGGTACCATGGATTTATAATAAGGCTTTGTGTCACAGAGATCAATATATGAATTGTGGTGCAACATTCAATATTTATGTGATTTGAGGCTAATTATTTAAATTACCTGTGCCTCAGGTCCCTCATCTGTAAAGTGGGAGTAAAAATTGTATCTGAGTAATTCCACTTCTAGTCACGATGGAGTAACTGGTATCAGATTTTCCTTCCTATGTAAAGAACTAGATACATATGTGTGAACAACCTATATGAAACACTATTTTAGATATTAGGCAATAGGCAGAGCCGAACTGTTTTCCTTGGAACTTCCTAAGTGAGGATAGCAATAAAAGTGTCTTTTGTTGTGTTAATGAGATGGCACCTAAGGATGAGGGCTGGTTGTCAGAGAACCAACCATGTGATTAGAGGGTTGGAGCTTTCAGTCCCACTCCCTGAGCTCCAAGGAGAGGAGAGGGGTTGAAGATTGAGTTCAATCACCAATGGCCAACGATTTAATCAATCATGCCTATGTAGTGAAGCCTTCACAAAAACTCCGAAGGAGAGGTTTCAAAGAGCTTGCAGGTTCGTGCTCACGTGGAGATTAGGGGAGAGTAGTGCCCTCAGAGAGGGCATGGAAGCCCCATGCCCTTTTCCCATACCTTGCCCTATGCATCTCTTTTATCTGGCTGTTCTTGAGTTATATCCTTTTATAACAAACTGGTAATCTGGTGAGTAAAATGTTTCTCTGAGCTCTATGAGCTGTTCTGGCAAATTAGTTGAACCCCAGGAGGATGTCATGGGAATTGCCAATCTATAGCCCATGGGTCAGAAGCACAGGTAACCTGGGCTTGCAGTTGGTATCTAAAGTGGTGGGGGTCAGTCTTAGAAGACTGAGCTCTTAACCTCTGGAATATGATGCTATCTCTGGGTATATAGTGTCAGAATTGTCAGAATTGAGTTGAATAGAACAGCAAGCTAGTTGTGTGGGGGGACCCTCCTACATTGTAATTGGATGCAGAACCCATAGGCTGCCAAAACAAAACACCATAGACTAGGTGGCTTAAACAACAGAAATTTATTTTCTCACCATTCTGGAGCCTGGAAGTCCAAGATCAAGGTCTCAGCAGGTTTGGATTCTTCTGAGGCCTCTCTCCTTGGTTTACAGGTAGCTGCCTTCTCACTGAGTCATTCAGTCTTTATTCTGTGCATGAGAATCCCTGGGGTTGCTTTGTGTGTCCTCATATCCACTTCTTATAAGAACACCAGTCAGATTGGATTAGGACCCACCCTAACAGCCTCATTTTAATTTAGTCACCTCTTTAAAGGCACCAATCTCCAAATACAGTCACATTCTGAGGTACTAGGTGTTGGGACTCAATATATGGATTTTGAGGAAACAATTTGGCACATAACATTGGAGGGGGGAGAAAAACATTTCAAGAAAGGCAATTAATTATAGCAAGATCAAGGATAAGGAGATTAAAAAACACAAACTTATAGTTAAAATATTGTATTGTACACTTAAAAATCTAAGAGGGTAGATCTCATGTTGTGTTCTTACCACAATTTAAAAAAAAAGTAGTGCAGCTCCAGCTTAGTGGTAAAGCAGATGAACAAGAAGAGAAGTGATAGGGAGGCTAGAAAAGAAGTAAAAGTAATGATGATGTTGAGTAGGTTTAATAGCAATGAGTGAATGGGAGGTTGAAAATAGGGAAATTGTATTCAGAGAAGTGTTTGGTGGAATGCTGGAAAATAAATAGGGATGGAACGCTCTTGTGCTTCAGAAGAAACAATGCTAACACTATGGGTTTCAAGGATTTGGTAAATAAAGAAAAGTAGTTTAATTTCATTGAAGAATGGGTGGGAGAGGAACTAGTATTAGGCAACTGACATGAACAGAAGTAATTACCTATTTTTTTCTGTCTCTCTTAGTGCCTTTGCTCACATAGTAAAACATATTAGGAGCTAAGGGGTTACTTTAATTCTGTAACAATGCCTCATCTTTGCATTATCTGAGTGGTTTTCCTTATAAACTTTTGATGCAAATTTTAATAGGCTGAATATACAGAGCTTTAGGAGAGTTAATTTGTTTCTAAGGAATCCTTTAATAGCTATTACAAAAACTAAGAAAAAACAGACCTCAAAAGAAAAGGATTAACATTGATTTATCTATGTCTCAGAAAATTCAAGCTAACTGAAAATATGAAATGCCTCAATGCATGGAAATTGTTGTCATAAAAATAAATTATCTCGGTGGATACGCATTCAAAAAGTGGTAAATAATGCTATTGACTCATAAGAACACATTTTAAACTGGAAAAAAAATTACAGACAACTCCCATTAAGAAAGATAGCCTCTTTATGTTCTTGTAATATAGACACACACTAAGTGGTATCAAATCACACCACCATCAGCATGTCGGAAAACTCACAAGGTCACGTTTACATAATGATAGTAGTAGGATGCAGGATCAAAAATTATATTGTACCCATGTTACCTATTCTCATTCTGTTACAAAATAATGTAACTAAAACAGATAACAGATAAATAGACTTTATCTGTGGTTTCTGGAATCAGAAAAATTTGCTACATAATCACACTCACAAGGAGATGAATTCAGCAGAGTCCCCTATTCATTTCCACTGCAGTTCAGAGGAACAAAGAGTACACAGACCCTTTACTCTCTCTGTGTGATCTGTTGTTCCTCAGAAACCTCCACCTCCACGGGGCAGTTGAAAGGAAGAAAATCAAATTCACCTAATCCAGTAATCTCAGTTTAAGTCAATAATGTTAAACCACTCGAAGTAATTCCGTATCTTTGGGATATAAAGTTTTACCTTCAGATTTCTATCTCTCCTCCTTTGAAAGAGGGCAACAATTTATGCAATCTCATGTCAGCAGAGGAGACTCAGGCTGTGGACCCACGTGGTATCCCAGGTGTCTCCAGTATTGGCTTTGGAGGGCCTTGGATGGTCAGCTCTCTGGTCTCGTGAAGCATGGCTGATCATATATCACTCTATGTGTGTCATGTGCTGACAGGCATTTCTGGAGACGATGGCCACAGATATTTGTCTTGAGTCTCCAAGTTCCTATCTGCAGTAGCTCTGTCACGGAAATGCAAATTTGACAGGCCATCTACTGTCCCTGTTATCACATCTGCATCCCTTCACAGAGTATACAGGAACTCCCAGGGCCTTAGTACAAGTAAAAGCCTAGAGGAACATGGGTGCTTCTTCAAGTCTATCAGTCTTCCTGCCTCTGGTCACCACCTCTGAGCAATATTTTTATACCACATTGGCATGTTGGATCCAGAGCATTTTCCGAGGGGTTTGCCACTATCACAATTCCCATAGAACTATGCCACTTGAACAATGTTCTCAAACTAACCTAAGAGTCTGGATGTTTCTCAAAACCCTCACATTAAATGTTGGATTCTGGAGGCTGGCCCGGCAGTGTAGTGGTTAAGTTCGCATGCTCCACTTTTGCAGCCCGAGATTCGCAGTTTTGGATCCCGGGCGTGGACCTATGCACCACTCATCAAGCCATGCTGTGGCAGGCATCCCACATATAAAGTAGAGAAAGATGGCGTGGATGTTAGCCCAGGACCAATCTTCCTCAGCAAAAACAGGAGGATTGGCAACAGATGTTAGCTCAGCACTAATCTTACTTACCAAAAAAAAAAAAAAATTGGATTCTGAGTAGGAAGAGAAGAAAGGAGCTTTGGCCCTAAAACTACCTTATCTTATCTACTTTAGGAGAGCAAGACTTATGACTTCATCATCATAGGCACATGGACTATTTCCTCTGCACTATGAAAGAAAATCTATGGTTGGAGTCTGTCAGGTTTATTTCTTCATGTACGAAAAGAACTTAGAAAATCATGTCTCTCTATTAAAGCTTAGCTACATAGATAATTGTTTTTCATCAAAATACTATTTTGAATATTATAAACTGAATACAGCATTAACTGTTCCATTCCCTTTGCATTCCTGCTGCATCAATTGTTACTCTCCACATACAAACCCAAAGGGATGTGTTGCTTCCAGCTAACCAGTGAGACAATCATGAACACATTACAGAAAAAGTGCCTTAATATATTTGAAAATATTGGATTCATTACACTTAAAAAGGAAACTATAGAATTAGGGCGGAATTGATTTGAACTTGGAATCTATTATCTACTAATTTCTTATGGACTTTCCACTAACTTCTTTTAAATTAAGAGAACCAAGCAAGCGGAGCTCATATCTTATCATTTCTCTATCATCTATGCATTCCTCAAGCCAAATCTACATTTGACTTCCTTATGTAACATGAGTTATTCTCAAGAACATGTAACTCTGGGATGATTCACTAACTACATGACGATGAAACACAATTTTAATGCTCAAGTTTTTGGTGTGTGGTAGGATTCTATTATTATCTGTCTTCTCCAACTGTCTGTCTTTTTTTTGTTATTGCTGTTCTCACAAAAATCTAGTCTCCGTTAGTCTCTTATGTGTCTTTATTTTCTTTCTTTGTCCATCAACTCTACCCTAAATTTAGCCCTTATAACCTAAACTGGTCACAAACTTTTCTGTCCAGCATCATTTCTCTATTAGTTATCAATAGCTGTGTAACAAATTACCTTGAAATTTAGTGCTTAAAACAAAAAGCATTTATTATCACACCACTTCTGTCTATCAGGAATAGGGGAGTGATCATTGAGGGTTTCTGGCTCAGCGTTTCTCATAAGGTTGCAATCAAGATTTCATCGTGTGCTGTAGTCATCTGAAGGCTTTGCTGGAGCTGAAGGATCTGCTTCCAAGCTCACTCACATGGCTGCTGGCAAAATGGCATGTGAGTGAGCTTGGCATACAGTTCCTCACTATACGGGCCTCTCCATAGGGGCCATGGGAAAGCTTTAGTGTTCTTAGGAAATAGAGAGAGAAAGAACATGGAGAGAACTACATGCCTTTTATGACCCACTCTCAGAACTGTAACTGGTTCTGACTTTCTATTACTTTCACCATATTCTATTTGTCAGAAAAAAGTTATTAACTCCAGCCTACACTTAAGGGGAAGGGAATTAAGCTCCACTTCTTGAAAGGAGGAGTATCAAAGAATTTGTGGATATATTTTAAACCACAACACTTTCCTACAGGGAACTACTCTTTTGCTGTAATAATGCATCTTATTTTCATAGTGCTGTCCTGGACCCAGGGGTTACCATGTGGCCAGACCAGGCCAATGACTTCCACCCACTGGACAATGATGATTCACTCCAGAGTCTACTACTGAAGATCTTTCACTCTTTAACCCAAGAAATATAACCACTCTGATCCGTCGTAATCTCCTTACTGATACACTATATTCTCTTACACCAAGATTAACCTTTGATATACTCTGTGCTCTCCCAAATCTATATGTTTTTTCACCAGATTTTCTCTGCCTGAACTACATTTCTAAATAACTTTCTCATCTTACTATATCTCTCTAACCTTAGTGTATAAAATCCAGATACACCTCTGAGTTCTAGCTCAAATGCTACCTCATGTTATAGTTTTCTGTACAGTCATGTGCTGCATAATGACATTTCGGCCAGCAATGGACCACAGATACAATGGGGGATCTATAAGATTAGTACAATATGGCCTAGGTGTGTAGTAGGCTATACCATCTAGGTTTGTGTAAGTACACTCTATGGTGTTCACACCGTGACAAAATTGCCTGATGCATTTCTCAGAACGTATCCTCATTGTTAAGTGATACATAACTGTATTAAGATTATCTTACGCCCCCTTCCCATCCTGCTACATTCTCTCAGCCTACCTTTTACTTTAGCCATTGCCATAGAAATCACAGCGATGTGACTGACATCACCTCTCGTTACCTGTACAAGTTATCTTTTACTTTCTGTTTCAAGCTTCTCTGACACAGGATACCTGTGGGAACCAATTTGGCCACTTACTCATGTGTAATCTGGAAGAATGAAGGAGTTAATGCCCCAGTGGGTGTCTTGACATGAGTACGGCCATGTTTGGCCACTCCATTGACCTACAGCCACCAGCACAAAAAGAAATACAAAAGCTGCTTTCTGCATGGTGGGAACTGGCCCTTCTCCCATGGAGACAGTTGCAATGTGTAAAAATTTCAAGGCCCTTTGGGCGCTGCAGCCTGGGGCAGACTGGCCATCTGTGCCGGGCTGGGAGGATAAGCAGGGTAAACAATGCACGTACACAACTACTGGGCTGGAATGATAGCCAGGGGGTGGGGCTCAGTGCATATACGCCACTGATAACCATTTGTGCATGGGAACACTGAATGTTTGCTCTGAAAACTCTGTAACTGCTTATATAAACTGCTGGAGACTGAGACCCGGTGCGAGTTCCACCTGTGGAAGGGACACCTTGCCCAGGACGTGTGATTCCCGCCCAGCCGTGTCAATTGACAGGACTCTCCCGGCAGTGGGGCGTGGATGTTGTGAGTAATTGATTTATTGTGAAGTAATTGATTTGATGTGTTCTCTTTTCGGTCAACCTGGTGTTTCTCTTTCCAGTTGATTTGTGTCATTTCCCTTCAGTCGATCTGGTGTTTCCCTTTCCGATCGATCTGATGTTTTTCCCTCTTATTATATGACCTATACGGATCTGCTGCTATCTCAGCCGATGTGGATGTTTTCCCTTTCCAGTAGAGCTGGTGATTTTTCCCCTCTTATTATTTGACCTATTCGGATCTGTTTGCAGACTATCACCTTTACTATCCTCTCTATAATAAAATATACCTTCAGTCCATTTGTTTGGAGTGGAAAGTTTCTTTTATGTCTCCGATCGAATCCCCGAACCTCTCATAACAGTGGGCAACTATTGAGCAGTGGACAGTGATTAAATTCTGATCTCTTTTGTCCCTCTGATAGGCAGTTCTGGGACACAACCTTCATGGCTCCACAGAAGGTCCAGGCAGAATCAAGCCAAGTTGCCACTAGTGGTGACCAAATTCAAGAATGTACATTACAGTTGGCTTTCCCTCCATAAGTGTTTGACTCTGCCTGGTCTGCCAATCCCCTTCCCTGGGATTATTCCTGAAAATAAACTACCTCTCTACTAGCAATAGTCTCCAGCTCTATTTCCAGGTGGATACAGTGAGTATGACATCCTCCTTGACAATCAGTGGAAAGCAATCACTTTTTTCTCTATCACAGTAGGTCTTTTATTTTGCTCTTGTTATGCTTCCTTGTATTTGGCTGTAAAATTCTTTAGAAACTGTGTGCTGTTCATCTTCATAGCCATGATGCCTACCCCAATGCTTTCCACATCATAGATTTTCAATCATTTCTTCAATGAAGATGTAACTTTTAAATTCCTTAAAAGTAGATGACATAGCATATTGTCTGCAAAACCAGATAAGTACCTTCCTTGTGAAATGTGCACCATAAACATTTGGTCAATGAGACAAATCAAATTCAAATTGCTTAAAACTAAATTCTTAAAAGAGATGCAAATTCTGTCAATCTGGGTTTTAGGAGGCATCTCCTCTAGAAAATCATAGCCATAGATTTGTGTGGAACTTTCAGGGATTTTAGGGAATTATGAAGCCCAAGCATCTTGGGAGGATCACCTGAGACTGTGCCTATGTGACATCAGAAAAAAGAAAATAACTTAGAAAATAATCAAATTAATATCAAAATGAAAAGCATTACCCTAATGTAGAAACCAGCCCCATAATTTTCCTTTGGCTATATTTCATAATGTTCTACACTAATGAGGGAGACTTCCTACCAAAAAATCCTGCTTAACTATTGGTTGATGTGTTTCTCAAATCTCCACAAAGTCAACAACTTTCATTTTAAAGAGATATAAGGTATGACTGTTATCCCTGTTTCCATTTGACTTTCTTAAAATTAATTTCCCACACACAGCAGCCAAAATATTTTTTTTTAATGCCTATCAGATCATGTCATCATCTGCTTAAAACAGAGGCTGTTAGAACAAATCCACCTCCTTGCCCTGAACTGCACAGCCCTGCGTGATCTGGCTCTCACTTGCCTCTCCCATCTTTCACTGTTGCTCCTGGTTACTGTGCTAGTCACACAGCTCTATGTTCTCTAACTTTCCAACCCTTTCTCACTTCGGGGTCCTCACCTTACTTCCCTCTATTAGAGTGCTCTTCTATCTTTTTGCATGTCTGAGTCCTTATTATCCTTCAGTATCAGCTCAATGTTACCTCCCTAAGATAATTCTTCCCTGATAACCATATGTAATGAAACCATACTCAACCATTTCTTTCATACACCTTTTACGTTCTGACATTAAATTATATATTTATTTGCTTATTATCAGCTTTCCTTGTCTCTCTCCTCCCCTACCTGGTCCATGAGAGCAGGGACCTTGTCTTTTGCATGCATTGCTGTATCCCTTGTGATCTACCCCTAGCGGGTGGTATTCCATAAATCTCTGTTGAATAAATGGATGAGAAACAGTATAGCATTATAGGAAGAGCATGAGGCTTTAGAGTCAGACTGACTGGTTTTGAATATCAGTCCCACTGCCTGCTAGTTATATACCATGGGCAACTTACTTGCCCTCACTGTGCCTCAGTAAAATGGAAATGATAATAGGACAATCTCGTAACAACGTTGTGAAGATTAAAGGCCTAGAACACAGCCCAGCATAATAAGCACTCAATAAGCATTAGCTATTGTCAGGCAGGATGGTAAAAAGAAAGAAAAAAGGGCAACATAATCTTATTTAAAGAGATGGGAGCCGCCTGTATCCCCACCATTCATTTTTAAAATTCGGGACTCTAGTATTTGGCAGGGAGGAGAGTGATGGTGGATACTCTTTGTTTCCTTTACGAAGAAAGGGAAAATTTAAAACTCTCCTTCACTATGGCCCCTGAAAAAACTGGCCATGATCACATGGTAACTTAGAAATGGATAAGAAAAATGTCTAGGAGGCAGTGATTGACCTTCATGGAGTACCACACCATAATGACATGAAAGATTCTCAGAAAGAAAGGACAAGGTGGGTAAATCCCACAACTTCCTAAGATTAACTTATAAAAGGTTGTATAGTTTTCCAAAAGAGCCTTTGTACAGATGAAAAACACGATTTTAAACCAGAAGCAACGGATAAGCTAAATTTAAGTTTAAGGTTTGTTTTTGTTTTTTTTCCAATCTTTCAAAATTAGGGTTGGATAGCAAGATGAAACCAATAATAGAAAATAAGATCACGTATTTTATGAATCTGAGTTATAGCGTATAAATTTTGAAATTCCATTTAAAATAGTTTTGAATAGTATTTTTGAAGATACTGTGAAGAAAATTCACAATTAGGCCATGTCTGACGCCAAGGAAGAGGTCTTCAAACTTGAGTGGGTGAAAGAATCACATGGTGATAGTATGCAATTACAGATATGCAGTCTTTAACTCCAAAGAACCTGATTCAGTAGGGTTGGCTAGGCCTGGAAATCTGCCTTTTAAAAACTTGTTAGATGAGCAATTATATGTCGGGCTGTATGAAGACTAAACCTAAATAAAACTCTATGTCCTAAAGATTTGTCAAACTGGTAGTTATGACAAATCAAGAAGGAGCTTTCACAGGGCCACTCCACAAGGGCGTAAGATGCCTAGATTTTAGACTATATGGAAAGAGGGGAGAAAATAATTAAAAATACAAATGCCATCGGCCTAGGGTCTGAAAACCTAATAAGCAACATTTATTGTATTAACTGTTAACCAGAAAGAGTTGAAGTACTTTAGAGGACGCAAATTCTGTATAATTAGAAAGAGAAAAGGAATCTTACACAGAAACGAAGACAAACTTCATATATTCTTCCATTTTACCTAATTAATTCATTTCCACGTAGCTTAAATTATATCTGAAGTCAAATACAAGGCTATGCCAACTGCTGATAAGCAACTTAATTTTATACTTATGAATGCACATAATCAGGGGCAAATATGTTCCCATAGCTCAAGTAACTTGAGCCAATTGTCATTTTAAAAGAATCTTCTGGGGCCGGCCCAGTGGCCTAGCGGTTAAGTTCAGCATGCTCCGTTTCTGCAACCCGGGTTCAGTTCCTGGGCGTGGACCTACACCACTCTTCAGCGGCCAAGCTGTGGCAGCGACCCACATACAAAATAGAGGAAGACTGGCAACAGATGTTACCTCAGGGCTAATTTTCCTCAGCAAAAAAAAAAAAAAAAGAAAGAAAGAAAGAAAGGAATCTTCTTCCCATTGTGAGATTCCATCTATATATTAAGTTCAGTGATAAACAAAGCTAATCTATGTTGTTAGAGGTCAGGATTATGGTTGCCCTTGGGGGTAGTAGTGTCTGAGGATGGGGATCTGAGAAGGATGAGGGGGCTTCGGTGGTGCTGGTCATGTTCTACTTTGTGATCTGGGAGCTGCATATACAGTGGTTTAAATACATTGAGCTATATACCTAGGACATGTACTTCCTTACATAAATTTTTGTTTTAAAATAGTTTTAGATTTACGGAAAGATCATGAAGCTAGTACAGAGAATTCCCACATACCTTACACCTAGTTTCCCCTATTATTAACATCTTACATTTGCTACAATTAATTTAATTCAGATTTCCTTAGTTTTACCTATTGCCCTTTTTCTGTTCCAGAATTCCATTCGGGATTCCACATTGCATTTAAACATCATGTCTCTTTAACTGTGACAGTTTCTCAGAGTTTTCTTAGTTTTGATGACCTTGACAGTTTTGAAGAATACTGGTCAGGTATTTTGCAGAATGTCCCTCAGTTAGGATTCGTCTGATATTTTTCTCATAATTAGACTGGAGTTATGAGTTTTGGGGAGGAATTGCCATTCACATCACATCATATCAAAAGTACATACTGTCAACATGACTTATCACTATTGATGTTAATCTTCACCACCTGCCTAAGATAGTGATTGTCAGATTTCTCCACTGTCAAGTTACCCTTTTTTCTCTCCTTCTCAATACTGTGGAAGGAAGTCACTGTGTGTAACCCACACTTAATGAGTGAGAAGTTATGCTTTACCTACTTGAGGTTGGAATACCTACATAAATTATTTGGAACTCTTCTACACAGGAGATTTATGTATTTTCCTCTGTTTATTTGTTTATTCTGTCAGTTATATCGATATGAACTCATAAATATTTATATTATACTTTGGATTGAATCCAATATTACTTTACTTATTATGTTGCTCAAATTGTTCCAGCTTCTGCCATTGAGAGCCAGTTAGTTGGTTCCTGTGGCCTTTTGACATACCCTCACACTAAGTTTTGTTTTTGTTGCATTTATGTGTTTGTTTAGGTAAGCATTTCCTTCCTTTTTGGAACTACATAATGCTCCAGGCTCATCTTATATATTTCCTGCCCCGGGCCTAGAGTCAGCCATTTCTTCAAGAAGCAACTGGTTCTTTTTATTGGTGAATGGTAAAACCAAGATCTGGGTGCTTAGTGTGATCCTTGCTAGCAGGATGTCATTGATTCTAAGCCTTCCCAACTGAGAGAGCAATAAAATATGTGCGTGTATGCTAGCCCTTATATGTACACATATCTATAAATATTTCTATATATCATCTCCTGAATCTATATTAAGCTGAATATGAATTCACACAGATGTTGCATACTCTAATCTATTACCCCATAGGTCCTTCTAGCTTCTTCCCCTTACATTTCTGTAACCTCCCACTCCAACAAGGAGGAACCTGGCTCCCACTACATGTTATCTATTAATTTAATTGTTCAATTCCAATATACATGTAAAGCATTATCAGAATTGTTAACCAGTTCTGCTGCATGAAACAACTTTATCAACTAGAGTACAGAGCTTATATACAGTTCCTTTTGCCTTTAGTCTTACAGACGCCACCCATTTCCAAAATTATTTCAGTCAGTACCTTTCACTCCATCCCCTTCAGTGAAGTTGTTTCCTACCTTTAGATCTTTTTGCCACACTCTGCATTTTATCCCATAGTAGCCTTTTAAATCTTTTAAATAATTTTTTAAAATTTGCATACATAAAGATTCACTCTTTGTGCTATAAAGTTCTATGGATTCTGACAAATACATAGTTTCATGTATTCATCGTTACAGTATCACATGAGCAGTTTTGCCTCCTCCAAAATTCTCATCCCCTGTGCTTCTGTGATTCATCCCTCCCTGCCACCACTGAACCCCTGGAAGCCACTGAACTGCTTATTGTCTCTATAGTTTCACAATTTCATATAATTGGAAGCCTATGTATATAGCCTTTTCATACACGCTTCTTTCCTTTAGTAATATGAATTTAAGATCCATCCGTGTGTTTGTGTGGCTTGATTCTGAATAGTATTCCATCGTATGGATGCAAAACAGATTGTTTATCTATTTACTTATTGAAGGACATCTTAGTTGCTTCCAGTTTTTGGTGATTATGAATGAAGCTGCTATGAAAATTTGTTTGTGGGTTTTTGTGTGGACATATGTTTTTAAATCATTTGAGTAAATATCTAAGACCTTCATTGTTGAATCACACATTAAGATTATGGTCAACTTCGTAAGAAACTGCCAAACTATCTTCCCAAGTAACTGTACCATTTTGCATTCCCTTCAGTAATGAATGAGAGTTCCTGTTGCTTTATAGCCTCACCAGCATTTGGAAATGCCAGTTGTTTGAATTTTAGCCATTCTAATATGTGCGTAGTAGTATCCCACTATAGTTTCAATTTGCATTTCCCTAATGACATATGATGTTGAGCATCTTTTCATATGCTTATTTGCTATCATTATATCTTCTTTGATGAGGTATTTGTTCAGCTCTTGTGCCCATTATTACTGATTTAACTTATTTTTGTGTTTTAAGAGTTCTTTGTATATTTTTGATATGTCCTTTATCATATGTGTGTTTTGCAAATATTTTCTCCCATTCTGTGGCTTGCCTTTCATTTTCTCAATAGTATCTTCTGCAGAAAAGTTTTTAATTTTATTAAAGACCAACTTAGCAATTTTTTTCTTTTATAGATCATGCTTTTAGTATTGCCTGAAAAACTAATCACCAAACTCAAGGTAACATGGGTTTTATGGTCAAGAAAAGACAAAGTAACTTGATGTGATTATATAAACTAAAGTTACTCTGTTATGTGCAAATCTTACTTCAGCAATTGATACCAGGAGGCCAGACTGATAGGCAGCTCCTTGGAAACCATTGCACAGTTATCAGAAATGCAGGCGGGTGGGCATGGCTGACATTTTAGAAACTAGATTTATTATACAGCTAATTCAAAGGTTGAAGTACTCTCCCTTGGGTTGTAATTCAGTTTTTTGTTAATTAAAAACCCATTTGTCTAAATTGTGTTAGGTTTCCCACAAACCTGAAATGTGAACACCTGCGAGCGTTATTGACATTCTAAAGCCCAGGCTGCACGGGAATTGGCGAGTTATTTTTTATTGTCAGAAATGCTCTTGATCCAGATCTCTCTCTGAGGAAAATAGGGATATAATAGGGAAAAAACTGAAGCCCAACATTGTCCTCTGACAAGATGGATACTTTTTAGAGGCAAGAAAATGTCACTATATTAATAAACCCTTATCCTGAATTATTTTGCAGTGAATATTTGGAAGCAGATTATTAGGATAAATGAAAGCTCTGACGCCAGACTGCATGGGCTTGTATCCCAGCTCCAAGAATGACTGGATAGTTGGTCTTGTACAAGTTATTTAATTTCAATTTCCTAACCTATATGTAATCATAGTGTGTCTAAGGTTGCCTGTGCTCACAGGGAAATACCCCACTCGTTTAATTTAGTGCTGCTTTGGTCAGGGATGAGGTTCTTCCTTCAGCCCTATTTCCATCAAGATGTCCAAATTTCCTATCGTCTCTTCAAGAGGGAGCTTACAAGCATCCAATCTGTGAAAAATCAGGTTGTTCACCACTGATAGATTGGTGGCAGAGGGAGGAATTCATGCCCCACAACAATTCCATCTTGGAAGTCTCTCCAAATCATCCAGTCTCTCCTTCCGGTTTTAGATGTCACATCATTTTTTTCTCTCATTTCCACAGGCCTGTTTTATCTAAGGCAAAGTCTGTCTCTGAAAAGAAAACTGTTTTTTACCCTTAGGCTTGCAGTTTCTTTCCATCTTTCTTTTCCCTTTCGTCTAAGATAGAGAGAAAATAGCCCTTGAGTTACAAGTGTAAGAGAAGAGGGGTAGGGAATTAGAGAAAATAACTAGATTAATTAATACTTTAGCATATAATTCACCATATGTATAATGCCCAAAGCCCAGTGTCTGGCACTAGTAAGAAATTAGTGACAGACTTACGTTACTATCTAACCATAATTACCACTATTATGATGACTGTATTAGTCAGTTTGGGCTGCTATAGCAAAATACTACAGATTGGGGGGCCAGCCCCATGGCCTAGTGGTTAAGTTTGGTGCACTCTGCTTTGGTGGCCCAGGTTCAGTGTCCAGGTGCAGACCTACACCAGTCATCGGCAGCCATGCTGTGGTGGTGACCCACATACAAAATAGAGGAAGATTGGCATAGATGTTAGCTCAGGGAGAATCTTCCTCAGCAAAAAAAGAAAAATACTACAGATTGGGTAGTTTATAAATAACAGAAATTTATTCCCAGAGTTTTGGAGGCTGGAAGTCCAAGATCAGAGTGGCAGCATGGTTGAGTGAGGACCCTCTTCTGGGTCACAGACTTCTTGTTGTGTTCTCACATGGGAGAAGGGGCAAGGGAGCTCTCTGAGGACTCTTTTATAAGAACACTGTGCCATTTGTGAAGGCTCTACCTGAATGACCTAAGCACCTCCCAAAGGCCCCACTTCCTAATACCATCATTTTTGGGCATTAAGTTTTCAACATATAAATTTGGGAGGGACACAAACATTCAGACCATAGAAGTGACCCAGAAAGTTTCCCTAATTTGGAGTTTGGAAAAGGTTATAAGTAAGAAGTCCTGACTGCAGAGACAAATAAATAAAAGGAAAATTGCGCTGACCACTTGAAATAGCAACCGATAATGGAGACCAAAAGAGAGAGTGAACCAAGGGATGAAAAGAAAGGAATCAGAATTTTCCGGAATCCTTTCTTTGACCAGCTTATATTTCACTCTAAATAGCAGCACCTTGATCTCGGATCCTGAAAAGACAAAATCAGTCCTGCTCAGGAACCCACATATATTTTGGCAAGTGCAAAATCAAAGTTGTTCAATGAACAGCGAGATAGGTAACACACTTCTCTCTCACATCAGTCTTGACTTTGGGTGTTGGTCTCCCCAGAGCCTCAGTGCTCCAGATGGTGCCAATACCAGGGCTTACTGCAGGAACCAGGCTGAATGACCTCTAACATGTTTTGTTTTCTTTTCAGCACAGATGATTTCCAAGTCACTTGGGGCAAAGCAAATTAGATAAATAGGTGAGAAACTCTCTCACACTATTAGCTAATGTTTATTAACCGGAAAAATAATGTAGTTAAAAGATTGATCCCAACTTAAGGATTAATCATTTTATCCTTAGAATGGAAATCATTTTTAAATCATTTCTTAAACCATACTTGGGTTGGTTTTGCATGTTGTATTCAGAAGCTAGAGTTACTCCTTTTACTAAAACAAGTCATCAAGCCTACTCCTTTTCCTTCCATTTCTATGAACCTCTAGAATATTGTCTGAAGCTACTTTGAGGCTACAGTTACTTAATCATAATTTTTTATTTGTTTTTGCTAAACATGTAGATTTTTAGCACTGAATTTCAGCTTGATTTTTACATAATAATAGGCTATTTGCATATGCTTTACATGTTAATTATTATACTGCAATTCTCTTTCCTATAATTAAAGTTAGCACTTCATTATAAAATCCTGTTTCCTAAGTTTTACAGCATGACAGTAAATATTCCCTGAAGGTAATATTAATCTACCTAATTATTTGCATTTCTTTCTATTTACTGAGATATACATGTGACTGTGTTTCTGTGTATATATGTTTGTGTGTGTGTTTTCCCCAAGTATGGGGATGCTAAAAAGTTTAGAAAGTTTTGTGTTTTGTTTTGTATTCATTTCTTAGTCTTGAGTTGAAATTTACTCCAGTTTTACAATGATTGAACATTTTGCTTAACAGTTGTTTTATCATTGCTACAAGTAGTTTAGATTACACTACATATATGAAGCAAAATTTTCTATATCAAAACCTTTTATGTTAAATCACCTCTACCAACTTATGATGTGTGCGAGTTCTGAAAATCCAACTATTTTTGACTGATCTTCTTGCAATGGAAATAGACTTTACCAGAACTTTGCTAAGGGCTAACACCAATCTTGACTCAGCCAGTCTTACTAAGTTTAGAGACTCAAAGAGAACTCCAAAGCACAGATATCATTTACTTTCCAAAACATAAACCATGTCTATTCTTTTTTCTAAATCCATCTTCACTAACTTTGAGGAAAACATTCTAAAAAGCATTTGTGACAATATGGATTTGTTGTCAAGGGACGTATGTTCTACCTGGCAGTCTGACTACGTATAAGTCTCTTAACTTCTCTGGTATGTGGTTTATAATATGAAGGCTTTGATGAGATTATTTCTAAAGTCTTGTATTGTTTTAAAATTCTGAGATTCTAAGAGCTGAAATTTCAATGTCAAAAGGCCTGTATCCAAATCGCAAATCTACTCTGGTAAACTCTATCAATTGGCCAATTAACCTCCCTGGAATTAGGTTTCTCATCTGTGAAATAAGAGAGAGTGTCTGATCTCCATAGGCTTTCTAGGTATAATATTAAGCGTTATAGATTACTAGATTCTTATATAGTAGCAGCAAAATAAAGAATAAACATGCCACAAATGATGGCATGTTGAATGTATGCATTATGTTCTGCTCTCTCCTAAAATCCCATTTAATGACAAGAGAAGAACGTTTATAAGGTAGAAAATGATGAGAACAATGAGAATGGGAGAAGACACAATATAGCAATAAAATTTGGAAGCTAGAAAGCAGAGGCACAAGGAGGGACTGACTTGGTATACCCAAGTAAACTAAACCCTAAGCCAACAGTAGGGAAAGCAGAGAATCAACTATGCTTACACTGTGGACCCTTTAAAAGGCTCTAGAATTCACTTTCATAGTGACCTCTGGAAATGGGGCAGAAAGTAGGGCTATAAAAGGCTAATTGAAAATCTCTTTAATGTATTGGTAGACCTCCATATACCCTTCCCACTCTTGATCAGCTGGGCAATGGCTCTTCCTTTATCCAGAGAGTGATTGAAGTTCTAAATTTCTGGATTGGGTCAAACTGAAGGTTTCTGGACTGGAAGACAGAAGACCAAGTTGAAAGTTGGGGTCCATACAGAATAAAGAAAGTAAAGAAAAGTACACACACTGATTGTCGACTCTCTGAACTTTCTTTCTCACTTGGCCCCTAAAATGCTAGCAGCCAGGCAGAAGATGGAAAGAATCTTCTCCAAGTAGTCTGGATCAATCAAGAGGAAAGACTGATGCTGACAGGAAGTTTCTCAACATATGGTTCAGATGAACATCCCACATTAAAACTATACTCAATAAGTTCTACTCAGAAGTTCCAATCAGCTTTTTATTGTCCACTCTCAAAGACAAGTGGACAGCCACGGGTAATCTGACGTTTGAAGAGTGTATTTAATATGAAAGGCCAAAAACTAACACAAAAACAGAATAAAAAGATAACTTGGAGGAAATAGAGACTAGACAATGAGGAAAAAAACAACTTCAAAATGACTATTAAACATTTTTTAAAAATAAAATCAGGGTCTGGTCCCATGGCCTGGTGGTTGAGTTTGGCTCGCTCTACTTCGGCGGCCTAGGTTTGCAGGTTTGGATCCCAGGTGGGGACCTCACCACCTGTCAGCCATGCTACAGCAGTGACCCACATACAAAACAGAGGAAGATGGGCACAGAAGTTAGCTCAGGGCCAGTCTTCCTCACCAAATAAATAAATAAATAGATTAATTAATTAATTAATTAATTAAATTTTTAAAAAAGCAAAGTGACAAAGAATTACGAAAATGATTTGGCAAGATGACGAGGAAGTGTAGGGATGAAGGACTGTAAAGTAGGAGGAGGAGAACCACTCCCTGGGTAACTGATATAGTAAGCTGAGCCAAATTTCAAACAACCAATGCCCAGAAAGAAAACTTTGTAAGTTATTGACCAGTTCATTTCTTTCTTTAATATGAAGAAATCAAGAAACACAATAACCAGGCAGGTAAATTTCAAGCTTAGGGAATATTCAAATAAACACCTAAAATAAGAACTTTATTATAATAAACTTTTATTTAAAAGCTTCTTTTGGTCATAGTTATTTGGATTCATGGCCTGAATTTTCAGCTCAATTTTCCTAGCAGAATTCTGGCTGCAGTGATATGGACATGCTGAATCCTTTCTTTGCCTGTTTTGAAACTGATCTAGAGGAAAGCCCCAAACAGCCCTTTTGCACCTCTTGAGGTCCTCTGGGGGACCTACAGGGGTAATCTTGGAGACTAGAGCCACGCCTACATAAGAGGAACCACTGATTTACTCCTTGCCATTCCCAGAACACTGGTGAGGGCATGTTGGAGGTGTGAAGTGGTAAGGATTGCGGTGGATCTGTCTGAGACAACAGTACAGTCACCACATGGAGAGGAAAGTCACTCCATGGTCTGGGACCCCAGTGGGGAACATCTGGCCGTGCTCATAAGAGGAAATCCACGTGTACATGGAGCCATGTGTTTGATCTTCTTCCCTGTGGCATTATCCAGGGGAAACTAGGAGGCCATATCCAGCTGATCACTTTCCATCCTTCCTATAACACAGGGGCCTGCTCTGTGTGTGCAAGCCACAGGCCAAATTGCCCACTTTTCTCTCTACTTTGTCGATGCCCAGTTTCCATGTTTTAACCCAGCGCTTGGCAAGGCCTAGGAATCCCCTGCTGGAGGAGGAGGCTATGCTGCATGAAGTAGCCCCTCTGCTTTGTGAAGTAGATTTGAGAGCTGTGGAAAAGGCAGGACACAGCTATTCTAACATATTTTGTGGAAAAAGAAATAAATATGCTTCCTGTGTTTGTTTCTCTGCCACTGCTTTTTGATTAGTAAGCTGGAGGGTAATTATTCTTTTTTAAAACACCAGTTTTTAATTGACAGGTTTTTACTTCATATGTTTAGGTGTGGAAATACTATTTAACTATATAGTTTGTCCCCGATAGCTCTTCTTGTTCCAATATTTCCTACTTACTTTGCAGAGTTGGAAGAGATTGTCACACTTCAGTGAAGGGTCCTTCATAAACTGCAAGTGCTAGTTTGAGAAAGCTGACATTTGAGAAGCCGTGCTGTGTTTCCATGGAAACTGCTTGCAGTTTTAAGAAAAACTCTTAGAGCCAGATTTTAATCTGAAATGCAAGAATCACAGAACTACACATTCTAAACAGAGAAGAGGAATGCAGTAATGGAGCAAATGCTAATTTGAAGGCACAAAGTGTTTTCAGCAAATTTAAAACCTCATCCTAAGGTTATATTTATTGTATGTATATAGTTTACCAATAGTGCATCCAAGTTTTATTTTGTCAGGGGCCCAAGCACATTGAAAATGAAGCATTTTTAGTAAGAGACTCTCATCTTTATTTTTAGAAGGAATTTGAGAAAGCCATTTAAAAGGAAAAGCACTATGAAGGGACAATTTTGTGATTATGCACAGTGGGGTTATGAAAGTTTGGCATAGACTCATCCCAGTGGAAGCATAACACCATTCTTAGGGACTAAACGACAAATTGTCTGTGTGTTAAAAACTCACTATGAGGATAGGCAGGTGTGTGAGAAGTACGTTAAACAAATTAAGCCTCAGAATAAGGGAGTAGGATTTTTTGGTAATATTTATAACGAAAAAGAAATAGGAGAAAAAGGAAAAGCTTTGTGATAGTCTCAAAAACATTCATGGGTATGTTGGCATGTTTGAAGAAGAAGTTGGAAGAAGATAAGAGATACTGCTAGCTAGGACAAAGAAAAGGTCTTTAAAAGGTTTTGAAAGATCTTTTTAATGTTTTCACCATCTGGAAAAGATCAAAGCTAACAAGAGGATTACTGATTAGGTACTGAATCTTACAAAATGTCCCAATTATTTTTCTTCAGTGAAAGTCTTGGAGCAGAAAAGGATCATTTGATGAGAATTTCTTAACAGTCTAGATAAATACCACTATGATAGTTTACTGAGTTAAAATTAAGGGCTATTTTAAGTGAATCATGGTGATCAGGGACAAGGAGAATGGAGACAAGATCCCCTATTTTCCAGAAGAAAAAAGTGAACCTATCAGAAGTGTGATAAGGTCCTCAAAACTACGTAAAGAGCTACAGAGAAATTATAGCACATAAGTGATGGATCTATTGCAGAACAGTAAATTCTTCATCAATATATAAACATTTATATAACTCAACAAAGAGTGATATTTTGATATTTCCATTTTCATGATTTGCTGCTCTGCTCATGCTTCACCTATGCCCACTAACTTGTCTGCATTGTGATGCAGCATTGAGTAAACAAAGGACCCACCACGACATGGAGCTTACATCCCAGAAAGGATGACAGACTCTAAAAAGAGCTATACAATATTGTCCTTTGGTAAAAGAGCCTTGAAAAAAGAGAAGTAGTGCAAGCGAATGGAGAGTGATATGGCTGCTATTTTAAACAGTATGCTTGGGGAGGGAATTTTGAGACTTTTGGGCAAAGACGTAAATGGAATGAAGGTAGTAGTGAGCCTTGCAAATATTTTGGGGAAGATCATTCTGGGTTAGGGAAACAGCAAGGACAAAGGAACGAGGAACCTGAGGAACGCACCTGTATAGAGTGCTCTAGAGACAGCAAAGAGTTCTGTGTGGCTGGGGTGGGGTGAGGAGGGGAGGAATAAAGGAAAAATGGTCAGGGCAGAAGCAAGGGCTAGATCATACTGGCTTAGATGCCTGCTATAAATATTTTGGATTTTATTATCAATGTTGAGGGGAGTCATTGGATGGTATTAAGAAATGAAATGTCATGATGTGAGTTAACACGTTAAAAAGGATCACTCACTCAGCTACTAAGAGGGGGATAGACTGTAAGATTCCAAAAATAGAAACAAGTTGAGAAGCTACAGCCAGAGAAGAAAAGATGGTGGCTAGGACCAAAGTGCTCCTAGTGAATGGAGTGAGAAATGTTCATATTTAGAACACATTTTGAAGGTAGAACTAGCAGATTCTCAACAAAGGAATAGATGTGGTATGTGAAGTAAAGAGAGGAATCAAGATTGATTCCAAGGATTGGCATGAGGACCAGAAAGTATGCTGATGCCACTTGCTGGGAAAACAGATGTTTGTGGGATGCAGGAAATTAAGAGTTCAACTTTTAAAAAGTTAAATTTGAGTTACCTATTAGAAATCCAAGTGCAGATTAGATATATGAGCCTAGAGTTCAGAGGAAAAGTCAGCGCTATAGATATAGTTTTGGAAGTTATATGCATATCCATGAGATTTAAAGCCATGGAACTAGACAAGATTGCCTAGGAAGGGAATGTGGATAGAGAAGAGAAGAAGCCAAAAGACAGAGGCCAGAGCATTGTAACCTTTAGTGCTTAAGAAAGGCTGGAGGATGCAGCAAGGTGGACTGAAAAGGAGCAGTCAGTATTAGAGAGAAAACTGGAAGTGGCGATGTCACCAAAACTAAGAGAAGAAAGTGCTTCAAGGGGGAGAAAGTGACCGACTGTGTCACTGCTGAGAGTTTGAATAAGATGGAGACTGAGAATTACCTTTTAAATTTGGCAACTTGAAGGTCATTAGGGACCCTAATAAGAGCGCTTTTATTGGAGTGGTAGGACCAAAAGCTAATTGGATCCTAAAGGGAACAGCGGAAGAAGTAGATAAGAGAGTATAAACAACTCTTCTGAGATATTTGCTGTATAAGGGAACAGAGGGCTGTAACTGGTGGAAGATGAAGTCAAGGAAAAGTTTTGTTGTCATTTTATGACAGGGATATTATACATGCTTCTATGCAAATACGAACTATCCAATAGATAGGGAAAAATTGATGATGAGGAGGGAAGAAGTAATTCCAGGAACAAAGTCTTTGAATGCAGAGAGGGAATTGGATCACATGTACAATTCAGAAGATGGCCTTAGAAGCATGGAAAGTTCATACATTGTAACAAGAGAGATAGTTGAATAATCAAGAAAAAACATATAGGTAGATTGGAATACTTGCTGATGGTTGTAGAAATTCTTTTCTCATGGTCGCTATTTGCTCAATGAATTCCAGAGGGCATAGACAAAGAGTTTTGCGGATTCAGGGGTGTATTAGTTGCATATTGCTGGGTAACAATAATATCACAAATTTAGCAGCTTAAAACAATGCAGATTTGTCGTCTCACAATTTCTGTTGGTCAGGAGGCTAAACATGGTTTATCTGGTCCTCTGAAAGGCTGCAATCAAGGTGTCAGCCAGAGCTACGTTCTCAAGACTTGACTGGGGAAGGATTTGCTTCCAAACTCATGTGATTGTTGATAGGATTCAGGTCCTTGCAGGCTGATGGATTGAGGGCCTTAGTTTCTTGCTGGCTGTTGGCTGGTTGCCCTCAGTTCTTTGCCATGTAGATCTTCCAAATAAGGCTGCTTGCTTCATCAAAACCAGCAAGGGAGAGAGTCTTCTGGCAAAACAGACATTACAATCTCATATATCATAATCACAGATGTGACATCTAGTCAACCTTTGCAGTATTCTATTGGTTAGAAGCAAATCGCAGGCCCTGACCACATTCAAGGAGAAGAGATTACACAAGAACTTGAGTACCAGGGGTTGGAATACTTGGGGTTGTCTTAGAGTCTGTCAGCTGCAGGAAAAAAATGGGAGCTTGAGTCAGATGAAGAAATGTTCAGTGCCATGAGCTAAATTGAGAAAGGATATGGGGTTTGGACTTCTTGTCAGGGGGACTAAGATAAACAGGGATATAGGACACAATGTTATTCCTACTGATGGTATCTTATGGAGAGATGGATGATTAAGTCTAATTGTAGACCCTTCTTAGAACTGGTTCAAAGTAAGGTTGGGATGATTGGAAGAGGGAAAGTCATGGTCACAGTGAAAGTAATCCAAGCTCTGTCATCTTCCCCTCAATCCAATGGAGAGCAGTGCAGGAGCTAGGGGAAGGGGTTCTATCCAGCAGCAATCAGCTTTCAGTATGTCGTTATAGTACAAATAAGCACACAAGCTGTAGAGTTAAATTGGTCTAGGTTTAACTGGTCCTATCACTTGTTGGCTCTGCAACTCTATGTAGGTTGCGGTGTATCCTTCACCTTGTCTAATAGCACATAACTCGAGGAGGTAAGTGTTACTATTATTTGCATTTTACAGACAAGGAAACTAAAAATTGAGCCAAAGAAAGTCCCTTTACTCTATAAGGATGTTTTGAAGGTTAATGAGACAACAAAGTTAGAGCATAGTCCGCAGATAGATACTCAAAAAATATTAGCCATAAATATCATCCTTATCTATGATGAATCAACATGCTCTGGTCAAAATATATGTAGGGAGTGATGCAATTTCAACTATTATCTAATTTAGAGTTCGTAATTTATGAAAACATGTGATAGAACATTTCAACTAAAATTTACTTCCAAAGTCCAAGAAGTTCAAGGCTGATTATAATATGTAAAAATTATTTTGGTATTTAGACAAGAATTGAAAAGAGAATTTAAAAAGATGTAGCATACTACTTTGTATCCCAATAGTTCTGCCTATTAAAAAAATCTAGTCTAGAGAAATGCCATTTGTAACACTAAGCTTTTTTCCCAGAAAGAAATGAAGGAAACTAGGGAGGAAGGAAGGGAGGAAGGGAAAAAGGAAAGAAGAGGTAAGGAAGGAGAAAAGACAGAAAGCAAGGAAGGAATAAAGTGAAAGAAAGAAAAAGAAAGAAGAAAGAAAAAGAGGCCCTGGAGAAATTTTTTTAAATTTGAAAATAAAGTCTATTTAAGCTTGTTTCCAAGGTGCTTCTCATTTTTTTACTGAAAGTGTCACTAACAAATTGTTGGCTCACTGGAAACTAGTTAGGTAAAATAGTTTTCTAAAATTCATAGTTGAAAATAATTTTATTTCTTAGAGGTCAATAATTACCATTAAGACGGCATGATGTTTCTAAATGATGGATAAAAACATTTCCCTAGAGTTCTTGGAAATTTGTGCACAATAAAGAAGAAATATTTCAGCTTCCTGGATTAATGTCTACCAATGTTAAAAATTCAAAAAGACTGAAATGTTACAGGGCATCATTAAAGAAAATCAATATTTTCTCAGCTATCTTAATAATATATGATGCCAGAATGCTGAGCAACAAAAGAACAGGTGTCAATTAGTGAAAGGTACCTTAATTTAAGAAAAGTTTTGAGCATTTTATTAACGATAAAGAGATGACTGAGATGAATCTACATGGTGTTATAATCACATCTGCAGGAAATCAAATATTATTTGAATAAAATGAATGGTTTATTTTATAAGAGGAATATTTATAAAAGGAAAAGTTTAAGAAGCTTCAGCATGTACAAAAAATCTATATCAATTGGTGTTAGATGTTACTAGATTTTTGTGAGTAAATAAAAGAAATCTGAAGCTCTCTCAAAACTGTCAGCTCTTATAGGACAATTCATATTTCCTCAAAAATATTCACCACTTTTCCTCAGGGAAATTAGCATGTCATTTTGTAAAAATATCCTGCCACTACTCAGAAATACAGCATTTGAAGAGCATGACATTAAAGCGTCTCGAAAATCTTTTTCTTGGCTTGACTATTTTGCACTCATGGAGAGAACCCCCCCTGACCCATCCAAGCAGTTGTCACCAGCTCTACCTGACTCAATGTTGCAGCCACACAAGGGGAAATACCTGATTCCCATGAAATGGTTCATAATTGTATATATTCAGCAATAACTGGCCCACTCAGGGGTTAGCAGCTCACTGGTCAATTGATCACTGGTCAATAAACTTATAGTTATTTTTCTCTTCTTAACCTAAGCCACATTTCTGTTTTACCCATTGGTCTTTAGTATATTATTCACCCTAATTAAACCAAAGTTAGATGGTTTCAGGCCTCAAAGTATACCCCTTTATAGAAAATCCAATCTACAATGAATGAAATTGTTGTGTATTGGTTTAATGAGTTCTCAGAATACATGGCAAACATTTAAAAAATTATATATCATAACATTTGTTTTACTAAAAAGAGCACACAGTGGAATTCAACTGATGGGGATTCAATTATCAGATATAAACTTGGGCAAGTTAGTAATTTTTTCTTTCTATTAGGAAACTGATGACAACAATTATTTATTATTATGAATCTATTTCGTAATGTAAGTAACGTACTGAAGACAGTACTTGGCACATGGTAAGAACTCATAAATTCAATAAGGTATTTCCTTGTTTCCCTGTACTTGGTGTTCTTAGACTTTAAAACTTAAGAATGACTCCTCTGTGAATGTTTCCTTAGCCTTTCAGAGAGGATTAACTCTCTCCCTAAGGCCTTCTCCATATCTACCTCTATTTTGAGACTTATAATACTATGTGCAGTTGTGTTAATCACGACTCACTCAGTTCCATGACATAAATCTAATGAAAATGAGCTTAGTCAAAAAGAAAGGTTTACTGGCTGATAAAATGGAGCCAAAAGGCAGACATGGTTCAGGGTAGAATTTGAGGGTTCAAAATAATGTTATCAAGACTCTGTTTCTCCACTTGTTGCTTTTGCTTCCCTCTCTATGTTGGCTTTTTTCTCAGACAGAAGCTTTCCATGTGGCACAAAATATATCTGCAGAGTGTTCCAAACCTATATCATTAGAGCTCAGCTGAGCTCGGTTCACAGGCCTAGTCCTGGAGCAATCATTGTGGCACAGGGAGTAGATTCACTTGCCGGTCTATATCATATGTCCAACCCAAAGGTACAGGGATTAATAATCCCACCAGGACCACATAGAGTAGGGAAGGGTGTGTCTTCAATATAAAGGACAGACGTTTTATCAGAAAGAGTTAAGGAACACTGGGCAAGCAGAAACAGTAGATATCTTGTGAAGAAATGATTCTTTTGCTTCTAAACTGTGAAATCGGTGGGCATGAAGATATTGCATTCATTTTATTTCATTATCTAAAAGAAAGTACACTATATATATTTATTAAATGGAAATAGGGGGTGTAACCTAAAATAAAATGGCGTTGTCAAAGGAGGCCTCACTGGGAAGGTGATATCTGAGCAAAGACCTGAAGGTGATCGATCAGCACGGTATATTTGTCAAAACTAAGAAACTAACATCGGTTACTTCAGATTTTATTCAGATTTCAGCAATTGTTCCCTTAATGTCCTTTTGCTATTCCAGGATCCAGTCCCAGACATAATTTGCATTTATTTGTCATGTCTCTTTAGTCTTCTCTGGTCTATGACAGTTGCTCAGTCTTTCCTTGTTCCATCACTTTGATAGTTTTGTGGAGTACTGGTCAGGTATTTTGTAGAAAGCCCCTCAATTTGAGTGTATATGATGTTTTTTTTCTCATGACTAGACTGGGGTTGTATTTTTTGAAAAGAATACAACAGAGGGAGCATGTTTTCTGGAGTCAGACGAAAACAGATCCTGTTTGCTGAGAGGAATGGTTCACTAGAAAAGGGGGGATTTAATGATGTGGGAGTGAGAGAGAACCATTGTCAGAGTAATGCCTTTGAGCAGACAAGAGAAAACAGGATGTAGAACCCAGGGGGAGAGACTGGCCTTGGATGAAAACGAGGACAGTTTATTCATAGTTGAAAGAAAGGTTGACAGAGCTCATGAGCACAGATGACGCATGCAAGAGAGTGTGTGTGGTGGTGGAAGCTTACGCACATTTTCTTTTGATTGTGTATTAGTTTTCTATTGCTGTGTAACAAATTATCACAAATCTAGCAGCTTAAAACAATGTATATTTTAATATCTCACAGTTTCCATGAGTCAGGTATAATTAAGGTGTCACTTGGTGCTGAGGACTCATGTAAAGCTCAGAATCTTCTTCCTGGCTCACATGGTCGTTGGTGAAATTCGTTTCCTTGAAGCTGTAGACTCACAGTGGTTTGCTTCTTCAGCCCAGCAAGAGAGTGTCTCTAACACCTTCTGCCTCTAACCTCTGGACTTCTTTTAAAGGACTCAGCTGATTATGTCAGCCCATAATTATCTGCTTTTTGATTAACTTCAAGTCAACTAATAAAGGATCTCTATTACATTCTCAAAAACCCTTCACCTTTGCCATTTCATAATCACAGGAATGATAACCCACTAACTTTGCCATATTCTACTGGAAGTAAATTACAGATCCTGCCCATACTCAAGGGTAGGGGATTATACAAAGGCATGGCTCATTGGGCATCATATTCAATTGCTTCTACTTTCTCAGTTAAGTAGGAAGCTCGATCACAAATTATTTGGACAGAGAATTATTTGGTCATAAATCGAAAGAATTGATTCTATTGTCCTTCTTAAGATTTATTGATCTATGAGGAATTATGCTTAATGGAGAAATGAGGTTAATATTCAATACATGGTTTTCTAAATCTTAATATTGATTGAAAAGCATGTCAATATTTACTTTTTAAAAATTTATGGTGCATGTTCTGTTTTAATAGCTGTGTTAAATTTAGCAAAACATTTAGTGGAAAGAGCACAGGGATTATGCAAATAGCTCAGACGCTATGACTATCTCAAATATTATACTGTTACAATAAATGACTGATTAAAAGTCTGCTAAAGTGGGACACTTCTAGAATTTCTGCCACTAATATGCTAAATCAACACAATAGCATTACTTTTATGTAAGCGATGGAGTGCTTTTGTTTATTGTTTTTGTTTGCTTTACAAAACTTCCCTGAAATTGACTTTATACAAAAGGCTCATTAAAAAAAAAACAGCTTGGGGCTGGCCCTGTGGCGTAGTGGTTAAGTTTGTGTGCTCACTGTGGCGGCCTGGGGTTCACAGGTTCAGATTTCAGGCGTATACCGACGCACTGCTTGTCAAGCCATGCTGTGGCGGCGTCCCATATAAAGTGGAGGAAGATGGGCACAGATGTTAGCCCAGGGCCAGTCTTCCTCAGCAAAAAGAAGAGGATTGGCATCGGATGTTAGCTCAGGGCTAATGTTGCTCACACACACACAAAAAAACAACTTATGAAATAGAACTATAATTTTATTTTTAATGTTTTAGTTAATGAAGATAAAAGGAAATTATATGTGCCAATATTATTTGGCTACAACCATCAAATCATGGAACACATCTACAATCTTCTTGCAAGTAGCCCAAGAAGAAAGAATAACAATAAGAAATGTTCATGAACAGAAACCTCTGTGTAGCACATTATTTTGTATATGCAAAGCTTCATACGAATCTATCTTCAGTTCAGCAAGCATTTAATTTGCACTTACTCTGTGCCAGGTACTGGGAATATAAAGGTGGAGAAGACATACTCATCAATTGGGACCAGGATTCAAAACCACAGGGAATGCTACATTTCATTAAATTTAGTCTTGGGTCCATGACAGTCTTTTTAAAAACTTACATATCTATTATGTTCTCTTCTCTATGCATATTTTGAATTCTTAAAAAGAATGAAACTAAAGATATTCCCTACCCTCAAGGTGCTTATAGTAGAGAGAAAGATACATATGAAGCTTATCTTACAGAGTAGTAAGTGCTAGAAGAGAAGTGTACTCTGAGTGCCTAACCGTGAGAGTGTAGGGAAAGGGTTAGGTGTAGGGAAATATTTCTAGATAAGTTGACCCTACAGTAGAATGACAGTTTGTTCAAATCCATTTCTACTCAGCTGTGGGACATTGGCAACTTCCATACATATAGTTTTCTTTTTTTTTTTTAATTTTTTGTTTATTGCAGTAACATTGGTTTATAACATTGTAAAAATTTCAGGTATACATCATTATACTTCTATTTCTGCATAGATTACATCATGTTCACCACCAAAATACTGATTACAACCCATCACCACACACATGTACCGAATTATTCCTTTCACCCTCCTCCCTCCCCCCTTCCCCTCTTAGTTTTCTTAACTATAAACAAAAGTTACCTCAGAACGTTGGATGAAAGTTACATGAAATAGCATCTACAACACAACACAGTTTGATACACATTTATTTCCTTTCTTCCTTTGCTTTTCTGTCCCACTCGTATCCTCTTTCCAGTAGGAATAAAACTAAGCGAGGAACAAAGGAAAAAACATCACCAAAAAACCAAAAAGATCTTCATGGGGTTATGAAATAAGTTTTGTTTGGTGATCCTTCTGAAGTAAAATATTATTGTAGCAGAAATTTTGAGAAAAAAAGAACCAGGAGATAAGACTATCGCTGTAGGCAGAGAATAGTAATGGGACATCTTACATACCTTGTGAAGAAGTGTGTGCTTTATTCTGTAGGCAATTGGGTGTCACTTAAAGAATCTGAAGCAAGAGAATGACCTAGACGCTGAGTTTAGAGATTGATTTGAATTAGGCAATACTGTAGGTATATAAACTAGTTGAGAAGATATAATAGGCCAAGTGAAAAATGATGGTGTACTGGATATGGTCAGAGATAGTACAGATGGAGAATAGCATAAATATTTAGGAAATATCTAGGGAAAAAGGGAAAGAGTACTTAATGTTTGATGGGATTTAGGGCATGAGAGAGTGTAGTAAGGCAAGGAATGATCCCAGATTTCTGGTTGTATGGCACGAATGAGAATGCCATGAATTGAGATAGAGGAGCAAGTGGATGGAAGATGAGAAATTCTACTAGTGGAAGTGGAATTGTTGGTGATATGGTAAAGATATACTTAACTTTATAAGAAATTGCCAAACTGTTTTTGAAAGTAGGTGAAATATTTTATACTATCACCAGAAAAGTATGAGAGCTTTAGCAGTCAGTCTTCTTAATTTTAGCCATTTGTATGAGTGTGTAGTACCACGTTAGAGGTTTTAAAAATAATATACAGAAAATTCATATTTTGTGTGTGTGTTGGGATGGGGAAGAGTTGCATAGTTCTGTAAATTCTGGCAAATGTAGAGTTGAGTAACCACTGCCTCAATCAGGATACAGAATAGTTCCCTCACCCCCTAAAATTATCTTGTGCTGCTCTTTTGTAATTAACTCCCTGTCCCCAACTCCTAAACCTTGGTGATCACTAATCTATTTTGTTTGTGGAGTTTTGCCTTTTCCAGAATGTCATATAAGTAGAATCATAGAGTATATAATCCTTGGAGGCTGACTTCTATCACTTAGCATAACGCAAGCATAACGCATTTGACTTTCATCCATGTGGTTTCATATATCAGTGTTTTGTTACTTTTCATTGCTGAGCAAGATCCTACTGTATGAATGTACCAGAATTCATTTATTGTTTCTCCACTGGAGGACATTTGGGTTATTCCTATTTTGAGTATAAAAATGACAGTAATAGCCAAGATTTATTGAACCTTACTGTGTTTCAGGCCTGTATCAGGCACTATCTTTATATTAACAATACATATTTAATATATTTAATATCCATAATAATGTATGTGAAAGGCAAAAATTATAGAATAATAAAATCCAGAGTGGATGGCAAATGTTAATTTTAAGGTTTGTATGATTTTACAGAATTCCCTTTTTGCTCTGACAGTTTTTATTTATTACATAAATGCAATTTTTTTCCTTCTGGTTTTGACACTATTGATACCATTAACATAAAAATAATTTTAGTGCTAAATAGCAATCTTAGCCGTCATCCAGCCCAATCTCACTTTAAACATATGAAAACCGGGGGGCCAGCCCCGTGGCTTAGCAGTTAAGTGCATGCGCTCCGCTACTGGCGGCTGGGGTTCGGATCCCGGCCACGCACTGACGCACCGCTTCTCTGGCCATGCTGAGGCGGCGTCCCACATACAGCAACTAGAAGGATGTGCAACTATGACATACAACTATCTGCTGGGGCTTTGGGGAACAAAAGGAGGAGGATTGGCAATAGATGTTAGCTCAGAGCCGGTCTTCCTCAGCAAAAAGAGGAGGATTGGCATGGATGTTAGCTCAGGGCTGATCTTCCTCACCAAAAAAAAAAAAAAAAAAACCTAGAAGAATAGGAATACACTGATTGAGCCCAGCATTAAATGAAAACTGAATATTATGGTAAATACACTGTGATACTGGTGGTCACAAATTGAACTGTAAGCTTTTGAGTACCCAATATGAAAAAGGACATCTAATCTTCTACACATTGTGCATGTCCATATTTATAAGAAAGAGCTTTATGAAATTTGGTCTTGACACATTATAGGGAAGGTGCTGATAAAGATATTGCTCATTATACTATAGAATCTTCTTTATGAGAATCCTTAGAAGAAATTCCTCTCTTAATACCAAGGCAGCTATACTTTTCTTGGGAAATTTGTATCTTATACTATCATTATAGTATATGATTACAATATCATGTCAACGCACAATTCACTAAAAGCAGTCACATATCCCGAGCCGGCTGAACCCGGGCCGCCAGTAGCAGAGTGCGCGCACTTAACTGCTAAGCCACGGGGCCGGCTCCTCTTGTTCTAGTTTTAACTGAGACTATACTGTCACATGTCATGTATTGTAACAAATCACCAATATCCTTTCTGAAACAAAGCAAGTAAGAAAGAAAGGCAAGTGAGTTGAGATAAGAAAGAAAGGTTGAATGGCGAAGCAGCTAAGCAGAGGCAGGCAGGCAGGCAGCAAAAGGGCAGAAAGCAGGCTGCAGAAATGGGGGTTAGAATTAAACCCAGCTACTTATGGTTTTTTTCTACCTACTTGCCAGGCTTCAAAATTGGATCCATATCTAACAAGCAACAAAATAAAAGCATTCCAGGTCCCTTTCAGTGAACATAGTAAATTAATCAAATCAGTTATTCAAAAGCGAAATTAGGAAGAGTAATGGAGAAGATTGGCTAAGAGATATGCACCTAACTCCCTTTTTTGGGTGCTTTAATTTCTGATCCTTCATCAGATAAGACCTGGGGAAAGCTATCACGTAACCAGAGCCCTCATGGATTCACTTTCACTGACTTGTCTTTTATTGTTCTATACTTGGAATTTATCCAATAATCATCACAGTAACTCGTCATATGAAATTCCCTTGAGGGTTAAAACTGTTGAGGACATTTTTCATAATACACTTTTACATTCTTTATATCAGAGGTCACAAATTAGTGACCCATGAACTGGATCCAAAGTGCAAATATTTTAAAAATCTTTTGCAATATTTGCCAACATATTAACAGAAAAATTTACACACACACACAGGCATACATACTTCCTCATTTTAGGGACCCACAGCTACAAAGGGCAACGTTGACAGGAGCTGATTAGCAACGACTCCTTTTAGGTGAGAGTTGTCCATAGTCCCTAGGACTCCCTAAGGTCATAAATGTGATGCATTAATTTACATTACCTGATAGGTTCGTAGGCTTTTGCATTTTTGATGCTGGGTATGATGCCTATTAGAGAAATTTATTTTAAAATGTATTGACAAGGTAAAGTTTGCCTCGTATATGAAAAGAGGTACTTCTTTTCTGGCGATTAATAAGAGCCATGTAACATCTCACATTACTCAGAAGCTCAATACCAAGCGTGCAGTCAATCTATATGCTAGTACTTATATGTACATTCTTTTTTATAATTCCATCATTCATTACTTACATATTAATGTTGTAATTACTTTTTGCAGAAAAATGTTTCACATTCTTTTTGCAAGGAGTCAGAGTACACACGTTCTGACAAGAGGAAACATTACCTAAAGTCTATTTAAGAATGATTCAAGTAAAAAAATAAAATGAGGAAATAATGTGCATTAACAGAATATTTTATTTGGGGATTAAATTAAGTCTTTAGCTACAAATACATAATACTCATATAAGGAAAAATAAAATAGAATTTGAGCTCGGCTACTGTTCATATAATGACTGTTGCTAAATATTTTTCTTACAAGATACCAAAAAAGTCAAGAGCATAATTTTCAAGCCTGTACTTTTTTAATAAATATAACCACACAGCAAATTTTCAAGTAAGAATTTAGTAATCGGATTTGCAGGTGACTTTTTACATGGAGTCAGAAATTAGACTGCTCCATTTTAATATTCATGGCTTAAAGAGTTTGCCAAGTGGCTAATATAGGTCCAAGTAATTAAAAAATGATATACATACAATGGAGAAAAGAAAGTCTCTTCAACAAATGGTGTTGGGAAAACTGGACAGCCACATGCAAAAAAATGAAAGTAGACCCTTACCTTACACCATACACAAAAATTAACTCCAAATGGATTAAACACTTGAATGTAAGACCTGAAACTATGAAACTTCTAGAAGAAAACAGGCAGTACGCTCTTTGACATCGGTCTTAGCAACATATTTTCAATTACCATGTCTGACCGGGCAAGAGAAACAATAGAAAAAATAAACAAATGGGACTACATCAAACTAAAAAGCTTCTGCACAGCAAAGGAAACCATCAACAAAACGAAAAGACAACCTAACAATTGGGAGAAGATATTTGCAAACCATACATCCAATAAGGGCTTAATCTCCAAAATATATAAAGAACTCATGCATCTCAACAACAAAAAAACTAACAACCCAACTAAAAAATGGGCAAAAGACCTGAACAGACATTTCTCCAAAGAAGATATACAGATGGCCAACAGACACATGACAAGATGTTCAAAATCATTAACTATCAGGGAAGTGCAAATCAAAACTACAATGAGATATCACCTCACGCCCGTCAGAATGGCTATAATTAACAAGACAGGAAACAACATGTGTTGGAGAGGATGTGGAGAGAAGGGAACTCTCAGACATTGCTGGTGGGAGTGCAAACTGGTCCAGCCACTATGGAAAACAGTATGGAGATTCCTCAAAAAGTCAAGGATAGAACTACCATATGATCCAGCTATTCCACTGTTGGGTATTTATCCAAAGAACTTGAAAACATCAATGCATAAAGATACATGCACCCCTGTGTTCATTGCAGCATTATGCACAATAGCCAAGACTTGGAAGCAACCTAAGTGCCCATCAAGGGACGAATGGATAAAGAAGATGTGGTATATATACACAATGGAATACTACTCAGCCATAAGAAACGATGAAATCCAGCCATTTGTGACAACATGGATGGACATTGAGGGTATTATGCAAAGCGAAATAAGTCAAGAGGGAGAAGGTCAAATACCGTATGATTTCCTTCATTAAGTAGTAGATAATAACAACAATAAACAAACACACAGAGACAGAGATTGGATTGGTGGTTACCAGAGGGGAAGGGGGGAGGGGGGAGGGCGAAAGGGATAATTCAGCACATGTGTGGTGATGGGTTGTAATTAGTATTTTGGTGGTGAACATGATGTAATCTATGCAGAAATAGAAGTATAATGATGTACACCTGAAATTTATACAATGTTATAAACCAATGTTGCTGCAATAAACAAAAAATTTAAAAAAAATGATATATAGAATGGCAGCACTCAATAAATATAAATTTAGTTTGTATAAAAAAAAAAGTCATGGCATGCTACACTTAGATGACTGTATTGAAATATAAATTTCTAAAATTTCCTGCATGTATTACAACTGAATTTCTTCTATTTTCCTTTTTTGCATTTGATATTTTCAAGACCAGGGTAAAGATAACATTACATTAGACATTATTATCAATCAAATTAACATGGTGATATAGGGTTTTGATAATGGCTTTTGTAAAACTGACTCAAAAATACTTTTATGCATGGACTTAATTACAGCTAATGTATTTACTTTAAATGTGATTGAGCAGTTGAAGATAGCCACTTTATTTATTTTCTGTTGTTTACAATGATTTCTGCTAGGGTTTTTAATCTATTTTTTCAAAAAGCCAAAAATGAAAACACAAAAGCATGATGACGCAACCATATACCACAAGTTGAATCATATGTAGTATTATCTTACTGTGGTACCTCACTGTTGGGTGTCATGAAATATTTGTTTCAGTGGGGTAACTTCTAAAAGGTTTTTGAACTTTATGGTTACTTTTTTATACAAATTGAGAAACCTTAAATTCAAAATATAAGATGCTTTTAAAAGAAGTGTAGAATATCGAATATAAATATACCACTATATTTTGACTTCATAAATTTTATATCTATGACTATTTGCTTATTAGCTATTAAATTATTTTGTCTTTTAATATCATAAATTAAATAGTATTTACATAACAACAACAACAGCTAATCACTTTGAAAAATGCTCCTCCCTTCATTGATAGTTGGAATATAACAGCACTACTAGTACTTTGATTTGACTAAGGATGAATGAGTCTCTGTGAAGTAATTAAGCCAAAGTAGTACTTGAATTGTTAAGTATAATAATCTTACATTAATCATACAATAACATTTAGCCTTTATGTGGGTATATAACAAAGTCAGTATAAAATTTAATTTGGAATACCTTTTTTAAAAAAAGCAATATTTGAGCCAAAACACTTTTTGCTTGTGGCTCAATCAATTTTTCATGTTGAAATTGTAAATATTTATAAAAATAACTGAAATTTTTCTGGTTGTAAATAAAGTATTGCTTCTACAGGATGGGACATGAGAGTGTTCAACCTTAATTCAAAATTTAGATACACACTTTTAAAGATTGTTTCTGTAGGCACTATACAGACTTTAGGAGCCATCATCAAGTTTAAATTGAATGAATAACTGTAATCAGTTTTAAAAGCACATGGTTATGAACTTGGTACGTTCTCTCATGGCTTGTTACTTCTGCCGTTTTAGGGCAAGATCAATTTCCTAAAGGATGTCAGATCTAATATATGATTATGCCCAAAGAATAAAAAAATAAGAAAACATCTCCCAAATTCTTAAAAAACTTTGTGTGTGTGTTTAATACAAATTCACAGATTTAAAAAGTATGTACAGTTAAAGATATCTACTTTGTAAGTGCTGCGTATCTCAAATAGAGAAAATATATAAAGAATGCTGACTATTACTTTTCAATTGTTAATCAGAAATTAAACATATTTCATAAATAGAAAGGACTAGATTTTTATATCTAAGACAATATATTTCACGTATGCTTTTATTAGATGAAAGTTAACTACTCCATATAACAAAATAGTCATCTTTTAATTACTCTTAAAACAGAAAAAGTTAACAAACAACTGAGATAAACATTAATAACAGCAGTTTCTGACAATATTAGTCCTTAAGGGGAGAAGTAAAAGAAAGATTTTGTTTCTATACAGTCAAAACAATTAGACTGACTAAACCATAAAAGAATTCATTATGATTCATGTGTTGCATATATTACACTGCTTTTTCTTTTACAGTTAGTTTATTGAATTCAAACCTATAGTTTTTTAAATTAGAAAATCAATTCTTTGCTCTTATTTACTTGTGATCATAATGATCTAAACTGTGTTACAAGTCAAATAGTAAAGGCAGCTGTAACGAATACCTGAGGAACATTTTGAAAGCATTCCTCCTAAAGAATAACAAAATTATTAGAGATAATTCCTCCTAATAACTGCTTTCTAAAACAGGAGAAAAGAAACATGATATTCATATAATTATAAATTAGTAAACCATTATGAGATCAGATTCCAAACATTCTTCCCTTTGAGAATAACTTTCTGCAATGAAGACAGAATCTATTTTATCTTACTTCGAAATCTCACTGATTATTACTGGCTGGCTGGGGTAAGTGTTGGAAACCACAACAAAGCTCAGAGGTGAAGTGTGCTGTAGTAAATGATCTATGTCTGCAAGGGGGGCAGGAGAGAAAGTGGTAGTACCCACCTCGAGGATTTGCTGACCTTGTGTCTATACACTTTCCCTTAATCTCAGAACTATTTCATAAAATTAGTTACCTGTCATAGTGGGTTCAAATATGTAACATAAGCAATGACAAAAATGCCTCTGTAGTAGATATTTCTCTAAACTTTAATAAAATATGGTATGTTATAAAAGATTATTAAGTATGACATATTTAGAGTTTATCCCTAATATCACATATAGTGGCTAACTGGACATAAGAAAAAAAATCCACAGGTTATATCTGTGTGAGTGTTTCCATGAACATGCTTGGTTATGTCATCATAGTGATTTATTCTTGTAATTTCCTCTATTCTCTGAGAAACGGCAAATTCTTAAGTTATAAGTTTAACGTTAATCATGCCTACTTTCGAAAACATGCCTCCTTTACTTCAAAACCACTGCTGATTTGTTTCTGAATGAACGTCTTTATTCTCTAAAGATTTATATGTATTATTGTTTAATATTATTCTATTGCATCTCTTTAATAAACTAAATATCTAAGAAATAATATTCATGCATATATATTAAATTTTTTTACTATAGTTCTAGTTGGAAATATTAACAATAATGGAGTGCATTTTATTCTCTAGTTTTTAAGGTAAAGAGACTCATTTTTAGCATCAGGTGATTAATTTGTCACAATATGACCAACAATTGATCACAAGTATTTAACTTGACAAGTACCATAAAAGTATAATGTTTTTAAATGGGGATATTATTATATATAATAATTTAAAGTATTCTCTTTTAAATGAAATATTATTTCCATCATTAAGTGTTAAACTTAATTAAAAGTCAAACCTCAGGAATGAATTTAAGATATAAAGGAATTTTCATTTCCATTTCCATGTCCCTAAAACCTAAAATGGTAAGTAAATTTTCTCTATTGCTGTTGATAAAAATAGCTTAAAATATTAAAACAAGGCAATCCAATGATAGTATCAACTTTTTTCTCATCTGATAGTTGGTCTCTGATTAACATTAAATTTAAAAACATGAATAACAAGGTAAAGACTGATAAGGTAGCATAAAAATGATAACATTTTGGGCATTTTATCTTCATAATAATTATGAAACAATTATGTTTTCTTAATAATTGAGAAGCAACAGTTAACTTTTATGAGAAAACTTACCATAGCTTCTAAAACCTGGAATTCAGCATATAAAGCAGAAACACTAGACATGCAAAACACCTCACATGCTATAGGTAACCCAAAATCTGCAAATGATGATACATATTGTAATACAGAAAGCAGGCCTTCCTAACACAACATGGTTCACAGCTTAAGGTATATGATTGTAAGAATTATTATTGGAGAGTTATCCAGAGTCTGAACACTAATACAATAAAGTTGATTGAATCATTGAAAAAAATTAGAAACAAAACATGTACAGTATCTTTTAAGTCTTTTTCTTCAATAGACATACCAAATATACACACAATCCTATTTCTTTGGGCCCAGAATACAAGTAGGATTTAACTCTGTGCTAGCTGCTTTCTCTGACACAAGCATTTATCTATTGTGAAACAAAAATTAAATTGCTATCAAAGCAGGATTTCAATTTCAGTCAGAAATTAAGCAAATCATGCCACAGGGAATGTTATCTGCACAACTGTTCCCTCAGATATTTTCTCAGTGCAGCATTGTGAAGGATGGCGATAATAATACTATTATCTTTAAACAAATTATTATTACTAAAGATAATAGGAACAGGGCATACTGATTTTGACAGTTTTCTTTCCATAACTCAAAACAAAAGGCATTTATTGAAATTAGGTATTTTTATGATTAAACTGTAATTAATGCATTAAGAAACAGGCAGCTGGTGATCTAAGGCATAAATTGCTCTTTCCTTACTGTATTTTTCAGACCACTTGCGAGTTAGATCTAGATAAAGACTTGGTTTATGAGGCCGGTAATCCAGGTACACTGTATTACTGGTTCTTTTGGGAACAGCTTTCTCAATCTGAGTTCCTTCATGCCACTCATTAAAAGAGGTGATAGAGATTACACTGGGTTGGGTTTGGAGAGCAGCATTCATGGCGGTTTCATAGTACTTCCCATTGATTCGGTTCCGAGTGTTCTGGGTGTTCCATGGACGGATGCTGGTATCTATGTATCCTGGGCCCACACTTGGGATAAACATTAGGTTGAACTGATCACAAAAGAATTTTAGCGCTGCCCAATTCTCATATGATGAGCCATAAGTAAAGCCATTTGTGGCAAAATATGTATAAATTCCATCAAAACCACCCCGAAGAATATCATATCTATGTTTGTTGTCCACAAGAAGTGCAATAAACAATCCATCGTAAGGAGAATTGCGAATGCTCTGAGACCCTGAGACGGTTAACAGGTTGGCCCATTTTTCAGGCTTTGTGATATAGGAATCATAGACATAAAACATAGGAAGTGCATTGCCAGTCTTAGTCTTGTACCTGTAAAAGGCTGGATGGTTTCCATATCTAGAATACAAACATATGTAAAGGTTAAATGAATAATCACAACTCATTTGCCATAGACAATAATTGTTTACGTATTGAAAATGAAGGTAATCAGTACGGTTTAAGCACACTGTTCACCTTCCTTGGGGAATCAGTTATAAAAGTATAATCACTAAAAATGCATTTTTAATTTTACACATTGGGAAATGAAATATTGGATACATTAAGACATAACCAAACAGGAAATTAATTATCTTATATTGAGGTTTACAAATGATACCAAACAGCATAAAAAGTCCATTTTCTACACAAATATATAAACTTCTTTTTTTCGTATCAGTGATAAATGTCCCACTGTTGCTGACAAGTTTCTTTGTAAGAGTATGGCATCTGTCACAGACTATTATCAGTAAAATTCTTGAACAAAAGGAAGTGTATTAAATAATTCTTTCCTTGTAATCAGACTAAACATAAATGAAAATATTAGATGTGGGTCCATTGCTATAAAAGCAGTTCACATTTCATAATCTGAACATTCTTTTAGTAACACAAAACCATATTCATAAGATTTACAGAATAATATCAATTTAAAATGTCAATATGATGGAAATCGTAAATAGCCTAATACACATGTAAAACAGCAAAAAGAGCAATTTTTATTCATACACAAAGTGAGTTGTAAGGAATTTCAGAAGTGTTCCTCAAAATGATTGCAATATTCATTACAAAATTAGTTTAAATGTCAGACCATAAGTCATTCAAATCTCTCAAATATAATTTAAATGTACTTCTTTTATAACAGTAATCATCATTGGATCATAAAACAGTAATTATAAACACTGAGGAAACTCACTTGTCTATAATATATTTGACATTTCTGTACATGTTTTGTTCATCTCGATTGCTATATGGTTCGATGTGAAAAGTGACCTAGAACAAAAAAATTGATTAGATAAAAAATTATCTAAGATATAAAAATCAAAATGAAAGTATATCCTGTATTTTTAATAAAGTGACTGTTTTAATAACCTTAATTTACAATGAATATTCATTGAACATAAAAGTTACTAGAGAATTCTAATAGTAGTAACATTTACTAAGAGCTTTCTCTGTTAAATAATATGCTAAAGATTTTATGCGTTTTACCTCAGTTATTTCTCACAACTCTATAAGGTAGTTACTATTACTATCTTCATTTTCTAAATGAGGCAATCAAAGGTAAGCTAGGTTCAATCACCCAGCAAGTTGGAGACAATATGGGCAATCTGAGTTCAGAGCTCAAATGTTCGACCGCTGTGCAATAATTGTTCCTATGTGTTTATTCCTTATAACGAATAAATAGGGATATAGTCTATATTCAGACATATCTTTCTTAAACAAAACAAAACATAGTCCAGAAAAATCTGGATTCTTTTTTCAGGTGTGGCCATCAAGTTTACATTTAAATGGAGTCAATAGCAAATGTCTTTAAATGACAAATTCTTCTATATCATTAAAATAGCTTTTTACAAAATAATCTGCATTTAATTTGTACTATTATTCAAAAAGAATTTATAACAAAAGTACTGAAAAAATAATATCCATTAGAACTATAAAGGACAATAATTTTCAGAATGCTTGTTATTGATATGCTTTATATATTTCTACCATGACAGTACAAAGCAGTAACCAAAAATATTTTTAAAATACTGTGCACAAAAGATTCAAATTTTTTTTAACTAAAAAAAGTTAGTTATATATAAATCAAGAAAAACTAATTATGGCTAGTAAAACAATTTGTACGCCACTTCTAACTGGTAGTACAGATGATACTTCCCTTAAATGACAATCTATTTAAGATCTATAAAACAAATAATATGAGAATTTTCCCTTTTATTACTAACTTTACTGACTTACCAGTAGCCATTAAAAATCTTTACGGCAACCTAATAAACTTATTGATGTTGTTTTAATTGTAGGGTTTGGTCTCTAGGAAGCATGTGTGGAATCAGAGATTTCTATGCTACCGAAATATAATACGCCTTTGTTTTCAATTACCCAATTAAAGTGAAATGTACTTTACGTTAATCAGTGCTACTGGTTTCCACAGAGTTAACTTTAAAGTCAAACAGCATTTAGTGAAAATACCATTCTCTACTTTCAATAAAATGAGATTTCAGTAATATTATACAAAGGAAGTTTTTATCAGTAACACAGTAAGGTTGAATTCATTTGTGCAGTATATTCTAAGTATTGCTAGGGTAGTTAGATTTTTCAGTAGCTCTAGTGTTTGCTTTTCAACTGCAATTCAAAGAAGACTGGCAAGGGTATAGGTATTTACATACTCTCATATAATATTACCTTGCATCTCCCTTTAGATGCAATATTGTACTTTCTAAGTAAGTTTTCATTTTATATATAAAGGACACCATATTTAAGCCAATATCTGATGTCAAAATGAATTTGCTTTTAAAGCTGCAAATTATAAATGGCATCCTTCTTTTGTAAATTGCAGATCAATATATTTATAGTAATTCAGAAAGCCATCATTGATATTCAATATTTTAAATATTCCCTCATATATTTCTAACTTCTTAATTGCAACGAAATTACTTTGTAGGTTTAATTAATGAAGTGATCTTGTCACTATTTCTCTCTTCCATTTGGAAAAATCTATTAGACCAATACTAAAATAACTTTAAAAATGATAGAATACTCTATATAAAATCAAATGTTTGCATTATCTTTGGATTAAGGAGTAAGAGTCAATAAATGTTCCCTCATTTCATGCTTCTAGTTTTGACCTTGCCAGTCTTTTCTCTACCCTGCAGCCCAAGTGAACTTTCCACAGTGAAAATCTGATGTTCCTAGAGTGATATCAACAATACGTTCGTCATTTATCCCACTTTTTAATCAATAAATTAGACATACATGAACAAAAGCACCTTTGTGGGTGCTTTGGGACTCAGCACCCTACTCCAAGGAACCCGGGAGGAGTCTTGCCTACGAGTGCAGCTGGTAAGATACAGACAAACCTCTGTATAGGCTGGGGAACCAGAGAGCCAGTCCAACTGCCTAGAGCCCTCTTGCCACTGCCAGGCAAAAACTGGGTAAGTACAGACGTGGATAGGCACTCATGCTTGAGAGAGAACTTGCAGAAGTCTAGCCTTCCCGAAGGGAGATTCCAGCACACCACTGGAGAAAAAAAGAAAAATACGGGTTTGGTCGCAGCAGAGGCAGGAAGAGACACTTGCCCAGCACCACTCCTCCGCCCAAGGAAACTCTGAAGGGGGCTGATTTATCTGGTGGAAATGATCTCTCCCAGAGGGGAAAACAAAAGCAGTGAGTGAGTGCAGGGCTATTCCATCTGGATGGACTGGCTAACAAAATCCATTCTCTCTACCAGCACCTGGAGGACTAAGGGAGAGCTCTAAAAGTAGGGGGAGAGAGGAGACTGGGAAAGAGAAGAATTTCAAATGGTGGCTGTTAAAGGATTAGTGCTCAGCAGAAAGTCCACCCAGGATCCAGTGGGAGTGCCACTCCCAAGGATCACCCTACTGGGTCTGCAGGCACCGCCAATGCACCAAGTGCTAAACCTACACCTCCCCCCACTCTATGTCAGCTCTTTGTGTGGACTCCCGGTGTCGCTGGAGTGTCTGTCCAGTAGACACAGAGCATGCTCAAAACCACAAACTTGAGCTATAGCACCACCTTCTGGAACACAAAAGAGAGATCAGCCCAGTGAACTGTAAGAACCAGAGAAGACATAAAAGCCTAAAAATTGGCCCAAAAGAAGAGCAAGAAGAGTGGAGTGGGTGAACCTTCACAAACACAGAGGAAAAACTCAGATAATAACCACACTATAGAACACAATACTCCATCTGCTGAAGGCAAAGAGTTAATGAGGCATCTACTACTTCAAATGCAAAAACACCAACACAAATCAACACAGAATATAAAAAAATCAAGTAGGGGCTGGCCCAGCGGCATAATGGTTAAGTTCAGCAGGCTCCGCTTTGACGGCCCAGGTTTGTGGGTTTGGATCTCGGGCGCAGACCCACACATCACTCATAAACCCATGCTGTGGCAACGTCCCACATACAGAGGAAGATTGGCAACGGATATTAGCTCAGGGCCAATTTTCCTCACCAAAAAAAATAAAATAAAAATAAAGGAAATATGGCATCACAAAAAGAAAATGATATCCTCCAGCAACCGAGCTCAAAGGTATAGAATATTGCAATCTAACTGATAAAGAATTCAACATAGCTGTTATGAAGAAACTCAGCAAGTTATAAGAAAACTTAGCAAGATAATTCAATGAAATCAGCAATAAAATATACAAACAAAATGAGTTCTTTACCAAGGAGAATGAAATTATTAAAAAGAACCAAACAAATTCTGGAGCTGAAAATTCAATGAATGAGATTAAGAATGCAATAGAGAGTACATGTAGCAGGGCAGACCACATGGAAGAAAGAACAGTTGACTTGGAGGATAGGAATTTTGAAATAACAGAGAGAAGAAGGAACTCAAATTTTAAAATAGCAAAGAATGCTTATGTGAGCTTTGGTTATTCACTAAAAAACCAAACATCAGAATAATCAGGATTCCAGAAGGAGAAGAGAAGGAGAAGGGGGCAGAGAGTTTATTTAAAGAAATAATAGCTGAGAACTTCCCAAACCTGAGCAAACACTTAGACATACAAGTCTACAAAGCTTATAGATCACTCCATTATTTCAATGCAAAAAGACTTTCTCCAAGACATATTATAATTAAACTGTCACAAATCAATGATAAAGAAAGAATCTTATTTATAAGATGTTTTATGTAAGCCCCATGGTAACCACAAAGCAAAAACCTAGAGCATATCCACAAGAGACACAGAAGGGGGACATAGAGCATACTACCATGGAAAATAACCAATTTACAAAGGTAGGCAGAAACAAAGGGAGAAAGAAATAATGGAAATACAAAATCAGAAAGCAACTAATAAGATGGCATTAAAAAGTCCTTATGTATCAGTAATTATTCTAAATGTAAATGGATTCAATTCACCAATCAAAAGGCACACAGTGGCTGGATGGATAGATAAGAAACAAGGCCCAACTCAAGGCTGACAACCAGAGCTCCACTTCAGCTTTAAGGACAAACATACACTAAAAGAGAAAGGATGAAAAGGCATTCTAGGCAACTGGAAACTACAGTAGAACATCAAATTTCAGTATGTAAACTCAAAGAGGGCTGAAAAGTTAAACGTCCAAGTGAAAATTGTTAATTTTTCATGGAAATATTTTCATGTGCTGTGGCAATGATGCTGTATTTTAAAAGTATTTTTGTGTTTCCCTTGGTTATTTTCCCCCATTAAAATATCAACAGATCTTTATAATTTATTGTTCTTATGCTGATTACTATTAACTTTTTTCTTTACAAAACTGTCTCAGTGAGTGTTAAATATGTTTGTTTCTTTGTAGTTTTACTTTATAATTTTGTTAACATAAATATATCTCTGTTCTATTAGGGAGATAAAAAGGGTTCTGGTTCAAGATGGTTATATAGGAAGACCCTGGATTTACTTCCTCCCACAGACACAACACATCTATAGTTATATATATGGATCAATTTCCTCTGAAAAAAACCTAAAAAATGGCAGAGCAACCTCTTCATATCTGGCAGATGAGAAGGAAACGACATCAAGGGTAGGAAAGGCTGAGCCACAATCTTGCCATAAACCCCACTGGCATGGCAACCCACAATTGGGAGGGAACTCAAAACCCAGAGCTTCTTCCTGAGGAGTGAAGGGTTCATACGTCATCAAGCATCCCAACTTTTAGTACTGGCACCTGAAAGACAAGCCCCTAAAAATCTGGCTTTGAAGACCAATGAGGCTCACACTCACAAGACCCATGGGGCTCTGGCGAACTGTGAAACGGCTCTCAAAGGACTCGTGTGCAGACTCACCTGCTCTAACGCCCAGCGTAGAAGCAGCCCTTTGAAAAGCGCCCAGACTTTATGTTAAAGAGACTCATTTGCTAATTTTAAAGCACTGGTCTGAGGGCCAAGGGTCTGCTGGGATACTGACCAGGGAAGGAGGCTGGTGAGCACCACCTTCCATGCTCTCCCTCTGTTTCATTCCAACTAGGGGGCGCCCCCTTCACACTCTCCCTCTGCTGCACTCCAGAGCGCCAGCATCTCTTGGAGGGGAGCTCTTATACGTGTCTGAGGCACTGGGTTTTGAGGCTGCAGCCCAGGGGATACCCCTGACCACCTGGCTCTGGTGGCCAGGGGCCTTGAGTTCCTGAGTCCCACGAGATTGTAACAACTGGAGAGACAGTTTGTGGCAGGCTACCATCTGTCAAAAGACATAGGGTGGCTAAATTGTAAAACAAAAAAAAAAAAAAAAAAGAAAAACCCATCTAAATGCTATCTACAAAAATCTCATTTTAGACGTAAGGACACGCACAATCTGAAAGTGAAAGAATGGAAAAAGATATTCCGTGTAAATGGAAACCAAAAGAAGGCTGGGGTAGCTATACTTATATCAGACAAAATAGACTTTAAAACAAAGACTGTAATAAGAGACAGAGAAGGGCATTACATAATGATAAAGGGGTCAATCCAATAAAAGATATTACATTTTTAAATATTTATGCACCCAACATAGGAGAACCTAAATACTTAAAGCAACATACAATGAAAACTACAAGACTTTGCTGAAAGAAATGAAGAAAACACAAACAAATGGAAGGACATCCTGTGTTCATGGATTGGAAGAATTAATAGAGTTAAAATGTCCACGATACCCAAAGCCATCTATAGATTCAATGCAATCCCTATCAAAATCCAATGGCATTTTTCACCGAAATAGTAAAAAATAATCTTCTAATTTGCATGGAATCACAAAAGATCCCTAATAACCAAAACCATCATGAGAAAGAACAAAACTGGAGGCATCATATTTCCTGATTTCAAACTATACCATGAAGCTATAGTAATTAAAACAGTATGGTACTGGCACAAAAATAGGCAGAATAGAATAGAGAGCCCAGAACTAAACCTCCGCATATAAGGTCAACTAATATTTGATAAGGGAGTCAGGAACATCCAGTGAGAAAGGATAGTCTCTTCAAAAAACGATGTTGGGAAAACTGGATAACTACATGCAGAAAAAGAAAGTCGGACCCCTAACTCACACCACTCACAAAAATTGCCTCAAAATAGATTAAAGACTTAAACATAAGACCTGAAACTGTAAAACTCCTAGAAGAATACATAGGGAGGAAGCTCCTAGACACTGGTCTTGACAACAATATTTTGCATATGACACTAAAAGCACAAACAACAAAAGAAAAAAATCAAAAGTGGGACTACATCAAACTTAAAAGCTTCTGCACTGCAAAAGAAACAATAACGGGTGCTGGCCCAGTGGCGTAGCAGTTAAGTGCGCGCACTCCGCTTCAGTGGCCTGCGGTTTGCAAGTTCAGATCCCAGGCGTGCACCAACGCACCACCTGTCAAGCCATGCTGTGGTGGCATCTCATATAAAGTAGAGGAAGATGGGCACGGATGTTAGCCCAGGGCCAATCTTCCTCAGCAAAAAGAGGAAGACTGGCAACAGATGTTAGCTCAGGGCTAATCTTCCCCACCAAAAAAAAAAAAAAAGAAAGAAAGAAAGAAACAATAACAAAATGAAAAGACAACTACAGAATGGTAGAAAGTATTTGCAAATCATGTATTGAATAAGGGGTTAATATCTAAAATTTATGAAGAACACACACAACTCAATAAAAAAAATCTGAATAAAAAATAGGTAGAGGAACTGTAGAGATATTTTTCCACAGAAGACATCCAAATGAAAAGATGCTCAACATCACTAATCATCAGAGAAACGCAAATCAAAACCAAAGTGAAAAAGCACCTCACATCAGTTGTTATGGCTATCATCAAAAAGACAAGGAATAACTAGTGAGGATGTGGAGAAAAAGGAACCCTTGTACACTGTGGGTAGGAAAATAAATTGGTGCAGCCATTATGAAACGCAGTATAGAGGTTCCTCAAAAAATTAAAAATAGCACTACGATATGAGATAGAAATTTCACTTCTGGATATTTATTTGAAGGAAATGAAATCACTGTCTTGAAAAGATATCTGCACCCTCATGTTCACTGCAGCATTATTTACAATAGTCAATACAAGGAAACAATATAAGTATCTATCAATGGATGAATGAATAAAGAAAATTCCTTATATATATACAATGGCATGCTATTAAGCCATGAGATAAAAGGAAATCCTGCCATCTGAGATAACACAGATGGACCCTGAGGTGATTATGCTAAGTGAGACAGGTCAGAGAGAAAGACAAATACTATATGATATCTCTTATGTGTGGAATCTAAAACAAACTAGAAAAAACAGAGTGGAATGGTGATTACCAAGGGCTGAGGGGTGGTGGAATGGGAGAGATGTTGTTTAAGGTATATACTCGCAACTATTAGATAAATAAAAATCATGGAGCTCTAACACACACTATAGTGATTATATACAACAAAACTGTACTATAAACACTAAACCTGCTAAGAGAATAGATCTTAATTGTTCCCATCACTAGAAGAAATGATAAATATGTGGCATGATAGAGGTGTCAGCTAGCACTACAATGGCAATCATATTACAATATAAACGTTTCAAATCAATATGTTGTATACCTTAAACTCAGACAATGTTATATGTCAATTATATTTTAATGAAATAAAAAATAAAGTGAAAATTGAATCATGTTTTTCTCCTTCTCCACTCCTCCACTCCCCACACCTTTCACTCCTGCACACCCTCCACCCCCACTACAATAAGAAAGAGGTAGGTCTTCCTACTCCTATGTGGTGCCATCATAATTTGTACTTTTCTCTTCTCTTTCCCAAACTTGTGTTTGTCTCTTGTGTTTGTCTCCGACCTTCAACACAGAGATAATATCTTATTCTTCTTAATATTACCAACATCTGGAACACTATCTGCACATAGTAGATCCTGAATGAATGAATGCATGTATGAGTGAATGAATGCTTTCCATGCAAAATTGGATAGCAGTCAAATTAAACTCTAGGTCTGCCATTTATATAAGATTCACCAAGTTTTCACCATAAATTCACACTATTAATTTAAGAACAAGAAGGAAAAAAGGGAAAAAGAAGATAGGTATGGATAGTATGACATCTTTCAAACGGAGCTGAAAAATAATTTAAAAAAGAACCAGAGACATACTACATGCAAGTTTCACATGGTCCAAAATCTGCATAAGCCTGAGAAACAGATATAATGATGACGCTAGAACCACAGGCCAAATAAATATTGGATGCTGATAAACCAATAGTATGAGAAATGTGATTTATATATAAAGTAGAAAAAAACTTTCTATTTTAAGATATGGTACTAAATTTATTAAAATACAAGAGACCATCAGTGGCTGAGTTGGTTCTTTCCCCTATAATCCTGCGCAAAGGGAAAGAATCACTGGATCTGCTTGAATTTCTTTTACCTAGAAGGCTGGTTTAATTCAGTCAGGTTTTAATGTGATGATGTTGTATAATAAGCAACCCACAATCTCAGTGGCTTTCAAAGAAAAACAGTTGTTTGTTGCACATAGTTCTATGAGCTGGCTCTGATGGTTCTGCTCTAGGCTGTCGATCAGGTTTCGGTCTGCCCCAAGTGTCTGTCATTCTGGGTCCTAGGTAGAGGAGCACGTGGGGCATGCTGTTCTCACAGAAGAGGGACACAACTATGGAAGCACACATCATGCTTCTGCTCAGACATGGTGTACATTATGTTTTCTCACATCTCATTACCCAAGCAAGCCATGAGACCAAGCCCAATATCAACGGGGCAGAAGGTATCCTCGCTCTTCTCACGAAGGGGAAGGAAAACAGGAATATCTGCTACACATTGACACAATCTACCAAAACATATCTATCATGCCTCACTCAAAAGATTGTTTCACTGCTGTGTTCTTAATGGTGTAGGATGGAGAGGATATAGTGGAAAAGATCCATCTCTGATTTTTATAGTGTCTTAATGGCAGTTAAAAGTGCTACAGCCCTTGCTCCAGTGAATATGCAGACAAGTATAGGAAAGAGCAGAAAGCTAAACCTCTTTGAAAAATCATGATTTACATTTTAGTTTTACTTATTTACTCTTCCAAAAAAATAACTTAGTCCACATTTGCTAAAGATAATGCAAAACAAGTAAGTAAAGTGTCAGACATTTTTGTTATTCTTGCTTGTTTGTTTATGACTTAAAAAGCACTCACCTAAATGATTCTCCATATGAAGTTAATAAGTCAAAATTGCAATTACAAAGTATTTAATGACTAACACTAGTTAAAACATTATGTAATCAAAACTAATGAGCTATGACAAAAGCTTAACTGTGAGACAAATCCATTCCTCAAAAACTCTCTATTTCTAAAGAAAAAAAGAATGAAAACAAAGTAAAAACATGTTCAGCTCAAAAAGTAGAAAGAAGAGTAAAACAAAGCCAAGCAAAGAATAGAAGTACATTAATCAAGACTGAAGTAGAATTAATACATTAAAACCATTACAATATTTTAAAAAATAAAATTGATAAATTGAAGGGCTGTTTTTTGGGGGAAGGGACTAAGCAAGTCTATACTAATCAAATTGGAGAAAAGGGCAGATTAGCTCCTTGCCTTGAAGATTAGAAAGCCAAAGAGTTGTTACTAATGAATCTACTTATTTTATACTTAAAGTTTTCAAGTGTGGTCAGTTATGTGCATTGTAGGTCCCAGTTTATCAGCACAGAACTCACAATATTATTATTCATCTCATTGACTTAGAACTTTAAATAATTCCAGTAAGTTACTGTCATTAATTAAACATAAACTTTCCCTTTTATTAGCAAGCAAAAGAAAGTTTTCTATTCTTTATAAAAACAAGATTTACTACACCTTATCTAATTATAAAAAATATCTGCTCAACAACATCAACACAACAGAAATCACACAAAAATCCAATAAATAAAACCGTTTTACGGTATCATCCTGTCATTTTACAAATGTGGAAAACAAGTCAAGAAGGTGAAGTAACAAACATAAGTTTCCAGAGCTACTCAGTTGGGACTTGAACTCCAGTCTCACGGTCCTGGTCTATTTTTTTAGCACTGTATAGAGTTCCTCCCCAGATACAAGGCCAAGAAATTGTTCAAAAAATTCTGGAAAATATTAAGTCTGTCAGGTTCCAAATTTTGCTGATTACCAGATAAAAAATCTGAAGCACAGAGACAGCAAATATGTTGGCAACTAGACCTCTTTGCCACACTTTGCTTCCACACAGAAGCTTTAAACAGGAGAAAAACCAACCTATCCTCATGCATCAGAATATTTTCACTTGACCTTTAAAAATCTCTTGAAAGTACTGAACTAGCCAGCTTTCTTGAGTTGTGAAGGCCTCCTCCCTCCCATCTCCCAGGATTACAGTAGGGCCTGGACAGAAGAGTGGCCTTTGGACCTGTTTTGTGGAAGATAAATCATATCACTTATCCAGTCTCAGACTGATGCCAGAACCCACAGGTCTGTCTATCTGCAGATTTCAAGTGCCGATGAGAGCTCACTGAATGGCAGTGGGGGACACGGCAGATGACAGCTATTGCCAGTCAGCTACTTTAAGAGATGCTGTCCTAACAGATTCAGGATTGTAAAGTAGAAAAAGAAGGCTCCATGGACAGGGATTAAAAAAAAAAACATGCTTGCCTATTTAGTTACTTCTCTTTCCCTAGAGTTCCATTTCTATTCCCCAATAACTGCTGAATCTTTAAGCTGCAAAAGGAATATTAAGACAAAACTAATTTTTCATGTTTTTATTTGGAAATAAATATGTCAACAGTGATCCACATCATCTCTCAAGGAGCTCGCTCAATTACCTGTAAGGGACAAACTAGCTTGTCTTCCATTAGGATACACAAACTGTAAGAAGTTTCAGAGCAAATGAAAATCCTCAGTGATTTTTAAGAGTGGTAGCAACCCGAGAACTCAGGGTAAATAGTCTCTAGTTAAAATATGCTTTAATTCACGTTTTCATTAATATTTGCAAACACACTGCATTGAAAAACAAGAATAAACTTGAAGAAAAATGAGAGGAAAGTAGAATTATTAGACATGAAAATTATTACCCAAGGACACAGAACAGCAGAGTGGATAAGGCAAAAAAACTAGTGTCATGAAGATAAGATCATTAATAAACCTTCCTTTTACACTTGATTCTAAATGATTCTTGAATTACATATTAGATTCCCATATAAAGTGCCTTGTTTCTGGACTCTGTATTATGCTTCATTGATGTCTTTCTGAATACTGATGCTAATGTCACACTCCTTCAATTTCTGCCATTTTATAGTACATTTTGTATCTGGGAAGACAAGTTTTCCCCTCACTAATGTATTTTTTAAAAGTCGTACTATTTTCTAACAGATTTGTAAACTTTAGGATTAGCCTGTCAAATTCTATACTTAAAATCTCATTGAAATTTCTAACTGGGATTGCATTAATTTACACATTATATTAAAAAATAAAATACAAATGTTTTGTGATTTTGCATCTTCCCATCAAATTCATGTTTCTCTATTTATGCACATCTTTCATATCCTTCAATAAAATACCAAAGATTTCTTTGTATATCTATTGCTATGCTATTTTCAATGTACTCTTTCCATTTTTTTCCCCCTGTAATATAGGAATCCTATTGGCTTGTATGGTTTTGGTTTCAGTCACTATACTGGACTCATTATATCTAATAGTTTTTAGACATTTTTCATGGGTTTTGTCGGTATTTTTCATTTGCAAAGAATGATAATTTTACTTAGAACATTTTTTCTTAGAACATTTTTCTTAAACTAAGAACATGTTTTTTAGTTAAACTGCTTTGTTTAGAATCTCTATACCAATATTAAATAATACTGATGATAGATGGTGTTCTTGATTGATCTTGGTTATCAGCATGATACTACTGTTTCTCAAGTACGGTGTATGATATAAATTACTACAAGATATCCTTTATCAAGTTAAAGAACTTTCGTTATTAAGAGTTTTATTAATAATGAGTTTTTATTTCCTCAAAATTTCAGTATCCATTAAGATGATCATGTTTTATCTCCTTTAAATAATCAATAAAGTTTTATTTACTTAACACTTAATATAGTGCTTACTCTGTGCCAGACACTAAGTGCTTTATGTATCTTACCTCACATAATCTTATAACCACTCTGTGAGGTGGATTTTCTTGCTTTTTCCATTTGAGAGATGAGGAAACTGAGGCACAAGTTACAAAAATAGCTAGTAAGTGGTAGAGCCAGGATTGAAGCAGGAGATTTGAATTCAGATTTCATGCTCTTGAAACCATTCTTAGATTCTTGCTAATAAACACATCTTCTGTAAGTTTTCTTTAGGAATTTTGCATATATTTTCATTAGTGAGATCAGTTTATCAATCTCCTTCTTGTGCTATCCTTGTTTAGTTTTTGAATCAGAATTGTGCTATCATTATAGAATACATTTGCAAGTTTTCTGTGCTAGCCAGTCTCCAAGGTGGCCACCAATGAGCCCCGTCATCTGATATTTATAACCTATGCAGTTGCCTCCCACATTGTACCAGGGTTCATTTGTTAGTAGATAAACCAAAAGAATAGGGCAGAAGTGATAGTTACTTCCAAGATTAGGTCAAAAAAAGACTGCAGCTTCTATATTGGACTCTCCTTCTCAGATCATTCACTATGGGGAAGCCAGCTGCCATGTCTTATGGAGACTCAGGTGGCCCTGTGGAGAGGCTCACTGGGGAAGAACTAAAACTCGCATTCCAACAGCTGAAAGGAGCTGAGGCATGTCAGCCACCACATGACAAAGCATGGAAGTGGATCCTCCAGCTTTCTGATGACTGCAGCTTAACTGTAATCTCCTGAGAGATCCTGAACCACACCCACCAGGCTAAGCCACTTCCAGATTCTGGACCTTTAGAAATTGGGTGAGGTAATAAAGGTTTGTTGTTTTAAACTGCCAAGTTTTAGGGTAATTTGCTATGCAGCAATAGATAATGAGTAAATTTTCCACTGTGTTTCACTATCACAAGAATCAACTGTTTCTCAAAGGCTGAATAGAAATGACAGGTAAAATCTGGTGCTTTGGGGGAAGACATGTTCAATAAACTTTTAGAAGTCTTTCTGGGATACAAGTCAATTTAGATTTTTTAAACTTCTTTCTGCAAAAAAATAAACTTTTTTGTATTTTCCAAGCAAATTGCCCGTTTCTTACATATTTCAAATATGGCGATATAAAATCTTAAACTCTCTTCTATACCTATATGAATATTCCCTTTCAATTTTTGATGAGATTATGTTTCTCTATTTTTTCTCTTTTTAATATCACTAGTAGTTTTTCTATTTTGTATTTCTTTCCAAAAGTGGAAAAATGATTAATTTATCTAGGCTACCGATTTTAAAGGTTTTTTATTTAATTAATTATTTACTTCATCCTTATTATTCCTCCTTCTACTTTTAGTTTATTTTATTATCCATGTCCTACTGGTATTGCTAATGCAGTAATCTCAGTGCTATTTATTTTTATATCACCTTAAATTTAACTTTTGATTTTTTCTTTAAAATAAGTACTATTTTTAATTGTAATGTTATAATTAAAATTTTAAACAATTTTACACTTTTTAAATGTTTAGTTTGACCTTAATTATTAACATTTAGTTGTACCGAATGTGGTCAGAGAATGCAGACTCTATGGTTATAATTTTTGCAAATTTATTAAGATTAACACTACTACCTACAACATGACCAATTTTTTAAAAGTATCCTTGGCTTTTAAAAACAATGCTTCTTCTCTCAGCATTCAGTATAAAATTTTTCTTTGTAGTGCTATTTAAATCCTTTTAATAATCAGTTCTATTTTTCTCCATTGTTCATTAATTTCTGAAAGAAATAAAATCTTATATTGTGAGAAATCTTCCCTCATTTGTACCACACCTTAATATCTGGGTACAATATACTTGGTCTGACAGTTGTCTTCAGACTTTCATCTGCATTTTATATGTACATAGGTGTGTGTGGAGTGTGTGTGTGTGTGTGTGTGTGTGTGTGTGTGTGTATGAACATGTGTTAAGGTTTAAATGAAAATCGGATTTTGACAAGTTTTTGAGCAGCAGTTTGTTTTCTAACTACATTATAAATACTTACATTCACATAGTTAATGACACTTACTTTTAATACATCTTTGACATCTATGATATTTAGACATGTAAATCTAATTACTATATTATATTCATAAAAGAATTTCAATCCTCTTTTCTGCTAAAATAAACAAGTAGATGAATGTAAAACATGTATAGAAAAATAGTAAGGGATCTTTAATAAGCTATAATCTAGACAAGATTTGGAACTCATATGATAGAAATTTAATGAAAAAATATAATATTATTAAAAAAAGATTCTAAGTCATTTTCACATGAAGTTTTTAATTAAAATGACTACTCCAAAAACTGTAATTATCATCTTCATGTCCAAAAGAATTAACTCATTAGTAGCTTGATAAAATAAAATACTTTCAGAGGTTCCAGTTCAAGATATGACATAAGAGGATCCTTAACTCACCTCTTCCCATGGACACATCAAATCTACAACTACATATGGGACAATTTCCTCTGAAAGAAATTGGCAAACCAGCTGAGTGACTCCCATACATTGGGCAAACAAGAAAAACCCATGTTGAAATGTATAGGAGAGGCTAAGATACAATCTAACCATAAACTCCACTCCCAGCACGGTGACCCACAATCAGGAGAGAACCCACAACTCTGAGCTTCTCCCTGAGGAGTGAAGGATTTGAACCCTCAATCTGGCACCCCAATTTTTAAGACCTGCACTTGACACATAAGCCCCCAAAACATTTAGCTTTGAAAGCCAACAAGGCTTGTGTCCACGAGACCCACAAGGCTATAGCAAAGAGAAACGGTTCTTAAAGGGCCCGTGAGGACTCACCGTGGCTACAAGCTACGGCCCAGTGTAAAGGCAGCTGACTGAAACACCCGGTCTTTCTCTGAAAGAGACCTAAATGTTCATCTTAGAGCTTTGGCCTGAGGCGCAGACATCTAATTTAACACATGTCTAGAGGCTTACTGAATACTCTCAAAAGACAGAGGTGGCTGGTGGGCACCATCTTTGTGTTCTCCCTTGGCCTCACTCCAGGTGGCTGCTATCTCCTGGAAAAGAGCTTGTGTACATGTCTGGTGCCCCAGTTTTGGTGTCTGCCACCCAGGGGATACTCCTTGATCACCTGGCTCTAGTGGCGAGAGTGGTTTACATTTGCAGGTCCCACACGACTGTACAAACAGAGCAGGAGTTCTTAATTGGCAACCACCCACAGGGCAAAGTAGAGAGGCAACAGACTGAGGCGCCCAGTCTTTCTGTGAAAGAGGCCTATTAGCCTATCTTCATAGCTGCGACCTGAGGGGCAGGCTTCAAATTAAACACACGTTTAGGGGCCAAGTGCAAGAGATCAGGGAGGACAGTGGGTGCCAACTTTGCACATTCCCTCTAACCACCCCCAGATCGTTCATATCTCTGAGCAAGGAGCTTGTGCAAAAACGTTTGGCATGCCGGCTTTTGTGGCTGCCGCCCAGAGGAAATGTGCCTTGACAGCCTGGCTCTGGTGGCTAGCAGGGCTTGTATTCATGGGTTCAATAGGATGAGAGCAAAGGAAGAAACAATTCTTAACTGACTATCTCGCAGGGCTCAGTACAGAGGAAACAAACAGGAATGCCCATCTCTCAGGCTTCCACTGAAAGAGATATATTTGCCTAACTTAAAGTCTGGCTGCTAAAGTCTGGCTTCCAATCAGCCTGAAATCCTCCCATTTAGTACACTGACAGGTCTTTGGAAGCCCTCAACCACTGGGAACCACCAAGAACAAAGTAGGCTGCTTGAACAATCACAAGGTTTGAGAGACAACCAAAAGCTAGGACAGGGTTAAACAAGCAGTTTTACCTCCTGCACAATGCAACTCCTTCAAGACTAGAAGAAGTGGTTGTTTCATCTAATGCATAGAAACCAACACAAATAGTCATGGAAAATGAAGAAATAAAGGAATATGTTCCAAACAAAAGAACAAGATAAAAACCTCAAAAAAAAAGACCTTAATGAAACGGAGATAAGTGATTTACCTGATGAAGATTTCAAAATAAGCATAATAAAGACACTCACCAAGGTCAGGAGAACAACGCATGAACAAAGAGAGAATTTCAATAAACAGATATAAAATATAAGAAAGTACCAAACAGAAATAATGGAGTTGAAAAATAAAATAACTGCACTGAAAAATATAAAGGACAAGTTTAACAACAGATTAGAAGCAGCAGAAGAAAGGCACATTGAACTTGAAGACAGAGCAATGGAACTCATCCAGTCAGAGCAGCAAAAAGAAAAAGGAATAAAGAAGAGTGAAGATAGCGTGAGGGGCTTGTGGGACATCAAGAGGACGTTACAGGGGTTCCAGAATGAGAAATACAAAAGAGAGAAAGGGACAGAAAACTTATCTGAAGAAATAACGTTTAAAAACTTCTCTAATCTGGGGAAGGAAAAAGACATCCAGATCCAGGAAGCCCAGAGAGTTCCAAATAAGATGTACCAAAAGAGACCCACACCAAGATACATTATAAATAAACTGTCAAAAGTTACAGACAAGGAAAGATTCTTTAAACATGCAAGAGAGAAAAGGAATCCCCATAAGACCATCAATAGATTTTTCAGCAGAAACATTGTAGGCCAAAAGCAAGTGGCATGATTATTAAAGTGCTGAAAGAATAAAACTGCCAACCAAGAATCTCTACTCAGCAAAGTTATCCTTCAGAATTGAAGGAGATATAAAGAGTTCTCCAGAAAAGTAAAAGCTAGAGGAGTTCATTACCAATAGACTAGCTTTACAAGAAATGTTAAAGGGACTTCTTTAGCTTAAATAAGAGAACAGTAATTAGTAACAAGAAAACACATAGAAGTATAACTCTCACTAGTAAAGTAAATACATAGTAAAATTCAAAAAAATCTAATGTAAAGGTTATAGATTAATCACTTATAAAGCTAGTATGAAGCTTAAAAGACAAAGTCAAAATAACTATAACTACAATAACTTGTTAATGAAGACACAAGATAAAAAGATATAAATGGTGATGTCAAAAACAATATGGATGGGGCCAGCCTGGTGGCGCAGCAGTTAAGTTCGCGCATTCTGCTTCAGCGGCCCAGAGTTCGCAGGTTTGGATCCCGGGCACGGACCAACACACTGCTTGTGAAGCCATGCTGTGGCGGCATCCCATATAAAGTAGAGGAAGAGGGGCATGGATGTTAGCCCAGGGCCAATCTTCCTCAGCTAAAAGAGGAGGATTGGCAACGCATGTTAGCTCAGGGCTAATCTTCCTCACAAAAAAACCCCCAAAAAAGAAAATCATAAAATGAGGAGGTAAAAATGTAGAGCTTCAGAATGTATCCAAATTTAATTTGTTATCCACTTAAAATAGACTATTATAAATATAAATTGTTTTACATAAGCCTCTTGGTAACAACAAAGCAAAAACTTATAGTAGATACACAAAGATAAAAAGAAAGGAACCTAAGCCCACTACCACCAAAAATCACAAATCACAAAGGAAGAGAGCAAAAGAAGGGGATAAAGTTATTATAAAACAATTAACAAAATGGTGATAACTCCATACCAATCAACAATTTCTTTAAGTGTAAATGGAGTAAATTCTACAAGAAAACAGACAAAAGAAGCTCCATGGATAAAAAATCAAGGCCAATCTATATGCTAACTACAAGAGTCTCACTTCAGATGTAAGAACACACATAGTCTGAAAGTTAAGGGATGAAAAAACATATTCCATGCAAATGGATGCCAAAAAATAGCTGAGGTAGTTATATCAGACAAAATAGACTTTAAAACAAAGGCTATAATAAGAGACAAAGAAGGGCATTACATAACAATAAAGGGGTCAATCCAATAAGAGGATATAATATTTGTAAATATGCACCCAACATAGGAACACCTAAATATATAAAGCAAATATTAACAAACCTAAAGAGAGAAATAGACAATAATACAATAATAGTAGGGGATTTTAATACTCCACTTACATCAATGAATAGATCATCCAGACAGAAAATCCATAGGGAAACATCGGCCCTAAACGACACGTTAGTCCAGATGCACTTAACAGACATATACAGAAAATTCCATCCAAAAGCAATAGAATAAAGAGCACATGGAACATTCTTCAGAACAGATCATATGTTAGGCCACAAAACAAGTCAATAAATTAAAGATGACTAAAATCATATCAGACATCTTTTTGGACCACAGCAGTATGAAACTAGAAATCAATTACAAGAAGAAAACTGGAAAATTCACAAATATGTGGAGATTAAACAACACGCTACTGAACAACCCATAGTCAAATTAATAATAAAAAGAGAAATAAAAAAATAGGAGACAAATGAAAATGGCAATATAACACCAAAACTACGGGATGCAGCAGAAACAGTTCTAAGAGGGAAGATCATAGTGATAAACGCCTAAATTAAGAAAAAAGAAAGATCTCAAATAAACAACTTAACTTTAAACCTCAAGAAACTAGAAAAAAAAACAAACAAACAAATCCATTAGCAGAAGAAAGAAAATTACAAAGATTAGAATGGAAACAAAGAAACTAAAAACAGAATAAAAAAGATCAATGAAACTAAGTGGTAGATTTTTGAAAAGATAAACAAAATAGACAAAACTTTAGCTAGACTCACCAAGAAAAGAAGAGAGAGCACTCAAATAAAGAATGTCAGAAATGAAAGAGGAGTCATAACAACTGATACTACAGAAATACAAAGGACATAAGAGACTACTATGAACAGTTTTATATGCCAAAAAATTGGACAACCTAGAAGAAATGGATAAATTCCTGGAAATACACACTCTACCAAGACTGAATCATGAAAAAATTAGAAAATCTGAACAGACTGATTACTACTAAGGAGATTAAATTGGTAATCAAAAACCTCCCAACAAACTTCCGGGACTATATGGCTTCATTGGTGAAATCTACCAAACCTTTAAAGAACAGTTAATACCAACCCATCTCACACTCTTCCAAAAAATAGACTGTGAGACTACATTCAAACTCATTTTATGAGGTCAGCATTATCCAGTACCAAAATCAGACAATAACACTACAAGAAAAGAAAATTATAGGCCAATATTGCTGATGAACATAGATGCAAAAATCCTCAACAAAATATTAGCAAACCGAATTCAACAACACATTAAAAGGATCATACATCAGGATCAAGCAGGATTTATTCCAGGGATGCAAGGATGGTTTAATATCTTCAAATCAATCAATGTGACACACAACATTAACAAAATGAAGGACAAAAATCATACAATAATCTCAATAGATACAGAAAAACATCTATCTATGATAAAAACTCTCAGCAAAGTGGGTATAGAGGGAACATATGTCAACATAATAAAAGCCATATATGACAAGCCCCTAGCTATATCATACTCAACAGAGAAAAGCTGAATGTTTTTCCTCTAAGATCAGAAACAACACAAGGATGCCCACTCTCAACACTTTTATATAACATAGTATTGGAACTCCTAACCAGAGCACTAATGCAAGAAAAAGAAATGAACGGCATTCCAAACAGAAAGGAAGAAGAAAAACTATCTCTCTTTGCAGACGACATGATATGACATATAGAAAACTCTCAAGACTTCATCAAAAAACTGTTACAACTAATAAATGAATTCAGTAAAGTCGCATGATACAAAATCAATATACAAAAATCAGGTGGCCTTCTATTCACTAATAATGAATTATCAGAAAGAGAAATTAAGGATATAATACCATTTACAATTGCATCAAAAATAATAAAATACCTAGGAATAAATTTAACCAAGGAGGTGAAAGATCGATACACTGAAAACTATGAGACATTAATGAAATAAATTGAAGACATAAATAAATGGAACGATATTCTGTGCTCATGGATTGGAAGAATCAATATTGTTAAAATGTCCATACCACCCAAAGCAATGTATAGATTCAATGAAACAGAAATAGATTTAGATGTAGAACAGAAATAGAAACAGAAACAGATTCAATAAAATTTAAATAGAACAAACAATCCTAAAATTTGTATGAAACCACAAAAGACTGTGAATAGCCAAAGTAATCTTGAGAAAGAAGAATAAAGCTGGATACATCATGTTCCCTGATTTCAAACTATATTACAAAGCTATAGTAATCAAAACAGTATGGTACTGGCATAAAAACAGACACATAGACCAATGGAACAGAAAAGAGAACCCAGAAATAAACCCATGCATATATGGTCAATTAAGCTATAACAATGGAGCCAAGAATATACAATGGGGAAAGGAGAGTCTCTTCAATAAATGGTGTGGGAAAAAACTGGACAGCCACACAAAAAAGAATGAAACTAAAGCACTATCTTACAGAGTATACAAAATAAACTCAAAATGGATTAAAGTCTTAAACATAAGACCTGAAACCATAAAATTCCTAGAAGAAAACAGAGGCAGTAAAGCTCCTCGACATCGGTCTTGGTGATGATTTTTTGTATTTGACACCAAAAGCAAAGGCAAAAAAAGCAAAAATAAACAAGTTTGACTACATCAAACTAAAAAGCTTCTGCGCAGCAAAGGACACCACCAACAAAATGAAAAGGCAACCGACTGAATGGGAGAAAATATTTGCAAATCATGTATCTGATAAGGGATTAATATCCAGAATATTTAAAGAACTCATACAACTCAATAGCTAAAAAACAAACAATCCAATTAAAAAATGGGCAGAGGTTCTGAATAGACATTTTCCCTAAGAAGACATCCAGATGGCCAACAGGCACATGAGAAGGTGCTCCAATCAAAGAAGGTGCAAATCAAAACCACAATGAGGTATCATTTTACATTTGTTAGAATGGCTATTATCAAAAAGACAAGAAATAAGTGTTGGCAAGGATGTGACAAAAAGGGAACCTTTGTGCACTGTTGGTAAGAATATAAATTGATGCAGCCACTATGGGAAACAGTATAGAAGTTCTTAAAAAAATTAAAAACAGAACTACCATATGATCCACCAATTCCATTTCTGGGTATTTATCCAAAGCAATCCAAAACACTAACTCAATAAGATATAAGATGCTCACTGCATCATTACTTATAATAGCCAAGAAATGGAAACAAGCTAAGTGTCCATTAATGGATGAATGGATAAAGAAAATAATTGTATACACATATATACAATGGAATATTATTAAGCCATAAAAAAAGAAGGAAATCCGATTTGCTACAATATGAATGGACCTTACAGGCATTATGCTAAGTGAAATAAGTCTGCCAGAGCAAGACAAATATCGTATGATCTCACTTACATGTGGAATCTTAAAAACAAATAAACAACTCATAGTTACACAGAACAGATTTCTGGTTACCTGAGGCAGTGGGTAGGTGAAATGGGTAAAGATGGTTAAAAGGTAAAATTTCCAGTTACAAAATAAATAAGTCCTAGGGATGTAATCTACAGCATGGTGACTATAGTTAATAATACTGTATTGTATATTTGAAAGTTGCTAAGAAAACAGATCTTAAAAATTCTCATTACAAGAAAAAATAATTTGTAACTATGTGTGGTGATGGTTGTTAACTAGACTTACTGTGATGATCATTTCACAATATATACATATATTGAATCATTATGGTGAATACCTGAAGCTAATATAATGTTATATGTCAATTATATCTCAACAAAAAAATAAAATAAAATACCTTCAGATTATATTTATGAGCTTTATCCAAAATAGTTGGTACCAAGTCATCAGTAGGTTCTCCATTCTCATCATTTGAATCAGGTGGGTACCAAGACAGGGCTAGTACACCTAATAGAGAAGACCAAAAAGAAAAAAATAAAATAAACACAGGAACAGGAGTGGCTGCAGGTACTCTAAAAAGAAAAAGGCAGAATAAAGACCAAATTGTTAACAATAAAAAAGAAAGATATTCTCACATAACGTTTTTTACTTACTTTACTTAGATACTACCTATGGTTATTTGATTACTTTGTATAGTCAATATTTATGAACTCTTTATCAGGCATCAGTATCTTTTAATTAATTAATAGGTTTTTCTTTCTAGAATAAGTTTTAGGTTTACAGAAAAACTGCACAGAAAGTACAGAATTCCCACATACTCTCCTCCTACCCACCACCCATCAGTCACACATACAGTTTCTGTTATTATTAATATCTTTCATTAGTGTGGTACATTTGTTACAACTGATCAACCAACATTGATACATTATTATTAACTAAAATCCATAGTTTACAATAGGGTTCACTCAGTGTTGTACAGTTCTATGGCTTTTGACAAATGCATAATGTCATGTGCCCACCATTACAGTATCATAGAATACTTCTACTGCCCTCAAAATCCTCTGTGTTCCACTTATTCATCTCTCCTCCCTCTCCCCATGAAGCCCCCAGACAATAACTGATCTCTTTCCTATCTCTATAGTCTTGCCTCTTCTGTAATATCATATAGGTGGAATCATACTGTAACTTTTTCAGACTGTCTTCTTACACTTAATATGTATTTAAGGTTCATATATGTCTTTTTATGGCTTGATAGCTCATTCTTTTTATTGCTGCATATTATCCCATTCTATGGATATACCACAGTTTGTTTATCCATTCACTTATTGAAGGACATCTTGGTTGCTTCCAATTTTTGACAATTATGAATAACTGCTATAAACATTCATATGTAGATTTTTGTGAGGAGCAATATCTTTTAACAGAAGATTCAAGAAATTGAAAAAAAATTACATTTTCTCCCTGTAGTACCTACTAACTTTTGAACTGATAAATTACAAAAAAAAGTTTTAGAAACATAATCCTGCAAAGAAATCACTAACTGGAGAGAGAATATGTGAAATTAACTAATTCAAAGCCTCATTACACATATAAAGAAATAAGGGGCCATTAGAAAGATGGTACTAATTTCTAAATCAATCACCAGAATCTTTAAGGCAGGGAAAGAAATACAGTGGTACCCAAAGAGAAGCATGTGGAAATACAGGAAATGCAAGGTTAGAAACTAGCAGAGAACTAAATTGTAAGACAAACTTTGTGGTAGCCATTCCACGTACAAACAGAGCAATCCAAAACAGAACTTTCATTAAATAGAAAAAAGATATCTATGTCCCCTATCCACTCCGAAAATAAGAATAGAAACAAGAACACAAGAGGCAGAAAGAAGAATCTATAGTACATGGGACTGCAGGTAAGCTTCTGGCCAGCCAAGAAGGGAGTCATATAGAGAGAAAAATGTAGGTAAGAAAAGTGTCTGGAGACATTGATCAAGTATTCATGCTGCCTACTAGCCCAGCTTATAGGAAGAACACCATCAATGAAGAGAAGAATGACAATAAAAATTTTCTCAACATGGGACCTATGAAAAAATCCTGCAAAAAAAAATGAATAGGAAAAAAAGGACATGAGAAAAAGTAGTAAAGGAGAAAGACACAAAAGACAGATGCCATAAAACCCAGGAAAATTATGAGCATAGTATTCGTCCATGAAATTAAAAACAAAACAAGATGCCTGTTTCTAATAATAGTAGATTAGGTTAATTAGACCAACATTTCCAATGAAAACAAATTACTAAATAAAATACGGAGAACAAAAACTTCTTAAAACCAAAAAACTAAAGAGAGTAAGGAATTACCTGTCCAAACTAAAGTGACAATGTGAAGGCAGAGAAGTAAGTGAGCAAGGAAGCTGGTCTGCTGGAAACATAACTGGCAGAAGTAAACCTGCCCTCAAAGACAATGGATTAAATCCCAGGTTGACAACGCTTGGGAAGTCCTCTAGCTTTAAATTTAATTTAAAGCAGCTAGTATTTTCTACTGTATTGAACAGAACAGATATAGAACATTTACATTATCATAGAAAGTTCTATCACACAGCATTGCTAGATTATTCTGATTCTTTTAAAACCCTAACCAACTCATTTTTGTCTAGTGATTTCTCTTCCTCCCTATCCTTTCTGAACGTGTCCTCTAAAGCTTAGGGAGAATGTTCTTTGTTCTTTCTTATCCTGTTATTGTGTTTCAGCTTCTTTATTGTATCAATTATCACTTCCATATGTCTAATTCTATCCACATACTATGCTCCACAGTTCAATTTATCTTTGTAAAGTATCTATTGGACTGTGTCACTCATGAACTCTGAATAAGTACTGGCCTGGGAACCAAGCCAATGATGGACCCACTCCTGAGGAGGGCTGGACCATTTACAACGGTAATGAATCCTTCACAGTAACCAGAAAAGTTTCCCTAAAATACATCAACCAAGTATCATTCGTAAGTAAGATCTATTACTGTGTATTTCTACCATTCCAATCCCTTAGTGAAAAGGGATACTCTTTGAAGTCCATTCTTAGAATATTAGCATATAAATGTAGATCATATCATATTGATGTCATCCCTCCATAACACTTATCACAGGACCTTCAATATAACTGATACCTAATAATTTTTTGGTTAAGTTCAATGATGCATCTAAACAGGATAACAGTTAAGAACACAAGATACGAAATCAGATAGACCAGAGGAATCAAGTCCCAATTCTGTCATTTGATAGGTGTTGATCTTTAGGTAAGTTATTTTACTTAACTTTCCACACCTGTAAAATGGGGTAAGTTCAGTTCATAACTTAAAAGTCTGTTTTAAAAAGTATAAATGAGAAAATATATTACAGAGAGTAAGACCTCCTCCAAAAGTGACCACAAAAAAACATTTAATAACAAAAAAACACTAAAATGGTAAATAAATTTGGATACCTTTAACTCCAAAGCTTGTGATAGCTTCTTTTATATATAGGAACCTTACTTAGTGCTTCTTTCAAACATCTCAAGCATTCTTTGAAACTAAAGATTTAGCAGAAAGAAAGGCAAGCTCATTTCCAGACATAAACACTATTATCACCAAACAGAATGACATACTTTCAACAAAAACTAAAAGACATAAAAATGCAAGAAAAATAACACATTGACAAGAGACAAAGCAATCAATAGAACCAGACTCACTCAAGAAACAGATGCTGAAATCATTAAACAGGAAATTTAAAATTACTATGATTAAAATGTTAAAAGATCTAATGGGAAAGATAGTCAACATGTAAGATTAGCGGGAAATATCAGCAGAGAGATGAAAACTATAAGAATCAAACAGAAATGAAAAAAAACATTAAAAGAGAAGAAGAATGACTTCAACAGACTAATAAACAGATTCAACAGAGCTGAGGAAAGAGTCAGGTAACTTCAGGCAAGTCATAAGAAATAACCATAACTGAAATATAATGAAAAAAAAAGATTGGGGTAAAACACACAAAACACATCCAATAGCTCTGAGATAAATATCAAAGTTCTAACATACATGAACAATTGTACGCCAACAAACTACATAGCCTAGATAAAATGGACAAATTCCTAGAAGCCAAAAACCTACCAAGACTCAATCATGAAGAAATAAACAATCTGAATAGATTTATAACTAGAAAGGAAATCAAATCAGTAATCAAAAATCTCTTGACAAAGAAAAGTCCTGGACTTGATGGCTTCACAGTGAATTCTATCACATATTTAAAGAAGAATTGACCCAATCCTTCTCAAACTGTTCCTAACAACTGAAGAGGAGGGGGCCGGCCTGGTAGCATAGTGGTTAAGTTTGCATGCTCCACTTCAGTGGCCCGGGGCTCACAAGTTGGGATCCTGGGTGCGAACCAATGCACTGCTTGTCAAGCCATGCTGTGGCGATGTCCCATATAAAGTAGAGGAAGATGGGCATGGATGTTAGCCCAGGGCCAATCTTCCTCAGCAAAAAGAGGAGGATTGACAACAGATGTTAGCCCAGGGCTAATCTTCCTCACACAAAAAAAAAAAATTGAAGAGGAGGACACTTCCTAACTCATTCTATGAGGTCAACATTACCTTAATACCAAACCCAGACAAAGACACTAAAGAAAACTACAGACCACTATCTCTTATGAATATCGATGCAAAAATCCTCCAAAAGATATTAGCAAACCAAATTCAGCACAATATTAAAAGAATTACACACCACAATTAAGTGGGATTTATTCCTGGAATGCAATCACAGTGCAACATATGAAAATCAATCAATGTAACAAACCACATTAACAGAATGAAGGGGAAAAAAACAAATGATCATCTGAATCGATGCAGAAAAAGCATCTGACAAGATTCAACACTCTTTCATGATAAAAACACTCAAAAAACTAGGAACAGAAGGAAACTACCAAAACATAAGAAAAGCTATATATGAAAAACCCACAGAGACAGCATATACAACAGTGAAAGACTGAAAGCTTTTCCTCTCAGATAAAAAACAAGCCAAGGATGCTTGCTTTCACCACTTCCATTTAACATAGTACTGGAAGTTCTAGCAGGAGCAATTAGGAAAGCAAAAGAAATAAAAGGCATCCAAATTGGAAAGGAAGAAGTAAAATTATCTCTGTTTGCAGTTGATATGATCTTATACATAGAAAACTCTATAGATTTCAGAACAAAAATGTTAGAACTAATAAGTGAATTCAGCAAAGTAGTAAGATACAAAGTCAACACAGAAAAATCAGTTGCATTTCTACATACTAACAAAAAACAATCTGAAAAGGAAATTACAAAAACAATTCCAATTCAATAGTATCAAAAAGAATAAAATACTTAGGAATTAACTTAACCAAGGAGATGAAAGATTGTACAATGACAACTACAAAACATTGTTAAAAGACATTAAAGACAATATAAATAAATGCAAACATATCCCATGTTCATGGATTGGAAGAATTAACCTTGTTAAAATGTCATTACTACTCAAAGTGATCTACAGGATCAGTGCAATCCCTATCAAAATCCCAATGATGTTTTTTGCATAAACAGAAAAATCCATCCTGAAATTCATATGGAATTTCAAGTGACCCTGAAGACCCAAAACAATCTTGAAAAAGAACAACAAAACTGGAAGACTTACACTTCCTGATTTCAAAACTTACTACAAAGCTATAGCAATTAACACAGTGTAATACTGGCATAAAGAAAGACATATAGACCAATGGAACAGAACAGAGAGACCAGAAATAAACCCCTGTAAATGTTATAAAATCATTTTTCACAAGGAAGAACATTCAATGGGGCAAGGGCAGTCTTTTCAACAAACGGTGCTGGGAAAACTAGATATTTATATGCAAAAGAATGAAGTTGGACCCTTATCTAACACCATAGACAAAACTTTACTCAAAATGGATCACAGATCTAAATGGAATACATAAAACTCTTAGAAGAAAAGAGGGGGAAAGCTTCATGACATTGGATTAGGCAATAATTATTTGGACATCACACAAAAGGCATAGGTAATGAAAGAAAGAACAGACAAATCAGACTTCAAGAAAAGTTAAAAATTTTGTGCATCAAAAGACACTATCAACAGAGTAAAAAATGCAACCCACAAAATGGGAGAATATATTTTTCAAATCATATCTGATGAGATTAATATCCATAATATGGGGACAACTACTAAAACTCAACAAAAAACCCCACCAGATTAAAAAACAAGCCAAAGACTTGAATAGAAATTTCTCCAAAGTAAATTTAAAAATGGCCAATAAGCGCATTAAAAGATGCTCACATGAGAAGATGCTCAATATACTAATCATCAGGAAAATGCAAATCAGAAATACAATGAGATACCATCTCACACCCACTAGAATAGCTACTAACAAAGAAACAGAAAACAACCATTGGCAAGGAAAGATGTGGAGAGATTAGAATCTTTGTGCACTGTTGGTGGGAATGTAAAACAATATAGCCACTATGAAAACATGTGGCAGTTCCTCAAAAAATTGAAAACAAAATTACCATATGATTCAGCAATTCCGCTTCTAAGTATATAACCAAAAGAACTGAAAGCAAATTATAGAAGAGATATTTATATACCCATGTTCATAGCAGTATTATTCACTGTAGCTAAAACATGAAAGTAACCCAAATGTCCATCAATGGATAAATGGATAAGCAAAATGTGGTATATACATACAACAGAATATTATTCAATCTTAAAAAAGCATATAATTCTGCAATATGCTACAACACAGAGGAACATACATTATGCTAAGTGAAATAAACTAGTCACAAAAAGACAAACACTGTATGATCCCACTTATATGATGTACTTAGAGACAAAATAATAGAGACAGAAAGTAGAATGGTGGTTGCCAGGGGCTGGGGGGAGGGAAGAATAAGGAGTTATTGTGTTTGATAGGTAGAGTTCCAGTTTTGCAAGACTAAAAGAGTTATGGAGATGGATGGTGGTGATGGTTGCACAACATTATCTATGTATTTAATATCACTGAACTGTACACTTAAATATGGTTAAATTCATAAATTTTATGTTATGTGTTATGTGTATTTTACCACAATAAAAAAATTTTTGAAAAGAAAAAACTAAAGGAAAAAAGAAAGATCATGTTAATAGATGCAGAATAAAAGCATCTGATAAAATTCAACATAAAACTCTCAGCACTAGTAACAAAAGTGAATTTCTTTTTTTTTTTTTTTTTTTGCTAAGGAAGATTTGCCCTGAGCTAACATCTATTGCCAATCTTCCTCAAGCAAAAAGAGGAAGATAACATCTGTGCCAGTCTTCCTCTATTTTGTACGTGGGTCGCCACCTCAGCATGGCTGCCGACGAGTGGTATAGGTCTGCGCCTGGGACCTGAACCCAGGCCACCAAAGGGGAATGTGTCAAACTTAACCACTAGGACATGGGGGCAGTCCCAGAAGTGAACTTCGCTGACTTCATAAATGACAGTTACAAAAATCTTACAGCTAATACAATAATGAGGAAAGACTTCTTTTCCTCTAAGATCAGAAACAAGTCAAGGATATCCTCTCTTACCATTCCTATCCACGTAACACTGGAAGTCCAAGCTAGTGCAATATGGCAAGAAACAGAAATAAAGGTATACAGATTGGAAAGGAAGACATAAAAATGTCTCTATTTGCATTTGATTGTCCATATAGGCAAAGAATCCACAAAAATACTCCCAGAGTCAATAAGTGAGTTTATCAAAATCACAAGATACAAGGTCAACACATTGTTTTAAAATTGTATTTCTATATACTACTGAGGAGCAAAAAAATAAAAATTTAAGATACAGCACTATTTACAATAGCATCCCCCTAAAAAAGAAATACTTAGAAATAAATGTAACAAAATAGATATAAGATCTGTATGCTGAAAATTACAAAAATCTAAAGAAAGTAAAAAATTTTTAAAGCCCTATATAAATGGAAAGATACATCATGTTCGTGGAATGGAATATTCAATCTGTTATTGTTCAATATTGCTAATTCAATACAATATTTTTAAAACGTCAACTTTCCCCAAATTGATCAATATGTTCAACGCAATCCCATCCAAAATTCCACCAAGATATTTGAAGATATGGACTAGCTGATATGGATAGGCAAAGGAATAATAGCCCAACCAATTCTGAAAGAGAACAAAGGAATCACACTACCTGACTTCAAGACCTATTACAAAGCTACAGTACTCAAGACAAGGTGGTATTGGTGAAGGATAGACACATAAATCAACAGACCAGAATAGAGTCCTGAAATAAACACAAACAAATATAGTCATCTGATTTTTGATAAAAGTAGAGGAATAATTAATGGAGATAGGATAGTCATCTATGAAGAATGAAGCTAGAAAAACTGGATGCGCACACCATAAGCTTAACAGAAAGAGAGGCACGCCCATTTTCCAGGAATAAAAGCTACTTACCACAGTCTCCATGGTCCTACAAAAGATGAAATGCTTTCAAGAAAAAATTATGAGGCACAGAAAAAACAGGAAAAAAAACAACACACTCCCAAGAGACAAAGCAACTGGCAATCAGTAGAACTAGTCTCAGGTATCTACAGCAATACGAAACTATCACCAATCTACGACTATAGATAAAAATTTAAACTTAATACAAACAGTTATTTTAAAAGAAAAATTTACGACATTTTGTTAAATGTTAATAGGTCCATTTAAACTTCAAAAATCTAATTTATCTTACTATAAGTTCTAATTCTCCTACTTTTATGTACTAATTTTAAAGGCAGGAGATGCAGAAATAAGAAATGTGGCCTTATGAAAACCGATACTTTCCGCCTTCAGAAAATATTCTAATGTTGATTTCCATCTAGTGGTTTTGAAGCATCAAAGATGAAAACAAGGGAAAGACTAGGGGATTTGACTTATTTATCTTTATGTCCCCAGAATCTAGCACAAGGTTTGGACATGGTGGAAACTCAATAAATATTTAGTGCTAAACTGAGGGAAAGAGAAAATAATTTTAGTGCTAAACTGAGAGAAAGAAAAAATAATGTTAAAGATATAGAGTGAATTATGTTTTGCTAAGTGTATTAGTTTTCTATTGTTGCCATAATGAATCATCACAAACTTAGTGGTTTAAAACAATGCAAATTTATTATCTTACAGTTGTGTAGGTTAGAATGTGACATGGGTCTCACTAGGCTAAGATCAAGGTATTGGACTGTACTACATTTCTTTCTGGACGCCCCAGGGAAGAATCTATTTCCTTACTGTTCTGAGCTTGTGGAGGACACCACATTTTTCGGCTCATTAACTGCTAAGCCCATTTTCAAAGGCAAGAACAGCAAACCTGAGTCTTTTTCAGATCACATATCTCTCACTCGTTTCCCTCCTCTTCTATGCCAAGGACTCGCATAATTAGATAGATTAGTCCCACCCAAATAATCCAGGATAATTCCATCTCAAGATCAACTGATTAGCAGCCTTAATTGCATCTGCAACCTTAATTCCTTTTGCCATGTAAGATAACATATTCAGAGATTCTGTGGATTGGAATACGTACATCTTGGGGCAATTATTCTGAATACTCCATTATGTTTTTAGAAAATTTTATAAAAAAAGAAAAGGTACCCATGTGGTATCTTTAGAATTCTAAGATATCAATACAAGGGATAGATGTGATCTTTTACTTAAAAGACTTGAAAAGAATACAAATCATCAGTGGCTTCTGCTATCTGATACATTATCATGATACAATAGTCGGAGTTTAAACATAACATTAATACTTCATTTTAATTTCATCATTCTTTTCCAGAAAAAAAAGGTTAAACTGTTAAGATTTATACACATAACACCTCTAATTGTAAAAGCAAAAAATTAACCAACTTGTACTCTGCAATAAAACAGTATAATTATTTTACACAGCAATTTAAGAATAAAAAGGCAACCATATATATCAAAGGAAAAATATGAATGTTACAGAAGTCAAAGTACATTCAACCATATAGCAATTTAAATAGCCTTCATTTACCAGCTTCTTCAATTCAAAAAATGCCAGAGTCAGCATGCCAACTCCATACTAAAATTGTGTTTTGTGTTCAGTATTTTTACAGTCAAATTATTCTTCACCTAATGAGTACAATAGGAAGTAACATTAGCAACATGGTGGTGCAAAACATTCCTCCTTCGTATCCCTCTTTTTAATCAACGACTTAGACATCCGTACGCAAACAAATCACTTTTGTGGGTACTTTCGGACCTAGAGCCCTACTCCAAGGAACCCAGGAGGAATCTAGTCAAACAGTGCAGCAAGTAACAGACAAACCTCCCTATGAGCTGCAGAACCAACAGAGGTAGCAAACTGCCTAGAGTCCTCTGACTCCTTTGCTGTGCGGCAAAAATCAAAGGAGTGCTCTCACAGGCAGGCATCATGTATAAAAGAGAAGTTCCAGAAGTCCAACCTTCCCAAAGGGAGCCTCCAGCACATCACTGAAGAAAAATTCTAATTCGGTCGCAGCGGAGGCAGTAAGAGAAACTTTACTGGTGCTGCCACTCCCCCCCAAAAAATGGAACACCATAGATAGCCCAGAATTAAAACTCCCACGTATAAGGTCAACTAATATATGACAAGGGAGCCAAGAACATCTAATGGGGAAAGGACAGTCTCTTCAATAAATGGTATTGGGAAAACTGGATAACCACATGCAGAAAGAGAATATTTTTATTCCTTACACCACTCACAAAAATCACCTCAAAATGGATCAAAGATGTAAATATAAGACCGGAAACCATAAACCACCTTGAAGAAAACAGAGAGAGGAAAATCCTTGACACTGATCTTGGCAATGATTTTTTGGATATGACACCCAAAGCACAAATAACAAAAGAAAAAATCAACAAGTGGCACTACATAAAACTTAAAAGCTTGTACAGTGCAAAAGCAACAATTAACAAAACGAAGAGGCAAATTATTTGCAAATCGTGTTATGGATAAGGGGTTAATATCCAAAATTTATAAAGAACTCATAACTCAGTAACAAAAAAAACAAACGATTCAATTAAAAAATGGGCAGACGAACTAAAGAGGCATTTTTCCAAAGAAGACATTCAAATGGCCAACAGGTACATGAAAAGGTGCTCAACATCACTAATCATTAGGAAATGCAAATCAAAAACACAATGAGATATCATTTCACACCTGTAATAGTAGCTATCATCAAGAAAACAAGAGATAAGTGTTGGCAAGAATGTGGAGAAAAGGGAAACTTGTGCACTGTTGGTGGGATTGTAAAATGGTTCAGCCACTATGAAGGACAATATAGACATTCCTCAAAAAATTAAAAATAAAACTACCATATGATCCACAATCCCACTTACATATATCCAAAGGAAATGAAAATAGGTTATCAAAAAGACATATGCACTCCTGTGTTTACCACAGCATTATTCACTGCAGCCAAGATATGGAAACAACCTAAGAGTCTATCAACAAGTGAATGCATAAAGAATAAGTTATGGTATATATATGAAAAATGGAATACTATTCAGCCACGAGAAAAAGCAAATCCTCCAAAGTGCAGCAACATGGATGAATTTTGAGGACATTATGCTAAGTGAGATAAGTCAGACTTAGAAAGACAAATACTTAAGATATCTCTTATATGTAGAATCTATTAAAAAAATACCAAACGCAAAGAAACAGAGTGGAATGGTAGTTACTAGGGGCTTGGGAGTGGGGAAATGGGAGAGATGTTGTTTAAGGCACACATTTGCAACTAGTGTATAAGTAAAACCTGCAGATTTAATACACAGCACAGTGATTATAAACAACAAAACTGTATTATAAACATTAAACTTGCTACGAGAGTAAATCTTAACTGTTCCCAGCACTAGAAGTAATGATAATTATGTGATGTGACAGAGGTGTTAGCTAACACTACAATGGCAATCATATTGAAATATAAATGTATCAAATCGATACGCTATACACCTTAAACTTACACAATGTTATACATCAATTATATCTCAATAAAAAAAGTGTATAATTCAATATTTAACTGATAAGGAAATAATTTATTTACAGATGGATTATGTCACTTTTATTACTATCAAGTGTTTTTTTAATTTTCCCCAGCAGAAAAATCTACCAAAGAAATAAAATATTTGCATCAATAGTGAAATTGTCAACATTTAAAATTAAAATAATCATATTATTTGTAATATTTTGAAATAATTCATGTTCATATGTTATGTAGTTGTAAAATAATATATGGGGGAAGGTCTTCATAAACATTAAACAGGCATAAAACTAAATATGAACTGACACTTTTCTTCCTAATCATAATAAAATTATGACATATGCAGTATGTCATTTATATATTATTTTTATATTTATATGATTTATATATATGTTATAAATATATAAAACTGTTATACATCTGATGCAAAAAAACTCTCATTGTATGCAATTCAGTTTGCATTAAGAAAACTAAAACTTCCATAAATATCCATTTTTTTCATCAATCAAGCTTAGCTTTTTATAGCCACAAACAAGTCAATCTTGAAATAACAGAAAAGATTTGAATGTGATGCAGATTCTTTGTAGAAAATAGGAAAAAAGTCATTTGAATAAGTCCTCCCCCCAAAAGTAAATTATAAATAGAGACATATGTTGTTTTGATCATGAAAAAGCCTTGCACATCTCTATATACATATCAGCTCGATAGTGAGTTTGTGCCTTTTGCAGAGCTGGAAAAATGTGAGAAACTCAATTTCTTCTCATATCCCTAGTGCTAGGGACACTAACAAGACAGAGGGAACCAAAACAGGAAGGTTTTTATAAAGGGTATGTTAATGAATTGAAGAATTTTCAGACACCCAATTATATTTTTTTCATACTATTTACCTATGGAATAATATGACTCTATCTAAACACGTGTTATCGGAGTGCCAGAAGTTAGAAGGAAGACGAAGTTGAGAGGAAGGAGGAATGACAATAAGAATAACTGGTGACTTCTCATCAATTAAGTTAAAGGTGCATGTTGTAAGCTTTAGAGCAATCATAAAATAAATAAAATGAAGGAGGATATGTAATAAGCCAGGAGAGAATACAAAACAGAATAAATATATTCAATACAGGAGAAGGCAGAAAAAGAGAGAAAAGGGAACAGAACAGATGGGATAAATAGAAAACAGATAGCAAAATGAAACATTTAAAATCAACCATACCATTATTACATTAAGTATAAACGAAATAAACACAGAAATAAAAAAAGACATTGTCAGACTAGTTTTAAAAAACAGAAAAATAAGACCAAATCATATGCCACATGCCTAAAATTTGAAACAGCCCACTGTCCATCAAGATGTATGCAGAAATAAATTACCATAATCATACAATTGCATACTACTCAGCAATAATAATGACTAAACTACTGATATAGTTAACAACATGGGAAAATTCCAAAATAGCGTACTGAGCAAATGACCACACACACAAATTCTGGATGATTCTATTTTTATATAGTAATAGAACATTCACAACTACCCTACAGTGACAAAATTCAGATCCATAGTTTCCTGGGGTAGACGGTGGGGCTGAATAAGGGAAGCATAACAACACTTTTTGACCTACAGAATATCTTACTTCATTATTGGGGTGGTATTTAAACAGGTGTACATCTTTGAGAAACATCATTGAGCTGTATATTTAAAGTGGGAGAATTCATTGTATTTTATGTAAATTGTAACTTAATGAAAGTCAGAAAGAATATTAAATTATAAATCAATAAAAACAATATATCCAGAAATGCTCCAAAATTTGGAGATTAAACAACATTCTTTCAAGTAGTGTTAAAAAGTGGTTGCCTGGATGTTTAAGAACATATATACAGTTTAATTTGGAGTTTATAAGTTTAAAATTATAATTAATAACAATGTAAAGACTAATTAGTAATTTAATGTTCTACAAAAAATTATTTATATACACACACATACATATACATACACACACAAACCTAAACACACACACATAAAATAATTACCAATTGAAGCCGAATACATTTGTTTCATGTGAGTTTCGATGACAGAAGGGTCCCGAGAGCTGTAACTTCCCAACTCAGGATAAAAGCTGGAGCCAATGTCATCTGGGGGGTTGTGTCTCCCTTGTGGATAATTCTTGGTTATTCTAGGGTCCCAATGCTTCAGGATTGCATGGTTCCAATGTACATATTTACCATCAAATTGTGGATTTCCATACCAACTGTAATAAAATACATGTAAATAATAATTCAGAGGTGGCAGTTCTTCCAGGTAAGGTTCAGAGGCTTTGGAAGGTTTTACAGTGCTTTCAACACTTTTTAAATTCTTGATATTTGTTTCACTGTTGATTTTGTCACTCTTTTGGGAATCAAGACTTTTCCCCAAGTGAGATCGTTGATGAAGGTCTGGAAGAAGGTCAAGTCCAAAAGGATCTCCAAAAGTAGCTTTATTTGGTCTCAGCATTTTTAAACCCATCATCAGAGAGAAGATAAATAGAATAAAAAGTGACAAAATGATGCAAGTCCTTCTTCGAAACTTTGCCATGATGACATACTTTAAACTCCAAAATGGTAAATGTTTAGCTGTAATTTATTGAAAAACGGTAATTAGTTAAGTGGTATTAACAATATTTTCCAATGTCTTCAAAATGAAAACTAAAATCCATGAAGTTCATTACATTGAAAAACTTTTAAAGTGCATTATCATATTAATTATATCATCAATCATTGATATCTACAAAAGAATTTATATATGGCTAGACTAAATGGCAGTATTTATTTGGAAATATCACAATTATATTTTGTCAGATAAACATTTTAGGAATTTTACTTAAGAAAATGAATATATTTTTAATCAATTGGGCAGATTTTGCAAATACTGAATATAGAAAAGGAATTTTCTATGTATATGGACTAAAATTTTCTAAATATAAATATAAAATTAAAGGTTCTTAGTTCAAAAAACGAAATACGAGTATATTAAAAGCCTAATCATTAAATGGATTTTCAACAAACTCATTTTTTTAACTACAATAATGATTTCACATGAAGGGAGTAATCACACATTTTAAATGACATTTTTGAAATGGAATAGAATACGATAAAATAAAAAAGAATGACAGTAGAGAAAAGAATGATAAGTTAGAGATTCCTAATTAAAAAAAAAATTACTTAACAACTTTAAAAATCTCATTGACAGAGGTTATAAACATTAACTTAAAACTTCTAAAATAGTATTGCACATCTGTTTTTATGTTTTAATAAGTGCATGTATACAAATATCTGTACAGGTATGTGTGTATACGTACATAGGTATATATACATACACATACATATGGATAAAATATTTAAGTCTTTTTATGTAAAAATTTCTTATTAGAAAGGTATTTGGTGAAAAGTTGACGTCGTATTTCTAAAATATGACTTTCTACAATATATCATGCTGTTGTTATTCTAGAGAATTAAGTTTAAGTAACCCTGATATAACATAAGACAAGTAAAACTTACTCTAACGAGCAAGTAATTGTGTCACATACACACAAATACTTTCTACAAACTGCTGCCTCTATTATGCATCTATGCAAGAAATACTAAGATGAGCAAGCATACTTCTTTTAGGGCTAAAATCATAGATTCTTTTCAAAGTCAATCTTGTTTAACTGTGAAATATATCACACCTAAAGATTACTATAAAAGACATATGTCTAGTTTGTTACATATAAACATTCGAAAAGAAAATTGCCAGCTTAAAAGCCCATCTCCACCTTTTGTGCCCCCTGCCAATCATCAGCCCTGCCCCTTCTCCTTGCTGAAGGGCAACCACTTGACTTTTGTGTTTACCATCCCCTCACCTTTCTTCATAGTTTTTCCAAAACATAATTTTGTTTTGCCTGTTTTAAAATTTTATTCAAGTAGATATGGTATATCCATATATACACACATATATATACACATGTGCATAGGTACATATACACACATGAATATATAATAAGCATATTAATCTTATATAGAGATATATGTATACCTTACACATATCTACCTATACTATAAATATGTATAATTATATATGTAATTAGATGTATAAAATATACACAAGTTTTGGGAAGCAATATTGATTACTAAACCTTCTCTGACACTTTACCTGGCGTCCTACCTCTTCCCCATTCCTGCATCCCATCGCTATCAGTTCTCTCTCTCTCTTATAAAAACCCATGAAAATGGACTTTTAGCAAAGGAATAAGTAGATGGGTCTCGGGATTTTATTTACAACTATATTAATTCACTGGTTTGATGAAAATGCTTTCATGTCAAATATTTCTCCTTCCTAAACTTTGAAAATAAGATTATGAAAGTAACACTTTCTCTTGTTCCTAAGACTCTAATTTAGGGACCTCCCCCCATAAAGTTTTTATTATATTTTAATAATATTATTGCATGGATACACTGTAACCACATCAACAAGCTGGACTCAGAGTATGTCATGTAACCAATCAATAACATAAGACATAAGCTAAGACAAACTCTATAGAAGTAGACACAGTTGACTTTAAGATGAGAAATAGTTGAATCCTTATTGTTCCCCAAGGAACAAATAAAAATTTATTTCACTTGGTTGAAATATCAAAAAAACTGTAGGAAAAAAAAGTAAAAGATACATAATTCAGTTTCAACTGTATTATGTAAAAAGTAGTACACTAGGCGCCACATGAAATAGGTTTAGGAAGACACAGTCCTTATGTTCAATGTGCTTAGAGTCCATGAGGAAGGGGAAGACACATATGCAAATAACTATAACTCAAAGAAGAAAAATGCCAAAAGCGAAGTGGAAGGCATATAAAAGAATGAAATGCCATATAAACTATGGAGTTGTCGAAAACTCTTTAGGAAAAAATAGTAAAGTCTTGGAAGAATTGTACAATATGCATACGCTGGTGGAAAAGAAAGAAAAAAGAAGATGGTCTTAAGTGTCAGAGGAAACAATATGCCCAAAGACATACTGGATGTGAAAAGATATATTTGTGAAATAAAAAGGCCTTTGGCTGCAGCATGGAAAACAAGATGGTGAGGTAAAGTAAAGCTGTCGTGGCATGTTGGAACCAGGCTGTGCATCTAAGTGATAGGACAGTTCTTATTCTGGTCAATAGGGGGCCACTGGAGACTTGTAAACAAAATATTGGCATAATTAGAGGTTAGGTTAGAAGGATGAAGCGCCTATAGAAAATGACATTCAAGCCATGAAACCTCACCATTTTCTGACTCTAACAATCTCCCATTCACTGATGATTTTAGCAACTGACTTACTATCTTCCTTCCTACCCTACTTCTGTTTTTAGTGACTCCACTGACATGGATGATCCATGCAGTAGTTTACCCTCCCGATTCTTTGCCGGTCTCACTTCTAATGATCTGTTTTTCCACCCCACTTCACCAACTCAAGTGTCACACGCATACTCTTGATCTTGCCATTTTCCATCTTTTACCATCCCAAAATCTTTACTTCATTTTTTTTCATTTCTAAACATAACCTCCCATGCTTTGAACTCCTCTAGTTTAGTACGCTCATTCTGGCAATTCCTTGACCTTACTGAGATGTCCAATCCACTAACTCTACCACTTTTTCACTATTTCTCCTTTTATTCATGTTTTGTTTCTAGTGACGCAGTTTATAGCCCATAGTCTAGCATTACAATTCCTTACTTGCAGATACTCTTAACTCCCTTTACTTCTCTCCTTTCTCAATACTTACCTGTTAAAACCTCAAACAAATGATGCCTGTCTTGACCTTGATCCAGAACCACAGAATGATACTGGAGAAAAACACACAACCACGCTGATTTCTCACTTCGAATTCACGTCTATAAATTTTAAATGGACACTCAAGACCACTTACCAGTCGTATGTTCATACCTCAGTATGTTCACTTTTCTAACCTCAAAAAAATTATTTCATTCCTTCTCATTTTCCATCAAACCTGCTACTACATCACCAACTTCCTTTATTCTCTTCAGATAGCTGTTTCATAGAGAAAACAGAAACAATCACACAGGAATTCCCTTATCTTCCCATTAACAAATTAACTAACCTATTGACGTCTACTTTTTTGTCGTCAGCAAATATTTCCAAGTTTAATTTTAATATTTGTTCTGTTTCACTGCTTTGCTTTTCGTCTATAGGAAGTCTTATTACTTTTATTGATTTTTACAACTGCCTTTTTTCTTTTTCACCCCTTTCTTCATTTCATTTTGATTTTTAAGTTTCTCTACACTCTATCTCTCATAAGGCATTATCAGTTGTGTTTGTCTTCTAGTCTTCATTTATGAAATAATCTATGAAGTGATTTTTCTGTCAATTTTTATTTTCTGATTAATTTTACCTCATTTCTGAGTTTCCATAATTGTAATTTACTTATTCATTCATACCTCATGTAATTATTTCAATTGTTTACTTCTAAATAGTAAATTACAATTGTCATATATTTTGTGAACACGTCTCTCTGGCATGCTTTCAGCGTTTACAAGTATGTTAACTTTTTTGCCTGTAATGACTTTGTATGGGATTTGACTGCGATCATTTTCTGTTGCTAAATATTACATGAAATAATTTCCCTTAATTTTTGGAAGCAAACATTGAATCATGATCGCTTTTCTAGCTTCAGAGCTCTAGAGATCTTTCTTCTGTTGTTTTCGTGAAGTTGTAACATGGCCTTGAATTTTTTTGAGATCAGCTGGGTTTTTCTCCATTCCTACATTTTTCCAGAATTTTTAATTTCCTTTGCTTCTATTTTGTTCCTACTCTGCTCAATTTGAAAGTTATTTCCAGAAGCTACTCTTCAATATGGGGCTTTGTTCTGAAAAGGAGCATTAGCTACTTAGCTTTTCAGAGTTCTTAAAAACCAAGATGCTCTAGTCCCTTCAGATATAAGGCTTCAAAATTCCCCTCCTCCATTGCAGCTACTATTCTCGGATTGGACTGTCACTTTTTCCAATTAATATCTATATTTAGATATTTTCCGGTTTCAGGTCAAGCAGACACACTATTGCTTCCCTCTGCTTCCTCCAGCACAAACAGATAGAATATAAGACTTGTAATCGTTAGTGAGCTATCCCCACCCACTCAGATTTTGGGGTGCGTGGGGGTAACTTGTCATTTCAGTTTTATTGCAGATGTTTGTTTGGTTTTACTATTTTAATGCTCTGTTTTTATGACTGCAGGAAGATTCAAACACTATACCACTGCTGTTGCTATCATCCCTGAACTCTCTTTTGCACTTTCCTAAAAATATCTTTAACAGTATCCCATGAGTTTTGCACTCCTGTATTTTCACGACCACTTAGTTCAAAATACATTCTAATTTCCATTATGATTTCTTCTTTTTTTTTTTTTGTAAGATTAGCCCTGAGGTAACACCCACCACCAATCCTCCTCTTTTTGCTAAGGAAGATTGGCCATGGGCTAACATTCATGCCCATCTTCCTCTACTTCGTATGGGACACCGCCACAGCATGGCTTGATGAGCAGTGTGTCAGGCCGCGCCTGAGATCTGAACCTGTGAACCCCGGGCCGCCGAAGTAGAGCTCATGAACTTCACCACGCCACCAGGCTGGCCCCTATGATTTCTTCTTTGATGACTTATTTACAAATGTATTATATTTGGGAGATTTTCTAGTTATCTTTTTGAGTTGATTTCTAGTGTGAATCCACTACAAACATCCCCTGTACGATTTCAGTCCTTTGAAATATGCTGAGACTTGCTTTAAGGTTCAACCTACGACCAATTTCATTAAGCGGCCCGTATGAAAGAATATATATTCTGCAGCTAGCGGTCACTGAGTTCGACATATGGGTATCAGAACAAACATGCTAATTGTGTTGTTTCTATTTTCCATATCCTCACTCGTCTTTCTTCTGCTCGTGTTAAAAATCCCCCACTATCATTGTGGCATGTCTATAAATATTTATGTTATATAATTTTAATTGATGTTGTTATGTGGAGACACATTTAGGACTGCTACATTTTCCCGAAGAAGTAAATCTGTTCTATAATGAAACGTTCTTTTCCTTCTCTACTGATGGGTTCTGACTTAAATTCTATTCTAATAGTAACACAGCTACAACAGATTTCATTTGGTTCATGTTGGCAGAGAGCGTCATTTTCATCATTTTATTGTCACCTTAAATGGTTATTTTTGAAATATGACATTGTTTTTATTATTGTTTTTAATCTGACAGTCTTTGTCCACTAATTGTAGTATTTAGTACATTTACAATTCTGCAAATAAGGATATTATAGCTTTAAATCTACTTCTTACCCTTGCTTTCCTTTTGGCCTCTATCTTACAAGCTCTATTTTCTCTCTCACCTTCTTTTTAATTGTTTCATTGTCCTTATTAGCTTGTTAATTATACATTCTCTTTGCTATTATTTTAATTATCTCAGAGATTATGGCATGCATTCTTACTTGTCAAAATCTAGCATGAATCAGAACTTTACTATTTCTCAAGCAATGAAGGCACACTTGCAAGACTTCAATTCCTTTATCACTGCCCTAACTTTTATACTCCTATTTTGGTGTATTTTATTCTTTACATCTATCTCAGACCCCAGCAGATATTCTATTTTTTGTGCGGTCAACGTTCATTACATTTACCCTTTCCTTTGCTCTTCACTTCTTCCTGCATCTCATTACTTCCATTCAAAATAACTTCCCTACAGTGAAGAAATAATTCCCTTTAATAGGGCCTATAGGGTTGGTCTGCTGCTGATCAACTCTTTCCACATTAGTTTGTTTGAAAATATCCTTATTTTGCCATCACTTTGACACCTAGGTATAGACTTCTATATTCTCAATTATTTTCTTTCAGCACCATCCATATCGTCTGCCTTTAACTGTTTTTGTTGAAAGCTCAACTATTGTTTTTTTCCTTGCTTCTTTAAGACTTGAAAGATAATACATTTTCTTTATTTCTGGCTACTTTTAATATTTTTCTCTTCATCTTTAGTTTTCAGCTTTTTTCCTATGGAATATATATGGAGTATTGTTTTCTTACTATTTATCCTGCTTTAGATTCAAAGTGCCTCTTCAATCTGTGGGTTGATATCTTTCCTTAGCTCTGTAAAATTCTCGACCATTATCTTTCAACTATTGCTTTTGCTCCATTATTGCTCTCTTGCTCTCTCATCTCTCATTTTGGAATACATTACACACGTTAGAATTTTATATCCCGTGTTTATTAAATATTTTTTTATTTCCCTCCTTTTGTCTCTCCATGCTTCAATCTGAATATTTACTTCTGAATTATCTTCCAGTTTCCTAATTCTCTTTAGCTGTGACTTATTATCAGTTATAATTTTAGTCTTGGAACTTCCATTTGACTCTTTTCAAAGACATCAATTCCCTACCAAAATTTTCTATCTTCTCACTTAATTCCTTGAACATTTTAATCCCATTTATTTAAAGTCCACCTCTAATAACATGAATTTGGATCTCAGGGATTCTGTTCCTATAGCCTGCTTTGGGGATTTCTTCTCTTAATATCTAGACAGTCACTATCTTTCTGTACTCTAGGTTATTTTTTTATCAAATGCCAGATATCGTGAGTGAAAATTTTTAGAGACAATGTGAGGCTCTATTATCTTTCTTCAGAGAAAGCTTATTTTTGCTTCTTGAAGACTGCTAGGATAGAGAAAGATTGCCTTAATCTAACCACAGATTGAAATCTTCAAAACTGGGTTTAAGTCCTTGTGGATATTTGGTCTATTTCTGATTCATTCCTACTCCCTTACACCCAAGAGTTCTGAAAACAAAGCCACAGGTATTTGTCAAGATCCCTCCTCTCTGATGGGCCTTGGAAGGCCTCTGAATTCCAATTTTGGTCCCCACAGAGCCATGAAACTGCTGAAAGCTCTGTTCATTTTCTCAGCTGCCACTTTCTACTTACGTCGTCAGCTTCTCTGCTGCTACTTTTCAATCAGGAATTTTAAACAACCCCCCTATTCCCTACCCCAATCTCCAAAGAATAATGCAAGTTGTAGGGCTCAGAATCATTCAAATGATTAAATAATCCCACCTAAATTCCCTTATAACCTGAGTGTAGCAAAAGGTTTATAACTAGGACTCAAAATACGGATGCACTAAAAGACAGATTAATTAATAATACTGTAATTAATTTAATAACAGTATAAACAAAGTAAAAGGAGAGCTGACAAACTGAGTGAAAATATTTGCAAGATCATCTACCTCACTCAAAATTATAAAAATGTAAATTAAAACTACACAAAGATATCATTTCTTATCTAGGAGACTGGCAAAAAATAAAAAGAATGAAAATATATCCTGCTGGCAAGACAGTGGGAAAACAAGCACTCCCATACACTGTTAGTGAATGTAAAGTGGTACCACCTTTTTCGGAATTTGGCAATATCTAACAAAATTATATGTCCATTTACCTTCTGACTCAGCAGTCCTACTTCATGGAATTTACCTTGAAAATACACAACCAATAGTAGTACATAAATTCATATACAGTGTTGTTTGTCATTTTAAAATATTAGAGTATTCTGCTGAAAAAATGAGAAAGATCTCTTTGAAATGACATAAAGTGATTTTCTGGATTGCCAATAAGAAAATATACATTTTCTAAAGTGATCAAAAAAAACACAGGAAGAATAAACAAGAATCTAACAGGGTTGATTATCTACAGGGGAGAAGGAGGATCAGGGTGGAAAACACGGGAGGATGAGAACGGGGTAGAAGTGTTGGGGAACGGAAGTGATTCTTCTCTGAGTACGCTTTTTTGTATAGTTTTGTCTTTTTGAGCCATGTTATATTCCACATACTCAAAACAAACAAACAAATATTAAATGTTAAACTCCGGTTAGTAACTTGGTTTTTGCAACGGTACAGATTAGCAATTCTTAAAATATGTACTATGTATTCTAAAAGTAAGCAAATCAACAATACATGCTGGAAAATGGGGCCCAGGTTTTTCAATGACAAAAAAGTGAGTTATAAATATAGAAAGTGGGAAGCTAAAATGAAACTTGTGCTGTCAGATTGTAACTGGCAGTATCAGTATGGATGTGTGGATTGTGACAGATCAATAAATAGGGCAGGGTGTACACATAAATGTGTTCACATTATTTCCCAGCTCTGTCCAGTGAGAGGGTCTGGAACCAAAGAAATACCTACAGCAATAGACACATCTGATGCCAAGATTTTGGTTTTAAACACCCTTCTCTACTTAAAAGAACCAGGTCCCTTTGAGAAACGTTGATTCCAATACTGTAGCTGGGAAAGTACAATATGACCCTGGAACATCTTGCCAGAAAGTAAGGAAGTACTCAAAGATGTAGGGGACATGTCCATAGGACACAGGAGCCAGCTTGAAGGGGCAACCACCGGCTAAATCCAGGACCATTTCAGCATCAAAACAGGGAATAAAAGTAATAAATTATAGGCATTAAAATAAAAATTCAGGAATCCATACTGATTTTAAAAATTCAAAAATAAATAAATGGAATAAAGAAGACTCTTTTTACATTACAATGCCAACTAATAAATTTAGCTGGAATAATGGAATTAGAATATCACTATTTGGCAACTACCATAATAATAACTGTATCAGGCAAGAATCATCAAGGGATATTAAATAAGGGAGCAAAAATTTGATGAGAAACAGGATATCCATATATTGGCAAAGTATCTCCCCAAAAGATACCTAAGGGAAACACAGTAACTTAACAGTGCAGAACCTAGCAGACACCACCTTAAACAAGTGATCGAAATTAACTTCATCAGTTAATTTTGGATAAGTAGATATAAGTCTCCTGAGAGGATGCCCTAAGAAGGACACAGAATCACTGCTGTGGTATTTCTGTCAAAATTTAATCTGGATCTAATCATGAGGAGACATCAGACAAAATGTTAGACACTCACACACACACGTATATATACACACACATATACCTACACATATATATGCATCCATATATACACATGTACACACATACATACACATTACATATAATATGTATGGATAATTTTATACAATGTAATATATAAACATGTGTGTGTGTGTGTATGCAGAATGATAAAGCAAATGTAGTACAATATTACCATTTGGTGAATCTGCAGGAAAAATATATAGGGATTGTTGAGTTGTTTGTACTATTTTTGAAGCTTTTCTCTAAGTCTAAAATTATTTGAAAATTAAGAAGAAACAAAAAAAGAATCCCACCAGCAAACTGGAGGACATGAGTTGTTAACCTAATACCTGCTTATTTCTGGGAAGGGCCAACTCATATAGTCCTTCAAGCTCTGCACTGCCTGAGTCCAGGGAGTACAATTCCTATGTATGGAATGTGGCAGCCCCGTTGACAGGAAAAAGGGATGATATAACCATTTTGGCCTGCCTCTGTGATTTGTCGTCCTGAAACTTCCAAGTTATTGAGATAAAAACAAATCCTTCCCTTTGGTTAAAGAAAGTGGGAATTTTGACAAGCATTAAAGTATAAAAAAAAATTATGGACATAATATGATCTCAGCTATGTTCAAGACACAAACAGAGGAAGGAAATACACTTGGACACGTATAATAATTACCTCTGGGTGAGAAAATACAGTGATCTTTTCTTACTCTGTCTTCTAAACTCAGAACATAACACTTCATAAGGAAGAAAAGTTTGGGGTAGGTATTTTATAAGAAAATAATCAATGTAACGAGTCAGAAAGAATGGGAGAAACAACTAAATTTAGAAATTAGTAAGACAACGATTTTTGAGAAGTTGACCAGCTGAGTGGTGAAATGCATGGAAGGGTGAGGATATATAATGGAAAGAATATTGATCTGGAAATCTGAAGATCCAAGTTCAAATCAGCAATGTTGACCCAGTTGTGCGACCCTGAGTAAGCCACTTTATCTCTTCTTAAAAAAGAACACATCATCATTTTGTTTTCTGACAAAGTTGTTCTGTGAATCATGCAAGATAATATATGTGAAAAAAATGTAAACGGGTAATGTTTTAATCAAATGGTAAATACTATTGGATTTAAATATAAATGAAAAGGGAAGAAATTTGGGAAACAAATAGTTCTGACACTTTTTTCTATTTGTTAGATTCATTTCTCAGATGTACACATGAACACAAAACACAAAATGTCCATTTATGGAAGCTGCGTTTTTTTTTCCCTCTTGCCTGTAAATTTAATTTCTTAAGCTGGTCCCTCTCTCTTTTCTTTTCACATTACTTATTTAATTCATTCACTTAAAATGTTTAATCACATCATTACAGACGACCCACTAGCTCTATGCGAACCTCCATATCTCAAGTAACAATAGGTCATCTCAACCTAAAGGCAGCAGATCGTTGTGATTAAAAGTACGGGCTCTGCAGTTCACATGTCTGAGTTCAAATGCCAGCTGGCCCATTTCTCAGCTATTTCACCTATACAAGTGACCTGATCTTTCCCTGCCTCTTTTCTCGTCTGTACAATGAGTTATTACCTCACTCATAAAATTTTTGTGAGAATGAAATAAGTTAATATTATAAAACTCTTAGAATCATTTCTGGCTCAGTTTAACACAATAAATATGAGCAATTATTTATGATGATGATGATGATTATTAAAGATGGGTGTCTGGCAAGCAATTAATAACCAACACAGTTTATTCTCTTTAAATGCCTATTCTCTATATGGCTCATTTTTTAAATATTACTCATCCTTCAAGACAAAGCTGAAATGTGGCCTCTTCTTCTTGATACCTCTCCTAATGATGCCAGAGTGAAAAGTACTCACTTGCTTATATATTCTACTGTTACAGCGTTACCTACTTTTTAACTTGGCATTTCTTTCATTATATATTGCATTACGTTATTTATTTACATGTATTTTGGCCAGTCTAGACTCTCCTTAAGGTCCAGAAATGGGGTCCTTATCTTTACACTCCAGTAGAGCCCAATATATCTTACACATAGTCAGTGACCACTAAGTGTTCAGCTTAAACAATTTAATTTCTGGCCCTTTTGTTTTTGACATTGGTACATATTTGCACAGTACATGTATAAAAAGATTCTACTGGCTATACATACACTTGACATGTTTATAGTCTATGCTGAACATATTATATATGAAGGATCATATATAGACATATCCAATAATTTTAAAAATCCATTCTAATAAAAATTATCATGTCCAACATAGCAAAACCACAATGACCCTTGAGATGTCTAATGGGTCTGATGGTCTCACAGGAAAGGAGCAGAAAAACTACTTATTTGGCTTCAACAAAGAAGTTTCAGAAGTCACCTGAGAGAAAAAAAATTACATGTTAATCGCAAATGTATAGGTTCCCAAAGCAGGAACCTACTCAGGGTATTGGCTATTGAAAATCTGGTATCTTCAAAGGGCAGTTTACATTACATAATAATACACAGAAGTTATACATAATAGGTTCTTTTGAAACTTTATGGTTTCTATTTTTGTGTTTTGTGCTTTTAATCTTTGAAATGCTAGCTTTTGACTTGAAAGTCTAGTGAGGTCTCAGAGATCCACAAGCAGTGTGATATCAATTATTTCAAAAAGTATTTGCTGTTATCCTGTTACTCAGAAAAGCCAAGATTTTACCTTTTAATTATGTATTGTTAACTTATGCAGACTTCAGGTGCTTTTTTCCTTTTTTAAGTCTTGTTATCTTCTAATTTTATTTTCTAAGAAGTCAGCAGAGACAAACATTAATACCAGAAGGCACATCTGGAACTTTCAAAGTCAGCTTCTGTACTAAGGCTTCCTTGCTCGGGTCAGTTTCAATATAAACACTTGTACCCTTTGGTTAACAGAGATTCAGTTAAGCACACTCTCATCCTTCCCTTTTAATCTTCACAACAACCTATCAGTAGAACTTCCTTTTTTTTTGTTTCTTTTTGGTGAGGAAGATTGGCCCTGAGCTAACATCTGTGCTCATCTTCCTCTATTTTGTATGTGGGACACCTGCCACAGCATGGCTTGATGAGCTGTTCATAAGTCCGAGTCCAGCCTTCCAACCTGCCAACCCCAGGGTGCCAAAGCACAAGGCACAAACCCTACCACGACGCCACCTGGCCAGCCCCTAGAACTTCTTTTTAACACCATTTTACAGATGACAAAACTGAGGTACAGGGCAGTTGGTAACTTTTCCCAAATCGCTGGGCTAGCAAATAGCTAAGTAACCTGCCTGAGGTTAAGCAACGGGCAAGGAGCAGAGCAAGTCTGGCTCTGGAATTCAAGCTATTCCATCTTCCTACAAGGTATTCGACAAATCAAGTTTAGAGAATACAACACTGTAATTTTTGTGACATAGATGAAAACTGCTGACATGTGGTCATGTTTTCATTTCTATTATGGGTTTAGAAAACAATGAACATCTGTTACCTACTCATAAATTGTAGCCCAAATTTAATCTGAATTAAACAGCTTATTTTCTGATCATATGCTTACTATTAATCACGTGACTAACAGCAACAGCTCGGGCAGTGCTTTATGCATAAAGCCTGAAAATCCACAAGATTCACTGCCCTCCAATATTTTTCGGGGTTTACATATAGCTTAATATGAAAGAAGTAACAGATTGTCATGAAAATGATTTGCAAACCATGTGACTTAATATTACCAATACTTAGATTTTATTTTGTATTTTCCTTTCAAACTACTGTCTAAATACTTTAACACAAACAACCCATTCCAGTCCCATTTGTCTTTTAAGTTTATACAATTAACATTATCCTCCCTTGTTGTTGTTTTTTTTAAGCACTTCCACATTTTCCCTTAAAACTTATCCGTAGGGTCCCGCAATAATAAAAGGAAAACAAACTATCATAACTGCCTGAATTTCAATGGGCTCCTTTGGAAAAGAGAGAGACTAGTCCAGCATAGTTGCATCCTGAGACTTAGCAAAAGAGAACATGTTTGGCACTGTCATCGTAGACTGTTAACAGGTGAAGGGAAAAACCATGTCCGCGGGGACCTCGCCATCCTCGCTCTCCTCTCCCGACCCAAACGCGCCGGGAGGCAGGAGACGGCGACCCGCCTGCTGCACCCCGGGACCCGCAGGGCTCGATCTTTCCTCCCTCCCCGTGGGCGCAAGGCCGAGCTGCAGCTTGGGACAAAAGGACAAGGCGCTGAAAGGCTTCCGTCCCTCCCGGAATTCTCAATCTGCTGGGGAGGGAAGGGAAAACCCTGGCGACAGGAGGCTCCGCTCCAAAGACGTGGCGGCGACGAGGCCGACAGGGTTAGGATAGAGCAGGGTAGAAGGCACTAAAACTAACCCAGACTACAACAAGGGGTAACAGCGGCAGTGCGGTGGCCCGACGCCCCGAGGCTCGCAGCGTGACGCCTCGCGCCGCCGGCCCGAGGGGCGCGGGGTCAAAGGCCGCGGGCAGGCGAGCGGCGAGCACATTGGCTGGCGGACGAGCGCGCAGGCGCCGGGGGTGGGCCCCGTGCCCGCCGCAGCTGCGACTGCGGAGTCCTGAGCCCTCCAGCTACTCACCAGGTTCTGGGAATCCGGCCACCGGCAGGGACGCAACCGCCGGAGCCGTTGAAGCTGGGAGGAGAGCGCGCGCCCGCGGCCTCCCGCCTGCGAGGCCAACCAGCCCCGCCTCCCAGGAGGCGCGCGCAGAGCGCTCCGGGAGCCCCGAGGGGCGGGGCGGGGCTCACTGAGGGGGCGGGCTCACTGAGGGGCGGGGCTCACTGAGGGGCGGGGCTCACTGAGGGGCGGGGCTCTGATTCCTGGCGCAAGCCTGTCTGGTCTGCGAGGGTCGCGAGGGGAGTGGCCGGAAGAGGGGAGAGCCTCCTGGGCGCCCTGTTCTGATGGAGAAAAGGGGCGGAGTAGAGTCGGGGTGGGGGACTCCCGTCGTCTTTCTCCAGCTAGAGATGACCCACCTCTCTCTTGGGCACTTGTCTCCTAAGGTTCCTCTGGGAAGCTCTAAATAATGGAGGACAGCTGTTTTTGATGTGAGGCGTTCAAAAGTTGCCTTGAACTCGAGTACACTGGTTGTTTTCAAACTTTTTAAATTGAGGAGCCGTTTTGCCTATTTTTAAAAATGAAACTTTACTTGGAAGCCCGAGGTAGACAGAGAAAGAGGACATTTTTAATTTGCAAATGTATGGTATAAAATCACATTTGTACTGGAACACTCGTAGAAATAATGGAGAGCAATAGGGCAGGAGTGAAGAACAAGAGCTTTTGAAATAGGGGTTACAGCTGAAGGTTTCTGTCTTACATCCGCTCTCAGAAGCCAAGACAGTTCTCCGTTTTGTTTGGTTATGTCGTAACAAGGAATCCTGACTCACAGTCTAGAACTTGCTGATGTGAACAGTTTTGTAAGGGCCTTCCTTAAAATCTCACTGGATTTTTTAAACAAAATTTAATTGAGAAGTATACATATCTGAATGTATCCCATATGTGCACATTTTAAAGGCTAATAATAAAAAGAATACCCAGGTACCCACTACAGAGCTGAAGATACGGAAAAATATCAGTATTTTTGAAGCCTTCTAGGAAGGCTTTTCCCAAAAGTATCTTTCCCTCCCAGCCAGAAATAACTTTTATGCTGAATTGTGCATTACCCATTTCCGTGCTTTTTTGATAATAGTTACATACGGTTCCCTAAAAATATAGTTATCCTGGTGTTGTATATTATATAATGAATCATATTGCATTTTTCCCTGTAACTTCTTTTTTCACTAAACATTCAGATTTTGAGATTGACCTATACACAGATCCATTTCACGTGGACTAGGCTGGCACATCATTATCCAGAACACTTCTATTGTTAGATTTTCAAATTTTTGCCTGGCCATAGCATGATTGCTCTATTAATTTGCATTTCCCCTCTTGCTAATGGGCTTGTACATTTTTATATATGCTTAGTGGCTATTCGGATTTCTGTGAAATGCCTGTTCTCAATTTTGGATCATTTTTTATTGGATTGTTTGCTTTTGAAAATTGATTTGTAGATAATCTTTATATATTTTTAAAGTTTAAATATTTCTTTCTTGTCAGTTATAGGTGCTGCAAATAGTTTCTCTCAATTGGTAGCTTGTCTTTTAACTTTTTATGTGTCTTTTGATGACCAAAAGCTGTATAGTTCAAGGTACTGCTAGTTGAATTTAACAATTTTTTTTTTTTGGTAAGGAAGATTAGCCCTGAGGTAACATGTGTAGCCAATCCTCCTCTTCTTGCTAAGGAAGATTGGCCCTGAGCTAACATCTGTCCCCATCTTCCTCTCCTTTATACGTGGGATGCCTGCCACTGCATGGCTTGATAAGTGGTATGCTGGTCCTCACCCAGGATCCGAACCCGCTAGCCCCGGGTCACTGAAGTGGAGCACACGAACTTAACCACTATGCCACTGGGCAAGCCCCATGAATTTAACTTTTTTTTTTTTTTTGAGGAAGATCAGCCCTGAGCCAACATCCATGCTAATCCTCCTCCTTTTGCTGAGGAAGACCGGCTCTGAGCCAACATCCATTGCCAATACTCCTCCTTTTTTTCCCCAAAGCTTCAGCAGATAGGTGTATGTCACAGTTGCACATCCTTCTAGTTGCTGTATGTGAGACGTGGCCTCAGCATGGCCGGAGAAGCACTGTGTCGGTGCGCGCCCAGGATCTGAACTCGGGCTGCCAGTAGCGGAGCACACACACTTAACTGCTAAGCCACGTGGCTGTCCCATCAATTTTTTTTTTTTTTTTTTTTTTTTTTTTGTGAGGAGATCAGCCCTGAGCTAACATCCGCCAATCCTCCTCTTTTTTTGCTGAGGAAGACGGCCCTGGGCTAACATCCGTGCCCATCTTCCTCCACTTTATATGGGACGCCGCCACAGCATGGCTTACCAAGCAGTGCGTCGGTGCGCGCCCGGGATCCGAACCAGCGAACCCCGGGCCGCCGCAGCGGAGCGCGCGCACTTAACCGCTTGCGCCACCGGGCCGGCCCCCTCCCATCAATTTTTTACATCATAATTTTGTGGGTTTTGCTTTCTTGTTTACAAGAGTCTTCCCAACCCGGGATCATAAGCTGTTCTCTTTTATTTTCTTCTAAAAGTTTTAAAGTTTAGTTATGAAATATTTTAGATCCAGAAGGGTACAGATAATAACATAATGACCACCTGCACTCAAGTCTATGTATTCAAACATTTTGCAAGCCCCTCTTTTTTATGATTTTTCTCTAAAATTGTCTTAGCTCTTGTTGGCTCCTTGTTCTTTCGTATAAACTTTATGTACCATGAGTCAGCCAAGATCCATGAAAAACCCTATTTGGATTTTGATTGGGATGGAATTGATTTATAGATTAATTTAGGGAAACTTGTCTTCTTATCCATGAACATGGTAGACTTATCCATTTATTCAGGTCTTTTGTGTTCTGTAATGCTTTGTAATTTATTAAAGTTTTGAACAACTTTCATTATACAGGCTCCTAGATTTTATTGCTAAAATTGAAAGTATCTTTCTTCAAATTACATTTTCTAATTGGTTATTAATGTTATATAAAAAGGGCATCAATTTTTGTATATTGGTCTCATATCCACAAAACTTTGCTGAATTTTTTTTGTTTGTATGTTTGCTTTTTTTCTTTGTTAACTCTCTGGATATTTTATATAAACATGTCATTTGTAAACAAGGATAATTCTTTCCTTCTTTTTCACTTATTTATTTTTCTTTTCTTGTGTATTAACAGGACTTTCAGTACAATGTTTAATGGAAGTAGTGATAGCTCCTTAACTCATCCCTGACTTTACTACAGTACTTCTAAAATTTTATCATGAACTATAATGTTTGCTATGGGTTTTTGGTAGATACTTTATCAGAATTATTAAGTCTTCTATTTCTACTTGCTAGATTTTTTTTTGTCATGAATGGCTGTTTAACTTTATCAAATATTATTTCTGCATTTTTTGAAATAATCATTGTTTCCTACTCTAATATGTTTATAGAGGTTATTATATTAATAGATATTCTGATGTTGAATGAGAGGGAAGGTGTTTCATTTTACAAATATATCAATGCATGACCACTTCTTAAAAACTGTTTGATTACTTTATGCCTGCCAGCGTAAATAAATCTGAGTAAACAGATTCTCATTACCTGACTTTTTCTGCCCATGTGATTCATTGCATAATAGTGTTTATAAATTGGATTGGGATTACAGCTAATCCCCCATCCTATAAATCTGACTGCTCTGTTGGTCCTTTGCTACTGGCAAGAAATGTTGAGACGGCATTGATAAGGACAATGTTGTCGTTGTTCTTTTTCTTCCCACATCACTTTTTTTCCTATGTTATTATTTTCCACATCCCTGGGAGGTATGGAAACAATGTGGTTTTTTTGTGTGTGTGAAGAAGATTAGCCCTGAGCTAACATCTGTTGCCAATCCTCCTCTTTTTGCTGAGGAAGATTGGCCCTGAGTTAACATCTGTGCCCATCTTCCTCTATTTTATGTGGGATGCCACCACAGCATGGCTTGATAAGCGGTGCGTAGGTCCGTGCCCAGGATCCGAACCTGTGAACCCCAGGCCACCAAATGAGAGCACACAAACTTCTACTACACCACTGGGCCAGCCCCAACAATGTTTTTTTGTAATGATCATGTATATAATTACATGCTAAATCTTGACATTTTTTCAAATATGAGATGGCTGTGATTTCTGCCAAGTCCAGTTTTCTATTTCTCATATATATTTTTAATTTTTTAAAATAGCTCCCTGAATTAAAGCAGTATAGGATATGGTAGATTTATAAGTACTGATTTGGACAGGTCTCCATGAAGAATTTAGTAAGTTGAGACAATATCTTCATTAATATTTACAGAATAAGTCCATTTATTTAAATATGTGTGTGTATATGTATATATGTCATATATATACGTATATGTATATGTTAAATATAAAATATTTGAAAGAATGTATACACAATTAAGTGTAGTGATCTAAGGGAAGGGGAATGAAAGATTTTCTTTTTTACTCCATCTCTGTGATGGGTTTTACTTGTTTATTTTTACTATCAGCATATATCTATGTTATTTTTTAATTTAAAAAAATAGCACTGGAGGAATATGTGATTAATCTAATAGATGGTTTCCTGAAAGGAAAAAATGAAAGCTGCACGTAAGTTGATTTTGTGTTGTAAATAGACATTTTAAATGTGCTGCATCAAGGGTAGTCATTGAGATCTCAAAGAAAAAAATGATCCAAAGGGAAGGATGGGAAAAAAATACAAATTTTGCTTATGAAATTCTTGTTGAGAACTATCCTAAAGCATTAAACTAATAGTGGCCTTTGATTCCTTCTTATTACCATTTATTATTATAATAGTCCCTACCCTACAGGGTCCTTGGGGTTGATCTTGTCTTTCTACTAGAAAAGCGGCACACATTTCTCTTTTGGCATTAGTAGAGATCCTTCTCCTTATTTCCCAGGCCTAGGCAGACTTTTATACCTACAGCCATCGTTTTCCCTATCTCCATTTCAGTGAGCCTCAGACACACACAAGATATATAGTGTGTGAGGAAGTATACCAGTTAGGATTAACTCTGGTTGCACAAACATAATACTCAAATAACAGTTGCATAAACAAGATAAAGCTTTGCTTCTCTTTTGTGTAAAAGGACCGTGGAGCTTATATGACTCCACCGTTATAATGGATCTAGACTCCTCTTTTATTTTATTTTACTTTTTTTTACTCCACCTTATTGCTGGCTTTCATCCTTGTTGCTGGCTTTCATCCTCCCTCTTGTCTTATGGTCAAAGACGGCCACTATGCTCTAGATATCTTGTCTGAATCCCAGTCATAAAGTAGAAGGAAGGTGGCGGCAGAGGATGTTGGAAAGGGCAAAGAAAGTTCCTCCAGCCACTTGTTAAAGGAGTTTTCTGGGAAGCACCACCCAACAATTTGTGCTTTCATGTGATTGAATGTAACTGAGTCACTTATCCATACTCAGCTGCAAGGGAGTCTTATAAATGTGGACTTTTACCTGGGCTCACCACCACCCCACATTAAGTCAGAGCTCTGTTACTAAAAAACAAGGGAAGAATGGATATGGATAGGCAATGAATAGAACTCACCTCAGCAGAGATTGGAGTAGAGAAAGAGAAGGAGATACACCTTACCAAGATAGTTGGGTCCAATGCAAGATCCTGGAATACTACTCACAACCTTGTAGCTTGGTTTCCCTATAGGGTGTCCTTTTGTTTAGGAAAGTAATAAAAGAGTGTAAAGGCCTGGCCATAGAATTGACATCGTCTTCCAACATTCCCATGCATCACTCTTCCAGTTTCCAATATAAATGGGGTGGGGGGGGGTTGAATGTAGGTCTTTAGGTTTTCAGAAGAGTAAAACAGAATCACTCAGTGGGTGTCTTCTCCCAGTGCCAGTTATAACTCATCAAGTTCCTTAATACCATTTTTTGGGAAGGGGACATCAGAGCATATCCTGGTCCTAAGACTAGGGGTAGTGGGTATTCTTTTGGTTAAACTATATTTGAGGTTGATAGTTAGTTAGGTACAAGGACCAGTGGAGTTTCAATAAAAAGTATATCACTAAAAGTACTCCTATAGTACCCCACTGATATGCTCTATCTGCCTGTTCATCTTTAAGAATAACAGATAGGTAGATGAAGAAATAAAGGGCCTTAAATTGTTCCCTCCAAACCTAGCATAGAAACTGACACCGCTAATATGAAATCAGGTGCCATGGTACCTCTGCCCCTCCACTATGTCCAGAGACTGGAATTCAGACAGATTAACTCCCTTACTGGAAGTTTGAGCCATTCTCTGGCTGCAGAGGTGGTACTCCATGTACTGGTAGTAATAGACCTGACCATAGCACATGTAGTGATTCTCTGCCCAAGTGCACCCCTGCTCTGCAGTGGCCAGCAGGGAGCCCAGGCCCCAGTTAGCTCTCTCTGGTAGACGTCTACTGAGGTCTATGTAGATACTGACTGGATTGTGCGGCCAGACTCTCTCCGAGTTCTTAGTTTAGAGAGGCTAGTGAGTGTTGATTCTACCTAGTGCTTGCCATTCTTGTTCACATTTTGTCAAACAGAGAAAATAATATTTTCATAAAATATTGAGGCAAATATCCTGCTTGCAGTGAACATGATGGGTCCTGTGACTCTGGCTATTTCTAGACTCTATGTGGTAAATCCTAGGGTTAAAGAGATCAATATCTTGACATACCTGTAACACATTGGTGGCACCCTAGATGAGAAGCTCTTCCTTACCTAATTAATTTCACTTCACCACAACACATCACCATATAAAGAGTCTTCAGGAAACTGGAGCTCCAGTAATTATGCTGATGGGATGGTAGAAGACCACAGTGTATGCCACTGTGGGTTAGGAAGCCACTCATCTGTGGCATCCATCTGTGAGTGAGGACTAGTTTTGGACAATCTCCTTATCAGTACTATATAAGTAAGCCCCTGTGAGTCTTCCATGGACTAGGGTTATTACTCAGCTCTGCATCTTGTAATTTTATCTTATAGCCTAGTGCATGTCTTTCTAGTTCTTTTCTTCTCTTGCAGTAATGGGGGATTTGGGAAAAAAAAGGTGAGTCATCAGTGTCCTTTTGGTCACTAGAGATAAATTTTGTTGTGTTCCGTTTCTGATTGGCGAGTGAGTTTACACAACTTTGAGCTTTAAACTTCCTATTCTATTTGATTACAGTGCCAAGAAGACTATCAGAATTGTAGCAACAGAATTTTAATCCAGGCCTGTGTATTCCAGGACGAAGGTCTTTCTGAGAGTCTAAGTTGATAAATTACTAGAGACAGCTGGGTCAAGCGATAACTAGCAGGGCAGACATTGGTGGCACCAGCCTTTCTGCTATCATATGTAGATTGTCCACTCCCCTCTTTTCTGTACTACATTATTTCACTGTAAACTCATACGTTTATAATTAACCATAACTAACATATAGGTATGTGGTCTTAAAATAGAGAATACTGCCTGCTCAGGACTCACACTCTCTTACTTTCATTCTTCTAGGATTAGATGATATTGGAAATATTACTTGAGAATTTCTATTTCTATCGATTTTTAAACTTGATAAATTGGTGGCAATAATTCGCTTTAGGGAGAGAGTTATCTAAATGGTCAGATTGAAAGATAAAATGAATTTGTATCCTGAAATCCCTTACTGCACCATGAATGACTAGTATCTCCTTGACAGCATGGATTTTGCCCTTTTTATATTTATATGCCAACAGCCAACAAAGGTTGTTGACATATAACAAGAATGCAACAGATAATTTATTTGGGGGATAAAAGAATAAAAGACTAGGAGGTTAGTAAGTCAAAATTATTTAACCCTACTTCCTGATACATACTGTTTACTCTGTCCTAGAATTGTCCTTACTGTCTGTCTTCCAACTATCTCATGTCTTTATTTCTCCCTGCAGTCCTAGAAGTTTCATTAGAGTCTCCTGGACACATCATGCCATTTTATACCTTTGTTCATCACTCCACTCACTGGAGATGTCTTCTCAGTTCCTGTCCATATCCTCTTCACTCATATTAGTCAGAGTTCTTTTTTGCAAGCAATAGAAACTGAACCTGGCTAACTAAAACACAAATAGGCTTTATGTGAAGGTTAAAGAGTAAAGTACAGCATGAAGGTGAAGACTAGTGCATTAGGCAACGGCAATGCATAGGAACCCGGGAAAGCGAGGCAATCGGGAACACAGCCTCATAAACAGTGCTGCCCTGAACTCTCAGTGTTGTTGACACCACTATGAATAATTTCTCAATTCTGCCTGCATTATTTGCCTCATTTCTTCAAGATTCAAATTTTTGTTTGCAATAATCTTCTTAGCTAAGCCTAGGGTATATGTCTGTACCTCCTTAGCTTCCTTGAAGTGGAAGTCAGTCCCTTTGGCTTCCTTAATGGGAAGTGGGGCACAAGACACACACCATGGTATTGCTCTAAAACCAGAAGGATATTTGGATTCTAAAGAGTCAAAAACAAACAAATGAACAAGCAAACAAATAAGCAAAATAAACCCCAAAACAAAAATTCAGTTATCCACTACTCTATGTTCAGTGTCCATGTCAAGTCTAACCTGTATAGCTCTTGTATTACATACTGATTTTTCCATTCTTTTCATCCCTATTACATTTATAGGCAAAAATTTGAAATGCAGAAATAATTTGTTAGTTAATTAAATTGTTCCCTTCTTTATATCATATCTTGCTTTATGAAGCTGTAACTAGGATATCTCTTGACACAGGTTGGGATGCAAAGAATTTAACTCCAAGGAATTCCCTTAATAAAACACCAAAGCTTCTGCCAGCTGATAGCAGCAGACAGTTCTGCAATCCAGACTCTTACCCAACCCCCTAATGCTCTAAGCCTTTCACCATATGTACCCAGAAATCCCGAGTACTTGCCAGCATCTTGACAGCAAAGAATCCAGTCTAACTCCATCCTACATAAATTCAGGAATTGTGGTGGAGGTCAAAGAAGAAGGTAGCCTTGGCAGGTCACGTGTCATACTCAGAGCTGTGTAAATTCTCTGGCCTTGTAGTGGCCACAGGGGCTGGAGTTCCCTCTTTACCCATTGGTAGAGGCTCTTCTAGGATTGACTCATACCCCGGGATTAAACTCAGTGTAGGTAATTCCCAACTGCTATGGTCTCAATGTTTGTGTCCCTGAAAATTCATATGTTGGAACCAAACCACCAAGGTGATGGTAATAGGAGGTAGGGACTTGGGGAAGTGATTAGGTCATGAGAGTGGAGCCCTCATGAATGGGATTAGTGCCCTTATAAAAGAGGCTTCAGAGAGCTCCCTCAGACCTTTCTGCTATTTAACGATAAAACCAGAAGTCTACAATCCGGAAGTCCCTCGCCGGACCCTGTTGGCACCCTAATCTTGGACTTACAGCCTCCAGAACTATGAGAAATAAATGTTTGATGTTTATAAGCCATCTGGTCTACGGTATTTTTGTATAGCAGCCCTGAATGAACTAAGACACCAACTGAAGAGGCCAAGTCCTTTTGACAAATCTCCTTTCATTCTCTGATTCAAGCATTTGCCCAGGTCATGGCACTCCTGAGTGATGGAGATGGGAAGGAGTTCCAGTGTCATTACCTTCCCATACAGAGGTGGCAGAATGTTCACCTCTGGTTGATTGGTGCTGCTAGCTGTGAATGCACCAATGACTGGGTATGGGCCATCTTTTCTGAGGAAGAGCCTGTTCCACTCACAGGCATGGTGGTAGTGAGACAGATGCATGCCTGTGGTTGAAAGCTGGGCCAGCAGGGAGATGCAGCACTTCTTGAGTGGGGGGACAACTCCACAGGTTGACACAAAGCCTCTCGGTTTTTTTGGGGGAAGAAAGTTTCGTGTGTTGTATCAAGCAGTGGTTTCATACCCTAATAAACCAAATCCCAAATGTTACACCACTTAAAGTCCAGGTTTTACAGAGTCATTTCCTAAGGCATTAGGGTTTGGGTTTCTTTCTTTCCAGGGTGTCTTAGGTTCCTTAACCAAATTGACCTAACCTTTCTTCTGCCATAACACCACCCTCTCCTGACATAAAAAAGGAGCAGTTTGCAAAGTCACTAAGAGAAAAAAAAGGCTTGTTATTTCCTAAGATAGATGAGCCCACTCTTCTTCTATTTATAGAAGAGAAACCACAAGTAATTCTCAACAGTATCTGCTGCAACGTGATTTTCTGTGCCTGTTTATTCTAAGAAGTAGCTGGCAATTTCTCTTGTTAAACGAGAAAAAGAAAAAACGTGCATTTATTCTCTGATAAAACATTCCTTTGTTAGAGAACCCAATTAAAAAGCAGGTCTGTGCCTTGTACATCTTTTCTACCTCCCGTAATGTCAAGTTCCATGAGCGCAAATACAGAGATGTCTGTTTCACTGCTGCATCTCCTACATCCAGCACATAGAAGGTGATTGTAGTAGGATGAATATTGGTCCCCAAAGATATCTAGGTCCTAAGCCCCTGAACCTGTGAATGTTACTTTATGTAGCAAAGGGGACTTTGCTGATGTGATTAAGGATCTTGAGATGAGGATTCCCTGGGTGGGCCCTAACCATCATCACAAGTGTCCTTATAAGAGGTAGACAGAGGGAGATTTGACAAAGACGACAATGTGACTGCTTACACAAAATGCTATGCTGCTGGCTTTGAGGATTGGGGAAGGGGCCACAAGTAAAGGAATGCAGCTCTAGAAGCTGGAGAAAGCAAGAAAACAGGTTCTCCTCTAAGCCTGCAAAGGGAGAGTGGCCATGCCAACACCTTGATTTCAGCCCAGTGAAATCAATTTTAGACTTCTGACTTACATAAGAAAATAAATGTATGTTTTTTAAGGTACCAAGTTTGTAGTAATTTGTCCTAGCAGCCTTAGGAAACTAATATAGTGCTCAATAAACGTGTTGAATAAATGAAGCAATGAACAATAGGGATTCAGCAAATATTACCTTAATTGCAAGATGCCCAGGTTGGTCTAAAAATAGCATGTGAGAAGACAGACAGTAGATGTACTGTATGTTCTTCTTTTTATTACAGACCTTAAAAGATTCTTTGGATGTGAGAGAAGCATCATCCTTCAAGTATATCTACAAGTTAAAACTAATTACATTGATTTAACCTGGGGTTTTTATTTACCAAACCTTATTCTGGCTGTTTTGGTTGGTTTTGATTTGTTGAGATTGCTCAATATGTTAGTTTTATGATAATTGGTTTTATTTGATTCTGCCTTTAGGGGGGTGCCTACTGTCAGAATACATCAATTCATAGGAAATCTCTGCCTTCTAGGAGCTTGCCATCTACCCAGAGATACAGAGGTATACACTGTGTGGTTTATATTAATTTGCCACTTACCACTGCTGGAATTACTTCAGTTATATTTGTATAGTCTGTATTTTCAAAAGAGTCTGTGCTCCCTTAAAGCAGGCTTTTCTTCACTCACCTATATATTTTTAGAGCACCTAGCTCAATGTATTTCACAAAGCAAGTCTTCAAATATGTTTGATTAATTGAATATATTTGGTGTAATTGTAAAAGTAATTGTAAATTACTTTTTGTAATTGTAAAAGTAATTGTAAAAGTAATCTTGATTCCTGGAAAAGGCAAAGGCCATGGCATTAAAATGACTTATAATATCCAGTTTTGGCAAGGAAGTGGAATATGGACACTCTCATAAATTATTGGTGGAAATATTAGTTGAAAGAACCTTTTCGAAGGGCAATTTGGCTGCATCTGATAAAGTGTATCTATTCTTTGTGTGAGCTATTCTATTTTTAGCAATTTCTCCTACAAAATTACATCCATAATGTGCAAAGCTGTGCACATAAGTTAGCCCTCTTTGCAAATGACATGAAAAGGTGTCCAATATATATTTTTTAAGAAAAATGAAGTTGCAAAACTATGTGGATAGCAGTAGATATATATTTATATCTGTATTAGTTTTCTATCACTGTCCAATCAAATTACAAATTTAAGGACTTAAGCAACACAAGTTGATTACCTCACAGTTCTGTAGGTCAGAAGTGAGACTTGGATCTCCTTAGGCTCAAGTCGAGGTGTCAGCAGGGCTGCCTTCCTTACTAGAGGCTCTAGGGGAGATTCAGTTTCTTTGCTTATTCAATTTGTTGTCAGAACTCAGTGCCTTGCAGTTGCATGACTGGGGTCTGCATTTTCCTGCTGACTATAAACTGAGGGCAGTTTCTGGTTTCTAAAGGCCGTGGCATTATTTGTCTCAGCCTTCTTCCTCCATTGTCAAAGCCAGCAACAGCAGGTCAAGTCTTTGTCATGTCACATTCATCTGACACACTTTTCTGATTTCCTGTCCACTTTTAAGGACCCATGAGATTGGATTGGGCCCAAGTAATTAATTCAGGATAATCTCCCCATCTCAAGATCCTTAACCTTAATTGCATACGCAAAGTCCCTTTTGTCATGTAAAGTAACAGTCACAGGTTCTGGGGAATAGAATGTGGACGTCTTTGGGGGCCCATTATTCCACTTACCACAATATCTATAATCACATTACATATATATATATATTCTTTTGTGTGTATATACATGCATATGTGCATGTATACATATACACAACCACAGGGGTGAGGAAAGAGAGACACAGAGAGAGAACAACTTTGACAACAACAAAAAATAAATAAATGTGCGTGTAGAACAAATTTCTAGAAATAAACACACCAAACACTTTTAACAGTGGTTATTTCTGGGAATTGGAGTTTCAGTTTTTATATATATGTTTAAGAATGCATTAAGTTTGCACTTAAAAAAGTAGAAGAACAATAAATTGATCAATTAGGCTCAAGACATCATCTAAATCACTTACCATGTCATCTAATATAAACACGTAGGGAAAGAACCAGTCTGAGTAAAATGTATATTCCTTGAATTATTCATCAAAATAAATTGGCAGATACTTCACCACAGGTGTTATATGCTCTGAATTAAAGAAATTAACCTTTAAACTAGTAATTTGCTGAATTGCTGCATATCTAAATAGACTTGCAATTCTAATTTTATTTATTTATTTATTTATTTATTTATTTATTTATTTATTTTTTCCCCCAAAGCCCCAGTAGAGAGTTGTATGTTATAGTTGCACATCCTTCTAGTTGCTGTATGTGGGACACGGCCTCAGCATGGCCAGAGAAGTGGTGCGTCGATGTGCGCCCAGGATCCGAACCCAGGCCACCAGCAGCAGAGCGCGAGCACTTAACCACTAAGCCACTGGGCCGGCCCTTGCAATTCTTAGCATAGAATAATCATATTATTATTACTACTACTAACATTAACTACTCCTCCAATGATAATAGCAATGTAAATAATAAGTGTTTTATATTTTAGTGATTGACATGCAACAATTTTCCAATACGTTAATTTTTTTAATTCTGAAAACCATCCTATAATATTAAGTAGCAGAACAGACAACATTATCATCACTTTTTGGATGAGAAAATATTCAGAAGATCTAGATAAGACTTGCCCAAGGTCCAATAACTCAAAATTATGCAAAACCAAAATAATACTTAGACATTCTATTTTAGGAACTGTGTACAATGTAAAAATAAATATGACTTCTGCCCTAATGAAGTTAACACTCTAGAAAGGGAAATAAGATGTGTATGTAGGTGGTCATACTCAAGGCAGAAAGTCATAAATATTATAAAAAGGATACCAATGAAGTGGTATAAGAGTTCAGAGAAAACTAAATTGCTTGAATATGAAATTATTAGGGAGATTTAATAAAAAAAAGCAGTATTTGAACTGGGTCTTAAATAATAGGGATGGCATGATTTTCCCTAAACAGGAACTGGAGTAGGAGCATGGAAGAAAAAGCCCAGGACTGAACAAGAGTGGGCCTCTTAGAGGCAATGACAAGGAGAAGCCAGAGAGAAGCAAGAGTCGTTGTGCAAGTAGAATTAACATCAGAAGAGAATGAGAGAAAAAAATCAGAGATGACTCCAAGTTTTCTGTTCTGCATACGTGGAATAGTGAAGTTGCTAGCAATAGTCATGGGAAACATTTCCTCACCTTCCATTACTTCCTAAACCAACTGTACCATTGTTACTGCTCCCAACACTCCTCAGAAATTGCTTTTTTCAAGGTCTCTGGAGATTTCCTTGCACTAAATACAATAAACACATTTGAGTCTATACCATATTTGATATCTCAGCTACATTCAGCTCTGTAGTCCATTCCATCTGTCTTGAACACTTTCTTCTTCTGTCTGTCTTGACTTCACACTCTCCAGTTTTACGTAAGGCAATCCATGCAAAGTGCTTATTGCACTCAATGTTCAGTGTACACACATGCTCAGAATGTTAGCTTAGTCCTGTGATTATTCGTCTTACTTTTTTGATGACCCCACAATCTCCTTTGTAGGCTTCTCTTTCTTGGTTGAGCCCTTAAATAGACTCTCTTCTCTCTAGGTCCTTTCTCTTCTCAAGCAATGTCCTCACTGTTGGCAATCTTCATTCAGCTTCATGGCTTCAATAACCGTCAGTGTCCTAAGGATCACCAAAGCAAAGTTTCCAGTTCAGATTTTTCTCCTAAACTCCAGACCCATTAACTTCCTATTGACTATTTAGGCTTATAAATACCTTAGGAAACTCTAATGCAACATGTCCAAGATTGAACTCAAGTTTTCCTCCCTAACCTGCTCCTCTTCTTCTGTTCCATATCTCAATGGAAAGTTTTAGTATATTAAAAAATAAATATTTGGCCTTTGTCCCCAGTTCCCAGCATATAGCTCCTAAAACCCTTGAAATTTCAAGTGATAAGGATTATAGGAGCATCTTTTGTTCTAATGAGATGACTTTGATGAAACCTCCATAATAACCCCTAAACAACAGGGTTTGGAGAGCTATCGGGTTGGTGAACACATCGATGTGCTGCGAGGGTGGTGCCCCTGGAGAGGGCATGGAAGCTCCATGTCTCTTCCCCTATGCCTCTCTTCCATTTGGCTGTTCCTGAGTTGTATCCTTCATAATAAAGCAGTAACAGTAAGTAAAGTGTTTTCCTGAGCCTTGTGAGTCATTCTAGTGAATATCAAACCTGAAAGGGGGTGGTGGTGGTGTTTTGGGAACCCCTGACTTTCTAGCTTAGTGGGACAGAAGTGCAGATAATCTAGTAACTCAATACTTGCAACTGGCATCTGAAGTGAGGGCAGTCTTGTGCATCGAGCCCTTAAACCTGTGGAGTCTGATGCTACCTCCGGGGTAGTTAGTGTCAGGATTTAACTGAATTGTAGGATACCCAGTTGGTGTCAGAATTGGTAGGCGTCAGGAGAAAAAAAAACACAAAGATATCCATATACATCCCGTTCAAGACAAAAAACTTTGTCTCTTTTTTCTCCTAAGGCCCCAGTAAAAGAAATCACCAGGTCTTTCAAAATATATTTTAAGATCCTTAGCTTTTCTCCACCTGTAATGTCACTACTTCAATCAAAGATTTCATCACTGCTCATTTGATCCTAATTGATCTTTCCCCTGCCTTTGGCTTTTCAATGCAACCTCCCCACTGCAGTCAAAATGATCTTTCTAAAATTCAAACTTGATCTTGTAACTCCCTTCCTTATAACCTTCAATATTTTCTCTGTCCCTCAGAATAAAGTACAAACTCTTTAACACAACTTAAAGAGCCCTTAAGGATTTGTCTGCTGATTACCTTTCCAGTCTCAAAACTCACTACTTCATACCCTCTGCACTTTAGCTATAATGAACTATTTTCTATTCCTGGGCTTGCTTGTGTGCCATGATCTTTCTTACTTTCATACTTACTATTCTCTCTACCTGGAATACTCTCTCTTTCTCCTCTTTACGTGGCTAAATTATTACTCAAGTTTTAGTAGTCAGCTTAGACATTTCTTCCTTTAAGAAGCTTTTCCTGGGGCTGGCCTAGTGCCATGGTAGTTAAGTTCGTGTGCTCTGCTTCAGCGGCCCAAGTTTCGCAGGTTTGAATCCCAGGCGTGGGACCGACGCACGGCTCATCAAGCCATGTTATGGTGGCATCCCACATACAAAATAGAAGAAGACAGGCACAGATGTTAGCTCAGAGACAATCTTCCTCAGCAAAAAAAAAAAAAAAGAAAAGAAAAAGAAAAAGAAAAGAAAAAAGAAGTTTCTCTTGATGCCCAAGTCAGGATTAGGTGCCCCCTTTGTTCTTTCATCCTATCCCAAACTCATCATATCTTGGCAGTTATCATGCTGTCTCATACTTGCCTGCTAACTTGTGTGCATGCATGTCCCTTAATTCTATTCAAATTTCCTCAGAGGAGTGACCTTGCCTACTATTTTTACTAATATATGCTCAGGAACAGGACCTGATGCAAAGAAAGTATTTGATAAACACAACAATGAATGAATTCATAAATGAACAGATGAATGGACAAGTAGAGAAGTAGATTTGGGGAGGCAAGTGATGATGAGCTCAGTTTTGAACATGTTGCTTTGAACAAAAGCTTCATCATAATATCCAAAGCAGGAGCAGGCACTCATCTGAATGGTTGAACCACAGTCTATGGGAAATGCAAAAGTAGGTCGTAAGATCTGGGAGTAGAGACATTGAAGCCACAAGACTGGATAAAAATGGATATAGAAAATAAAGAGAAAAAGAGAGAACTAAGGATAAAACATTATAGAATACCTATGTCTATTTTTAGGTGAAAGCATAGTGCACCTGAAATCAGGTGAGGAAAAACTCCATTAAGGAAGGACTCCACACAAATAAAAATTGACGAGGTTTATGTTTGTGATTGAGAAGCTGTTGGTGATGACTTCCAGATAAGTAAATGACTTGAGGATTGGAATACTTGGCCCCTTTGTCAACCCAACATTCTCAATTACCTCATAATTAATGACAAAATGCCCAAAGGAACATAAAAATGATGAAAAGCCTGCACAGTATTATGAACCATGACTTATCAGTGTACTTCGAACTGAATTAATTTACTTGGAAAAAAATCAAGGAAAGACTCGTTTCTTCTTTCTGAGATTGTAGTGTGACGTTACAAATAATAAATCTAGGTGATTCTGGCACTTCACAATTTCTGGCAGAGAAAGCTAAAGGCAATGGCACAGAATAGAATAAGCAGGAGGCACCTCTCTTGGATCCCTTTTCTTTCTCTGATCAGTGAATTATCTGCAATGGGAGACATATCAGAATGAAAGCTACTCAAGGAAGAAATGAGCAGGTGGTGGTCTTCTCCCTGATCCACTATGATTCTTCCCAATGGCTTGAATAGTAACACAGGAAAGACAACAAGATACATTGTATCCATAGACTGAAGACTGGGCCAAATGGAAAATGAGACACAGAGAGCTGGTCCCTGGAACAGCAGACTCATAAATTATAGAGAAGAAATTACACAGAGATTAAGCTATCCCACTAGGCCTACCCATGCCCTAGCCTCCTTCCAATTCTTTTTTGAATGCTGGATTACTAAATTTATGCTAACTGCCTTTCTAGTTTAAAACATTAAAGAAATATTCTATAATATATATTCGGGTGTATAGTGAAGACATCAAAAACGTATCTTCCCATGTGCTGCTTGGGCAAATATCAGATCATAAATGACCTCTCCACATTCAAGAATGAGAAAACAGAATGAAGAAAATAAGGAGGAATCATTTGTTCTAATAAAAGGAGTAAACACAACTCTCTAAAATTTGTTCTTTAAAAAAACCTTCCCTGAGAAACAAACAAAAAAATGTTTTAAAAGTGTCTGTCTTGTGCTGTCAAAAAAATTCACATGAACTCTTGAAGCAAAAAATATAAGATGAAATGATAATCAAAATATTAAGTTCAAATCGTATAACATTCTCTTTAACATCTCTTAGTTTCAAGGGATTTGGGCTGACGATATGTGCTATATTTGAGGCCTCACTCCCTGCTACACATCAGTAGCAAAGACTACTGACCTCGGACAGTTAAGAGTAGCTAGACACCAAAGTACCCAGAGGGACACTCTTCATCATGCTTCTCTGATCTGGCAGTTGGCTAAGAGCAAGGAGTTTCACGAGATGAGGGGATGTGTAAAACCTGGATGTAACATTACACTCAAATTGCTTAGACCAGATTCTGTAAATGGAGGCCTTCGGGTGCAAAAGCACAAGTGCAGAGAAAATATGCATCCATGTAATAAAGAGAAAACCAGCAGAGAGTGAGTTGTTTTTTTTTTTATTCTCCTCAAAATTCTTACCAATGTGCCAAGTTCACAACAAAATGGTGGGACAATCTATATTACACCATCTTGCAAAAGGTGATGGATACGGTACCTGGTGAAGTAATTTTAAAAATAAAAATCCCTTGCCTCTGGTTCTAAGAGGAGAACTCTCACTCTCCTCTTTTCAGGTGGCTAAACAATTGAATGGGTAATAAAACCTTAGACCCCGCCAACCCCTTAAACTTAAGTTCTAAATGAATGACCAAACGGAGCCGAGTAGAAGGAGAATTCAACCCAATACTTGTAGCACATAAGTCACTCATCTGCAGATTGTAAATGACATTCTCTCTGGGATGACAAAATACTAGCAGATATCTTCTCCTTACGAACTCACTCAGAAGTCAGAATACAAGAGGACCTGGCTGATCCAGTCCACACTGGACTTTCTCCTGTGGCACAGCACAGTGTGGTGAAGGGTGAAATATAGACCTTGAGAAGCAAACAGCATGGTCACCATTAACCACATTAATATACAGAACTAACAGCTTTTTTTTTTCTTTGAAAAGATAAAAGCTAAAAGCAGAATAAACTTGAGGATGTGCAGGACCTATACGAAGAAAGCTATATTTTACTGAGGTACATGAAAAAAGACTTAGATAAATGGAGGTTCATCCCTTGTTTTTAGGTGTGAAGTGTTAATAATTAAAAACATCAATTTCTCCAGCTGAATCAACATATTTGTTATTTTTGCAATCACAATTCTAAGGGCTCCATTTCACAACTTGATGAAACAATTAAAAAATACAGTTTAGAAAATTAACCAGTAAGAAAATAACCAAAATTCTGAAGGAAGAATGAATAGAATTATAGAGCTACAACAATTAAAATAGTGTGATTTTGGGGGAAAGATCAGTCAGATCAAAGAAACTGAACAGAGAATCTAGAAATTGATTCCTACATTCCTATTGGCATGTGAGAAATGTGGCATTTCTAATCACTGGGGAAAATATAGATTACAAGATAAATGATAGTAGGTCAATTGAATAACCAGTTTGGTGTAAAGAAAATGCAGTTAAGATCTGACCTCAAGCAAAAAACATTATAAGAAGATTAAATATTTAAATTTAATTTAAATGTAAACAAAAAAAACCTCATAAATATATAAGAAAAATTAGATAATGTTTCAATAATTTGAGTGTGGAGCTATATAAAAAGTTCTTACAAAGTAATGAAAAGATATACCAGAATTTTTAAAAATGGATGAAATCCACTCATCAAATGTAGTCAGAAATCAAATTAAAAACAGTTAATATCGGGCCCGCCCCGTGGCATAGTGGTTGGGTTCAGCACGCTTCACTTCTGGTGGCCCAGGTTCACAGGTTTGGATCCCAGGTGTGGACTTACACCACTCGTCAGCCATGCTGTGGCAGCAACCCATATATAAAGTGGAAGAAGATTGGCACAGATGTTAGCTCAGGGCTAATATTCCTCAGAAAAGGAAAAAGAAGGCTAATATGCATTTAAAAAGCTAAGCCTGAGGCCAGCCTCATGAATGTGACACTTTTTGAGTCACACAGAGCCCTACACTTATAAAGGAGCCATGCTTGGTGTAATACTCTGCTGTCATAGTCTTGAAATTTTTAACATCCTTTGAACAGAGGGCCCTGGATTTTCATCTTGCACTGAGTCCTGCAAATTTCGTAGCCATTGTTGGTTAATCTTCACATATAGTCAACAAAATACAAATTAAAACCTGAATTTTTAAAATTGTTTTCAGATTGAAAAAGAAAAAAAACTCAATGATATCATATAATATCAAGAGTGTAGAGAAAGCAGCACTCTCTCACAAACTTTTTAGTTCAACCTTTTGCAAACACTCTAGAGTCATATACAAAAATTTAAAGTGGATACCTTTGATCCAGCAATTTTTCCTCCAGGAATAGATCTACAGGAACTAGTTGGACCAATACGTAAAAAGACGGATATTCATCACAGTGTTGTTTATAATAGCACAAAAAGTCAACCAATCTAAATGTCCATAAGTTTATTGATTATAAATTGAGATATATTTATATATTCACCTATTTACTTTAACTTGAAATGCTATGTAAGTTGTATGTAAATTTAGACACATCCATATGATATGTAAAGATATATATTGATATGGAAAGACATCCATGATTCATTGTTCAGTGAAAAACAGGCTGTTCAACAGCAAGGAGAGTAAAGTGCTATAGGCAACTGCAGAAAACTTTTTATATAGTATATGTATGAAAAGACATCTGAAAAGAAAAAAACAAAGATATTTTTCTCTGAATTACAGGAAATTGTCATTTTGTTGTCACATTTTTTGATAGTTTTCTTTTTAACAATGCGCTTTTATTTCTATTAAAATCAAGAAAAGACATTTCATTTTGAATGAATAAGAATTAGGTCATTTAATGGTGTCTGTGATCATTAAAATGTTTAAATATATAATTGCAAAAATAATTGTAATTTGGTATAAAATAAGGCAAATGACAAAAAGAGTTTTGAAAGAAAAGATAATGTTTAAAAGTTATAGTAAGTTGTTTCAAACATGCAAATTATACAACTAAAAATTGGGAAGTGAAACTAAAAGTATACTGATTTCCTCATCTTACAGGAAGCAAATAAATATACACTGCTTCAGTTCTGACATAGATAATTAGAGAAATATAGGTTTAATTTTATTTTTGAAAGCATAAAGGTAGTACAATTTATAAGGATTTTTAGAAGTATGAAAAATTATACCAGAGTACATGATTATGAGATAGAACATAAGGCAGTATATCTTGAATTGGAGTGAAGAATAGTACTTAATGTGAAAAATAATAACTGATTTGGATTCAAATTTAATTAAAAAGAGAGGAAACTATACCACACTTAATGAACTGTGGAAAATTTCAGTCTTTCATCTAAAAAGAGAACACACAGAATGTAGCTGAATCCAGATGATGTATTACAGTCATTGAGTTAATTCTCTATGTTGATTAAAATAAACACATAATCTCCAATAAATTGCTTCCTGATATTCCTTTAAGTTGTTTCACTTGAAAGAGATTTCAAATGGAGAAAAATAGCAGACATCTAAAATAAATTCAGGACCACCTGCAGTGTGACTCTTAGAAGTCTGATGAGTAGAGATATTTTAGTCAAGTGTCTGATGTAAAACATCACATTTCTAGCATCATTTTTGATTGGAAAGGGGATTTTTGGAGGTAACGCAGTGCAATATGGCAGTCAAACTGAAAGATAACATAATGCCAATTTTATCTGTATATTTGAGCTATTAAAACAATTTTAAAGAAGTAAATTAACAGTTTATTTTTTTGGCCAAATTCATTTAAGGTTTAAGTCATTTTATTTCATTCTTTGGAAACATTTTAACCTATGCTATCAAAGTGGTGGAATAAGAAAAATTATATAAAAATTCAAAAATTGACTCCATATTGTCTGTATTCATTGTTGATAGCTGGATAAAATGAGAGAATTAAAGAAGTCATGTCTTCTTACACATTAACTGAAAAATGTGTATGTTATGAGTTGTCAAAAATAACAAATTAATGAATTCTAATTTGTGGAAAATATTGTTTCTTTTAAATAAGGCTGACTCTATATAGAGGTGACTCCTTTAATAAGAGGATTTGATGACTTTAAGTAATAGAATGCTTACGGCAGTTACAGACAATATGTGACCAGATACAAACAACAAAGTAGCCGCTGGTTGTTTTTCAGTGTGTTTTCTGCAGACTATTAGCATAAGGAGCACCTGCTGTGCTTTTTAAGAATTCAGATATTTAGGCCCTGCTTCAAAATGACCAAATCCAAATTTCCGAGGTAAAACCAGGAACCTGCATTTTTGCCAAAACCTTCAAGAAGTCTTGCACAAGAAACACTGCTTCCAGAGTGTGAGGCAAGAATCTACAAGGGGGGGGAATGAAAAGCACAGAGAGCTAAAAAGAGTCACTAGATGGTTCTCTGAGAGCAGCTGACTTCACAGGTCGCATGCACCATTATGCAGAACTCCATAGATCCTTGGAAACTGTGTTAGGAAGACAGATGTCAGGAGAGTTAGGTGCACAGAATAGGATGAGAGCAGAGAGTACTTTATCAGCAGTTTTGCAGATAAAATTTAGGAAATGTACTTGTCTTCCTACCTGCTATATGGAATTTTGGAAAAAAATATTTTTTAAATCTATCTCATCTTCAGTTATAAATGAATAAAAAAAAAGTGGTTGTATCCTTCCAACCCCAGATAAATATTTATATGAGCAATTAAGAAATGATTCAAAAAGCTTTGGCATGTCTCCAGAACTGATACTCTCTTAATCAGGCCCACTATTTGTCACTAAATCGTTTCCTTTCACTGAACTACATCCCACCCCCATCGCCCCCCACCCCGTTTTTCCTGCATATAAAGAAAATAGAGATACACTTCCTTGTAGACTAACATTTTCACACAATACCTAGCATTGTCACTAGGCATATAATTTATTAATAAGAAATATTTCCTGTTACCGGTAAATTGCTAACATTTCATTTTCACCTCATTTTTTTCATTCAAGGAACAAATATGTTTGAGTCTACTTGTGTAAGACACTGCTAGGCCCTAGACAGGAAATGATGAACCAAATAGACACCATCATGAAGGTTACAGGATAACAGAGGAAACAAATATCAGACAAGTATTCAAACAAATACATTTAAAAATATGTTAGAAATGCTACCAACGAAAAGTACAGGGTGCTCTCACAGAATATAATCCATTAACCTGACAGGGAGGTCAGTAAGGATCTCTTGGAGGGAGTCTTATTTGAGGAGGTGCTGGGGCCTAAAGGATAAATTCACCCACAAGAGTGAAGGTGAAAGGGTTCTGGACGGAGGAGAATATAAATAGTACCTTTGAAATCCAGAAAGTAGTCCAGTGTGGCTGGAACACGATGAAGAAGAGAGGGAGAGTAGCTGCAAAAGAAGCTGAAGACGAAGGCATGAGTCACAGCAAAGGTTTAAAAGCATCTGATAGAACAATGGGAAGCCCCCGAAGGGCTTGAAGCAGCGGAGCGACTGGGTCCTCCTGGCTGCCCCACGGAGAAGAGGTGGGGGCAGAGACAAGAGTAAACATGGGGAGAACATTCAAGACTATTTTATTCCAGGTAAAAGATAATGGTGACTTGATTTAGAGTCTTCGAGCGAAATTGGTGGGCAATGGTCAGGTTTAAAATACATTTTGGATATGCAACCACCTAAACTGGTAATGGATTAGCTGTGGAGTTGGCTAGAAGGAGAGGGAAGAAAATACCAAGCATAACGCAGAGATGAGCATGTCTTACTTATGTGACATCTTCTCATTTGTTAATATGATAAGGTATGGCCCAGGAAATAGGTTTGGATAATCTTGGAAGAATGTTGACCTAGTGCTAGGTCTAACCATAATGAAGAAACAAACTTGCTCCCAGGAGTCAGGAGAAGTGCGTTTTGGGAAGTAGAGTACGATGTTGAAAAGGAATCATAATAGATGTTAGCTTTGGAAACTGTGGTGTCAGAGGAAGCTGACTGAGAGGGACAGGTCTAGCAATTCCAGCAGGGAGGCAGCGGCAGAGAGGTGGCCACGCCGCAGCTGAATGCTCTGACGCCGGGCAGTAGGCTTTGAATTTCAGGGCAGGATTACAATCTCTCCCTTTGTTGGGCGAGATAAGTAAACCCAGAGGATCTTAAGTGCTGGGTAGGTAACCAAGAGAGGGATTTGAACTCACAGAGGAAAAGGCAGAGCCCAGTCTTCAGAACTCACACGTCAGAATGAAACCAAGGCAAAATTTTCAAAACAATAGCGACACCGGTAACACAGGTGACAACACTTAGTGTCAGAAGGTTGGGTTAGAAGTCATTAGATCAGGCTTGTCCTAGAACCTGCAGTGCCGTGGGTGCGGGTTAGCAAACACCAGCTGTGGGAGAATGGGGAACAGAGGCTAGTATTTAGGCTGCAAGTACATATTTTTGGAAAAGGTTTATTATCCGAAATTTAAAGCACTTTTTTTTAAAAGCACCTGCTTTGCGTCCTTAATACAATTTAAGAAAATATAGACTCTGGTGCAAAAGATAAAAATATGAGGTAAAAATTCAATAAATTGACAAGGGAAGAACATTAATTGAGAAGAAAGTAGAAATTAAAACAAAAAAATACAATAACAAGGACTCTCCATGAAAAAAAATTACTCAAAGACATGCATAAATTCAGTTTAGAGTTGAATTAAAAAAAAAGACTAAAGAATACCTGGTATTAGGCATTAAAAACAATGGTACAGAATAAGTTGAATTAAATGTTATAAATAGGTTATTACACAAAACACAAAAGTAATTCTTGAAATAGAATATATAACATGTGAAAATAAAAATAATAATCTGGGCCTCAAATTCCAGATTATAGCAATCCCATATTATTCAACTGAGAAGTGAATGAGGGATGAAGGAAGCAAAGTAAAATAATACTAGTATCCAGAATTACATTTGGTGGTATCAAAACACTATTTTATTTGTGAAATTTATTATTGGAATTCCTTTAACTTGTATATATCTGGTAAATTTTAAAATAAGATGTATGTTTTATACAGCACTAGCAAAAAAGATAATAAGATCACAGTCCATGAAGAACTAGATAAGAGAGAGAGAGGGAAGGAAAGAATAAAAACGTATTAAAAAACTGATTGAAACTGAAAGGGTAAATGAACAAGCTTTTCAGGTTTAACAGTCTTAAAAATTTTGAAGTTGGATGGGTTAAACACTCCTATTAAAGACAAAGTCCAATTATACGTTATTCCCAAGTGACATATCTAGGGGAAGATGACCCAGAAAAGTACAAAAAAAAAAAACCAAAAAGGCAAGAAAAAAGAACTGCGAGAGATATATTGTATAACGGCAAACAAAGAAAAGAGTATACTATTAAAATCAACTATATTAGATTTTGAGGAAAATATATCAGCACAGAATCAGAAAAAATGTCTGTCATTTTATATTGAAAAATGATACTTTCCCAATGAAGATATTAGAGGCATAAACCTTTATATGTCAAATAACATAGCTACAAAATATTTAAAGTAAAAACTCTGCTGTAAAACTTTATCAGAAAAAATTAGAAAAGAAAAAAAAATGTAGCTTTGAAGATACATCTCCCAGGTTTTGAATAACCGTGTAGGAAAAAAGTAAAAATATAAAGGCTATATAGCACTTTAATTTATAATTTATTTAAAAGACAGACTGTGTTCCAAACAAGTATATACACTTTCTTCTGAAAGTCAATGGATAATTCACAAAAACTGGACATCTAATAGGCCACAAAGAAAAGTTAAATAAATTACAGGAAAGCTGAAATTGTGCATGCCATGATATTAGATCACAATTCAATAATAGCCATTAATAACAGAAGTTGAAAATTAATTATTTGGAAATAAACAATGCATGGCTCATTAACATGGATCAAGGGGGATTACTGATTGTTTACAAAGCATGCAAATGAGAATACTTTATTAAATACTTGATAGAAGCTTTATGTCCATAAACTCTTTGGCTTAAAATCAGAAGATGGGATGTGTTAGCAACTAGATAGACAACGAATAACACTAGGGCAATTTGCCTATAATGTTTACGGCCAAATACCACATGTGAATATACTTTTATTATGGAGAATAAGAAATTTTAGAGAAGAAAAATGTGCCTAGGTATAGTAAAAAATGTAGCACTCAGTCTGCAGCCAGAGCAAAATTATTCATTTATTTATTTTTTTCCTGTGGAAGATTGGCCCTGGACTAACATCTGTTGCCAATATTCCTCATTTTTTTTTTTGCCTGAGGAACATTAACCCTGAGGTAAAATCTATGCCAATCTTCCTCTATTTTGTACGTGGGTTGCTGCCACAGCATGGCTGACCAGTGCTGTAGGTCTGCAATTGGGATCCAAACCCGCAAATTCAGGCCACTGAAGTGGAGCATGCAAACTTAACCACTGGGCCATGCATGGGGCCAGCCCCCCAAGTTGTTTTTTTAAGTGCTTTCAATACAAAAAAACAAGAAAAGAGAAGAAAAGAAAAAGAAAAGAAAAAAACAACTGAATAAAATAAATCAATCATTTAAATCACCCTTTAGTTTTAAAATATAGGTTTTATTATTCAGTTACGGTGAGGCCAACAGAAAAGGAGATGATTTCCAGGGACAAGATAGTTTATTACTCACAGTTTGCAAGAGGAGGGGGCAGGCCGTGCTGTACAGAGTGATGTGGGGAAACAACAGGGTTGGTCAGAAAGCAGAAGTTGCAACGGGGAAAGTGTGGGCAAGAGCCTCTTTGTGGTTTCTGTGGGAAGGAACAGGCAAACAGGGTAAGCAGGTTTAGGACTGGCTAGTTCAGATAATTTCAGCAGGCTCTGGAGTGTAGGGACTGTTCCAAGCTGTCTAGTACAGGCATACCTCAGAGATACTGTGGGTTCAGCTCCAGACCACAATAATAAAGCGAATATCACCATAAAGTGAGTCCTACCAATTTTTTGGTTTTCCAGTGCATATAAAAGTTATGCTTGGGGCCAGCCCGGTGGCATAATGGTTAAGTTCATGTGCTCTGCTTCAGCAGCCTGGGGTTCATGGGTTCGGATCCCAGGCATGCTCATCAAATCATGCTGTGGCTGCACCCCACATGCAAAAAATAGAGGAAGATTGGCACAGATGTTAGATCAGGGACAGTCTTCCTCACATACACACACAAAGTTATGTTTACACTATAGTGTAGCCTATTAAGTGTACAACAGTGTTATGTCTAAAAAAACAATGTACATACCTTAATTAAAATATACTTTATTGCTAAAAAATGCTAACCATCATCTGATCCTCAGTGAGTCATAACCTTTTTGCTGGTGAAGGGTCCTGCCTTGATGTTGATGGCTGCTGACTGATCAGGGTGGTGGCTGCTGAAGGTTGGGGGCTGTGGCAATTTATTAAAATAAGACAACAATGAAGTTCGCCACATCAATCGACTCTTCCTTTCACGAATGATTTCTCTGCAGCATGCAGTGCTGTTTGCTAGCCTTTTACCCACAGTAGAGCTTCTTTCAAAATTGGAGTCCATCCTCTCAAACCTTGCCACTGCTTTATCAACTAAGTTTATGTAATATTTTTACTCCTTTGTTGTCATTTCAACAATCTTCACAGCATCTTTACCAGGAGTAGATTTCATTTCAAGAAATCGCTTTCTGGGCCAGCCTGGTGGCTTAGCGGTTAAGTGCGCACCCTCCACTGCTGGCGGCCCAGGTTCGGATCCCGGGCGCACACTGACGCACCGCTTCTCCGGCCATGCTGAGGCCGCATCCCACATACAGCAACTAGAAGGATGTGCAACTATGACATACAACTATCTACTGGGCCTTTGGGGAGAAAAAAAAAGGAGGAGGATTGCAATAGATGTTAGCTCAGAGCCAGTCTTCCTCAGCAAAAAGAGGAGGATTAGTACGGATGTCAGCTCAGCGCTGATCTTCCTCACAAAAAAAAAAAAAAAGAAAGAAAGAAATCACTTTCTTTGCTCATCCATAAGAAGCAACTCCTTGCCCGTTAAAGTTTTATCATGAAATTGCAGAGATTCAGTCACATCTTCAGGCTCCACTTCTAATTCTAGTTTTCTTGCTGTTTCCACTACATCTTCAGTTACTTCCTCCACTGAAGTCTTGAACCCCTTAAAGTCATCCATGAGGGTTGGAATCAATTTCTTCCAAACTCCTGTTAATGTTGATATTTGACTTCTTCCCACGAATCACGAATGTTCTTACTGGCATCTAGAATAGTGAATCCTTTCCAGAAGGTTTTCAATTGACTTTGCCCAGATCCATCAGAGCATACATGCTCTATAGCATCTATGGCAGCTATAGCCTTACAAAATGTATTTCTTAAAAAATAAGACTTGAGGGGCCCGCCTGGTGGCGCAAGCAGTTAAGTGCGCGAGCTCCACTGCGGCGGCCCGGGGTTCACCGGTTCGGATCCCGGGCGTGCACGGTCGCACTGCTTGGCAAGCCATGCTGTGGCGGTGTCCCATATAAAGTGGAGGAAGATGGGCACGGATGTTAGCCCAGAGCCAGACTTCCTCAGCAAAAAAAAAAAGAGGAGGATTGGCAGATGTTAGCACAGGGCTGATCTCCTCACAAAAAAAAAAAAAAAATAAGACTTGAGGGCCAGCCCTGATGGCCTAGTGGTTAAAGTTCAGTGCGCTCCACTTTGGCTGCCTGGGTTGGATTCCTGGGGGCAGAAACATACCGCTCATCTGTCAGTAGACATGCTGTGGTGGCGGCTCACACAGAAGAACCAGAACTTACAACTATACACAACTATGTACTGGGGCTTTGAGTAGCGGAAAAAGGGAAGAAAAAAGGAGGAAGATTGGCAACAGATGTTAGCTTAGGGCAACTCTTCTCCTGCAAAAAAAAAAAAAGACTTGAAAGTCATATTACTGCTTTATTCATGGGCTGCAGAATGGACGTTGTGTTAGCAGGTATGAAAACAACATTAATCTTGTTGTACATCTCCATCTTAGGTGATAAGGAGCACTGTCAAGAAGCAGTAATATTTTGAAATGAATTTTTCTTTTTTCTGAGCAGTAGATCTCAGCAGTGGGCTTAAAGTATTCAGTAAACCATGTTGTAAACAGATGTATCGTCATCCAGGCTTTATTGTTCCATTTATAGAGCACAGACAGACTAGATTTAGCATAATTCTTAAATGTCCCAGGATTTTTGGAATGGTAAATGAGCAATGGCTTCAATCTAAAGTCACCAGCTGCATTAGCCCCTAACAAGAGAGTCAGCCTGTCCTTTGAGGCTTTGAAGCCAGGCATTGACTTCTCCTCTCTAGCTGTGAAAGTCCTAGATGGTAGCTTCTTCCAATATAGGACTGTTTCATCTATGTTGAAAATCTGTTGTTTAGTTAATTATGTTAGCCTTCACTAATTATCTTAGTTAGGTCTTCTGGATAACTTGCTGCAGCTTCTGCATCAGCACTCGCTGCTTCCCCTTGCACTTTCATGTTATGGAGATGGCTTCTTTCCTTAAACCTTGTGAACCAACCTCTGCTAGCTCCAAAATTTTCTTCTGCGGCTTCTTCACCTCTCTCAGTCTTCACAGGATTGACTAGATTTAGGGCCTTGCTCTGGGTTAGGCTTTGGCTTTAGGGAATGTTGTGGCTGGTTTGATCTTCTAGCCAGACCACGAAAACTTTCTCCATATCAGCAATAAGTCTGTTTCGCTTTCTTATTATTTGTTTGTTTGCTAGAGTAGCACTTTTATTTACCTTCAAGAACTTTTCCTTTCCATCTACTGCTTGGCTAATGGTTTGGTGTAAGAGGCCTAGCTTTCAGCCTATCCTGGCTTTCGACATGCCTCCCTCACTAAGCTTAATCATTTCTAGCTTTTGATTTAAATGAGAGATACAGGACTCTTCCTTTCATTTGAACAGTAGAGACCATTGTAGGGTTATTAATTGGCCTAATTTCAATATTGTTGTGTCTCAGGGGATAGGGAGACCTGAGGAGAGGGAGAGAGATGGGGGACCAGTTGGTCAGTGGAGCAGTCAGAACACACACACCACATTTATCAATTAAGTTCGCCACCTTATATGGCACATTTTGTGGCGTCCCAAAACAATTATGATAGTAACATCAAAGATCACTGATCACAGATCACCATAACAAATATAATAATAATAAAAAAGATTGAAATATTGCAAGAATTACCAAAATGTGACACAGAGATACAAAATGAGAAAATGCTGTTGGAAAAATGGTGCCGACCAACTTGCTAGAAGCACGGTTGCCACAAACCTCCAATTTGTAAAAAACACAGTACCTGCAAAGCATAGCAAAGGGAATCACAATAAAAGGAAGTCTGCCTGTAGTAAACTCTGGGGTAATTAGGGCAGGGGGATAGCAGCCCTGGGAGTGAGAGAGGAGGTGGTGAGGTGTGAGGGCTCTGGATTGGTTGGTTTGCATATGAAAAGCTTGCTCTCAGGCTAATCATTTACCATCTCTAGGAATTGGCTAGCACCTGAAAGGGGCAATCTCTCCAGGGTCAGCAAGGCTTCAAGATGTCAAAGCATTGGAATTACAGACAAGGAAAAGACATGATTAATATGCTGCTGATCCCAGCAGGTAGTCAAAAACAGGCTTCCTTATCTCCCTTTTACAGCCATGGCAGATGCTGTGATGCACCGTTGCATTCCTAGTTAGAAATCAATGACTTATTCCGGCTGCTGGAAGCACTGTCAGCAGACACTTCTTAGCCATAGAGTTTCCTCACCTGCATTACACTCCCTTTCGACGTGGGCCCACATCCAATGACTGATCTTTGTAGGAGAGTGTTTCTCAACATTGGTGTTATTGACATTTTGAATAGGATAATTCTTTGTTGTGGGGGTCTGTCCTGTGCATTGCAGGATGTTGAGCAACATCCCTGGCCTGTACCCACTAGATACCAGCAGTACCACCCTTAACCATGGTAATCAAAAATGTCTCCAGACATTGCCAAATGTCCCTGGCGGGGGCGAGGGAGGGCAAAATCACCTCTGGCTGAGAACCACTGACATGAGAGTATAAAGTCCCATCCACCCATCCTAATTCTGGACAGCTCTAAGGTGCCATTCTTTCTTCCTCATATCCCACTGAGTTCCATCAAGCCCACAACTCTGCTCACACTACTCACTCCTCGGGGGTTAATTCATCCATTTCCATGCATTCATTCATGTGTGTATACTGACAACTTTCAGAGCCGTATTTCCAGCCCAGATCTCTTGCCTAAGCATCAAATCTGTATAATTAACTGCCTACTGGCAGTGTCCTTTCATCAAGAGACATTATATTTTTGTGTTTAAGAACATGACCTCTGGGGGGGTCAGCTGCATAGCATAGCGGTTAAGCGCGTGTGCTCCATTGCTGGTGGCCCCAGGTTCAGATCATGGGCACTCACCGATGCACTGTTTGTCAGGCCGTGCTGTGGCAGAGTCCCTATAAAGTGAAGGAAGATGGGCACAGATGTTAGCCCAGGGCCAGTCTTCCTCAGCAAAATGGAGGATTGGCATGGATGTTAGCTCAGGGCTGATCTTCCTCATAAAAAAAGAAATAAAAAAGAACATGATCTCTGGAAGCAGCTGCTTATGTATGTAGCTTGACTTACCTACTAACTTTGTAATGTTGGGATACCACTGAGCCTCTCTTTGCTTCAGTTTTCTCATCTATAAAGTGGACACAATAATAGGATCTAGCTTATAGGTTTGTGTGGGAATCAAATGAGTTAATTCATGTAGAGAATTTAGAACAGTTCCTGGCATATTGTGAGTTCTCAATAAATGTTAGCTATTACTATTAGTCACTAGGTTGTCTTGCCAGTATGAAAAGGAGTATGTTCAAGTCCAAACTAAATTCTCCATTTCCCATTTCAAGTCTTTCTTCTGTATTTCTTATCTCAGTAAATGATACCACCAACCACTCATTCAATCCAGATGCTTAATCAATGATGTTATCATTGATTTTTCGATGTCTTACAGCAACTACTTCAAATTAATCACAAAATCATAGTGAATCTGTGTTCTTAGAATTGGTTGAATTTGTCCATTTTCTTCATCTGAATTGCCACTATCCTAGTTTAATCCAATATCTTTTATTGCAAGGGCCTAGTGAAGAAATGAAGATCATGGACTCTGGAGTCAGAGAGTTGGGTTCAAGCCCAAGTCTACCAGCTGAATGATATTAGGTAAATTACATTTCCTCTCTCTATCCATCATTTTCTTTGTCTGAAAAACAAAGACCATGCTTATCTTAGAGTATTGCAAAGAATATTCAAGAGAAGCATTGTTTGTATTAACCTCAACTTGAAACAACAAAAACAACCATAAGTAAGTGACTAGATTAAATAAATTGTAACATTTTCATATAATAGAATACTAATAGCAATGAAAAGAAGCAAACTACCTCTGCACAGTACAACATGATTAAATCTTAGAAGGATAATGATGAGCTCCCCCCCCAAAAAAAGGCAAGACACAAAAGAACATATACAGTGTTAATATAAAATTTAAAACAGGAAAATCTTAACTGTATTGTTCAGTGATGTATACTTAGTGGAAAAACTGTAAAGAAACACACTCTGTGATTACCATAAAAGTCAAACACACGAACAGGGCCAGGGAACACTGAGGGTGGTTGGTTTGGGAAGTGATGATCTGGAGGCTTCTGAGTGCTAACAATGTTCATTTTCTCAATCTGGGAGGTGGTTGCATGGGTATTTACGTATAAATACTATTTATTATATTGCAGATTAATATTTTATGGACTTTTCTGTATGATAGTTATAATTCACAAATTAAAAAAGTTAAAGAAAAAGAATATGATAAATGAAAGCAAAATATAAGCACAGAAAAATGTGAATAACACATTGACATATATATATAACTTTTGTGAGTAAAGGGTTACTATCAGGCCTGTTTCAGAAAGATCTCTGATTCTCACAGCATTGTTTCCTTGGAAACATAGAGTTAAGATAAATGACGAATATTTTGTCTGCCTCGTTTGTTGTGTAGAACACATCTGCCTCAGGTTAGGGGAGCTGTGAGTTGGAACTAGGCCTATGTGATGACTATGGTATAAAAGCTTGGTGGGAAATAGAGGCTGAGGTTTCCACGTGTCAAGGTGGCCCACGCGTACCTTGGCTTTCATTTGTAGCAGCCATACATGTCCATGTGGGTGAGGCTGCAACTGAAGCCTATTTTTTGGTATACTTGGGTAGCCGCTGCGGTGAGATGAGGATGAGATGAAGATGCTGAACCTACTGTATTTACTGCTTTATTTCCTCCTATAATGCCACGTAAACATAGTATCATGTTTAATCCCGCCTGTGTCTCTTGCGTCCAATTGCCAACTCACACGCATAACCACAGCTGTGGTGCCAGAGAATGGTGTCAGAAGTAGGCTTGGCTCTCAGGCCCTTGAGTCAAAACACTGTGATGCAGGAACCAGAACTGGGTAGGGGTGGGGAGGAGATGCTGATGAGAATTTGGTGCCTGAGTAGCTGTGTTACATGGGTTTATTCTCCGGGATTACTGGTAAAACAGTCAAGGAAAGGCAAAGTGGGGGATGGGCAGCTAAAAAAATAAAGAAAAGGTGAATTAGATAGACCTATTATTAGGTGGCAGTTAAGAAAAAGGATAAAAAAAAATGTAATAGATTCTTTCTAGAGATTTACTAGCTCATCATCAGTAGTTGGAAAGAGGAAAATCTGCTCCATATCTGGCAGCTGCCTCCCTTAATGAATCCCATGAGATATGCTTCCTTTAAAGCAGCCTAGATGAATTAAATCCAATGACGCTGTTAGGGAATAACAAAAGGTGCTGACTCAGGCTGCTAAATATACTCCATAGGTCGAGGCATAGAAACCAAAGAGGGATGACTCGAAGCCCAGGATATTTTGCCCTACCCCTAGTGGAAGTTCCAAGGCTGTGCGCTTTGGTTGAAGTAGAATATTCTAGAGTTGGCAAAACTTTCTGAGATAAGTGGATATCAGTACATAATGTACTATAAATCTCCAGGGAACAAGAAGACAATATTAACAGGCCAAAAAGGGAGCTGAGGGAGGATGGAGATACTGTGATAGAACGTAGCATACTCCTAGTAAAACTCCAGACAGGAAGATGATAAAGGAAGAGATATCCGGTAGTGCTATCCTTTTTGCTTGAATGTGTAACTGGAAAGGATGTGACACACGAATGGAAGGTCTTGCCCTTACTGGTCCGTAGCTGAATGTTGGGGACATCTGCCCTTTGCCGGGTTTTAATTGGATCAGCTAAACAGGAGCCCTTACAACTGCCCTAACTTTTTTCTGTAGTAAAGACTAGACTGTACCAGCTTCTAGGAGGGCAACAGGAAATCTCAGTTCTGTTTAAAGAAGTCATGGAATCAGGTGTCCTTATCAAACACCAGTTCTCTCCGTCTTAGTCCTGTCTGGCCTGTGAGAAAATCCAGAGTTAAAGAAAACAATTCTCCCCGAAGCTTCTGGTGTGCCAGACATGGTAAAACTATCAGAAAGTTTAGCAGGCCAATGTGATGGTGTGCTGTCATAGACTTGGAATCTCGAAAAAATGTCAAGCACTGTGGGTATCTGCACCAGAGAGACTCCATTGTATATACTTTTACCATCTTCCTTTAAGGTTACTCACATTCTCCAGAATTCAGTTAATACCCTGTCCAATGATTCATGAAGTTGATAATATAATCTTGCTTCTCCTCTCAGAAAAGGAAGCTGGAACTGGAGGGTGAGGGAATTTAAAAGCTGTAGTTGCAATGGGACTAGTCGAGGATGACTAAATCTGGCTAAGATTTAGGACCCAGCCAAGCAGTCCTTTTTCTGGGAATAATCTGGGCTAGGGCCACTAGAGGCATTTCACAAGCAGTAAAGAGCAAACTGCTATCCCTTCTGGTTTTATTAACAAGAGAGAGACGCAAAGCCTCAAAGGGCTGTCTGGATTCTGGAGGACGCGTATACCATATTTGAAAATCCTATTGGCCCCAAGATACAAAGGGACTAGAAAAAGAAGAGCTTTGAATACAGTCCAGAGCAGAGGGTAGCCCAAGCTGTCCCTCTCAGGTTTTATAACCCTGACATAACCAGTGCTTTTGGAGACGTCCACTACTAAAATACACACAGACTCGAGTCCCTGGCAAAGCCTCAGAATGCTACTTACAGGCTATTGCTAGACTTCTGGACTAAAAAAACTCCCTGATACTATGTCTAAGAACAGCCCATGTGAGAGACAGGTACTGGCACACTCTTTGGCTCTAGTAGAAACAGCCCTCACTCCTAAAGAGCATCAAATTATATTGAAGCTTGAGTTACCTATGATGACATGAGTCATGTCAGGAAGAGATTCCAATAAAAAAGGAGCCATACAAGTTCCCTGATAAATATAAATGGTATATTTGGGAACAGCTAAAGAGACCAGCTCTGAGGGAGCACATTGTATCCATGAGAAGGTAGTGTCTCTGCCTGTACGGTGGAACTTCGGAAGAGCTACCCACTCTTATGTCGAAGGGTCTGAAACCTGCTGAGGCAAAACATCTGCCTGATTTTCTGATGGGAGTTCTCGTACTGAGTGGTGGGAGTGCGTGTGGAAGGCTGCTGCTATCTGCTGGTGGACTGTAAAATCCTAGCTGCCAAGGGGAATAAGTATACACAGTGCGGGGAATTGAGAGCAGTATGTGTGACAGTGCAGGAAGAACTTGGTTCTTGGCCTCAGGGAAAAGTCTGAATATATAGAGGCTCCTGGGCCATGCCCATGACTATACTGCATGGGGAGGCAGGCAAATGGTTCCTTGGTGAAAAGATACATTAAAAAAACCTGGTGTGAAAGGGTGAAATTGTGGACATCCCTACAGAAACTCCTAGGGAGAATTACATGTGTAGATGCCCACCAAAAGAACACATTTATGGCTCAGAGGAGCACTAGAAAGCCGAGGCAGATGCTCTGGTCTGCCCCTGGGGAAAAACAACTGGGTACATGAGATAAGCTGCCACGGTGGTGCTCAAGCAATGCTATGGTGGATGCAACAACGGCATATACCACTGTCACCCAGAAACGCCACTAGTATGGTGACAGACTGTCCTAAATGCTACCAAGAGGAAAAAAAAATGTCCAAAAATAGTATTGGGAGAATTCCATGAGGTCAAAAATCAGCGCATCACTGACAGATGGATTATACAGAACACTGCTCATGGCTCCTGGAGTATTCCAACGGGTCTTTTCAGGAATAGACAAATGTTCAGGGTGCCCTTCATCTATCTCATAGGGAATACATTTTACCATAGCCAGTTTACCAAAATGGGACAAAAAGCACAACATATAAAGGGCATATATTCCCTCCAGTTACATGGGAGTGGCTTAATTGAAAATTGGAATGGGCAATTAAAACATCCATTTTGAATGACAGAGGGTGCTAAGGATGATAAGGATGAGAAAGGCTGGCTAGCTAAACTCAGTGGGTGTGTGCTTCATCTGAATATGAGAGGGTTTGAGGGAAGAACAGCCTTAGGGAAGGTGTCTATCTACTGAGGTAAAGGGGTGGGAAATGGTGCTGAAGCACTAACCTTGGTCTTCCACGCCTCACAAGGCTTCTCTTTTGGGTTGTCGGATCTAGTGGTTTAGATTAGGATTGCGTTTACTGTATTGCTTTGTACTTGGTTAAGGAAACCCTGGATTAGATGATCACTTTGCCTGACGTGACCAAACTAGGACTGACTCTGAATGCTGCTTTATTGCCTCATGGTAGAGATTGACATGTTATGTTTTATCTCTTCAAATCTACCATCTGTTACTAGGAATGGGCAAAGAAGGATCTGATGAGGGTCTATTGTTACCTGGAGGGAAGAAAATTTGGGACATTACACCCAGCAACAACTCTGGGAAGGGTCTGTATCTTCACCCAGGAAGGGCTTTCTACTGTGCTTAATTGCTATTGTGTTTTAGGGGTAATGCCTGGGTGTGTTAGAAACCCAAGCCAGAAAGATGAACCTATTGAAATGCTAAGAGCTATCTAAATTATCGCAGACTGTCACTGGGACATGTAGTCCTTATTGTCATTCCCTTACAGCCTGTGTGCCATGAATTTAAAAGGAGCTACCACCATTTCTTGCAGTACGGTTAGTGGGTATTGAACAGATAAAAGACCAACACTATGTCCTTCCTGTAGGTAAATTGGTTGTACTCTACATTAATATGTGGGAACCAGTGTCAGTAGAAACCTATTCCTTCATAGCTGGGTATGAGCAGGCCCCCAGGCCAGAAGGACTCCCGAATTTACTGAACACTCTAATGACCATTCCTGTCACTGAAAATATATGGTATACGGATAAGAGATGATTCTGTTGGGAAGAATGGGAAAATTGCTCTGTAATAAAAACAAATGTTTGGTATGCTAAGTATTACTTTAATATCTTACCTACTGTTATTTGGTGTAATATTAATAAGTAGTTTGTGTGCTAAGAATTACTTTGATGTCTCATCTACTGCTATTTGGTGTAATAAAGTATTTTATGGGCTTACATACGGAAATTAAAGAAAATGAAATGTATACTGATGATGACCTCTAGAATCAAAAGATATTTTGGGAAACTGGTTTAAAATCCCCAATTGATACTAACCCCATGAAATCTAATTGTCCAGACAAAATGGTAAATATGGCCCTAGAGAAACTAAACACACTTATAAATGTCTTTAATAACTTTTAAAAGATGCAAGTGATAGTGAATGAGAGGAAATTTGTATAATTGATAAGAAAGTATGAAAGACTTATGAAGCATGTTGATCAAGATTAACATGTTTTATAAGAGGATACCTGCACTTTATTAGTAGAAATCTTGGTGGTTGCAGGTGTGCTAGCTTGCTTTTCCTGCATATAAAATATTAGACCTGTACCTGCCGGAAAAAACATCACAGAAGAATTAAGGAGTATGTCTTATGAAATATTGACTTGAGCTCACAGGGGTGAAACTGTGGGAAAGAATTAAACATCAGCCTGGTCTGATGCAGCCTCTCAGACAATGACCTCAGTTTCCAAGCACCTTTCCTTGGAAAGAGTGGAGCTAAGAAACATGAAAAATGGTGTTTCTGTTTGTTGTGTGAAGTCAGCACTGAGTTGGGAGAGCTATAAGCTGGCAAGCAGGTTTGGGGCCTATGGACTTGAACAGTAGAAAGGATTGGAATAAAATGCAGCCTGCAGCTTCTGTGTGTCAAGGTGACCCACACACACCTTGGCTCTCATTCATGGAAACCAAATGTTCCTATAGTGAGACAGACAAAAGAGTCTATGTACTTGGGAGTTGCTGAGAGAGAGGAAGATGAGTTGACGATGCTATAGCTGCTGTATTTCCTGCCTTGTGTCCCGTCATAAAGCTAAATAAATGTAGTAATAGATTAAAGCTGATTTGTGTCTTATGAGTCTCCTTGCCACCTTGAACCTGAAACTATAGCTATGGTTCTTTACTATTTACCCCCTCAAAAAAGAAAATATTTTTAAATACTAGGCAATGCCTCCATTTAGTTATTTATACTAATAGAACAATTCTTCCTTTATACTAATAGAGCAATTTTTAAAATTGTATGAGCTGTTATATGAAAAGTACTCACTTTAATTTCTGCCATAGAGTTAAGAATTCATTAAATGGTAGCAATTTTTTTTAAAAACATGAAAGCCTTTTAACTATATCTACATTTGAACCCTCCAAATCTCTCTCCCTCTTACAGTTAGAATAAACATACCTAAAATTTATCAATGCTCTCAGAAAAACATCCAGACTCTTTAGTGCAACATCCATTCATTATATGACTGTGCTCATCCTCTCTTGTAGTTCTCATTCATAACTCTGTTTATCAATAGATAAATCATAAATTAATATGATTAACTTAATTTATGATTTAGATAAATTAATCAATAGATACATAGATATTTTAAAATACTCATATTTCCAAGAAAGGATTTTCTCTTATCCCTTGTCATTTGCCATGTTTTCCACTTCGTTTACAATCACCTACTTCCACCCTAAACCTTACCCTACCCCTGCTCACCTCAGTCATAAAGGATATACTTTGTTATAAGGCATTGATAATTATTCAGGCTTTATCATGGCATGAATGAGTTACATCCCAAGATCCTCCACTTCTTTTTTATCTAATTCCATGGTCATTATGCATTCTTCTAATTATCTTTGATTTATTTTTCAAATCTTTCTCCTAAGCACCTTGATATAATAAAGGAAGAACCCGGATGGTGGGCACTAGAATTCTGGTGACTAGGCTGGTATGTCAGTATCCATGTATTAACATTACAAGTTAAACATCAGTATTTCATGACTTTATTAATGTCAATCTGTACCTGAGGACCTTGTAAATATGAAGAAACTGAGAAACTCAAGTTTCTTCCATTCAGAAACCTAAGGACTACACCAATGACACCAAAGCATTGCAGCTGGTGAGGCTGCCTTTTTAATGCTATTTCCCTCTACGTGCAATAGCCAAGTTTACATTTTTATTAACATATCTCTCCATAATCACAATAATATTTTCTCTAAAATAAAATTAATAATATTTTTATCCAATTAATTTAAGTCAAAGAGAACTTCACAAATAGGTATATGTAACTTGATAATTAAAATAAATAATTACTCAAGAAAATAAGAAGACAAATCACAGATGAGGAGAAAATATTTGCAAAAGAAACATCTGGTAAAGGACTCTTATCCAAATTACATGAAGAACTCTTAAAACTGACTCAACAATAAGAAAACAAACAGCATGATTAGAAAATGGGCCAAAGACCTTAACAGACACTGCACCAAAGGAGATATACAGAGGGCAAATAAGCATATAAAAAGATGCTCCATATCACATGCCATCAAGGAAATGAAAATTAAAACAACAATGAGATGCCACAATATACCTATTAGAATGGTCAAAATCTAGAACACCGACAACACCAAATGCTGATGAGGATGTGGAACAACAGGAACTCTCATCCATTGCTCTTGGGAATGCAAAACAGTACAGCCACTTTGGAAGACAGTTTGGTTGTTTCTTACAAAACTAAACATACTCTCACCACACAATCCAGCAATTGCAGTCCTTGGTATTTACCCAAAGGAATTGAAAACTTATGTCCACACAAAAACCTGCACATGGATGTTTATAGAAGCTTTATTCATAATCGCCAAAACATGGAGCAACCAAGAAGTCCTTCAGTAGGTGAATGGATAAATAAACTGTTGTACATCCCGACGATGGACTGTTATTCAGCATTAAAAATAAACGAGTTATCAAGGTATGAAAAGATATGGAGGAAGCTTAAAAACATATTACTAAGTGAAAAAAAACAATCTGAAAAGGCTACGCACTGTAAAAATGACCTTGCAAATAAGGTTCTCAGCAGCAAGGAAAGCTTCAGTGCGTAGGCAACTACGAATTGTGCTCAGAAGTGAAGATATTATATGAGTCATATGTGCTAAGAAAATACTTCTAGTATTGGCTTCCATTAGACTGATTGTTCTAGATCACTGATTCTCAATTAGTAGAGTATTAGCTTTCTTTGTAAAGTGAGTTAAAGCTGTAGCGTAACGTCAACCTAGTATTTTAAATACACCATATTTACTGAGACATGCAAGAATGTCTGTCTATGTCAGACCATTGTTCTGTGTAAGACTATAAATAACTTTTCTCAAATACCTATGCGGTGAAGGACATATAAAATCTAAAACAAAACGTAAAAAGAGAAATGCAATTAAATGAACAGCTAAGTAGTTAATATAGCTAAGTAGTTAATAGAATTTAACAATTTCAAGAGTGTTGCCAAACACTTGTAGCATTTCAAAGGAACAGCAAGGAAGTTAAGAGCCGCTTGTCTAATAGCAGTTATTCCTTTAGTTGTGGATTCCATCATTCACTAGACATATTACTGTCTCTTACTTGTCTAATTACAATGAAATCTAAATAGTCTCTATGATTCCAAAATGGCAGCTCTTTAAGGCATGCTCTCACTGCTGTCAAAATGATCTTCTCCAAATACAATTTTGCCCATTTTGTTCTCCTCCTTAAAATTCTTCTGGTTTTCCCTGTTTCTTATAAAATAGAGTTAAAAGTCATTATGGCAATATTTCTCAAACTTTCTTCACTCTTGGAATTCTTTGTGATTCAGTTATTTTCTGCAAAGCATCCTTCAGACAAAATAAATATCCAACAGTTTAATTTATTAAGTACTTAGGTTCCAACAACTTAATAGTGGTAACTGCATGGTATTCCACAGAAATTACTGGATTTCCTCCTGAAATTTAAAGTGTCCGTGGCAGTCCTATGAGTTTTCTTTGGCACCTGGGGTGCATTGGTGCACAATTTGGGTGCCGTGACATGATGGTATATCTTTTCTTTCACCATCTGCTTCTATTTGTCTAACTTAAATACTGCTTCCCCTCCCTTGAGACCCTTTCCTATTCATGGACTCTTTTCTTCTACATGTAGTTCTCAGATATGCTGGAGAATTTTATATCTCTGTGGTTTTGTTCATTCTGATTCCTCTGCATGCACTGCCTTTTCCTGTCCCTGTCTACCTGAAGAACATCTACCTCCTCATCAAAGTTCACCTCCAACATTACCTCCTTTATTAATATTCACTGTCCTCCTTCTCTGTCAGGTAGAGTTGACACCTCACTCTTTATGCATGCATGGTACCTTGTACAGACTTCTATCATAGCAGCTATAGTATTTTATTTCAGCTATTTCTTTATGGCTTTTACTCTCATGTAGATTGTAGGCCCCTTGATCAAGAGGTAAAACCACATCTAACCTGTCTTTGTATTTCTAGTATTTTACAGAGAACTTGACCATTTAACAAATATCTGATGAATGAATAAAGGAATTTATGCCATTTAGTGCCAAATCAGGATATGGTAGAAGAGTTTAGAGAGAGATGCTTTATGGCTAGAATTCAAAGTTTCAGAGTTTCCATTGACCAAACTTTTAGCCAGGCTTCTCTGATCTCTTTTTTCAATTAGGCCTCAACCTTGACCCAGTAAGACATGAACAAATACTAACATAGTTTCTAACAGCTCAAGACCACATCTCTAGGATGACACTAGTACCCCTTAAAGGGCCTGCCTGAGAAAACTTAAAGCTGCCAAAAGAACTGTTTGTTCCAGCCAATGTCTAAAGATAGGGTCCCTGTCTCCTGATTTCTGTGGGAGGGTAGGAGCTTAACTTCAATAAATGTCAGTTAGCAAACCCCGATGGGTTTCACATGGGCCAACCCCCTCTTCTCTTTTTGTCTGTAATTTTCACTTCCCTAACTCTACTGAGTCTCTGCTCAACCCCTTCCCTATTCCCTGTTTCTCCCTTTAGAGCAGCTAGTCAGCTCTGTACAAATAGAAGTTTAGGTCAGTTCATGCTGGACTCTTTTCCCTATTGCAAATGTCACCCTCAATAGTGAAAAACTGAAAGCTATCCCTCTAAGAGCAGGAACCAGACAAGGATGCCCACTTTCACCACTCCTATTTAACATAGTATTGGAAGTCCTAGCCAGAGAAATCAGGCAAGAAAAAGAAATAAAAGGGATCCAAATTGGAAAGGAAGAAGTGAAACTGTCACTATTTGCAGATGACATGATTTTATATATAGAAAACCCTAAAGAATCCACCAAAAAAATTTTAGAAATAATAAATGAATACGGTAAATTTGCAGGATACAAAACTAACATACAAAAATCAGTTGCATTTCTATATACTAACAACAAAGTAGCAGAAAGAGAAATTAAGAGTACAATCCCATTTACAATTGCAACAAAAAGAATAAAATACCTAGAACTGATCTTAACCAAAGAGGTGAAAGATCTGTACACTGAAAACTACAAAACATTGCTGAAGGAAATTGAAGACGACAAAAAGAAATGGAAAGATATTCCATGCTCTTGGATTGCAAGAATTAACGTAGTTAAAATGTCCATACTTCCTAAAGCAATCTATAGATTCAATGCAATCCCTATCAAAGTTCCAAAAACATTTTTCACAGAAATAGAACAAAGAATCCTAAAACTTACATGGAACAACATAAGACCCCGAATAGCCAAAGGAATCCTGAGAAAAAAGAACAAATCTGGAGGTATCACTCCCTGATTTCAAAATATACTACAAAGCTATAGTAACCAAAACAGTATGGTACTGGCACAAAAACAGACACACATCAATGGAACAGAATCAAGAGACCAGAAATAAACCCACACATCTATGAACAGCTAATTTTCGACAAGGGAGCCAAGAACATACAATGGAGAAAGGAAAGTCACTTCAATAAACGGTGTTGGGAAAACTGGACAGCTACATGCAAAAAAATGAAAGTAGACCATTATCTTACACCATACACAAAAATTAACTCATAATGGATTAAATATTTGAATGTAAGACCTGAAACCATGAAATCTCTAGAAGAAAACATAGGCAGTACTCTCTTTGATATCAGTCTTAGCAACATATTTTCAAGCACCATGTCTGACCGGGCAAGCGAAACAATAGAAAAAATAAACAAATGGGACTACATCAAACTAAAAAGCTTCTGCACAGCAAAGGAAACCACCAACAAAAGGAAAAGTCAACCTAACAATTGTGAGCAGATATTTGCAAACCATATATCTGATAAGGGGTTAATATCCAAAGTATATAAAGAACTCATACAACTCAACAACAAAAAAACTAACAACCCAATTAAAAAATGGGAAAAAGATCTGAACAGACATTTCTCCAAAGAAGATATACAGATGGCCAATAGGAAAATGAAAAGATGTTCAACATCATTAACTACCAGGGAAATGCAAATCAAAATTACAATGAGATATTACCTCATGCCCGTCAGAATGGCTACAATTAACAAGACAGGAAACAACAAGTGTTGGAGAGGATGTGGAGAGAAGGAAACTGTCATACACTGCTGGTGGGAGTACAAACTGGTGCAGCCACTGCGGAAAACGGTATGGAGATTCCTTAAAAAACTAAGAATAGAACTACCATATGATCCAACTATTCCACTGCTGGGTATTTATCCAAAGAATGTGAAAACACCAATGTGTAAAGATACATGCACCTCTGTGTTCATTGCAGCGTTATTCACAATAGCCAAGACTTGGAAGCAACCTATGTGTCCATCAAGGGACAAATGGATAAAGAAGATGTGGTAATTATACCCAATGGAGTACTACTCAACCATAAGAAACGATGAAATCCAGCCATTTGTGATGACATGGTTGGACCTTGAGGGTATTATGCAAAGCGAAATAAATCAGAGGGAGAAGGACAAATACCATATGATCTCACTCATATATAGAAGATAAAGACAACAACAAACAAACACATAGAGACAGAGTTACTAGAGGGGAAGGGGGAAGGGAGGAGGGTGAAAGGGATGATTAGGCACATGTGAATGGTGATGGATTGTAATCAGTCTTTGGGTGAACATGATGTAATCTATGCAGAAATAGAAGTATAATGATGTATTCCTGAAATTTATACAATGTTATAAACCAATGTTACTGCAATAAAAAAATAGTTATTATTGATTAAAATCCTTACCACTTTAACTAGTATCCAGCTTTATTTACCGTTGACACCATGAAGAATTTTTAATGATAATTTATAATTAATGCATTCAGCATTTTAACTATAACCTGCTACAAAGATTATAAACTTCATTCCCTTTCCAATAAATATTGATCTTTAAAACATTAATTTTCTTATCGAAACTTGTTTCATCTTAGATAAAAAGTCCATCTCTTCTCAAGCTGAAATTTTACAACTTACAAAGGAATTTTGTAACCACTGGGAAGCTTTTATTCAATATTCATTTGACCATTTGTAATTTTAAAACATTTATTGATTGCATAGGTTATCAATATATAAAATATGCAAGTGACAAATTAATTAGTATGTGTTAATTTCTTAATGTGGGTAAAGGTCCTGACTTTCCAAACATGACATTAAATGCTTTATTTTTTTAATACTTTGACAGTGTATTGCTCTATAAAAAGAAACATCTTGGCTATGTCCCCGTGAAGCACTTGCCTCTTATAAATGTGGCCAAGAAATGAGATCATATCTAACTTCCCTTCCAGTGTTATTGGCATTCTACGGAAGTATAGTGTAATAGCTTCTTCTTTCTCCGTAGGGATACTGAGTTTTCTCAATGATTTTTTTCAATTTAACAAGTAATTCAATTGCCATTATATAGTTTCTTCTGGCCAAGACTCTCAAGAGAGGCTATGCTTCCTACAGCTCCTGACTCTTACAACATCACAGACTATGAATTACCAACAATTCATCACATATTTAATAAAAACAGTACTTTCATCTTGTGTGCTTTAAAATGATTCTTTTTTCAGTAATACTAAAAGCACCCTTGTGAGGGAGTGATGTTTTCCATTATTATATCTGTTTGACAAATGGAGGAGCTCTTTAGAGGTTCAATTAAGGTCACAGAAGTCACTAGTGCACTAAAGCATGGAATTCACAAACTGACGACTGCAAGGCCCTTGCTCTGAACATTTGGTCATACCAGGTATAATTATACGTTGTTTGAGGGGAAAAAGAGATAGGAGAGAATATAGCTATTTTTCCCCTATCAGGAAATTGTTATATTTTCTAATTTAAGTTTTGTTTACAACAGTTTTATGGGTACTAGGGGAGGGGACTGGTATTTGATGACAGTCTTCCATGTGCTAGTCACTGTGTTAGGCGTGGTACAATAATATCTCGTCAGATCTAGCCAGAGACTGTGTAAGGGGGTATTCTTATCTCCATTTTACAAGAAAGAACTATGTCATTCACTTAAGGTCATACAACTATTAAATGTCAGATTTGGGTCACAAACAGGCTGAGCTCTGAAGCCCATGAATGTCTTGTCTGAAGATACTTCCTTCTGAATATTACTACCTAAGCATTGAGAAGTGTATAGAATTATCAGATATATCTAATTTTAAGAAAATTACATACCAAAACCTAAAATTATACAGTTATAGTATATTAAATATAGAATTATTTTTAAATAATAAGTTCAATTAAAGTGCTTAATCTGACCCATGTTACGGTTGACCAAGGCAGCCTTAATGTTCCTCGCAGCTTGACTCAACTTGAGACAGGTTTCTTACTGACTATAGGCTCCTGACCTCCCTTTCCTTAGAGTATTGACTTTGGAAGACTTGCTATTGCAAACTCTTTCTCTGCCCTTTTGAAATGTATATAAATCTTCTCCCAGCCTCTTGCCAGTTTTATAACTTAGGAACATCTTCCTCGAGGACCCCGGAGCCATCCCTCTGAAATGTAATCATCGAGGAAGAGAGAGCCCTTATCTCCGAGTCTCTGTGAGAGGGAAGGAATTTAACTTCCGTGAGCACCAGTTAGCAAACACGGATGGCCTAATCCCAAAGAAAGACATTTGCAAACTCAAGAATAAGTCAATGCAGTCAATATATCCTATTGATCAATATCTCATCTATCCTATTGATCCCATCTAACATCCTCTGTCCTCCAGGACTTTTTTACTAGCTCACCCCAGTGCTTAAAAACTCTCCATCCCTTTGTCTCAGGATGAAATCAGCTATCCAGACTTGATCTGTTCTCTCTCTCCTATTGCTGTCAGTGTGTCAAAAAAAATCAACTTTTGCCTGCACATCGTGTGTCCAGTGTGATTTTATTTTCTTTGGTAGAGTAATTTCAATTCCATGCAACTTTTGAGAAATTTGCCTATTGATGAAAGCTCATATTAAATAACATCAAACTATATTTTGCATTTTTTATCCCTATTAAATGTTTGTAAAAAAATTATACATATGTCCATAAAAATGATATTCAAAAGGTTTAAATAAAATACTATTTAAGAAAGATTGTTCATATTTATCTAGTAGTAATTTAAAAGTCTTAATGTCTGTTGAGTAGAAGATGATTACCCAGTTTAGGATCACTTAAAGTTAAATTGGTATGTCTTAAAAATATACACACAAAATATGTGTGAAGGTAGTGCTTTTAATGGCTTTGCCTCTTCCTTCCTTCCTCATTTTAACTTAATTACCCTTTTAAGGACCTATTAGCAAAAACAGTTACATTTTGAGGTACTAGGGGTTAGGGCTTCAACATATGAATTTTGGGGGATACGATCAACATCCTTCATTCCTTAAACTCTCTCTGCATATAGCTCACTATTCTCTGTCTGGACTACAGTTCTTGTTTTCGAAAAAGGCTACTTCAAGGCTTTTGCTATTTCTCGTCTTGCCCGGAATGCTATTCGCCCAGATTTCCTAACTTATACTTCATTCAGAGTCAGAGATGCCTTCTCTGACATCCCAGCTCAAGTAACCCTCCTCACCTGAAGCAAACCCTTTCTTTACACTCACTCCCTCAAGTTTCCTTCACAGCACTTATCACTACCTGACACACCGTTGTACATGTGTCAGTTTGCTGGTTGCCTGTCCACCTTGCTCCACCACCTTAGAATATAAGATCCATGATGCACTACTGGTCACATTTACTGCTAGCATGCCTACCTATTAGGTGCTGTATTAGTCAGGGTTCTTCAGAGAGACAGAACCAATGGGAGATATAGATATAGATATAGATATAGATATAGATATAGATATAGATATAGATATAGATATAGATAGATAGAGATAGAGATAGAGATAGAGATAGAGATAGAGATGGAGATAGAGATAGAGATATATAGATATAGACAAAGAGATTTATTATGAAGGACTGGCTCGCGCAATTTTGGAAGGCTGAGATCACATGGGTTGAGAAGGCCCACAGTCTGCCATCGGCAAGCTGGTGGCCCAGGAAAATTGGTGGTGTAGTTCCAGCCCAAACCCAAAGGCCTGAGAACCGGGGGGACCAATGGTGTAAGTCTCAGTCTGAGTCTGAAAGCCCAAGAACCAGGAATGCTGATGTCTGAGGGCAGGAGAAGAGGGATGTTCCAGCTCAGCAAAAACAACAAATTCATCCTTCCTGCACCCTTTTGTTCTATTCAGGCCCTCAAGGAATTGGATGACGCCCAATTTAGTCATCCACTTGGTAAGGTTGATCTTTAATACTCAGTCTACTGATTCAAATGCTAACCTCTTCCAGAAACACTTTCACAGACATACCCAGATATAATGTTTTACCAGCTGTCTGGGCATCTCTTAGCCCAATCAAGTGGAACATAAAGTTGACACAGGTGCTTAATACATTTTTGCTGAGAGAATAGATTTCTTCTAGGTGTGCATGAAATTCTGGATAGAACTGAAGACCTCCTAAGAATGTAGACACAGAAAAAAAGGGTGAGTCCTGGATAGACTCAAATCAAGTCTAGTGGTGAACAAGCTTAATTTATCCAATCATTTAAAGAATCCTGAAATAGACCTAGTGGAACTCCTTAGAATTTAGGAGGCCCAAGGTTTTCTTTGGTAAGAACTGCCATTGTCAAGACAGCTGGACATTCTTCTGACTGTAAAATCATTTTACCATCAGCAACGCACACATTTCTGTAATTTTAAAACTCTAGGTCACACTATAAATAATTGTATTTTCTTATTTTAGCAAAGATTTGGAATATATCTCTCTAAGAAAAAAGAGTTGTGTCATACAATCTTGAAAATGTACATTCATACCTTGGTTTTGTTCTATGATTGATTTAATTTCTGAAAGTTGTAAAGTGCAGCTAAATTTGGGACCCAAGTTATTAATAATTAAAGATTGAGTTACTTTTGACAAAGAGTTAAAGACTGATTGATTTAATACTATGAATCCAGGATTTTATGTAGCTATTTCATAAAATTTAGGGTACGCAATGGAAGATACAGAGAACTCAAACTGTCTCTTCACCGAAACACTTATCTTAGTTCAGCATATTTTCTGCCTACTGTTTCTATCAAGTAGATTTGAAAATTCAGAGTCTTAAAATACTATAGACTATGACTCATATTTTTAAATCATGAAATATATTTTCTTCATTTTGGAATGCATTTTTTTTACAGATAAAAAGTTGTATTCCTCTTAATAGAAGAATACAATTGCTGACTGATGAGATTATCAACACACAGGTAAAAAAAAATTAGGATATATTCAGTACAACAGAGGAAGGATAACAACATAACAAGAACTCCTTTGTCAAGGCGTTTGTGAGTACGCTGAGGACTGGATGGGCAGGTTGTACGTGAAAGGAGATACCTGAGAACACGAAACAGTTTGGAGCATTTTAGACATACGATACCAGAGATAAGTTATCTGAGAAGCGTGATGCTATGGGCCAATTATAACATTAAAAAAATCTCAATTAAAAGCCATTTTTAAAGTATATCACATCTTAGTATAATAAAGTTACTTTAGTATGATCAGAAGATCAAATGTTTTATGTAAATATTGCCTACATGTACCCACAGAAATGTTCTTTGGTTTAAAATAAAAGACCAACAGACTTAGACAAAACTGTTTAGGATCAGAGCAGATGTCTTGTTGGTGGATGATTTTAGTGTTAGCTTCTCAGTAAATGAGCTAGTGAGTAGAATGAGTGGTTTTAATGCTGCAGTGCCTTGGTTTCCAAGGTTGAGATTTTTCTGTTTATGAAACTCCAGGAATGATTTTCAAGATTTAGTCCTCTCATCACGTTGTTTTTTCAAACAGCTTTTTAGAGATAAAATTCACATGTCATACAATTCACCCATTTACAGTGTCAACTGCAAAAAGCAGAAACCAGTTTAAGAGGCAGTGTTTATTTGGGATCAAAGAACTGCAATTCAGGGAGCACAGATTCAGGTAGAAACTCAAACAATGTTCTGCTAGGGAGTAAAAGTCAGGGGCTTTTTTTTTTTTTGTGGGGAAGATTAGCCCTGAGCTAACACCCATGCCAATCCTCCTCTTTTTTTTTTTTTTTTTTTTGCTGAGGAAGACTGGCCCTAGTCTAACATCTCTGCGCATCTTCCTCTACTTTATATGGGACGCCAACAAGCAGTGCATTGGTGCGCACCTGGGATCTGAACCCAGGCCACCAGCAGCAGAGTGCATGTGCTTAACCGCTAGACCACGGGGCCAGCCCCTAAGTCAGGGGCTTTTTTTTTTTTTTTTTGTGAGGAAGATCAGCCCTGAGCTAACATCCATGCCAATCCTCCTCTTTTTGCTGAGGAAGACCAGCCCTGAGCTAACATCTGTTGCCAATCCTCCTCCTTTTTTTTTCCCTTTTTCTCCCCGAAGTCCCAGTAGATAGTTGTATGTCATAGTTGCAAATCCTTCTAGTTGATAGTCAGGGGCTTTTAAAGGCAAAGAAAGGAGGTTGTATTACAAAGAATTTTAATTAGAGTTGGAGGCAGAGAGCTAGTCTTGGCTAAACATTGATGGACTATTGATTCTATCTTCAGAAAGTCCACAATCCTCAGTCTTTGTGACTAGGATGTCTGTTCTGCTGACTTCTCAAACAGTTGCTTATAAAATTTTGCCATTTGGGCCCAGTCCAAAGTTTGGGCCCAGTCCAAGTTTCGAGACAACAAGGCAGTTTTTCTGAAAAGGCAGCTCTGACTCCATTGTAAAATGGCTCCACTATAGTCCACTTTGCCAACAGTATCTGATTCAATGGATTTTAATATATTCACAGTTAGGTGCAACCATCACCACAGTCAATTTTAGAATATCTTCATCATCTCAAAAGAAATCCATTTGATTTTAATGTGTGTTTTAATGGTTAATTTATCTTATTTAATTAATGACTAATTAAATAAATGATTAATAACTTATTTAATTAGTGAGTCATTAATGCAATGATTAATTTAATAATTTTAATGTGTTTGAATGATACCTCAGCCCTTCTCCTGCAACTGTCCTAAAGGAAGGATGAAGGAGAAATCTTTATGGTTTTGGTATGTCCCCTATTCCAGTGATTTACTTCCTCCCCAACCTGAGACGAAGTGAGCTGATAATTGAAACAAAACCAAAAAAGATAAAAACAACTCTAGACCATTATTACGATATGAAAGCACGATTGCCAAATAATGAGTCTGGATTCAAGGGCAATTTGAGAATCAGTCTATTCACATTCACTTCCAGGACACATGGTTCCTTGCATCTATTTAAATATGAAATGTCCTAATGTTTTCTCTCCTGGAGGGGACTAAATGGTGTTCAGTTTTATGCATCTTGATGCTAAGGAAATATCAAGTTATTTTAATTATAATACATTGAAGTCCTTAGTGAAATTTAAATATTTTCTACGTCAGAGAAGGAATCAAAATAGTTGGTATGTCAGGATGAGGAAAACACCTGTCGTCCTTTACCTACCTGATGTATGTATGTGGATGTATTTCCCCTTCTCTTTCTTGCATACATACACATACACATATATATGTATACAGAACATAGTACAAGTTGACATTGTGTCATTTGGTATTTTCTTTCAGCCATTTCTAGAAGTAAGATTATATCATGGATTATTGCAGGTAATTATCTTGCTTTTGTATTAAAATTAGTAATAAAGGCTCATTTTAATTTATTTTTATTTATTACTTTCTTTTGGATAAAATTTTATAAACACATTACAGAAAATTTGAAAAAAAAAAAAACTTACCTTGTGATCAAAACAACATTGCTGTTTTACCTTCAACATCTTCTCTTTACAACTCCTTATCATTTCTTTTTCCAATGTAAAATGAATTATAAGCAATTTCCACAGAATTAGTTGCTCTTCATATTCATCATCTTTTAATGCCCTAAGGATAAGGTTTTTCTGGAAATGTCTCTCTTGGGAACTTAGAGTGCATATTAGCATTTAATGTTTAAGAAGGCTCAGAGTGAAGATTCCTATTTAAAAGAATCTGTTAAATATTCTTGGTCACAGAACCCTTAAATCAAATAACATTAATTAACATACTACGGAACACACTTTGGGTAGAGTTAATTGTTCTCTTATTGACGATCTTTATATTGTTTGGGTGATAAATATACTTGAGTATGCAATTTTTTTCATACTTTGGGTTATATTCTTATGATACATTTCTTTTTTTTCTTTTCTTTCTTTTTTTATTTTTATGAGGAAGATTAGCCCTGAGCTAACATCCGATGCCAATCCTCCTCTTTTTTGCTGAGGAAGATTGGCCTTGGGCTAACATCTGTGCCCATCTTCCTCTACTTTATATAGGACACTGCCACAGCATGGCCTGACAAGTGGTGCATCGGTGCGCGCCCGGGGTCCGAACCTGCGAACCCCGGGCCACCGAAGTGGAGCGTGCACACTTAACCACTGTGCCACTGGGCCGGCCCCAAGATAGATTTCTTAAAATTGAAATAATGAGTCGAAACTATAGACATTTTTAGAGAAGCTGTGTAGGAGTTTCTCAATTGATTCCAAAAGGGTTCTGCTGGTTACAACGTATTTGAGTATGTTTCTTTTCTTGCACATTTCTCTGCATTTGTATTATCATATTTTAAATCTTTGTTAATATAATAGGAGAAAAAGGGTATTTTACTTGATTTCAATTTATTTTATGAAATATCTAAGTTTAGACATCTGTCTGAGATGTTTGAAAAAACTATATAATTCATATCTTCTATTAATCCTAATATTTTATATTTTCATATATTTGTGTTCAGTTTGAAAACCATTGTAATATCTGTTTAAGTTTAGTTACTGTGGCCTAGTTGCTTTGGCCTAATGTTAATATTTAGTTGTGCTATATTAAAGACAATAAATTAAGCTACTTCCCTTTTTATTCTTACTAATAAATTTTAAAATCATTTTCAAGGTCAAAAATAATTCAATTGAGAATTCTATTTGTACTTAATGTTAGCAGCGTTTCTTTGGTTCCAAGGAGCAAAAACTGACATGAGCTATTTTAAGGAAAATAGGAGGTTTCACAAAAAAACAAGATATTTATAATTTGACAGTTTATTAGAGTACCCCTCAGAATTCAAAGTTTTTGAATAATCAAGGCACAGGAAGGCTGTTGATAAGTCAACCTAACAATATTGAGACTTGCCATTCTGAAATTAAGTCAAACTTTTAATAAGACTTTGCCTCAGCCACTCTATGCTTATAACTGATTCCAAATTTCAGATTCCCAGAAGAGATAATCTGATTAGCCCAGCTATGGAAAGATGTAACTGACAATAGTTGCAATATTAGTGACACCCCTAGGACCATAACTTGTTGGGTTCCCCATGAAACCCAACTGGCCCTAGAAAAGACGAAGGATCAGGTCTTGGGTCATCAGAAAAAGTGGAAGGAAGCAATGTACCAACTACAGCTGCACTACCTTCTAATTACAGTCCATCCTCTTACTGTTTCATTTCCCTTCCCTGCACCCTCTCAGCCTATCACTGGAAGTTGGAGTCTACTCCATCAATCCCCATTTCCCCCAAAATGGTTATATCAGAGTTAGGGGCTTATTTTAAACTAGTTCAACTAGTTTCATTAGATATCTGATAATATTAGTGATTCAATGTTTGTAAATTCTTACTGAATACTTTAAAAAGAAGCAAATTTTCTGTAGAGTAAATACTCCAAATATTCAGTATATGACAATTTAGTTCCTTATATTCTCATTCATTCTTTCACTGTTTAATCTTCCACAGACAATTAGTTGCATGTTAAATCTTTAACCACAATTCTGTTTGTAAAAACAACAGACTCTAAACCAAATCCAACCTGCAGATGTGTTTTGTTAGGCACACATAGTTTTTTTTTAATGGTAAAATATACATAACAATGTAAAGTTTACCATTTCAATCGTTTTAAAATGTACTATTCAGTGCTATTAAGTACATTCACATTGTTGTTCAACTGTCACTACTATCCATCTCCAAAACTTTTTCATTTTCCCAACTGAAAGTCTACCCATTAAACAATACTTCCCCATTACGCCCATTCCAGCCCCTGAAGACCACCTTTCTACTTTCTGTCTCTATGAATTTGACTACTCTAGGTACCTCATATTAGTGGAATCATGCAATATTTGTCCTTTATATTTGGATTATTTCATTTAGTATAATATTTTCAAGCTTCATAGGTCAATGTTGTAGTATATATCAGAATTTCATTCCTTTTTGAGACTGAATAATATTATATTGTATGTATATACCACATTTTGCTGATCCATTCATCTGTTGATGGACATTTGGGTCGTTTCCTCCTTTTACCTATTGTAAATAACGCCAGTAGGAACATTGGTGTACAAATATCTGTTCGAGTTCCTGCTTTCAATTCTTTTGGGTATGCACGTAGACGTGGAATTGCTGGATCATATGATAATTCTATGTTAAATTTTTTTGGGAACTGCCAAACTATTTTCCACAGCAGCTGTACCATTTTACATTATCAGCAGCAATGCACTGAGGTTCCAATTTCTCTATATCCTTGCCAATACTTGCTATTTTCTGTTTTTTTGTTTTGTTTTGTTTTATAATAGCCATCCTAATGAATGTGAAGTTGTATCTAACTGTGGTTTTGGTTTGCATTTCCAGATAATATTTTGAAATATTTTTAAAAAGTAGCCAATATTGAAAAAAATCTAAAGCTTTTACATGGAAACCTAGAATTGCAGCTTCTTTTGAAAAACCAGAAGATGTGATAATATACAGTTCTATGGCAGCCATGAGCTGGAGCCGAGAAGTGAGGGCCCCCTTTAGACAGGACACATGCTTTCCTACACCAGGTAGGCCACTTTATCCCAGGCCATCCTACATGGCCCACTCTTATGTTATTTGCATAGCCTCTGTAAATAGTAAGTTTGCAGTCCCAGTTATCAAATCTTCCTGGATAACATATGCTTTCATCTGGATTTAGTTGATAAATATCCTGATGTTCAGCTGCCATGGGGTTGAGATGACAATAATTAACTCAGGGCATAAAGAGGAATTTAATAGGCTGAGTGAAATCACTATATTTTAGTTGTTATGACCATCTTAGATCTATAAACATGGAGTTTGCAGGCAGGTTTTAATTCAGAATGTGTCCTAAATTGAAATTATCTTCATGAGTATTGCTATTTTGAGTGTTTTAAAAATCTAATTAAATTCAAGAAAGATTCAGAAACTGCCTTAAGGTACGTACGCAAGCAGTGTTTGTAAAAACAAGAAAAAGTAAATAGCTATTTTAATGGGAAACGCATTCAGACATGAAGACTATTTTTCTAAATTCTGACTGTAACAAGGCATTTTTGGCTGGGGTCTATTCACAGCTACTACAACCAAAACCTCCAGCGTCAGCACGCTTATCCTCATCACAGTGTCTGCTTGAATCCATTGAAACTTTTCCTTTAAAATTAGGAAAGGAGGGAGTTGAGATCATGACAGCAGTGATGTGATGCATTCTGTTTTCCTATATGGCCTGCTTTTGAGCTCTGATTGAGGGAAGAGTTAAAGGCAGGAATATGTAAAAAATTTTGGGCAAAATCAGAACCACACTGGGAACAACGAAACCAAGTATGGTACAGAATTGAGGAGGAGAATGATGTTTGCCTCTCTGCATAGAATGCAGCAAAGTAGCTGGAGGATTGAAAGCTTTGGCAACATTCAGAGATGGCAACCTTGGCATGAATATTATTGATTTCCTGAATGGCACCATCAGTGTTGACTCTTCTCTGTGCAGTTTAGAGGGAAGAAGAATCGGAGAAGCAGAACTGAGGAGCAGAAGAACAAGACCTGAGTAGAGGGTGTGCAGTGACTGTAGTTGAAAGACTGATGTGTTAATCCGTGATGTGAGAAATCCACTTGGGAAAAACCAGAAAAAAATAAGGACATGTTAGGGGGGCTTCTAATTTTCAAAAATTAAGTTCCTGGGAACTCTTGCCTTTATGATTTGGAAAAGAAAAAAACCTGCAAATTTACTGTATAGATTTGAAATTATTGCATTATTCATTTACATCGGTTAAAATGCCCTTTGCTGCTTGTAACAGACAAAATCACTTTTTCAAAATGATTTCAACAGTGAGAAGGATGGTCTTTTGTATAACAGTAGTCTGGAGGAAGTATAGTATCCAAGCATGGTGGCTCACAATTCTACAGTCCTCTTGGCTCTGCCCTTAACCACAGGGTGGCTGTGCTCAGGCTGGTAGTAGGGAATTTGCAGCCATTGTAGGTGCCGTATTCAGATACGTGTCCGGAGAAAAAAATAGGGGGAACTATTCCCAGAGTCCCTCATAGACTTTCTTTTGCATGTCATTGGCCAGATTGGTAAGATGCCCAGTTGTAAGAATATACTGGTTAAGGGAATGAGATTTCTAGAATTAGCTTCAATTTATCAGAATATTTCCTTGAGGTTAGGAATGGAGATCACCTTCTCCTTAGTCACATAGGGTAGGGATTGAACTTAAACAGAAAAAGGAACTCAAAGTGGCAGCAGAAAGATGAAATAGATGTTACCTAGACAATCAACAGCGTCTGTCTTTGAAACATTCATATTGACAGCTGAGGCAGTGCAGACTCTGGTCTCCCAAGGAAACCAGTGTTTGATCTCAAAGCAAGTTTGTCTCTGCCTCTCAACTATGAGCCACGCAAAGGAAAGCTGAAACCATGGGGACAATCTAAAGGAAATAATTCTCTGAAAGAACATATAAAGAAGAGTTTCTTATGGAAGAGTTAGCTTCCATAAGAAAACTTACAACCTTGTCTCCTGCCCAGGGAGGACCAATGCAAGAAACATGAGCAAGATAAAGGAGAAGAAAGCAAAGGGGCTTCATTATGGCTGAAGATTAATTTAAAAAATGGTTTTTTGATGTTTCAATGTTGTGTTTTTTCTCTACATCTTTTCCAATCCACCTCTCCCATTCCTTCTCTATTTTATCATTTTGGGGGGTATTTTAGCTTTTGTAAACTCTATTTATCACTGTTTGCTATTAAAAATTATGGTGAGTATATATACGCCAAAGTACATAAAGGGAAAAAATATGAATGGGAGGAGAGTTTATGAGGGTGGAAAAGAGTTATATGATCTTACTGGAATAGTTTAATAACTTATACAGTTATGCCATAGAATACTGCTTTAGATATTGTATTGGATCAAGTGGAGAATCAAATAACTATCATTACTTTCATTGTTTATTTTTTCAATTCAATGCTTTCATAGGTATAGCACCAATAATCTATTAAAAACAAATTATATATTTCCTATCTTTCTTTTCTTTAACTTCTAACATGTTAAGTTCAATTGCATAAATTCATATTTATTGTCAATGTCATTTAAAGGGAGCATTGCATTTCTGAAATTTACCTTAAACATATATGTACATGCACAATATACTTATGCTAATTTTTATGTGTTTAATTATTCAGAGTAAGTCAACATTTGTTAAAGAGGTTGCAAAAGAATTATAAGATATAATGTCTGTGCTCTAATCTGAAATAATTGGCTTTACATACACGTAAATAGAATTGAGAACATATATAAGGTGATTTTTTTTTTACCTTTCTACCCCAATTTGTTTCAACAAATATTTGGAATATCCACAAAGTAACACAGTTTAAATAGTAAATGCTTCTAGAGGAAATAGATTTTGAGACCAGTATTGAGAGAACATGTGTCAGGCCAGGACTTAGGTTAAAAGAGATGTGAAGGGAAGGCATCTATAGGCAGAAAGTGGCCTGCAATTATATGAAGGCAGGATATCTGATTTTTACTGTTCAGAGGAATGTAAGAGAATTTATCTGGTGCATAATAGGAATTGGAGTTCTTGATAATGATAAAAAGGGGGACTTCAAAGAAACATTGCATTGGATGCCTGAGAATCCAAGGGGCAAATATGGCCACTTACCTCAGGTACTTGGTAATAGCGATTGTTTGGGGAAACATACAAAACAATTTTTCTCTTAACTCTAATCTGCTATAGAAAATCTGCAGAAAGTAATGAGTATCTCTGTTAACTGATAGTGTTTGGATAGGAGTATAGACGTCGGAATTTTACGGGTAATTTGTGATATTGTGGATGACGCCTTCATTTTGAGGAGGCTCAATTACGCTTTATTAGAATATTTAAAAAAAATTTTCTGCAAATTATTCAATTTATACAGTTTAGCATTTTCAATTAACTAGGCTTTATTGATTCCTAAGCTTCTTTAAAATCATTTTCATAACTTTTTGTTTTTATATTAATCATGTTTCTAATTAGCTTATAGACTCATATAATTTCTTAATAATGTGATAAACTTGTTTAAAATCCTGAAGGTACATTCAACCAAATCTTCATCATGACTGACAAGCTGCAATTTTATCTGACAATGATATTTTAAAAGTTACCTGAAAATAAACTAATTACATTTTCCTCAAAAAGATTTAAAATGGTCGTTAATTTGTGCACTTGATTTTTTTTTCTCTTGTCATCCATAATTATTCTGTCAAGGTAGTAAATACACACCTACCATTCTTTCCATGTATAATGAGCCACGAAGTGCAATAGTTGAATTTGAAACTTGAACGCCAAGTGACAAATTTCCTGTTAGAAATATTTGTAGAACTTGCATCTCATTTAAAAGTTCTGTCAGTTTAAAATGTGCTTAGCAATAAGCATACATACGATCATTATGAGAAGGTCTACACAGAAATGCAAGTAGCCTATAAATGCTTTCACATTTTCCATTCTGATGTGGGTACTGCTATAAAAATGGAAAGTATGCTGCAAGAATTTTTATCCAATTTGCAGTTCGCTGCCTTTAACATTGCTAACACATTGAATGCACATAAGGTTCCCTTGCTCATCTGATTAAAACATCACCATATCTAAGTCCCAAATAGCTCAATTCAAATGTATGTCCTAGCACTTTATAGTAAAGTTGTTTCTTAGACCTACAGGCATAGAAAAGAATAGAAAATCACTTTGTTTTTTACTCATAACCTACTTTACATATTTCAAATTCATTTATTATTAATTCAATAAATCTTTATTTCCCACCCACAATATGACAGATACTCTTCTAATGGTTGAAAAGATGAATAAGACATGAATCCTACAATTACATTTGCGTATAGAAGAAAGAAATGTGCCCCTAGTTTTTTCTTAATTTTCTCAATACTTTGACTAATGATTTTCCTCTCTAGACTCATGAAAATTATTTTTGGAAGTATTTTTTGTGTCTGAAAGTTGCCAGCAATATGATGGCCCCTGTGGTAGATTGCAATAGCCACAATATTTTGTAGTTTGTCCCATCAAGAGGTGGAATCTATTCTCGCACCCATGGACTTTTTTATATTCTAGAAAGGACATAATGTAGCTGAATTTATATTTCTATAATATTTATTTTGCAAAGTTTAATTTAAAATAAAAGAATAGCCCTTTAAGATTGTAAAGGCTCTGTTAAATAAGAAGGTTAATTTAGAATGATGAGCAAGGTGGATTGGTAGAGAGGTACAATTTGGTAGAAATAAAAAGCATCTGAGATATTTGGTTCACTTTACTGTTGAACATTCTTGGATAAATAGTTCATTTCAACGATATATTTCCAAGTGTCTGGCTTTGACCCTTTCAAAGGGTAAGGGTTAGCTCACAATAGAAACTTTAAAAAAGAAAGTAAAAAAAATCCAAAATGGTAGATGGTGAAAGAGGGAATGATAGAGGAAAAGCAGGAGGAAAAGAATAGGAAAATATCTTATCCCTTTCTAGAAATAGAGTAGGATAAGCACTGTAGTGTGGGAAGATTTTGGATTAAGATGCATTTTAGAAGAAAAAAGATGGACCCCAGGTATAAGTTCAAAAATAATGAGCTCAAGAGATATGTATGCAGCAATTCAAATTACTAAATGCAAGAGATTTGATCTGAGAATTAGTATTTATTTTGGAAAAGTTTAATTAGTGAAAGAGGAACAGGACCCCTGGGGAAATTTAATGGCATTGTCACTTAGTAGGAAAGGGCTCAAGAATTAATTCTTTTATTTTTTTTACAAATGAAATGTTATATAAAAGAGACATTTTGGCTGTGATTATATTTTTCTAAGTCTGGAAAAAGTTGCATTTGAGTTAGTTTTTTATACTCAAAATAAGCATGAAATAAGACAGTGATAAGGAAAAGTTGAATTTATAAACCATCTTATCTTAATGTAATGTGTGATAAGAAAAGTGTTTTAGTACAGGAAAACAACACTGTAATGACTTCTATAGAAAAAGGATCCTCTGTAACATTGTTGTAAGGAAAGAAAGGCCTATATTTTAAGCCGAGCATGTGTCATAAGGGAAATAATCTTAAGGTGGATAGCTTTTGGTGTACTAAATAAAAAGAATAAAATAGGGGCTGGCCCAGTGGCGTAGTGGTTAAGTGTTGGCCTGGAGTCTGGAACCCTGGGCACACACCAGCACACCGCTTGTCAAACCATGCTGTAGTGGCGTCCCAGGGCACGGATATTAGCCCAGGGCCAGTCTTCCTCAGCAAAAAGAGGAGGATCGGAGACAGATGTTAGCTCAGGGATAATCTTCCTCATACACACATAAAAAGAATAAAATAATTTATTTCAAATGAAATAAATTTCCTAAATTTTTCATGAAAACTATTTCTCAGTACCCTAGTCATTAACTGCATGAGAAGAGGAAAATAGTAAAAGGAAGTCCTGAAGAAAAATGAGGATGGAATTTGGCATTTACAGAGTAAGGATGGGGGGAGTTGAAATAGCAAAAAATTGCCCAAAATTGTAGGAAGGAGGAGGAGGAAAATTTTTCCTGCTGAGAGACACTTAAGTGAGAAGAGAGAGCTCCTCACGAACTTGATGAAGAAAGCCTAGACATTGAAGAAAGGCTAGACATCTTGTTACAAGTGCCTCACAATGCTTTCAAATTGAAGGTGCCTAAAACAAACTCAGCACATTTTGACCTAAATTGGCTCCCAGTTTTAGAATTGGAATTTTATTTTTCGTCAGCAGTACCATCAGTGTCTAGTTATTTACATATTCCAAAAAGAGATGATGTGTCTTGGACAGGGATGGTATCTGCAGAATTGATAAGAAATAGTTAGAATTTGGAGATATGGACAAACACACATACATACCTTAATTTAAATCCAGTAAAATTCATCCCTTTTAGTATAAGTTTCTAGGAGTTTTGACAAATGTATACAGTCATGTAACTACCTGCACAATGAACACTTTCATTACTTCCCCCATACCAAAATTTCCTCATGGCCCTTTGTAGTCAATGCTGAGTGTACCGACAAGCCTGCCAAAGACATTATTCGTTTATGTTAAGTGTTTATTTTTTCTACCATTTCCATTTGACCCCTTTGTATAATCGCCACTGCACTGCTGAAATTCCCAACACGTTCCTGCATGTTGTCCATCTTTTCCACTAGAGATTTTAACATTTTAAGAATAGCTGTTTTAGTTTCCTTGTCTGGTGTTTTCAAAAGACTATCATACCTCAGTCTGGTTCTGTTGATTTCTCAGTCTCTTGTCAGTTGCCCCCACTCCCCACTTTTCCTCTTTGGGACGTCTTATAATGTGTGATCGGGAATTTGTCATTGCGTGTAGGACAGCAGAAACTGAAGTAAATTGTATTTATGCTTGGAAATAGGCATGTCTCTTCTGCTAAGCTTTTATTATGGAATTGAGTCATTGGAAATTAATTTTAGTTGGGTTTTTGTTGTACCATGTCTTCACATTCTTCTCAGTTTACCTTGTACTTAGGGTGTCGTCTGAATTCCTGGAGGATTTTTCTCACTGCTTATACTCCACTCTCAGTGTCCTCTTTCATGTCGATCCTGCATCTCCTTGCCTTTACTCCTCCCCTGGAGGGAAATTGCTGCTACTTGTTACTCTCTTCTTGCTGGCTTTGTGGTGAGGAAGGTGGGGCATTCTCTTTGTCCTTGTTCATTCTCAGTCTTAGGCAGGTTATATGTCCCTCTGTCTTGAGGGTAGCTTTCTCGGTTGTCTTTTCCATCTCCAGTGTTAGGGGATAGTTGATGGGCCCAGGATGTTTTCCTGCCTTTCCCGTAGAGTTTAATTTTGTTTTCTCTTTCCTTACTGTAACCATGGTTAGAGCCAGGCTCTTTACCTGGGCCCTGGGGGTGACAGTTTGCTGCCTTTCCTCCAGAGGATTAATTCTTTTGTTCCATATGGGAAAAAGATACAGTCAAGACTTCCTGTGTTATCTGCAGCAGAAAAAGAGGCTTTCTCTAGTTTTATGCCCTCTTTCCACAAAAAAGCCACTTTTTTGGGGTACACACTGTGAGATCCATTGCGTAGCACATGCAAGTAGGTGCAAACTTTCTTTGTGTCTGAGGCTCTCAGCGGTTTTGTATTCTCACCTTAGCTCACACTGGGCTGAGTTAATAAGCTTGGTAGCCTTTTCTTCCTCCTGCCCTCTGCCCCAGATAAGCTGGTGTCCTGTAGCTCCATGCAGACACTCAACTTTCCTTAAATTTCAGGCTAGTTGATTACTCTGTGACCTCAGCTATCTGGAAGATTCAGCAAAACTTATAGTTTGTTTGATTATCTTTTTTCTTATTTTACGTTGAGAGTAACACTCATTCCAACTTTCTACATTCTAAGTGGAAGCTAGAAGTCTGACTCTGGATATATTTTGAAGATCAAGCCATAAGAATTTGTTAGTAGATTGGATGAAGGTTGGGAGAAACAGGAGAGTTAAGAATGTATAAATATCTCCTGATTGACTTCAAAGAGTTCATTATAAGATTAAATGTTTTTAATATTTTGGTGTAGAGAAAGAATTGAGAAGATGGTTATGTGAGAGAAGGGATAAGAAATTTAAAATGTAGATAATGATGAGGATGGAAGAAAAATAGAATACCCCACATTTTCCAAATTGGACTAAGTTATAAAACATCTACAAAGTGGATATCACCCCATTATTACAATGTATTTGGAAAGAGTTTATAAAATAGAGAAATAGCTAATGTTTTTTAAATGAGAAGGCAAGACAAAAATGTATATATAATCACAATTCCATAAAAACATATTTAGCAAATGACACAAAGAAAATCTGACAAAAGGTTAACAGTGATTACATATGAGTGATTTGTTTTCCTCTTTCTATTGTTACACTGTTTCTAGACATTCTATGATGAAAATACTACTTTGTAATAACTAAAAGCAATTTTATAAAAATAGGGTTGAAGGAAAATGCAATTAATAGACGATTTCCTTGTACAAGCATTTCAGGAGAAAAAAATGAATAAGATATGATTAAAGATATAATTCAATACCAGGATATAATTAAAAAGAGGAGAAAACACAATGGGAAATGTCCCAGCTTAAGAAATAAACAGCATGGTCAAAAAGTGAATTTCATTCATTGTCTCGTTTCTCTGGTTATCCCAGATTTAACCTAAATCTGTCCTCAGGCAACCATGTGCACCCCTTACATACGACTTCATTTTCTAATCACCATGTCTAGACTACCAGTCACATTAATATACTTGCTAACTGAATGCACCTTCCTGTATTCAGCTCTCTTGCCTTTAGCAAATCTATGGCCATCCAGGATACAGCACTGGATACATTACTTTCTAAATGCCTGAAGAACACAGTTAAGACATATTAACTAGAAGACAAAAATAGGGGAAAATGTATTTAATAATTTCTGGAATGTAAGGGCCCTTTATCTCTCAGCAGAGGTATTTGAGTGCTCTAAACTGACAGAGGATTAAAACAAGGATGTGGAATAGAGGAAGCAAAATCAGAATCTTAAAACATGTTTTTGAATAATCTTTTTATATGAGTGTACTCTAGAAGAGTTTTAGGAATTTTTTTTTTTTTCTATCCCTTGGCTAAAAGTAAAGAATATTTACTTCTCTTAAATCAATATTTACAATCCATAGCTTTAATCTAGATTTGTTACTTGCATTGTCAGTAACAATGATGAGAAAATAAAATTCCAGTGATTTAAAATACTTTTACAGGGCCGGCCCCATGGCTTAGCAGTTACGTGCTCGCGCTCCGCTGCTGGCGGCCCGGGTTCGGATCCTGGGCGCGCACCAACACACCGCTTCTCCGGCCATGCTGAGGCCGCGTCCCACATACAGCAACTAGAAGGATGTGCAGCTATGACATACAACTATCTACTGGGGCTTTGGGGGAAAAAATAAATAAATAAATAAAATTAAAAAAAAAATACTTTTACAATGTTATTGAGAAGAAGAATAACCTGCAGACATTTTTCATTTCTAAAGGACTCTTAAATATAATAAAAAATTCAAAGAAATATTACAAGTGGAAATTTCTTCTCCCATAGTATCATCTCAAAGGTACAGGAAATATATAATAATCACTGTCTATGCATTATCAACACATTGTGATATTTTGACAAAGTGTGAATAGCCACTTTATGAATGCTGTTCTAAATATCACTATGTACTTTTAAGCAAACATAAACTTTCCTAATTGAAGTCATTGAATTAAAAAAGACTGGTGATTTTCCGGAAAAAAAAAAAACAAACAATAAAATGAGAGGGTAAATTTAAAACAAACTTGGACAAGAAACCAAACTTCAACTCAGTTGCATAACTACTGAATATATCAAAATGCTGCCATACACATTCTTGACCAGAAAAGAAACTGAAAATTATAGGGAAAAAAACCCACCAACTGGTCAGGTCTACTGACTTTAAATTTCTCAGGTACTTTAGACAGAAGCTGATAATTTTTATCCAATTTGACCAAAAAAAAAAAAAAGGGACTCATAAAAGAGCTTTTTATTGAATTTGCAATTTCATTTTAACCTTCAGAGATAAAAGAAAATATTAGAGTACAAACAGCAGGGCTTTCAGGCAAAGAAAAATAAATCTACTTACTGATGAGAAGAGAACATAGATCCAGTTTATTAGTCTCATTGATTCATTAATTCATTCAATTATCTAACAACTTTGATTGATGCTATCAGAGTCTAATAACATTAATATTAGAACTCTTTCCTCACAGTAGCTTGAAACATATTTATGAATGTAAGAAATGAAAATTTATTTCCAAAATATTTGTGAAATAGCAACACAAGATGACAATATATGGTATAATTCAATCATTAATTTATTTGACAAATATGTATATTATTAGGCAATGTAAGGCTAGGCCTTAGTACATGGGGTGGAAGGCTGGTAACATTCTGCAAAAGAAAGAAACCATTTTATACCAGAATGACAGGGCAGGTGTTATGTTAGTGGTGATGTCTGGGCTGTCTTAAATATGGGTAAATTTAGATAGCTGCAGAAGAAAATATTTCTTCACAAACAATGGACTTGAGGAAAGCAGAAGACTTCAAGGAAGGTATAGGCATGCTACATTTAGTTAGCTTTGAATAAATCAACAAGGATCACACTAGCCAGCTAGAGTAGAGGACTTATTTTAGACAATAGTAATGGATGAGGCTGAAGAAATAAAATGGGAAAAAATTGTGGAGGACATCAAAAGTTCTGAAGAGCATGTTAGGTGTTTTTGTGTAGGTAATGTGAAGTCATTTAAAATTTGTGATTAGAGTAGTGTCTAATGTATATGAAGGCCATAGGAGCATGATACTTGAAATGGAAGGATCAGACAAGTGGAAAGTATAGATAATTTTAGCATGACCATTGCTGCTGTAATAATAATTATTCTGGAAGTATTTTAGTTGAGATCAATTGTATTTTTAAGGTGACAATGTTGAAAAAATTTAAATCAAGAGACATGGCAATATCTAGTGAAAACTTGAGCATTTGTGCACGAGAACAAATAGGAAGCAAATATATTAACAAGCGTCATAAGAACATTAAAATGAAACTTTTATATGAAGCATATTGCAAAGTGGAGCGTTAGACAAAATGCAAAAGTTTTCAACACAGGTTACCAAGCAAGAGCTAAAAGAACTTTTCGTCTCACCTTTTTGAGATGTATAAAAGCCCATGATGATACTTATAATCAAACTCTTTTCACATTTTAAAATGTATAATGCTTATTTTATTTTGATTATTCAATAAATGGACTGTATCACGGAACATAAAAAATTATTATAAAATCAAACGAACATTGAAATGTACTATAACAATGCAAATCTTTTAAAGGATGATGCTAAAATAAACAAATAACTGAACAGAGATCAATAAAATCTAACTGAAACAAAAAAAAAAAACCCAGCAGAATCTGGGACAACTAAGAGTTAGTGTATGGTAAATCTGGCATTTTCAATTATGTGGAAATGGAGAATTATAGAATAATTTTTTAGATATTTGTAAAAAAAACAACAAGCAATATCTTCATACTATGCAAGAAAATAAATTCCCAATTAATTATAAATAAAATAAAAATCAGAAAATAGCTAGAAAAATAGTGAATTGTTTATATTTTTTTATTGCTATGGGACATGATATAGTGATTGTAATATTGGTGAAATACAATTGAATAGAATGTTAGCTTCAAAAAGGCAGGGCTTTTATTTGTTTTATTTGTCTTTTATTGTCTTTTCCATATCTAGAAGAGTTGCTGGCATATAGTAGAGGTTTAGTATATGCTTTTTGAATGTTGGGGTAATATTAAAGAAATCACAAAAGATTGAGAGATTTAACTACATTACAATTAAAGGCTACAATACATCAAACCCAACAATAGAAAAATTAAAGGCCAAATAATAAAATGGGAAAATATTTTACATGAGCTAATATCATAAATAAAAGCCCATTAAAACACCAATAAATAATTGCCACTACATCAGAAAAAAGAAAAGGATAGGCTATAAACAAACACTTGAATAAAGAAAACAATTTATGGTCAATAAACAATGAAAAGAAGTATTTACATACCATTGATATTTAATGATACAACCATGAGAAATAAACTTTTACTTCTTACATAGTCAAAGATTTAAAAACCACTGTTCTTAGTATGAATGAGGGTATGTAGAAAAATTTACACAGTTAAAATTTGGAAGTGGAAGTATAAAATAGTGCAATATTTCATAGAAGCAACTTGACAATGTGTATCAAGCATCTTAAATTTTTTTATAATTATGTGTCATAATTTAATTTTTAAGAATGTAAATAAACAATTCTTATATAAATATTTGGCCATAGAGGCTGTTCATGTCAGTATTAGCTAAAATTAAGTATCAAGAACAATTTAAGAATCCAAAATAAAGAATTGGTTAAATAAATTATGATATATCAGTATGAAGAATAACTGTGCAATAAATGCAAGTTGGTGTAAACAATTACATGATTACACACACCCACACACAACTCTCTTATATATTCATACATAGAATCAAATTCAATTTTGCCAAAAAACTCATATCTTTCACAGAATCCCACAAAGCTAATAGTATTCCTAGTTTTGATTTCCATAGATACAGGATCTACTATTGTCTTAGCCCAAGTTATTTTTATGTTATCTTGGTTAAAGGTAAACAGAAGAATGTAAAAATGAATGAAATTACAAAGAAAAGTTGACCCACAATCACAATAAAACATTTTAAATACTTCTTCCAGTGTTTAATAGACAAAGCAGATAAAGAGAAATAAAGCTGTAGAATACTTACACGATGTCATTAACTAATAATGCCCGTTAACATTGATTGAATAATGCTCATTAACATTTACCTAACAGACATAAAACCTGACACCTAAAAGATCAGGCAATGCATATTATTTTCATGCTTTCTATTAAATTAATTTCAGCTCTTTATTTCCTTTTGCCACTTTCTTGGGTTTATGCTGATGTATATTCTCTAAATTCTTGGATTGAATAACTTAAATGGTATTTTTGGTTGAAAAATAGAATTTACATACTAATGGTAGAATTATAAACTGATATTTCTACCTTGGAGAATAATTTGCAATAATGGATAACATTTTAGCTGCACATGTAGGACTCAGCACTTCTGCTTAATCCTAGGAATATATCCTGGAAAAACTCACACATGTGAACAAAGACATTATGTATAAGGATGTTTATTGTAATTTTGTTTGTAATAGGGGAAAGTGATAAAAAAGCCCAAATTTACATCAAAAGAGAAATGGCTAAATATATTGTATATTAATCATCTATTAGAATACCACATAGCAGTAAAAATTATTAGCCAGATCTTCACGTACAGTTTATAAACACAGATAAGGATTAAACAAAATGTTAAGTGAAAAAAGCAAGTTGCAGAAAGATGTACAATATGATAGTATGTTATGAGGTTTATAAACATATATATACACAATTATATATATAATATGCATATAAATACATATATACTGTATATAATACATTGTGTGTGTGTGCATGTTTGCTGTGTTTGAGTGTATACATACCTGTATAGTAAAACTATAAAAACATGCTTTGGGATGTAACACACAAAATTTAGGACAGTTGTCACTTCTAAGTTAGGAAGAAAGGGAAAGGGATTGGGGATACTAGCAGAATGGATTTAATATGTATCTGTAATATTGTATTCTCATTATTTTGAATGATCTGAATTTAAGATACAAAAATGTTAAAAAGTAACAAAATTGAAGGGTAGGAACATGGATATTTATTGTATTATTCTCCCTGTATTTATTTAGACGAACTATTTCATAATTTTTTAAAAAATAAACCAGGGATCATTGAACATCCCCTTATCCTCTCCTATTCTCCTTATGTTCTAACAACCCTCCTGTGTACTATTGTTGTCACTTCCATGGTTTATCATTATTGTGTGTTGTCTCCCAAGTTAGATTGAAAACCATCTGTGTTTATGAACAAAGTCAAAAAAGTTTTGCATCCTAAATGAGGTATGGAAATTAATAAACAGAAACCCCATTAAATTGGAGTCAGGAGGCCAAATGGGGCCTCTGAAGCCTCACGTGGGTAGCAGAGCCCAACAGGAAGAAGAAAGACTTCCTCTTCTTGACTGGCAAGAAGTTCAACCAATGAGAGACTGTCATAACTCAGCCAACAAAAAGGCGCTATACTTTGAGCTCTCAGTTCCTCTAAGGAACTCTTTGTTTATCATAGCCCTCCCAACCCCCTCTTCCCCTCTATAAAAAAGTCTGCTCCCCCTGCTGCTGGGGGACTTACATGTGGCTTGCCATGTTTGCAGAAGCTGAATTGCAATTCTTTGCTGATCTCAAATAAACCCATTTTAGCTGGAGAAATAACTGGCTATTTGTTTAAGGCCAAAGAGGCAATAAAAATTTTTGGAGAAACAGAAAATAAAAATATTGCTTTCTTAGCAGTCATAATTTGTGTTGTCTAACTACTGAATTGTAGTTCCTTGGACAACAAATGAAAAAACTAATAAAAAAAGACATCATAATCATAAAAGGACTGACACATATGAAACTATTATTGAGTTAAACACATTCTGCCTACAATTGTTACACAGCATTTTTAGAAGAGCAAGAATGGTTTTAAACACAATCTTCCCTTGGGGATCTATAGACTAGGTGCCAAACACTTGCATAAAAAATGTAAAATTCAGTCTTTCTTGCAGACATTTCTGTATATTTTAGTAAGGGGTAGACATAAAAACATCTATAAATATGACATCCGTTTAGAAACAAAAAACTAGTTTTGTCGGGGGGGACCCTGGGAGATCTCCGTAAGTGGATCTCATAGTGAGAATAAGGGAAAATACAAGCTGAAGCTATTATAAGAACTGTGCTAACAGTTTCCTAACAATAGGAAACATTTTGGGAAATGTGAAGCATATAGTATAGAAATGTGGTGTCAAAGACCATGAAACAATTTCTTTCCTTGTCTCCTTTCTTTAATAGTGCTTCCTTACCCAGTCAGGGAACTTCAGAATGTAGACTGTTTCCACATTAAAGAGAAAAATTCTAGTGATTCAAACTAATCAGTATTCCTCTGGGTATTGCTTTTTGCTTCTCTTTGGTTATGTCTTTTTGGTTTGCCTCTGAAAGAATTTTAATGTTTTCTGACAATACCTTTTGTTATGTTCCTTTTGGAATTATTAAATAAAACTCTTTTTTCGCTTTCTTTCTCTTTAATCACTTTTCTCTCTCACTCTGAGTTACAAGCTTGACGTCTGCTGCCTGGGACTTCCCAGGGCTTTAATGATTGTAAATCAAGATAGTAGCTATTCAGGAACACGACTTTAAATGAGCTTTGAATCTCAAGGGAATTATGGGTTTTTTTTGTCTTACTAACAATAAAAGGAAATTCTTTTTCAATTTTATGCCTTGAAATATATCTAATTGAGATATGCAAACTTTTAAAACATATCTCACCAATGGGAAAATACTTTGATACGTATTTTCATGTCAGTGTTTGTGTGAGGCTTAAGCTTTATTTTTGAACTTTGAAAATTCATTAAAAAAATACTCTGGGGCCGGCCCAGTGGCTTAGCAGTTAAGTGCGTGCGCTCCACTACTGGCGGCCCGGGTTTTGATCCTGGGTGCGCACCGACGCACCGCTTCTCCGGCCATGCTGAGGCCGCGTCCCACATACAGCAGCTAGAAGGATGTGCAACTATGACATACAACTATCTACTGGGGCTTTGGGGCAAAAAAAAAAAGGAGGAGAATTGGCAATAGATGTCAGCTCAGAGCCGGTCTTCCTCAGCAAAAAGAGGAGGATTAGCATGGATGTTAGCTCAGGGCTGATCTTCCTCACAAAAAAAAAAAAAAAAATACTCCGGAGGGGCCAGCCCAGTAGTGTAGTGGTTAAGTTCACGTGGTCCGCTTTAGTGGCCTGGGGTTCACAGGTTCGAATCTCGGGCACAGACTGACACACCACTCACCAAGACAGGTTGTGGCTGCGTCCCAAGTACAAAATAGAGGAAGATGGGCACAGGTGTTAGCTTAGAGCCAATCTTCCTCAAAAAAAGAGGAAGATTGGCAACAGATGTTAACTCAGGGCCCATCTTCCTCAAAAAAAAAAAAAAAACAAAGCTGCAAAGTGTTAAAAAAAACTTTAATCTCAATTAGTTCAGACTGCTGTGTCTCTGAACTTTGACCTTCTTTCTCACACTACCCTTCATTTCAGGTAGTGGTCAAGTTTTGAATATTTTGGGAGATCCTGCTAAGGAGAATTTGAGTGGGGAGTTCACTTAGTTTTGGGTTAATGGGGTAGATTTATGTCGTTTGCAGCCACCTTCATCTTTAGTTGGTATAGTTAACTTTTTGCTGGCCTTCCAGCTTACTGCCCACTGTGCTTAGGTTGAATTGTGATATGAACATCTCTTACAGTGTCTGGTACTGGAAGGGTGTGAATAGTGGTGGAAAAAAAAGATTTGAAATGTAGAAAGTGAAAAACAGCCTATGGAATAATCTTCCAATATCAGAAGAGGAAAATTTTTAAATTTATTAAATTGAATTTAAATTAAGATTCAGTTCTTGTGTATAACTTATTAAAATGAAAGATTATTTTTGTCTGGAATACATTTCATATTATAGAATATAGAAATATAAATAAACAATCCTTTTTTTGCTATTTGATGGGAATTACACAAAATAGAATTTATCACAATTCTTCTGTTTGTAGGGCACGTGCCTATAGCAGAACTAAAAACAGCAAATGATTCTCAATAAAAATATGGTTTGATTTTAACTTTGCAGTAAAAGACTAAAGTATATTTTTATTCTCTCTATAGGAAATGATGCCATAAAATTATTTTATAAGAAAAGATAATCAAGGGCTATGCATTTTGGAAAAAAAGGAAAATGTAGAGATGAGTCAAGCAGTTCGTTAAAATTATACTATTTTTCTGGATTTTGTTGTGTTTACAGTATTTTTTGTCAGCTTTAAAATTTGTAAATTTGTTATTAATTTTCTTCCTTTTAATAAATGTTTAATCATACACATTTTTATAATCATAATTTGCATTATTTTTCTGAAAGACAGGCCCCTTATAGTTTTCAGAGCCCAAAAATCTTGATGCACCTGAATGAGGGAATGCCATACACAGCTTGACTGCATAGACAATCAAGATTCCACTTTGGAATAAAAAATAGGGTAGATTCCTGGATATTATTTGGGCTCTTCTAAGACAGGGGAGATAGAGGTTGGGTGGGCGGCTAAGAAGTTCCACGTCAGGATAAATGATATAACATAGATTAATATAAAAGTTAAGTTGAAATTTTAAAAAACATTAGTAAAGTATTACAAAGAGAGCAATCGTGTGTGTCCAACAGCAGACCAGACCCTAATCACTTACTGGCCACATTTATGGTTCTTTTTTCCTCCAACCAAAAATATCACGAATGAAGTACATGTAATACATAAGTGAATTTACAAAATAACTAAATAAGGAGCAGCATTAAGTTCTTCTTCTAAATATTTTGCTTAAATAAAAAGATGAATATCATGATAGTTGTTAGAGATATCTGCTTTCTGCATCAATCTCATTTCAATAGAAAATATATTAGCCACTCATCTTAGAGAGTAACATGGCCTACTCTCTGTGTTCCTTCATTAGTACTCATTGGAAAAAAGCTTTCTCAACAGAAACAAAAATAATATTGCCATTTTGTTGATTAATTATTACTAGATTGCTTTTGCACATAGCTTTTTTTCTCCATTATTATTTCAGAGGGATTAAATGATTTTAAGGATATTTTCATCTTTAGGCTTGAAAAAACTCTAGCGAACTTAGTGAGTGGTATGAGAAATTTCTTTTTCTAGATTTGCCGTGAAAAGAGGTGTAAAAGCTAGATTCAGGTGGCTTTAGGGAAAGATGTTTGAACTGCCCTTATGGACTACTGTAGAGATATTCCCTCACTTTGCGCCTCAGCCGAGTCTAGGATCACATGGCCCCTTGTTTCTGAGACTTCTGGCAGCTTTGCCTTTGCTGAAAGGAAGGAGGAGCTGCTTGTCTATCTGCCTGCCTCCATTCCTGCTCTCTGCCTTCTCCCTTCCCTCTCCACCTTCTTTAAACCAATATTTGCTGAGCACTAACCCAGGGATGGCTCTGGTAATACAACTGTAAACAAGATATGATGATCTTTGGCTTCAAAGAGTTTCTACGCAGTGAGGATATGAACAAGTTAAGAGGCAGTATTACGAACTATGACAAATGCTGTGGTACAGCAAGTTCAGGGTGCTAACGGAGCACAAATTAGATGTGACTTAACCTAGATTTGACTTCCTGGAAGAAGTGATATCCAAGCTGAGGTTTGAGTGATCAGCCACAATAAGTAAGAATCATCCAGAAAGAAAACTTAGAAGGTCAGGAGGGAGTTTTAGGTAGGGAAAACAGAGGAGAAAAGAGAACATGGACTAGTTGAATGATATCTTTAATTTCCTCATTTCATTTTATAGTATTAAAGACAGCTTATTTGATGCTTCTGTTTCCTGGAAACAGGTTGTGCTGCATCCCTTGAAATCTGTCTCAGAATCTTTTGAGCATTTTTTTTTTTTTTCAGTATAAAGAGCATGCCTTTACAAACTTTCATCTATAATAACCAATTCTATATCCTTGAAGTGACATTGTGATTTGCCATTTGATAATGTGCAACACTATTCAAAAAGTCAGGGTAAAAGCCCCTATTATTAGGTTAGTTTTCAGCTGAATGGGGACACCACCATCACTCTATGTCTTTGCTCTAATGAGGAATGGGATGACATCTTTCAGTTTAGCATCTTCTAGGTTTTATGTCACTAGCATGTGGTTTTCTTCCTAAGAGGATCCTAGGGAGCACTAGCCCACATGCACTATCACAGAGCAGCTGGATTTAAAAGAAAACTGTTCCCCAAAGGAAAAAACATGTTCAAGTGATATGTACCATCCTCCAGCTAAGTGATTATATAGACAGTCTGAAGGTTGGAGAGCAGAGAATGTGCATACACACACACACACATTTTTACAGTAACATCTGGGGTTGTCTATGAGATATTCCATTGCGCATGCTAACAATGTTATTCTAAAAGTAAATTCTCCAATTTGATTGAGTACTTTTACCATTCTTTCTATTATAACATCAATAGCTAACACTTATTTGGTACTTTCCATATGTCAGGCATTGCATCATCTCATTTAATTGTTAAAAACCCTATAAAATTATAATCGTCATCTGTACTCTTTTTTTTTTGTTTAAAGATTTTATTTATTTATTTTTTCCCCCCAAAGCCCCAGTAGATAGTTGTATGTCATAGCTGCACATCCTTCTAGTTGCTGTATGTGGGACTCGGCCTCAGGATGGACGGAGAAGTGGTGCCTCGGTGCGCGCCCAGGATCCGAACCCGGGCCACCAGCATCGGAGCGCGTGCACTTAACCACCAAGCCACGGGGCCGGCCCATCTGTACTCTTAACCATGCCCTATATTGCCTCCCAGAGAGAAAACAGGGTGAAGTAAGTGAATCTGATGACAATCAAAAGTGTAATCATGATACAGATAAAGAATTTTTAGATTGTGATGACTGAGAGTTGCTTACATGAAATTAAGCCTGATGAATAATTAAAACACTAATTTGCCTTTTGTGTATCAGTATCATTTAATTGGAAACTGTCTTTGTATTTTATCTGTATCTTTTGTTACACTAAGCATTCAGTCCTCTTTGAAAATGTAGGTCTTCTGTCTCTCTTATTATCAACAGAGTTTTGGGCATAGGTGACTCCACCTTTAAAGTACTCAGGAAGCTTGAGTGGCATCTTAAATATAACCATCTGGTAAATGATTTTCTGGAATCCATTTATAGAATCAATTTAGAACTGTGCACTATAATTTTGAAGTGTTTTCATTCCTGGAAAATGATAATTTTATTTTGGATATTTATGCATGAAATACTTTATGATTGTATGGTTCCATTAGTAAATGTACTGCTTCCATCTTGCCAACATTTATCACAAATAAAGATGTCTATCATTTTGGCATTTCTTATTATTATGATTATTGCTATTGATTTTATTAATGTAGTAGTATTCTATTTTTATATAATTTTGGAAACATATTCAGAAAGGTTAAGTTTAAAGTATAAGTAAGTAAAATGTACAAATCCTTTTAAGTATTTCATTTGCTAGAGCAATATACATTTACTGAGACCTTTTTGTGGGGGAGAGGAGGATAACGCATTTGATGCTTTGTACATAATTATAGCAAGGAAAATTAGTTCAGGCAAACATAGAAGCTTGACTTTATGATTCTCACATCTTATTTTTCAAGCTTTCAGATTGCCCTGTCTAAAGCCAATCACTCATCTCATGTTGATTTTTGGCATCCAGCACTGCATCTATAAGGTTGACTCTCTTCATGCTTAAGAGGATTCCTTCTCTTCTGCTCCATATTAAATCTGAGCTCTTCGCTCCTAGCCCCAACCAATTAGTTTTTGTATCAGAATATTTCAGATAATATAAATTGCTAATGCTTTAATGAATTATCTGCCCCGAAAGCTTGTATGGTAGCTCTGCATTTTAACACGGGGCTCTTGGAAATGAGAACACTTTAATCTGCAAGAACAAATATCTAAATGTGCTATATTAGCTAACGTCAGAAGTGTGGCATTAAAGTTTTGGCTACAGGTGCTTCTGTAGTATCCTCTTGTATCAGCATTCACAATTATATGATTATCGTTGTCTCTGAATGAGAATATCACATAATCAAGAGCTTCGAGGACCACGTCAAACAGGGTTGGAGCAAGGTAGAGAGTGAAGTACTTGGCTTGACTACAACAAAACTTAAAGGGACACCAAAATACTCATTAATGAAGATAAATAATTAATATTAATGCTAGAACATCCGTGATGAACAAAACATCGAACTTTTAAACAAAGACAGGGTCAATATTACTGAATTTTTCTTTTGCCTCAGGTTCCTCATGGCACTGGTGTTACTCACTCACTAGATAGGCTTAATATTCCTATAAAATAAATATTTAAGTACTCGTTATCAATTAAAACCCCAAAAAAGAACACTAAAAATGACCTAACCTTTTTTCTTGAGGTGTTGTACAATTAAAAACAAACAAAATGAAAATATTGTAGTACCTTTCAGATCAAAATGGCAGATTAAGCACAGGCATTCACCTCCTAGGGCTGTTATTCAACACTAATACAGAGAAGATGAATGCAAATGGAACAGTGTGAGAGGGTTATCAGAGGACAGTGCTTTTCTGAAAGGAGAAGGCTGATGGAAATGTGTGACAAGTGTTGAAGTAGGATGGAGGAAGAAGGGTGCTCTAGATGTTCCCAGAAACTAGAAATTGGATGCAGAGTAGCCTGGTGTGAGACCAGATATATATGGAGCACCTTTGGCTGTTTTCTAGCCCAACTATGCTCATCCTATCCCACACATGTGCATAGCAAAAGGCAGCCAGACATTTATTCCAAGACCTAAAATCCCAGGGCACTTCTCCAAAGAGAGTGATTCCAGTTTACACGATTATGCTTCTAATTTCTGGCATGTGGGGGGCCCAAAACCTGATAGACTCTTGCTTAGCAAGGGAAGCTATTCTTCAATGAATCCTGCTTACACAGACAGACCTTCCAGTGGTTAAGGTCCTGAATTCTGAGGCCAGAGTGCCTGGGGTTCACTGGGGCTTATGAAAGTAATAATACGTTTAAAATTCTAAACACTTCTCAATGATAAGTGCTCAATTAAATTAGTAGTTGTTATTGTTATCAATTCCCCCTCAGAGAAGATTTCTAAAGAGAAATAGCACTCGTATAACCATATAGAAACCACACTAGCTTTCTAGAACAGAGTTCAGCAAGCTTTTATATAAAGGGTCAGATAGTAAATACTTCTGGCTTCATGAATCATAAGGTCTCTGTTGAAATCACTCAACTTTATCTATGGCGTAAAAGGAGCCATAGGCCGTAGTAAATGAATGGGCATGGTTTTGTTTGAATAAATTTTTATTACAAAAATAGATAATGGGCCAGATTTGCCCCTTGGGTTGTAGTTTGATGACCCCTGTTGTAAAACAAATGACTTGGCTTTTAAATATAAGAGTAAAACAAAAGCTCACTAGGTACGTGAGATGGGGAAGTCACTGTAAAGAACCTCCCAGATATTCCTCCTTTGAGGAAGGACATCTGGCCTCAGATGCTGGGTGCCTCGTCCAAGATCACGTCCTTTCCTAGGGTGACCCACGTCCAACAACTGATGGATGTGAGAGTATATCCTGTCTGACAGTCTCGATCCGTCTGTGGGTGTTCTAAATGATCATTTTAGTTCTGGACCTGTGCCTGGGGTCAGTGGAGGCTGTCTTTGAGCCTGCACTGCAGATCAACTTCTTCCTCTGCTCAACTCTGCTTTCTTCCCCTGCCTTCTGCTGGTGTTGATCCCAAAGGCACCCCTTAATAAGCAGTTTGCACACTAAACTCTGTCTCGTAGTCTGCTTTCCCAGGGACCCAACCTATGATGTGAGGAAAACAGGAATTCTAAAAGAGAAAGTCCAAGACGAATCCACAGAAAATCTGATCTTGTAAGAAAAAGAGAGAATTGAGAGAATAGAAGGGAAAGTAAAAGAAATTAAACAAACAATAAAGCAATGTACACAGATTTAAGAAGATATTACAGCCACAAAATTGAGATTAAAAAATAAATTGAATAAATTTGATAGAATAAAGAACATAAAAGAACTGAACATAAAGTATCTGAGGATATAGAGAAACTCTGGGAGGACCTATCCAGCAGGACCAATATTTTTTCAATGGAAGTGTCAAAAAAAAAAAAAAAGAGAGAGGAAATGAAGTACACTAAAATCTTTAAAAAAATTATCATGTATATAAACTAAATGCCCAAACTAAATTGTGGAAGATATTTAATTTTCAATAACAACTTAACTTTCCTTTTAAGCTCTGTTTTGTGGAAAAATTTAATTGGCTATAAAATGGAAACTCTTTGTGGTTTTAATTAGCATTTCCTGATTACTGATGAGATTGGGCCCCTTGTCATAACGTTATGAGTCATTTAGAAATCTTCTTTTGTGAATAGTCAGTTCAAATTTTCTGCCTATTTTTCTTTTATGTTACCCGTCTTCTCTTTATTATTTGTAAGTGTCGTTTGTATATCTTGGATGTAACTTCTTTGTTGGTTATGTGGATTGCAAACAACTTATATCACTTTATGTTTTACCCTTTCATTCTTTCGTAGTTTACTTTGATGAATAATCCAATTTATCAATCTTTTTCTTTATGGTTAATGCCTTTTTTGGGAGTGTACTATTTAAGAAATTTTGTCTATCCCAAGTCTTGAAGATATTTTTATGTTTTCTTCTAGAAGATTTATTGTTTTACTTTTTATACTTTCATCTAGAATTGATTTAATGTATGATACGAGTTAGAGATTAAATGGGTATGTAAATGACCAAAAGCCATTTATTATTTATAAGACTTTTAATTCTCCCATTGTTCTATAGTGCCACTTTTACCATAAATTAAGTATTCATACACATGTGAGTCTCTTTCTGGACTCTATTCCATTCAATTGGCATATTTAGCTATTGTTGTGCCTATACCATACTGCCTATGTCCTTAAAACTTCTTTCTTTTCTTCAAGATTGTCTTGGTTATTCTTAACCTTTGGAATAAGCTTGTAAATTCCACTCCCCTCCCCAAAACTGCAGGAATTTTTATTGATATCCCTTTAATCTATAGGTCAATTTTGAAAGATTTAACATCTTTACAATTCTGAGACTTTGATTTATAATTATGGTACATCTTTCCATTTATTTAATTTCACTCAGTAATATTTTGTATCTATTTTTTTTCTGTATGAGTACTGCACATCTTTTGTATATTTAATCCTAGGAATTTGATGTTATTTGATATTGTAAGTGATATCTTTTTTTAAATTTTATATTCTAATTTCAATTACTAGTATGTTGAACTACATCTTATTTATTTATTTATTTTTTGTGAGGAAGATCGGCCCTGAGCTAACATCTGCCAATCCTCTTTTTTTTGCTGAGGAAGACTGGCCCTGGGATAACATCCATGCCCATCTTCCTCCACTTTATACGGGACGCCGCCACAGCATGGCTTGACAAGTGACGCATCGGTGCGTGCCTGGGATCCAAACCAGCGAACCCCAGACCGCTGCAGCCGAGCGTGCACACTTAACTACTTGCGCCACCAGGCCGGCCCCCTACATCTTACTTTTTATATTAAACTTACACAGAGTGATCTTGCTAAATCCATAATTATATTCTTCTGTATATTGTTTCGTATTTCTATGTACAAAATTATGACTTCCATGACTAATTTTAGTTTTTTTCTTCTTTATAATCCTTATACCTTTCCCCCCTTGTCTTATTAAACACAAAATAATCTTCAGAACAATGTTGAATAGAAGTGGTCATAAAGATCATCTTAATCCCACTTTTAATTTCAGGAGAAAATTTTGCATTATTTTGCCGTTTCACAGTCTATCATGATGTGAGCTGATTTCTGTTTGTTTTCTTTTTTTGTTTTCAGACACAAAATCAGATTAAGGAAGTTTTTTTTTTTCTATTTATTGTCAAATGGTTTCTCTGCATCCACTGAGATCATATTTTTCTCCATTACTCTTTTAATATGTTTAATTACATTGATTTTTAAATATTAAATGCCTTTGAATATCTAAACTAAATCCTATTTATTATATATTATCTTTATATATACTGGTGATTTAGTTTGCTAATTTTTCTTTTTTTTTTTTTTTAGTATATTCATATCTATGTCCAGGAGAAGGGTATGTTATTTTCATTTCACCTCATTTCCTGTTAGGATTTTGTAATATTTGATCTTTTGGCTTTGATCCTTGATTTCTATCCTGCTGTTATCAACATTTGTTTTTCTGACATTTGGTCAATTCTTATCCCTTTGCATGCCTGGTGATTTTTGTTTGATGCCAGACATTGCTTATGAAAACTTTCAGAAAAAAATTGAAGCACCAGATTATATAATATTCTTCTAGAAAAGAAATGTACTTTATTTTATGGAGACAGAGTAATGCCAAATTACTTTAATCCCGTCATGAAATGAGCTTCTTTAATTCAGGTTTAGTTCTTCTGAGAACTGGTCTAATTTGATCTTATTTTTACTCCAATGTGTAGCCCTTTTTTAAGCCTAGTCTGTTTACCAGAATCTTTCCGTATGGTTGGGCTTTGATGTTTGATTTCTATCCTGTTGCTCCCACAGAATTGCTTTTTCTCAATTTCACACCCTCTCAGCCACAATTTTAGAATCATGAATTCCTCAGATTAAAAATAGTGCCAAATATCACGCTCACTTCTATGGACTTCACTTCTTTTTGGGATCTTGGTTCCTTAAGTCTTCACGGACTTGGTAGCTTTCTGACACCTTCAAATGAACACTTTAAATATTTTTCCAGTTTCTTTAGTTGTTTTCTGTAGGAGGCTTATTTTGAAACAAGCTAGTCTTCTAGTTTTGGAAATAAAAATCCTGAGTTTTTATATTCATTGTAGTTAAATTCATAAATAGTTTCTTTGGTATTTTGGTGCTAATTTCAGCTTTATTTAAGAAATCTTTGCTTATTCAAAGGTAAGAATAACAGTCTTATTTATGTTTGGCCAAAGTTTTAAAAATTTGCTTTCCATATTGAAGTGTCAATCTATTTGTAATTAATTTTTGTGATCAGTGTGAGGTAGATATCCAAATTTATTTTCTTACAAAATAAAAACTAATACTCCCAGTACCATACGAGGCTAGTCCATTTCCTCTACAGTAATCCACAATACTAGCTCTGTCCTATATCAGATTAGCATATAAATAACTGTTTTCACAAATTACTCTTTATCCTCTCGCTCTATTTTTCTATCTTTGAGGAGGTAAAACATCCTCTTAATTATGTAATTTAAGATGCGATATTTGCAGCATGCTTGTATTATTGTGGGAATCATTCAACAGAAAGGGAAATTTGATGCTTCAGGAGAGCAGGAGAGTACCTCAAGAGTAATGCCTTTCAATAGGGACAGGACGTGGGGTTTGGTACCTATTTTGACAGAATGACAGATTGCTCGGTAGATTTGGTGGTCAATATATGCTAAGTTCTATTTTACCATAAAATTAAAAGGAAGATCATCAGATGTTAGGATGGCTAAAGAGGTATGAATATTTGAGAAGAGAGAAGAAGATATGATATAATGGTGTGGATAGTGGGGGTGGGTTGGTTTAGGCCAATGCAATAGGCCGGTTGATCTCTCGAGGCTCATGTAAAATTCATGGTCATGACTTTGGAGGGCGACCAGTCAGCACTGTTGTGAGGGTTCCCTAGCCACTGTCAGATTTTCAGTTGTAGCATAGTGTAGTTGGAGAGTTGGATTTACCCAGGGATGTGGTGGTAACAGAGATGATACAGAAGAGAGATAGCCATAAGATGGGAACAGGAGGAAAGAGTGCTCTGAGAGGGAGGCTTTTGGAATAAAAAGAGATGTTACAAAATAGTCTGATTGTAAAGGTAGATAAATATGAGAATATGATAAACATATGCTAAACTTTTACCCACAGACACACAGCATATATATAAAATAATTAGAAACTCCAAGAAAAATGAAATCCAACACAAAACCAAAAAGTAAAAGATCTGGTTAATAAAACCATGTTCTACATATGGATGTGTTTCACCATTTTGAGCAATCGATAGAATGTTACAAGTGGGAGGGTAGGTGATCTTGATGGCAGGAATATGTCCACTAGAGTGTCCCAATGTTGTGATATTGGAATATAACACATCATCTGGCTTTGTAATAAACAATAACTACATGGTTTTATTCATATACTGTTGTTCATAGGTTTTCAACCTTAAGAATCAAGAGGGAACACAGAAGACTTCATTGTGATTTCCTGCTTAAATATGCATATTATCTTAATATGAAAGTGATCACTGAGTGAAGGTTCAAGGTCGAAGGGAAAATGAAAGGGCTGAGTCAAGATAATGAATGACAAGCCTTGATCAATAAATAGAAATGTATTATTTAGTGTTAAAAAGATAACCAATAGTCTAAATAGATATTGTCTAGTGGTGTGCTGGACCTGGCCTGTATTGGATTGCTAGAGCTCATTGCTAAATTTTCAAGAATTTTTTGAGTCAATTCTCTGGTGGCTTGAAATTAGCCATGGAGGGAATATTCACACAATATTCCCACAATGGAAATCAGTAAATACTACAAATAAAGGCCTTTTTTCTCCTTAGTGATCTCATCATTAAAGTTTTACCAGCGCATCACTGATTATACTCATGGAACAATTGTAGAGGTAGAGGGAAATGGCTTAGGTTTTCTAAGTAAGCTAAATCTCCCACTTTCACCTCTTAGAAGGAGTAATAAGATATTGTTTAAAATTGATAAATTAAGAAATACAGACAAACTATTAGAAAACAGAAAAAGAAATAAAAATAGGAATGTGTAAAAGAAATTGATTCAGGAGATTACAAATTGGGGTAAGAGATTAATTTTTCATGAAGACTTTTTCTGTACTATATGTTTACTAACCACACCATACTGGAATTTCTTTAATAAGCTTAAATATATTTATTATATAACAAAATATATGAATATATAAATTAAATTTAAAACTATTTTCCTAGAAATATGAAGCATTTCAGTGCAACTGATTTTATTTTCCCATTATTACTGCCAGTCATAATTTAGACATCAAAATACAGAAATATGAAATATGAAATATAATTACACATGGTGTCTACCCTGATAGTTACCTAAATCATTTCCATTCACTCGATAGCCACTTATCAGGCATAAGCACAATGTTCCTGACTTTCTGTGGGTGATTCTAATCTCCTCTGCACCCTGTGGAAGTCCCATTTGTCTTCCTAAATGTAGAAGGTGAGCTATTATTGAAATGTTGCTGCCTTGAGGTGAGCTGTTATTGGAAAGCAGAACAAAAAAATACAACGAGGAAATCATAACCTTTCTACAGATATGTTTCTGTAAGGGGAGAAAAAGATCTTGAAGTTCCAGCTGAAATTTAGTTTAGGTTGGTATGAGAATGGTATGAGAACTTTACTGTATTTTTCACTGTCCACTCTAGATCATTATATTAATGCTTCCTCCACAAATTACCTGGCCCCTTTCCCTTATTTTTGTTTTTAGTGATGTGAGATTGTAGAACCTGTTTCTTATAGGACACTTTCCGGGAATAAATTCATTTGCATGTGTTTCTCATTTTCAGGTTGATTTCTCATGAAAGTTTCAGTGGAAACTTGAAAACACAGCAGAATTTTAGAGATAAATACTTGAGGGGGAAACAAAACATTTGGTTCAGATATGAACCATGATGTGTCAAAATCACATGAAAAGGGAAAAAAAAATTTCACAGTTAGAAAAATTTAACGTACAATTAATTTTGCTTATAAATATGTGACTTGGAAGAACATTAGTATCTAAAAAAGGAATGATTGTAGGGAATATTTTTAAGTGGACTTAACGCTTTACCTTTTGGGGAAGAAAACTTTTACATTTAAATATACATGATTAAAATTTGAAAACTACCTGTTTCCCTAAGAACAAATAAAAGTGTCTTAACTTACTTTTCAAATTTGTATCACAAGATAATAATTTCAAATCTGTGTTCACAGTAAACAGAAACCTGTCACATTCAGTAGAAAAATTAGGTTTTGTATTTGGTTGTCAAAATAGAGAAGTGGCAACTGTGAGGCAAGATTAAATTTTATCTTTCCCTGGTGTACAATAACATAGCTAAAATTTATAGGATAGGACTATGGTAGAAGTATTACCTATCAGTTTAAAATAAGATTGTACAACTGAATCCAAGAATATTAAAGATAGGAGGCTTCTTAATCATAATTTAATCACTTTCCTCCAATTTAGATATAATAAAATTGTCCTAAACACATAACTGCAATGTGTGATTAGTTCTGTAACGTGGTACTATTATACCACAGAGGAGATAAGCGGCTAACTTAGGCTGAGGTGGTTTGGGCAAAAGATCTCAAACGTGCTGGTTTTTGTAGTCATCCAGGTAAAGAATGAAGGAAATACGTTGCAGGTAGAAGAAAAAGTTCATGAACAGCTATTGGGGTGAAAGGGTCTGTACCACTTATATAACCCGTAACAGAAATCCAAAAGCCACTGGCTTTGACAATAAAGCCATATTTTATATTACTTAACAGAAAGTTTAAGAATATAGTGGCGTCCAGTCGTGATATGACTTAGTCTCTGGCTCTGTGCCTTAATTATTTTCTTAGCTTTGTGTGTTGGTTTCTTTCTTCAACTAACAAGATGGCTGCCAAGAACAGCTGGAAAATGTTTCTATGTTGAAGTCTAATAAAAAAGGAGGAATACTTCTCACACAATATTGGAATGTAAATCCTTCAGACTGATTGGGCCAACTTAGGCCGTATGGCAAAATCTGGATGTATCACAGTTGCCAGGGAATGTTATGAGTTAACTGGATTTAGTTTGGGATCCATTGACATTGGCAAAGGGTTTGGGATTATCATGATTGACCAAGACAAACAAGTGTCCTCTTGAATCTAGTACGGGGGTTAGCGCCCTCTGAATGATAGAAATTTAATGGAAGAGGGGATGCTTTGGTACTGCAGATACTATAAGAAGTTTCTATGCCTACACGTTGTACTTCTCATCCTCCCTTCTCTGTGTTAGTTTCTTCTTATATCATTATTTATGACACATTATATATTGTTTTATTTTTCTATTTATTTCTGTCTTTCCGCAATGAAACGTAAACTCCATAAAAAGAGATTTTTTTGGTCAATTTTTTAAATTGATAAATCCCTAGTAGATAGTCAATAAATGTGACTCAAATAAATGAAAGAATAAATATAAGTAGGAGAGAAAAATCTAGGGTTGTTTCCACAAAGTGTATGAATGTGTGGATTTGGTGACCTCCAAAGACTTGAGAATTGGGTTGAAGATAATATATTCAAGGTTGGTTATGTTAAGAGTTACAACTGTCCAAGTTTCCTGAAAGTAAGAGGTTTTCCAGGATGCAGAAATTTCAGTGATAAAATTGAAACAGTTCCTGGAAAACTGGGATGGTGGGTCACCCTAGTATTGAGGTGTCTAGAAGAAATATGTCCAGCGAGTCAATAGGCTACTGTGTTGTAGAGTTTAGAAGAAAGATCTGGACTAGAGATACATATTTCTTGAATCACAAACATGTAAGCATTGTGTGATTTTAAGTGGGTAGATGAGTTTTCCCAAAATTATGTAGATGTGGAGGAGTCAGTTATCTTCCTGTCTAATGTCCAGAGTGTAGGCTTAAAGGCTTGCTGGGCATCCTGCTTGGCAGATGAAATGTGAGCTCTGGAAAAATAGTCTAAAGATTCCATAGGTCTGGCTCTGTCCTTGGTTTTAGAGTAAGTGTTAAATTTGAAGTTTCTACCCTTTCAAGATGAGCTACCTAAGAAAGATTCCAGGCAGAAGCCTCAGTATGAAAGGGAATAAAATATCATAGGAGTATTTTAGGACCCAAGAGAAGAGGTTAACAAGATTTGGTTTTTCAGAGAAGTTAGCAAATTGTTCAAGATGAAGAAACCCTAAGTTGCCCTTATTTCAAAACTCACAATGAACCACATGAAAAGTATTGTTTTCTTTGCACAGCTGGCAGCAGAGCTAGTTGTGGCAGATTCCCAGGTCTGCAAGTTACATTACAGGTTTGCAAATGAAAGCATTTGATACAAGAGTTTGAGATACTGGGGTTTATGAAATACCAGCAGTGACACTGAAAGGCCAATGGAATGTGAATCTCAATTATATCATAAAACACGGTCTGGGACTCTATTGGAAACATCGAGGTAAACTATTATATTTCTGAAAATTTGTCCTTGCCTACGTTAAAGCATTTCTGAAGTTACCTGATACGTCTTGTATATGTTTTGTAAAATCCTGTTAGATGTCGCAACTTCTTTAAATATATCAGATTTGGCCTTTCTCAGATATATATATTTTTTTTCAGTTTTAGCACTAGAGATTTTTTTTTTCACGGATAGAAGGTATGAGCGTTGGGAGATCAACTTGAAAACCTCAATGGAATTTCTTTCTGAGCAACAGAGGGAGTAGGGACTGAAGCAGTAGAGGTCATGATTATTTGGCGTGTTGTACATCTATACCTCCTTTCAGAGAAATTTTTTTTTCTAACCTGTGCTGTCCAACTTGGCAGCCACTAGCAACAGGTGGCTATTGAGCACTAGCAATGTGGCTGATTCACGTTGAGATGGGTTCTAAGTATAAAAGACACACTGGATTTTGAAGACATAGTATGAAACAAAGAATATAAAATACCTCATTAGTAGTTTTATTTAATTTTCATTTGATTTAATAAACTAAAAACTGAGTGTAGTAAATTTATTATTTAATGAATAATAAATGTAGTAGTTTAATAAATTTGATTAAATGTTAAAGTAATATTTTGTGTTGTGTTACAAGAGTATTAAAATAAATTTACCATTTTTCTTTTTGCTTATTTAAAGTATTAGAAGATTAAAAATATATATGATTTGCATTTGTGGCTCACATTTAATTTCTATTGGACAGTATTATTCTATACTTTACTTCTTAACCTATCTCAATTCAACTGCAAATACAAAATCGGAGAACACATTGTGTGTGTGTGTGGTGTGTGTGTTGGTGGGGTTGTTGGAGTTATTAACAAGTTAGAAATCATGTTGTTTCCCTTCATCCTTCTAGAGCTTTTGTCTGACCCTAAATTTAAAATACTAAACACCAGTTACATATCATGAAAACTCTTTTTGCATCTTTATGCACATAAACTAAATATTAAATAGAGCACATTATGGTGTGGAATTGATATTTTATCTCTAAAGAGAGAAAATGTTTTGTAAAAATGCGTAATAAATCTTGAAATATTTTCGCATAACCTTTATATAGCACTCTCTTGAGAAGAGAAAGCAATTTAAAACAAAATTGCAGATATTACAAGTATTATTTTAATGACAGCTTCTAAATGTTGATATCACTTATCATTTATAATCTTCTAAACTCTGAGATATGCTGAAATTCCTTAAAAATAATTATTACACTGTTCAAGTTTAGAAATGTGGTATTTGCTGAATTTTATATGTAATTCTAAATTAGAAAATATAAAGATTGTCTTCAATTTTATAATGATAACAAATATTCATATAATTTTTCCATTAAAGGTATCATTTGAAAATGCTTATTAAATGCTTATTATGTACCAAGTACTTTTCTAAGTTGAATTCTTACAATAAACCTGTGAATTGCTTACTATAAATACTCTTTTGTGCAGATCAGGCAACTGATACACAGAAAGGCTAAGCAACTTGTACAAGGTCTCCCAGCTAGTCAGAATAGATCGAGGATTCAATCTGGTACCAAAGTCTCTACCCATTATCATGATGCACTGTCTCTCCTAACAATGATATTTTGATAATATTTCATATCTAAACTATTTTGACATTCATAAAATATAGCCCATTATAATTAAGTTAAACTTTATACATATATTTTTTAACAAATTAAAGCAGGTAACACTTATTGAGCACTGACCACGTGCCAGAGACAATAATAAGAACTTTACATTTATTATCTTATTAAATGTCTCAAGAATCCTTACGAGAGTGGTGATCCCCATTTTAAGGATGAGAAAATTGATGACTCCATAGGTTGAGAGCACAGCTGGGACTCAAACCCTGATCATGTCTGAGGTCCAAGTCCTGCTCCTTACTCCTACAGAACTGGAGACAAGTTGCAAGATAAAACCTTGGATCCTTGGAGACAACGAAAGATAGAGGGGTTTTGTGAAGTTAAAATATGGGACTTGCTGCAAAATGTAATATGCAGTAGAGAAAGAACAAACCACTAGGTTTAGGAGCAGAGAATTAGATGGAAAAAAGGATTGAAAAGGCACAAATAAGAGATAAGCTACTTTTTTGTCATTATTGTTCTTTCATTTAACTCCATAAGTGGAAAAAAAAGAATAATGAGACATAATCAGGTGGTAAAGACATAGGAAAATAGATAAAATTCTTAGCTATCACAGGATATATTCCTTTGAAGTTACTCATTACAGAGTGTCTTTATAACAGACACTAGTTTGAGATGTTCACATTTGTTTTAACTAGAAGATCACCCTCAGTGCATTCTTGACTAGAAACTGCTTCTGATTCTTTGAAATATGTGCCCTGAGGCCTTCAAGCAGGTTTTCAAAACAAATAGGGATTATGATTCTCTTGTTACTATTTGCTCTCTTCCTGTGGGTTTCATGTAAAGGTTGATTGAGGCAAACTATCCATAACATTCCTATTCTGGAAGAAGATTCAATCCATTTGGCAGTTAGTGAAATAGGGACCAGAGGTTGTGTAGAACAGGCAGTAAAGATATTCATAGACTGACAATATAGGAGGTTATAAAACCAAAGGATCGGCTTTCTTCACTTTACTCATTTTGCCTGTGGTCTTTAGGACATTGTGAAGTGAACTAAGCAGTCTTTGTAGTGTACAGCGTGAACTCAGATTATGTGCAGCGGGGGGCAGGTGTGAGCTGCTATGTGTTTCTACTTACTAAAAGGTTATTAATGGCAGAGAAATGAAACAAATGTTATTTATGAGGACCTTGTTGAGTTTAGATGCTGACTATGTTAAAACATGTTATCCTCACAATGACTCTATGAAGCAAGAGTATTACTTTTTAACATTTGGGAAACTAAGGCACAGGAAGACTATATAACTTGTCAAACGTCACACAGCAAATAATTGCTGGGGTTGGGGCTCAAACGCCAGTGTTTTTGATTTCAAAATTCAGTTGTTGTGGGACAGCCACATGCAAAAGAATGAAACTGGACCTCTATCTTACACCATGCCCCAAACTTAATTCAAAATGGGTTAAAGACTTGAATGTAAGACCTGAAACATAGAGAATTCCGAGAAGAAAACATAGGTGGTAAGCTCCTTGATATCAGTCTTACAAGGATTTTTTGAATCTGATGCCAAAAGCAAAGGCAACAAAAGCAAAAATCAACAAGTGGAATTACATCAAATTAAAAAACTTCCACACAGCAAAGGAACCATCAACAATATGAAAAGGCAACCTACTGAATGGGAGAAAATATTTGCAGATCATATATATAATAAGGGTTAATATGTAAAATATATAAACATCCCATACAATTTAATAGCAAAATAACCCAAACAATTTGATTAAAAAATGGGCAGAGAATCTGAATAGACATTTTTCCAAAGAAGATATACAGATGGCCAACAGGGACACGAAAAAAAATGCTCAACATCACTAATCATCAGGGAAATTCAAATCAAAACCACAAGGAGATATCATGTCACACCTGTTAGAATGGCTATTATCAAATGATGAGAAATAACAAGTGTTGGCAAGGATGTGGAGAAAAGGGAACACTTGTGTACTGCTGGTAGGAATGTAGTTGGTACAACCACTATGAAAAACAGTGTAGAGTTACCTCAGAAAACTAAAAATAGAACTACCATAGGATTCAGCAATTCCACTTCTGGGTATTTATCTGAAAAAAGCAAAAACACTAACTCAAAAATATATGCACATCCATGTTCATTGCAGTATTATTTACAATAGCGAAGATATGGAAATAACCAAAGTGGCCATAAATGGATGAATGAATAAAGAAAAAATGGTGTATATATATACACACAATAGAATATTATTCAGCCATAAAAAAGAATGAAATCTTACCATTTGCAAAAACATGGATGGATCTTGAGGGCATTATGCTAAGTGAAATAAGTCAGGCAGAAAAAGACAAATACTGCATGATCTCACTTATATGTGGAATCTAAAAAAAACAAAAACAAAAACCAAGCTCAAAGATACAGAGAACAGATTGGTGGTTGCCAGAGGTGGAAGGTGAGGGTTGGGTGAAGAGAGTGAAGGGGGTCAAAAGGTACAAACTTTCTGTCATAAAATAAATAAGTCCTGGGAATGTAATGTACAGTGTGGGGACTAGAGTTAATAATACTATATTGTACATTTTAAATTTGCTAAGAGAATAGATCTTAAAAGTTCTCATAATAAGAAAATAAAATTTTGTAACTATGTATGGTGATGGATATTAACTAGACTTATTGTGGTACATTCTGCAAAATGTACAAATATTGAATCATTATGTTGTACACCTGAAACTAATATAATGTTATATGTCAGTATACTTCAGTTAAAAAAATAGAAACTCAACTGTTGCAGAACAGTAGTTCCTCAGGGGAGTAAAATTTAACAGGAGATTTGCAGACTCTCGTATATTCTTTAGTCTTTCATTAAAGATTTAGGGATTCAAGTTTATGGCTATCTCTATACTTGACAAATAATGGATTGAAAGTTGCTGGTTTGGGGCTTCATTTTTAGATACACAATTACTGTAACCAAAAAAAGTACTTATTTGGACCATGTCTCAGAATGACTAATAAAAATTACCAGATACATCAAAGATGAATAACATGGTGGCAGACATGGGCCACACAACTGAGAGTTTTGTAGTATATTTTCTGATAATATTGTCCTGTCATTACATTTTCAGCAACTGTTAGGAGGAAAGCTTCTCCAACTCTGTTGATAACTTTTCCCAACGGAAATTCATATTAATGTCACACTCCTTCTGCTGTATCCTCCCACTCACTTTGTCCCCGAGACCTGGGGAGGAGTGACAACGTAGCTGGTGAATTTGAGAAGAGTAATCTGTGCATGCTTGGCTTGGTACTGTCCTTCTTTCCTCTTGGGGAGCCAGTCAGCCTGCAGAAAGCACACTTTCTCTTATTCTTTCCTAGGGGCGAGGCTTCTGCACGAAGCCAACTCTGCTGTGACTGGATCGTCCATTTCTGGGCTCAGGTTCCAGGCCCATTTCAATTTCATGTGAAGCTCTGTCTCCTAAACTAGATTTGATCGGCAATAAAGGTACTATTTTAGCCCTTTTAGCACTTTTTCTTTTTCTCTCTTTGTTCAGAAATTGAAAGGGTAATACAGGTGGTATTCATCTTATCTCTCAAAGCCCCCAACAGTTATTGTATTTTCTGAGAAAACCAAGGAATGAAAGAAGCAGTGGAATTTACAGACTTAGCACGTGGAGAGGTTTTTTGTGTGCGGCTTTGGGCTTCCCTGTGTGGACAGCAAACTTTGGTCTTAGCAGCTTGTCAATACCAATCATAGCCTAGGTGGGATTTTACAGTTGTGAGGTTTAAGATGGCCACGCCATATTTAATCATCGTGAGTGGTTGTGCTTATATTGACTCTGTCCACAGACCCATGGCTATTTCTATAGGGGCGTTCATCCTCATAAAACAAGTATAGGATCCCTCATCTCATCGCCTGACAGCAAAAGTTGAAGGGTACACAATCTATCTAATCTAAAGATGGAGTAGAAAGTGAGAGCCTTAACAAGAATTCCAGCTGGCTGTGCCTCAGGTGGCAGCCTGAGATGCAACACAGGTTTTCTAAGAGCCATTGACTTAGGTTAAGACTAAAGGGGAAACATTTTAAGATAAACATGAGGAGGCTTTTAATGAGTTCCTTAGATAAGTCTATGATTGGAATATCTAAATGGCCAGGAGCTGTGTTCCCATTCACTACAAAACAGCAGTGAAGTTCTAGCTTTACTTTGTCAGTGCCAAGCCCAGCCTGGCTGTGCAAAATTAGGTGCCCAACTTCTGTCCTGCACTCAAATCCAGGAAGGAAACTTTGGAGAGGCCAACCTTGAAATCAAGGGGATAGAAGCATTTCCTGCTTCCTGAGAGAACATGCCCGGGAAATCTAAAGAACTAGACAGAGAACAAAACACCATGACCTACACAGTACACAGCAAGCTCGTTGGCTCTCATGGTGTCCATAAAGACACAGCTTTCAGAAATATCAGCTGCAGCTTTTGTTCAGAATCTGCTGAGGGTGATTTTGCAGCTGAAGCAAATGTAAGACAAGGAGAAAGCCTTCCCTAGGAGGCACAGAAGTTAGGCTTAGACGGTTCCCTAACAAGAGACAATCACAGACATTTTTGTGGGCACATACTAAAAATGCTTTTTTCACAGGGTATTTTAGCAGTCATATTATTACTCATCATCAATGCAGACTGAAAATCACAAACCCATAGCTCACAGGAGGTTATTTGAATACACTGTATCAAAAGTGTATTTGTTTCCTATTGCTGCCATAACAAATTACCACATATTTAGTGGCTTAAACCAAAACAAATTTATTATCTTATAGTTCTGGGGTCAGACATCTGAAATGAGTCTTATGGGCTAAAATCACGGTGTTGGCTGCTTTCCTTATGGAGTCTCTAGGGCAGAATCTGTTTCCTTGTCTTTTCCAGCTTCTAGAGGCTGCCTACATTTCTTGGCTCATGGACTCTTCCTTCATTCTCAGAGTGCATCACTCCAAACTGTGCTTCCCCATCATCACATCTCTGATCTACTGTGAATCTCCTGCCTCCTTCTTATAAGGACCCTCATGATCACATTGAGTCCACCTGGATAATCCAGGATAATCTTCCCATCTCAAGACCCTGACTTAATCAGATCTGCAAAGTCCCTTTTGCCTTGTGACATATTCCTAGGTCTGGGGACATGGACATCTTTGGGAGTCATTATTTAGCCTACCACAGGAACAAAAGCTGTCTCAAATAAGATCTTCTGACTGGTGTTGCCATGTCTACAATGACTCTCTTTGAGAAGAGATGAATGTGTTTACACACTTTGTGTTGGAGTATTGTCATTCAACATAATTGAAGGTACTCTGATATATTCGTGAATATAGTTGGACATAATTTGGGATGGAAAATAGAATAAGAAAACATTTTTCATTCTTGCCTAAAGAATGGCTCTGGATTTAATATGCTATTCTGAGTCATTTCTGAAGTTTGGAGGTCAAATCTAAACAGGCAAACGTGGAGAAAGTAAGGTCCCCAAGGATGCAGTGACCCCAATGAATGATGTAATGTGGATTTCCTCACCTAAGGGGCCCAAGTACAGGAGCCCAGGATGACATAGGAGTAATGATTAGACCAATAGATTAAGGAACTAAAAGCTGTGGAATATTAAGAAAGCCTTCTTCCTCAGTTCTATATTTCCTTCCTTGTTTAAGACAACGTGGTTTGTATAACACATGGTCTTTCTCCATCCATTTACTCAATCACCTCTGGTAAGGTGGAGAGATTTATCTGGATGGTATATTTTGGAAGAGTCACTGGGAGAGTTTGGCTCAACTTCAGCCTTCTAACCTCCTTGGAAACCCACCTGCTCACAGAAAGCTGTGGTCTTCACTTTTTTTTCCAGGGCCAGTTCTCTCCATGTGGTGAGAGGCCTGTCTTAGTCCAGCACTATTGTAATTTAGTAGATATGTCTGATAAATTCTAGGATTCAGTTAGCCTACTAATTTGTCTTATTTCTCAATTTATTCAAACCTCCAGTGGGAATGGAAGGTGTTATGTATTTAGTTATCTTAGAGATCACAGAAAGAGTGAGAGCAAGGAAGAGACACCATCACTGATTTAGCCCAGTGTTTCCTAAGCTGTGTTCCATGCAGTATCTGTGTTTTAGCAAACACTTTTTTGAAATGTTTCTCAGAAAAGTTGTTCTATATTCCAATGTATTTGGAAAACATTGGGTTAAACAAAGATTAACAAGAGTTTTATATGATTTTATTATTTTGTTTAACCTACAAGAGGAATTCTCAAAGCTTTTGATATGCTATTATGTATTATTAATCTCTGAAGCATATGGAGTCTTTGAAATTTATTTGTTTCTCCATAGATAATTTTCCATAGATATTTGTTTTTCCATAGATAATTTTTTGCTCATTTTTTCCCACAGATAACTTTTGCTCCATTAGGGTTTTAAAAAACTGACCTACAATATTTGGAACCCAATTGACTATTAGGTTAACGCAATATTTTCCAAATATATTTGACTTTACTTATATTCAAATGAAACTTCTTCAGTGACCTTGGAAGCCTGATACCAACTTTCAATCCCATACTCCAAAGAATTTTTAAAATTTATAGGTATACAGAATAACTATAATAACTAACAAAGACTGCCAATTTGGGGAAAATACAGAACTATATTTTCTGCTTTAACAAAAACACTATAAAACAGATTTTACAAAACTGTATATTCAGTTTGTAAACTATGATGAAAACTTGCTTAATAAACTATCTAGTACATTTAATCTCACACGTCACAAAACTCCAAATGAGAAAATGCACACTACATTTAACCTCATGAGCTAAAAAAGTACAAATGAGTTTCTGTGCATTGGCAATGACACGCGGAAAAAATGCTTTGTTGTGCATTTGCTAACTGTGGGATGCTGGTCCTTATTTCCTAATAAAGGTAGCTGATGCAGTCTTTTCTTTGCATTTTGGATTTCTTTAAAAAGTGTCAACTCAAGAAGTTAGAAAGAGCAAATCTTGGATGAACCTAAAGAAAGAAGCATGAAAAAAGAAAAAAGATAGCAGTAGAAATTAATATAACAGAAAAAATTATTAAAAAGACAAGAGCATCAAATAGATAAGATCATCAAATTCAAGGGGGCTCTTTGAAAGACTGAAAAAATAAGCAAATTAAATTCACTATTAATCAGCAGAAAAGAGAAGTTACAAACAAATAACAAAGAGAATCTTAAAAAAGGAAATAAAACTATATGGAAAATAAAACTAAAAAGTACAAGTGAATACAATACACAACTTTGTGTCATTAAGCTTGAAAGATTAGATGAAAAGATTAATTTCCTTGAAAATATAATCTAAAAGTCCAGTTTTAAAAAGAAATTTAAAAGTGTTTAAAGGTTTTCCTTAGTTAAAATCTTCCCTACCTGAAATTCCAAGAGTAGTTGTTTTTATAGGCAATCTCATGTCAAGAAAGATATGAGCCCTAACTTTTATAAGCTCTCTAGATAATAGATAGAGTAGAAGATTCACAAACTCATTTACTGAGTGTAATATAACTTTGAAACAAGAAGGAGATCAAACTGTGAAGGAAAAATTTTAGGTTACTGTCACTCTGGATATACAGTCATGAGCCGCATAACAATGTTTTGGTGAAGGATGAATAGCATATATGAAGGTGTTCCCATAAGATTGGTACCATATAGCCTAGGTGTGTAGTAGGCTATACCATCTAGGTTTGTGTAAGTACACTCTATGATGTTCGCACAATGTGGAAATCGCCAGCAGCCCATTTCTCATATCCCCATTGTTAAGCGACACATGACTGTAAATTAGAAATCTTTTATACATATTGGCAAAAGTAATTCAGGAATATCTCAAAAAAAAATATGCATGACTAGATTTACTTGTAAGTAATAGAAAATCTATTAATATAAATCTCAATATTAAAGGAAAAAATCGTATAATCAATTTGACAGCAATGATTCGATAGTTGCAAAGAAGAGTTGATAATATTCAAATCTCATTTGTGATGGATAAAATGAGAAGCAAAACTTCTTTTAATAAAATATGGTGTAAGGCTTAAGATCCTTAACTTGTCAAAGTAAATTTCTCTCTCTCCCTTCAACCATTCTCTGTATTTCTATTTCCATAGCTCTTCCAACATCATACTTTATGGAAGCAATTGATGTTAGAAGCAATTGATTTAATTTTGTAACATGGCAGAAATTCTTGCTAATAGAATTTTTTTTCAGCATTGTACTGGAGGTAGTCAGTGAAATAATTCAAGAGAAATAAATCAAATATATGACTAGAAAAGAAAAATCTTAGATCAATAATTGAAGAGGATATACTGCCACATTTTACTACCTAATAAAGAAACTCAAAAAGTTTGATAGATGAAAGATCCATACTTAAAAATCAATTATATTTCTTGAATTGAGAATAAGTTGTTGGAAAAGGAAGTTTTTTAAAAGACAAAATAGGGGCCAGTCCAGTGGCATAGTGGTTAAGTTCCTGTGCTCCACTTCAGCAACCCTGGGTTTGCAGGTTCAGGTCCTGGGCATGGACCTACACACTGCTCATCAAGCCATGCTGTGGCAAGTGTCCCACATACAAAATAGAGGAAGATTGGCACAGATGTTAGCTCAGCGACAAGATGGGCAACAGATGTTAGCTCAGCGACAATCTCCCCCCCCACACACACACACAAAAAAGACAAAATACATAATAACAAAAAATTTATGATCTAGAAATCATTTTTCTAAAACTGTGCAAATCTTTGGGTGGCAAAAATCTAATTTTTAACTTGTTTCTATATAATTAAACAATTTTTTGTGCCTTTTATTCAACAATAAATGATATTACTCATAGATACTTATACATGCAATAAAAATACAGAAACTCATTCTGAAACGATATATATCAACTTGAGAACAGTGGTTATTTCCAGAGAAGGAGTGTACAGGATGGAGGTAGAGCTTTACGTGACAAAGTAAGTTCTAAAAAACTTTTTTAAAAGATCTGATGAATTTTCAGAAGGATTTGTTAAAGAGAGATTTTTGAAGAGATCTGTACTTCCTTATGGCACCAGAAGCAATTGTATCTAACTGTTTTAAGTTTGTTTCAAATATCTTTCTGTAAAGCATCACTTCATCATGTGAAGAAAAGCATATAGTGTTTTTCTTGATATTATCACCGTGTGGACTAATTTTTTTTCCAGAAATTTAACTGATTAAACTCCACAGTCTCTTCAATCCTCTTTCTAGCCAGAATTAGGCAAGGTGACATTTGTACTGTAATTGTGAAGCATAAAATAGCTAACTATTTAGCTATTTCTTGGTGTCCCTGGGATAATATTTAAATCAATATGGACAGCAAACTTTCATTTTGAAATAGCCCTTTACCCCTCAACCTAGGTTCCTTAAAGTAATATTTTAAATATTTTATAAATAATATAAATCCCAAAATAATAACTTTCAGTGCAGATGCTTATGCCCATTTGTGGATTCCTCTGTCTGTGTTGCTTAAATGTGCTTCATCATGGGGGAAGTGTACATTTCCTCTGAGGCATGATCTAAATTAAATCCTCACATGCACCGCATGAAGCTTATTTCCATTTTACAATTAAGGAATAATTAGTTAAATAAAAATTAGTTTAATAAAAATGGCTCATAAATTGTAGCAGGGAGTTAAACCCAGATTTGTCTGACTGTAAATTCTGGGCTGGTTTCACTATGTCTTACGAAACACTGAAACAGATCCTTGTTAGGTTATGGTGTCTTAAGCTGCATGTTGAGCTACTTTGGAGCGTCATTATGGAGAACAACTGATGAGTGACAAAGTGTGTTTCAATTTACGCTGGGAAGTTGTCACAGTTTCTTGCTGCTTTATCTCCTGCTCACTGCCTTTGATCCATCAAATTCTGCTGGAGAGGTGAGTCTGGCAATAAAACCTGAGATGGATGGTTGGGCTGATACACTCTGACCCACAGTGGTTGGAGGTGTTGCTGCACACTGGAGGCTCTGTAGGCTAAAGTATTGAGTGTTGAAATGCTTCCTCACATTATCTTCTTTCGTTTGAATGCTGTCCTAGATTTGTTTGCTCTCTCTCTGCCTCTAACTCTTTCACTTTTGCTTTCTTTTTCATACATCTTCTATGACATAGATTCATCCTGATAATAAATTTTTATGGAATATACATTTTGCTAATTGATTTTTCAGAAAAATATGCCTTCTAAAATTCAACTATCTGCAGTGATGCTTTAAACATTTCAAAAATTGTCAAGATTAGGGAGGCCATTGTAGATTTTAATATTATTTTTAAAAAGTTAATGTTCACATTTAAAAAAAATTACATGGCTTAATTTGATTTTTACCTGTGGCTTCCCAATTGTCCTAGGTTTGATTGATGCGGCTTCCATTTTAGATTGTGGACTTGGAATTATCAAAATTAAGGTCTTATTTTCATAAGATTTTATCTATTAATGAAACCTTATATATAACATTTCTCTCCAAATGTTATATATTAGACACTAAATATTAAGAGGTTCTCATATCATATTAAAATGATCAAGACCAAACCACTATAATTCTGCTGTCTTTTCTATAATTCTAAAAGATCGTCAGTCATGTTGATGAAATATACTTTGAAGATGTGCTGAGTCCAGTACTTAGGGAAACTATGATATCTCCATGTCTTCCACTTTGCTACCAATCTCTCTTATTACATTTTTTTTTAAGAGAAGAAAGGGTAACATTAAAGATAAGCTCAAAATGAGTTGTTTTTCTTTCTTTTTTGTTTTTTTTAAAGTATGCCCTAAGAAGAAGTAAAAAGGAAGTGAGATGGAATGGATAAATTGTATATATTTTAATTTTTCCTAAGGTAGACTGGGATAACTCAGGCAAGGCATCATAGTCAATGAAAGTAATTGGACTCCCTTATTATGGACTTATGCAACCGGCACTCTCATTGAATCTCGAGTCATCCTTGCAGCACACCAAATTGTCATAGTTCAGTATTATTGTCATCACTATTTTCTAGGGAACTATAGAAGTTGTTGCTTGCCCAACATCAGGTGGGCAGGTGCAGGCAGGATATAGACCTGGTCATCTTGGACTACAGAGGCTACACTTGTAATTACACTGTAATATCACTAAAAAGCCATTTGCTAAACTGGATTATCATTTTACACATATCATGAGCACTGTTTTTCAGTTTGTAAGACAATGTGAGACAACAGCCAACATGCCAATCCAACAAAAGCCATAGAGTCTTGATATCTGCATGCAAACCAAGTTAGAAGGTAATTAGGGAGATATATGATCATTTGTCGTTTTGACGTAAACATAAAAATAATGAAACACTATGATTTGAAAAACAACTAACACAATACAAGTGAAATTATTATTAAATCAGCACACTTGTAGATGAACTGGTAGAGAAAACTATATTATCAGATGCATTCTTTTAAGAGGCATATATTTTTCATATTTAATTTTATGTAATGTCCTTTATTTTATTAGTGTCATCAAAACATTATTCTAAAAGCTGACATTTTCACCTAAATTGTCCTAATTTTTTCAAAATTCAACTTCTTTTCAATATGGTAGAAAGATATAAATGATCTGGCATGATTTCTCCTGGCCTGACAGCTGTGAACTTACTTTCATCTCAGACCCAGAAACATGGTAGATATGAGCCAACAGTATGAATGTAACCACCCAGGCATTTAAAGGGTTAGGTTTTCTTATTGTATAGTCAGCCTTCTTCTTCATTAAAACAGCAACTATGGAAGGGAAGGTAATTCACATTCCTAGTCGAAGGAAAATAGAGGTCATAGAACTGTTTGAATGAAAGAGAAACCTGGAACAAGAAGATAATTTTTCTTGCAAGTTTCTGAATTATTCCTTAAGGGGAAGTTATGAGCTTAGTTGTAGTTAGGGAGCTAACCAAAGCAGGCTGGAGTCAGTATTCGGATCTTGAGGTGTCCAAGAGTGGAATGGGCCCAACAAAATGTGTGTGAGCTGGAAACAGACATGGAGCGAGGAGCTGGACAGAAGTGGATGGAAGAAGGCTCGGTTCTATAATGCATTTGGTCCATAGTGCAGGAGTTGGGTACTATGACTTAAAAATAATGGTCAAATTGCGTAGGAATATATGCTGGTAAGTGTGCAGAAGTTAATGATATCTAAGTAATCAAGTAAAAATAAGTGTAAAAAGGCAATAACAGTGTTAAAATGGGATTTCAGACTTTAAAATTGGACAGATTTTTAAAAATGTATTCAATGAATTCTTAGGTTGATCCATGCGTGTGTACATCCATCCATCCATTTAACAAAAACCCTTTGTGAGATGGTAGGGATTCTGCATGAGTAAAATAACTATGATTTCTGTCGTCATTAATCTTAGAGTCTGTAGAGGAATAAATCAGACAAAGAGTTTTATATAACTAAATAGTTATAATTGAGATATCTGTATAAATACCAAGGACAGGTTGCTGTGACAAAGAATTAGCAGTGAAATCTAATCAACACTAAGGTTTGGGAGATCAGTGAATATCTGCACGATTCACAAGTGTCACTTAACCTTAAAGAGAAGAATTCAGGATGGGACACAGGAAGTGAACTTCTGTACAAAGGCCTTGATTATTCGAAGAAGAGAGAGAAGACCGTTTTGACTGAACTAGCAACAGAGGGAGTAGAGTGACATAAAATGATTTTGAAAAGGTAAGCAGTGGTCATAACATTCAGGGAATTTTAGGACATTTTAGAGTTACTGAACTTTGTTAGCCAAAAAAATTTCTGACACAAAGATAGACTCGAATCTACATAGAAAAAAATAACACAGTGATTCAGGAAAATAAGATTCAAAATGCTCGACTTCAATAAATATTCTGGCTAAATTAATGAATATCAAGATAGAAAAAAAAAATCTGTAAACTTCTAGGTAGAAAAAAAGAGTTCTCTCTACTTAGAAGTGGAGACAACCAACCTGGCTTTAGAGTTCCACTCAGAAAATTCAATGCTAGAAGACCAGGTAGTAATATGTGCATAGTTCTAAAGCATAAGAGATATTAACAAGGAATATTAACCTAGCCTTAAAGTAATTCAAGGATAAAGACAAAGCATATATTTTTAAACACCAAAGTAGTCAAGGAATATAGAATCCATGAGCTCTTCTTAAAAAGAAAAAAAAAATCCGCTGAGTGAAAAAATGTACTCAAATACTATACTAAAAGTCATTTGAGTTATTTCCAATCTGTGTCTATTATCGATAATGCTACAAACATAATTTTGCAAGTCTACAGATAAATCTGTAGGATGAATCCTTCAGGGTGGAATTAGTTCCAGCATATTATGATTTTTGAATTTGTCTACATTTTAAGCTTCATATAAACTTTAGCATCATAGTGACATTCATTAGTCCAATACATTTTTTTAAGCTAGATTTCAACTTTGTCTCATATATATAATGAAATCTGTTATGTTTGTATTTTTGTTCTGCAGAAAAACAGACTATAACAGTCAAGAGCAGAATTTCTAGAGCCGGATTGCCTGGGTTCAGAATACAGTTCTGCTCCTTTCTGTGTGAACTTGAGCAAGATATATATCTCTTTGTTCTTCAGTTTCTTTATTTTGAAATGTGGGTAAATGATGCCTACCTCATAGGTCAGGGTGAGGCTGAAAAATATCTTTTGCATTAGGTGGTTAACATAGTAAGTGGCAGTGAGAGTTAGATATTGTTACTAGTGATTAAGTCCTATATTTAACACATATCACTTCCTAGTCTCTTGAATTCTTTGGTTACAAATGTTTTTTCCCCTCTTAAATTTAAAAAGGAAAAACTCTGCAATGCATTTGTATTTGACTTTTAGATTAGGGAACAAATACATCTTTATGAGGGAAAAATATCTTAGAATACTACTACCCTATTTATTTTATGTATTAGCTTGAAGTTTTATGATTTTGCTAATATGTGATCATTTTTGATCTATAAAAATGGCAATTGAATATGGTTCAATCTAATACGTGAGCAAGAAAGTTCTTTTTGTAACAAGTTTAACTGTTTCTTAATACAAGAGTCACTTAATATTCCAAAAATCGGTCATCCTTCAAGACTGAGCTCTTATGTTATCTCTTCTGAAGAATTTCCCAGCTGATGCAAAAAAATTTGTCATTTGCACAAATGGACTTTCATGGGTTATACTGTTATTGTTACATTTTTGCTTTTAAAAGGCTTCTCTCTCCAACTGCAGACAAATTTTTATCACTTTACCTTTCAATTATTAGCATTTAGTTTTCTATTTCTCATACAGTAGATACTCAACATACATTTATGGAATAAATAAATGAATGCATTGGTGTATACATGGGAGGGCATAAGTAGAACTAGCTTGATGTGTTGGTCTACATAACTAATGTGATCAAAAGCTTTCTTGCTCTTTCAAATAATTTCCACATCTGATTTATTAATTAACAAATAAACAGAGTATCTGTCCTTTGGCTTAAACCAACAGATCATTTGTTTGAACAAATGCAATAACAAATCCTTTTTTTTCAGTAACTGGAATGAATTAATTTGTTGAGCCTTTGCTAAGAATAGGTTATAATTTGTATATGAAAGTATTAGTATGATTGTTAATTTAATAATATTAGGCATAGGAGTCTAACAGGTAATGAACAAACAACAAAAGATTCCACCTATGTGTTAGATTTGCTTCTGGTAGGTCATGGAAGTAGGGATAGGCAGTACCTCAGATAAGCAAACCAGAGAGCTTTATTACTGACGTTACATATTAATAAAAATAGCCAACTCTTCTTAAGTGCCTACTATATCATATATATGATCCAAGTGTTTTATATGTGTTCCCTCATTTATTCCTTATCCAGTCTCATAAGACAATTTATACCATTAATTGCTCTTATGAAGAGGACATTTGAGACATAGAGGGATTAGGCGATTTCCCCAAGGTCATGGAGCCAGTTAGTAGAAGAGCTAAGATTCAAACCCAGACATCTACTCTAGAGCTTCTTGATTCACCTTTATTCAGAGCTGCCCTTCTGCACTAGATATCTCCTGTTTGCTCTTCTAGATCTACTTTTTACCCTTCTCCACTCTGACTAAATAGATGGTTGTTAATAGGCTCACTTGCCTTTTAGGGCTTGGCCAATGCAGAACACCAGCAGGAGATGAGAGGGTGAGAAGAGAGTGAGGTCAGTGCTCAAATGAAGCCATAAAATTCTATTTTAAATGTGAACATTAACTTTTTAAAAATAATAACTTCGAAACCTACAATAACCTCCCAATCTTGATAATTTTTGAAACGTTTAAAGTTTTACTGCAGATAATTTAATTTTAGAAGATATATTTTTCTGAAAAATCTGTTACAAAATTGATGACCCTGGCTCCCTCCTTGCCACATTATGAGTTGGCATGCCTCTATGCAAAGACCACAGTTCCTTTAGGTGACCTCTCCATACTGTCACCTGCTCCACATTTCAATAACCATTCCCTCCTTTGTACCTTCAGGTTTAGGGATGGTGGGATCCTCAATGTTGCTAACCCCAAGAGTCCTGCACAGTCCCTTTTTGGTTTATTCGAACCCTGTATGTACGTTGTAAAGAGTCCTTTTATTAAAACTCTTATCACATTATCCAGTTTGGTTGTTTTGTCTCTTTTCTACCAGAATCATGACTGAGAAATCCTGTAATAAAACACTCAATTATATTTTAAGAAAGATTATGCCATCATGTCAAATGATTATGCCTTTTTTGCCAAATATATAGCAAGCACATTAATGCTTAGCACATAGTAAATATGCTTAATTAAAGTGCTTATTGACTGTCTGTGAAACTTTGAGGCTTTTAATTTAATTAAGATGTTAAAATAATATCTGATTGGGCCAGCCCCATGGCTTAGCGGTTAAGTGCACACGCTCCACTACTGGCAGCCCGAGTTCGGATCCCGGGCGCGCACTGACGCACCGCTTCTCCGGCCATGCTGAGGCCGCGTTCCACGTACAGCAACTAGAAGGATGTGCAACTATGACATACAACTATCTACTGGGGTTTTGGGGAAGAAAAAAAAAAAAGGAGGAGGATTGGCAATATATGTTAGCTCAGAGCCAGTCTTCCTCAGCAAAAAGAAGAGGATTAGCATGGATGTTAGCTCATGGCTGATCTCCCTCACCAAAAAAAAAAAAAAAAAAAAATGTGATTATGTTTAGAGGTTGTCATATTATTTCTGTGGTGCTAGATGAAAAATGATGGATCTTTCAAAAGGCATACTAGAAGACCCACTCTTTGAAACAGGCATAGTTAATCACTGTGACATAATTTCATAAAGTCTTATTTCCATAAAGGTCTGAAGTCAAAATAGAGAGACTATACAAAAGAGGTGTTCACATTTACCCAATAATACTGAAAGATGCTATTATCAGTAAGTGCTTGTAGTGATATCTTATCTTCACCTTGTATTCTGGAAGACCCTAATATAAATTTGTGATGAGAAACTCATCATTGAGAAAAAATAAATGCTCATCTAACAAGTGACTGAAGGAATTAGATATTATTTACTTAGAGATTATCTAATCCCAGACTATTATTTTTCGAGGCCCTGAGAAATAAAATAAGTATCAAGTTTTCTGAAGTCTAAAATTATTTATCTTTCCGGTACATCCCACCATTCTAATGGACAGCACACCAATAAATATGCATGGTTCTATAGAATTGTTATAAACAGTATTTTTAAAAAGGTTTATACGTTTACATTGTAGGCAGTTGCCAAATCACATTGAGAGATGGTTTCTTAAAGAGAAGCTCCTTATGTCTAAAAGGGGGCACATAACTGTGTGGAATCCTGACCAACGGAAGCCATGAATGCCACTTCTAGGGCTCACCCCAGAACTTCCCTTGTGATCTCCATATTCTCCCTCTTTTTGCTTGATGTCTGTCAGTTAAATAAAGTGAATGCAGCAATGGACTCCCAAGACCTAAGAAATGGAAGAATCACTAGAAAAAAGGATCTCGGATCATTGAATAAACACATGAAGCAGAGCCACTTATGCCAACCAGCTTTAAACTGTGATTTGAGCAAAAAATTTATTAAGACACTGAATTTAGGGTATTTGTTGTATTATACTTAGACTTCCTTGATTGATAAAGAAATTTAAGGTAACTCTCTTAATTTGATATAAGTCCTCTAAAAATAACAATAGTTTTAGCAATTATGAAATATTAAAAGCATCATTACTAAAAATTTTTTCAAAATTTTATTAATAGTCCTCAAGAATGCATTTAGTCAGGAAAAATAATAATAGAAAAGAAAGTATAAAATCAAAATTGTCATTATTGACAAAAAATGAGAAATTAGAACTAATAAAAGGATTCAGGAGAAATGCTAGATTTAAGATCAATACATAATTATCAGCTGCATTTCTATACAACAGCAACAAATGGAATGTTTACTTTACCAAAAACAGTAACATACAGAAGGTTTAAATCTAACAAAAAGAGTAACAGAAAGAATAAATTTAACAAAAGGTATGTAAGACATTTATGTTGAAAAATATACAGTAAAAGAATTTTAAAATACCTAAATAAGTGGAGAGATATACAATGCTCATGGATAACCTGGCTCAGTATCCTATAAATGTCATTTGGTCCCAAATTTATCTCTAGATTCAGTGCATTTTCAATAAAATATCAACATAGTTTTAGTGGATCTTGTCAAGCGGATTCTGAAATTTATACTGAAGATCAAAAGGCAAAAATTGTCAATAGTCCTGAAAAAAATTACCTACTTGGGGAGGGTGGTATGCCTAATTAGTCATTAAGACATTACAAATGATAATAATTAAGAAAATTTGGCAAAGTTATTGGCACAGGGTTATGGAATTAGGCTAATAAAACAAGGTAGAGAGCCCATAAACATATGATATGACATCGACCACCTTTGCAGTGGGAGAAATTCACTATTTCGTAAATTGTATGGGAACATTTGGTTATTCACGTGGAAAAAATAAAATGTGATCTCTACCTCACCTCATATAAAATAATTTTAGGAGAAACATTTAAGAAGAAAATACAGAAGAGTGTCTTTACACTCTTCTTAATATTCAAAGAATGTAGGGTAGGGATTCTTAATATTCAAAGAATGAAAACCACAAAGTTTTCATAATATTAAAAACTAAAACTTCTATTGATCAAAATGCATTATAAAAATGTGAAAAGATAAGATATAAACTGGGAGCTGGCATTTGTAATGCAAATAACTCTAAATGGAATAGCATAGAGAATATATAGAAAACTCCTAATTTTTTAAACCTAATAATTTAATTAAAAAAATGAGCAAAAGCCATGTACAGATATTTAACAGGAAAAGAAACATAAATGGCCAATAAAAATATGCAAAGATACTCAACCATATTAACATTTAGAGAAATGCAAATTAAAATTGCAATGAAATATTTCACACCCAATAGGTTTGCAAAAATGTAAAAAGTCTGACAATGCTAAATGTTAGCAATGATGTGGAACAACAGGAATTATAATACTCTGTTTTTGGGGAATGTAAGTTGATCCAGCCAGTGTGCCAAACCTCCCGGTATTACCTAGTAAAGTTTAACATATATAATATACCTGATGACCCTGAAATTTCATTTTTATGGGAAAGTGTAGAGAATAGTCTTATATATGAGCATCTGAGACATACACAAGAAAATCCGTAATGATAGTAGTAGTAGTAGCAAAAAAATGGAAAACAATTTCAAACTTTTCCCAATGGTACAATGAATAAAAACAAATATATATGCATTCCTCTTATTATTATACAAATATCTACATATATATGTGTATATATATGCATACATATATATAATAAACCCTTTTATATGTGTAATCTTACACAATTAAATGTGTGATTTTCTATGCATAACCTTTCTCAATTAAAAAAGAAAAAGAAAAAAGGATGAGAAACAAATTATTAGCTATTATTTTCCAAGTTTAGAGAGAGAGAACTACAGCACCATGAGTAGTTTGCATGGGGGTGAGATAATTGAGTTTGTTATAGATTGAAAGGGAGGTACAGAAGTGTGGATGAGATTAAAAATATAGACTCAGAAGGAAATTATAGATGAAGCAGGGCTGCTAAAGTAATGGAGTGGAAGTAAACCTCAGTGCAGGTAGGATAGTACCTGTTCTCAGAAGGGTCACCACTTTTTCTGAGACTAGAGGAAAGCAAGGGAAGGTGAGTGTAGTTACAGGTAATTTGGTTACTTTTTGCATTAGGTATTTGAGGGAATTCACACTTCCTACTTTTAGTACTTGTGTGTGAAGAAGAGTCAAGTCCTTTGGCTCAGAGAGTGTGAGAGGGCAGTGGAGGAGAGAGAGAAGAAAACTGTTTGCATGGTAGTCATAGGGCTGCTCATGGACAGCTGGTTCTCTTCCCCTTCTGGGCACCAAGAAGACTAAAATTCCCATTCTCTTGTGGTTCAGTGGAACCAAATGGCTGGTTCTGATCAACGATTTTTGAGCAGAAGTGACATGTGTCACCTCTGAGCTGGAGCATTGTGCTTGAATCCTGCCTGTACTCGGCCCTTCCTTGGTAGCTGTGGAAGAATATGTCAAGATGGCGACGAGAGCAGCCTTGACCCCCGAGGGACTAAGAGGAGCACAGGCCCTGCCAATCTGCTTTGGACATACAGAGTGAGTAAAAGACAAACACTTGGTTTTCTGTACCACAGGCATTTAAGGATTGTTTGTTATCCAATGTGATCTATCTGATATGGTGTGAAATATACGCATATATATTGAAACAGAGAATGAGAGACGAGTCTCTTTAGGGAGAAGTAACTTACTGGCACTTGGGTTCTTAGTTTGGTTCCCGCAAAATAAATGATTATTTGGGCCTTTTAAAAAAATTTTATTTTTAGTTTTCAATTCTTGCTGCCACCCAGTGAACTGATTATAGGAAAGGTAGGAGCGTTATATGATCAGCTTGGTGGTAGGAGGAATAGTTCTTAAATTTGCCCATTTTAGTGTTCATAAAACTCACAAAAGCATGCCATGAGAACCAGGTGTGCTTTGAATTTTCAGAGGTGAGAAATATTTGGTTTAATCTCAGTAGATGTGTTTGTTTGTTTTGTTTTTGCTTTAAGATCCCTGTACCTTTTCACGTCTTTAGGTATTTTAGGATGTATTATTAAGTTGTCATCCTCAGACGCAAAGCCTGAGATAAAGATTCAGATGAAGATGATTTATATACCAGAAACAACTGGTGCAAGAGTGGGAGAGTGGGCCAAGCAAGGGAAGGATTTTCCTAAAGAAATCTATACCAGTTGGACAAAACAAGGAATATGATTAACAAATGAGTTGAAGAGGCACTCAAAATTTAAAGCAGAGATCTCATGGATATTTCAATTCCTGGCATTCAAAACATGTCAATAGTTCCTTAGATACACAAAGAAGAAAATATCATTCTAGCTTTGAGAAATCATTGTCCTGTCAAAATTCTTTAAAAAGACAAACTAATATTCATTTAAAACTAATCTCCACCAAATATTATCAACATTCAAATTCTTCATTCATGCTAAAAGTTTTTAACCAAGGACTTCATTCTTGAAGTAAGAAAATAAATATTTTTATAAAAGCTCCCAATTTATTCCAGCATATATTTTCTGAAATTTTCATATCATAAATTTATAATTTATGCTTTAATACATTGATGCAATGCCATTGGATATTTAAAATTAAATGTGCTACTCTTTTATGTTTAATTACACTTAGATATAAAATTCAAGTAATAATAAAATGGGATATTATTGTCTAGAATACTCAGAAGTGCTTAATCTTATTTTGTACCATTGACACCTTTGCATAGGTGAAGCCTATGAAACCCATCTCAGAATAGTTTTTTAATGTATAAAATAGAATACATAGGATTACAAAGCAAAGTAATAATAAAAAAATACAATATTAGCACATAGCCCTTTGGGGGATATCTAACAGTTCCAGGTTAAGAATATGGAAAACATACATTTTATTATAATGATTATTATCACATGTATTTCACTTATTTAAAAGTAGGTATTTTAATGTTTAATATGTATAAATAATATTTTTCTGATTATATAAGTAATGTAAGCTCACTGTAAAAAAATGGAAAAATATAGAAAAACTTAAAAGGAATTAAATAATTAATAATTCTAATATGTAGAGATGAGTTTTATCCATATTTCATGTACACACTTCCAGAATTTTGGCATATATCCCGTTTTATTTTTAAAATTTGGATAATACTAAATACATTCTTTCATAAATTATTTTTTCTTAATATATTGTAATATTTTTTATCTCATTCAATGATTTCTTGGTATTTTATCTTTGGATAACAAAATATAGTTGATATGCTGTTGAATCTTTAGGTTTTCTAATTTTTCCCATAATAAACAATGTTGTAATGAGTATCTCCAGAGATACTATCTGATCACATTAATTCTTCTTTTAGCTTATTTTTATACAAATGAATTTCTTAAAAAAATACTATAAAGCACTTCTATAGAATTAAGTTTGTTCTGAGGTTTTCACAACTGTTTCATTATCTATTTGTACATTTTAGTACCAGAACCACGTTACTTAACATTGTTGTTTATCTGTGATAAATTTTAATATTTTGATAAAACAAGCCCTTCATTATCATTTCTGTTTTAAAACGTACATCGCTTTCTTGTCAATTCATGGTTCAATAAACTATCTAGAACTAGTTTTTAAAAGTTTCATGGTGATTTTAATTGGGATGGCCAATACATAAATGCATTAATTATTTTATTTCACTTGTTGACATCTTAATTTACATTTATCAGTAAAGTTTAATGTTAAGGTTTCTTGTTAGGTTAATTCATCAAAGGTGACATTTATTGCATTATTAAAGAGCCTTAAATTTTTATCTGATTTATGTTGAACTATTGGAAAACTCTTGATTACATTGTAATAGTTTATTGGTTGATTCTTTTGAATTTGTTGATAAACATCATATAATCTGTTGATATTGATGATGTTTCTTTTCAAGTTTTTTATTGGCTAATACATGAAGAACAATGTTAAATAATGATGCAAGAGTTTCTATTGTCTTGTCCTTGACTTGTGGACATGTATTTAATGTTTCAGCTATGCATCATATCGCCTTTAATTTATTATAGAATTTTAACATATTTTTATCATGTTGATAGACTTCTTAATATTAAACAACCTGGCATTTCTGAAGGAAATTAATAACTTTTTATTCATTGAATAACTTTTTAATCTTGATTTATATCTGAGATTGGTCAGTATAGTTTTTATTTACGCTTTCTTTTTTTTCTTTGGTATCAGGGATGTTTTAGCTTCAGAAAAACGGTTCGGCACGGTCTTTGAGATTATCTATACATTAAGGAATGTCATATATATTAAAATGCCTGAGAAGTATAATGGACCATATATTGGGACTGGCCAGGAAGGCAGATATATAGGAACTGGAGTAGGTCAGCTGTGGATGAAGAGATGAAGGTAGGAAGGGAACAGGAATTGATTCAGGTCCGGTTCTGGAATTGAGATGGATCAGAAATGTCAGCTTACATGATGACCACATATAGGGGCTTTTGGACTAGCTAGGTGAAATAGAGAGGAACAATGAAAGGCCAGAAAAGTGTGAAGAGCTGCTATTTAAAAATATGTCACATTAGAAGTGGATTTGAACAGTACCACTTACTCAAGAATTCTCAAAATGAGTAACATATATAAGGAGTTTTGAACACTTGACACTTAAAAACACTTTGTTGAGATATAATTGACATAAAAAAGCTGTAACATTTAATGTAAGCAACTTACTGAGTTTGGAGATAATTACACATCTGTGAAACCATCACCACAATCTATGCCGTAAACATATCCATCAACTCCAAAAGTTTCCTGCCTTCGTCTTTATTTATTATTGTTATATTATATATATTTATATACATATTTTTTTGTGATAAGAACCCAATATAAGATTCTCCTAGCAGATTTTTAAGTATATAGTACAGTATTGTTTATAGACATTATGCTGTATAGCAGGTTCACTTCATTTAACTGAAACTGTGCCTAATACTGCCCTGTTTATTTCCCTATCCTCTCAGTCTCTAGTAACCACCATTCTACTCTCTGCTTCTGTGAGTTTGACTATTTTAGATTCCTCATATAAGTGGTATCACATAGTACTTGTCCTTCTGTGTCTGGCTTATTTCACCTAGCATAATGTCTTCCAGGTTCTTCCATGTTGTTGCAAATGGCAGGATTTCGTTCCTTTTTTTGAAGGTTGAATAACGTTCCATTGTGTTATATGCCACATTTTCTTTATCCATTTATCCTTCAGTGGACATTTAGGTTGCTTCCATGTCTTGGCAATTGTGAATAATGCTGCAATGAACATGGGAGTACAGATATCTCTTCGAGATGCTGATTTCAATTCCTTTGGGTATATACTCAGAAGTGAGATTGCTGGATCATGTGGTAGTTCTATTTTTGATTTTTTGAGGAACCTAAGATAATAAGCAATAGTAAGGATGTGGAGAAGAGGGAATCCTCGTAGACTGTTGGCGAGAATGTAAATTGGTGCGGCCACTGTGGACAGTGCCTGACTCAGTAAGCTCTCTCTCCCTCCCCCACTATATATATATGTATATATATATTATTATTATTATATGGAATGGACTTTTCTCTAAAAAAATCTTTCCTAAACTTGGGCTCCTTGACTTACATCTTAAGGACACCAAAAAGCCCTTTTGAACTGATTCAATGACACGCTAAGGTCCAGCTATATCATTTATAATGGGTGTATTTTTATTTCCAAATTTTTTTCATCGTAAAAAGAACTGATTACCCAAATATACATCATAGAAAAAACTAAATATATAAAACAAAAAAGTTTTAAACACCAAGAATTTCAAACAACATTTTTCTCCCAATTATTTGATAATAATGTTGATTTAGGATTTTCTACAGTTTCTTAAATTCCTGTCCAGATTTGTTTGATCATCAAAAATAACAAGCATCCTTTAAATCAGGTTCAAAATGCCTAAAGATATATGTTTTAAAAAATAATTCAATTGGGGAAAAAGGATAAAAAAATACATTTACAATTAGAAATGCAGCTTGGGTTCTGCTATAATTTTTAAAGTCTAATTATGAGGACAATATGTTGCTTTAACCATTTAAACATAAGGCAGTTATAAATGCGACTTCATCAACCTAAAAATCTTTCTGCACAGCAAAGGAAACTATCAAAATGAAAAGACAACCTAACAATGGGGAGAATATATTTGCAAACAATATATCTGATAAGGAGTTAATCTGCAAAATATTTAAAGAACTCATACACATCAACAGCAAAGAAACAAACAACCCAATTAAAAAAAATGGGCAAAAGATATGAACAGATATTTTTCCAAAGAAGATATACGGATGGCCAACAGGCACATGAAAAGATATTCAACATCACTTATTATTTGGGAAATGCAAATCAAAACTACAATGAGATATCATTTCATGCCTGTCAGAATAGCTATAAATAACAAGACAAGAAATAACAAGTGTTGGAGAGGATGTGGAGAAAAGAGAACTCTCATACACTGCTGGTGGGAATGTAAACTGGTGCAGCCACTATGGAAAACAGTATGAAGATTCCTCAAAAAATTAAAAATAGAACTACCATATGATCCAGCTATTCCACTGCTGGGTATTTATCCAAAGAACATGAAAACACGAAAGTATAGAGATATATGGACCACTATGTTCATTGCAGCGTTATTCATCGTAGCCAAGACGTGGAAGCAACATAGATGCCCATCAAGGGAGGAATGGATAAAGAAGATGTGGTAATATACACAATGGAATAAGCTATTAAAAAACCCAGCTATGGACTAGTCCAGTGGTGTGGCGGTTAAGTGCGTGTGCCCTGCTTTGGTGGCCCAGGGTTCGCAGGTTTGGATCCTGGGCACAGACCAACGCATCGCTTGTCAAGCCATGCTGTGGCGGCGTCACATATAAAATAGAGGAAGATGGGCACGGATGTTAGCCCAGGGCCAATCTTTGTCAGCAAAAAGAGGAGGACGGGCATCGGATGTTGGCGCGGGGCTAATCTTCCTCACACACATGCACAAAAATACTCAGCTATAAAAAAAGATGGAATCTTGCCATTTGCAACAACATGGATGGACCTTGAGGGTATTATGCTAAGTGAAATAAGTCAGGAGAAAGTCAAATACTGTATGATGTCACTCTTAAGCAGAAGATAAAAACAAGGACAGCAACAACAGACAAACACATAGATACAGAGATGAGATTGGTGGTTACCAGAGGGGAAGCGGGGAGAGAAGAGGGCGAAAGAGGTCACAGTGCACATGTGTACGGTGATGGATGGTAATTAGTCTTTGGGTGGTGAATGTGATGTAGTCTACACAGAAATCAAAATATAATGATGTACACCTGAAATTTCTATAATGTCATAAACCAATGTTATCTCAATAAAAAAATAAATTAAATTAAGTAAAATAAACATAAGGCAGTTCTATCTAGGTTTGTGGCACCCATCTCCCCTTGCAAACTGTGATGACCATCTTACAGAACAGTCTGTTGTCAGTTGCACTGTATGTAGTTTTAAGATATGATTTTCATTTTGCTGGAGAGTGCTGCCTCTCTGTGGACAGATTAGGAATCACTGAAGTTTGATAAGTGATTAGTTTTGGCAAATATGTCTTCATCAAATTTTACATACAAATTTTTCTCACATATAATATAAAGAAATATCTACCCATGTTACCAGAAATATTGTAAAAGAAATCTTCTTCTGGGAGAATTACTTAAATATAATCAATAAAAAGGCCTTTTCTGAGTTACAATATCTCATAGATTTTGTTTCATAGATCAAGATGGAGTAGTGGAAAGATAAAGTAGTTTTCATAATCATAATCTCTTCTCAAATAATTTAGCACAATTAATCTCTATTACTGCACATTCAGGATGTTGCCTAGTGTTATCACAAACTCATATCTTCACATTCAATTTTGTGTTTTACATTATCTTGATTGATTTTAAGGCTGCTGGTATTGAACCTAAATAACGAAGATGATGAATTAAATTACATTATCATGGATGATTTCATCAGAGTGATTCCACAAAAAGTTGACACTGAGAAATGGTGATAATTCAATAAATGACAATGAGGCCATTATCTATTTCCCTTTTTATTTCAGTATGTCTGTATCTTCATTCACGGCATTGAAATAATTCTCCTCAGATTATACAAGCAAGTTGCAGTAGACTAAGCCTCTTTCTTTTGAATATTAGAACCATGTTAGAGAATCACAGCTTTTAATAATACTCTTAATAATCCATCCAATAATGTGTCAGTGCAACTCTTGTTTATAGATATAAAAATTCTCCTCCTCATTCTTGTGCTCTTACTATTTTCTAGATTTATAGGTCACAGAGTTCTTACATAGTGTTGCATAGTGGAAGTAAAGCTGGGCAGGAAATCAGAAAAATCAAGACTTTGTCCCATGTGGGCCACTAATTAGCATGCATGCTCTTGAGTTTCATTTTGATACACATTGAGTTCTTCACCTTTCATTAGAGGACATTAGATTAGGCAATTTTCCAGACTCCTTTTTAAATTATCTAAAATAGAAAGTCTCTCCAGCAGTTTAGACTCTGTTTAATTTGATTCAAATCAATTCAATTCACATATATTCAATTCAATTGTGTTCAAACCAAAGAGCATTTGTTACTGCTTTCCATAGGCCCAGGCCTTTGATGAACACTGGGCTGCTGGGACCAGCTCTGAGGAGGAGAAATGAGAAAAGATTTATAATGACCAGTTCGTGACTTCAAAGTCCTCACTTGTTTTCCACTAAATTTTACCCTCATTAGTGAGGTGGATCCTAAGAAACTGTGAAGTCAGAAAAGGTAACATTTGGCACGTCTTCCTCCTCTTCACCAAGTCCACCGATAGCTAATTGTGCCCTTGTCCAGCACCTGGGCCTCCCAGGAGCTGATTCTTCTAAGCAACGCTCTGTGCCCGTATACACGTCTTTCTCCACCTTCTCTCTAATGTATCAGCCACATTTTTCCATTCTCTCTGTGCCTTGTTCTCAACTAACTTTGTTGTTGGATGTGGATTTAATAAAATTCTAAATGAATTCCAATTAAGACATAAGATCTTGACATCTGTTATTTTTTTTTTTTGGATCCTACGTTTAGTTAAAGTGAATTAGAATTGCAATTCTTCCATTGTAAGGATGGGTTTCCTCCCCAGTGAAATGGGATAATCATGCCAACCTAACAGTTTGGTTATGGTGACTGAATTATCAAACAAAGTAATTTGTAAAATGCACAAAGCCTGGCACTAAACAATGGCTCAATAAATATGATAATTGTTACGCTTATAATTATTATTATTATTTCAGGTTAGGCCATTTGAGGTAAGAGAGTTTGAGTTTAAGAGGCTTCTCACAGCATGCCTCAGACACATATTCCTCCACTTTGTTACACTGCTCTTTTTCCCCATAAATATATATTTCAGACTCTGTATATTACCATGTTTCAACCCTAGTCCCATGAGAGACTAACCTGAAGCAAGAAAAAAAAATGTTTAGAGTAAGTTTGGGAAAACACTGTGTTCAACAGGGTCATCTTGAAGGTTGAGGTTCTCATTAGTATGCTAAAGACACTTAGAAAATCTTTAGTAAAGAAACTATTTATACAAATGCTATTATACAACATCTCAATAATATTACATTTAATATGCTTTGAGAGAAACTGGTATATAAATTATATAGAGATTATTGTTAAGTCACTGTCTCTTAATGAGACCCGTAAATGAATAAACATTTGTATTATTTATTATCGTAGAGACTGAAGTCTTATATAACAGAAGTCTGTATTTCTTTTATAAATACATACAATATTTATTTTGAAATATTCACTCATTAACAAGAGACTCATTGTTTGAAATGATAGTGATTTTGGAAATAATTAAGTGGCTCCTATGATTTCTATGGTGAAATATTTTAAATACGTCTACACACAATAAAATAGTAAAAATATTAATTAATAGAGATTACTTGAGTTTGTAATATTTTATAAGCAATAAATAGCAATTCAATTTGATCTCATTTGACTCCCTTTGGAATACCTGTGTGACTTGGGAATCAGGAAGAGTTGAGCGCTAAGATTTAAGAAGAGCAGGGAGAATGCTGGACCCAGGCACACCTGGAGTTAGGGGCCTTCATGCCAAGGCGACTTTCCTGTCCCTTTGCCCTGTTTCTTTCAAGATATTGATTTTATTCTATTTCAGTGTAGAGCATCTTGCTCTATTGCCAGAATATATCTCACTGAGATCTCTTGAGTTCAGCAGCTCACAATTTTAGCCAAGAAGAGAGACTTTCACAAATTTAGTTCTAGATACCTTGGGGAAAGACTCTCAAGGTTAAGGTTAGGTCAGGTGTCCACCTCTAGGCAAGAACTCAGAGAACAGGTTCACCCTGTTCTAATGTGGTTATACCCATAAAACCCACCAAAAACAGTGCCCAGAAGAAAAGGATTGGTGGGCAGAGAATTGATAGATCTTCACCGTATCAGGATTAGATACTATTGTTCACTGAGAAAAGGGGCGTTAACTCAATAAAATTTCTTAAAGGCCAATTTCAGCTAGGTATCTTTCCCTTGGAAATTTAAGTCACTTTACTTGAATCTGCTTATTTTTGTTTTTTTGCTTGGTCAAAATCCAGATCCTCTCCATAATTTCTCTGAGTTCCTGGCAGCTTATGCTTTCCTGCTCCTCTCTACCCTGCCCTTGGACTTTCCTATCTGTCTACTCTTTTCGATCTGCACAGGAACCCAGACTCTTCACTTTTTTGGGGGAAAGGATGAGGTCCGCTAGCACAAAGTTATGTGTAAGGGGGAGTGGGGATTGAGTTTTTACAGAAGTTTATAGTGCAGTTGGAAGGAAAGACTCAAACTGCTGAGTATAAGCACACTGCTCCTATGTCAATACCCCTGGCTGTCTCCTTTCTCTTCCTTCAATGCGTAATGAAGACACCCTCTTCTGTTCACATATGGAACATTCCGTCTATGTTAAACAACCCTCCCCTGCCCTACCCTTGGGGTCTCATTTTCTACCACAAGTACTTATTTATTTATTTTTCCAAAGTCCATTTCTTTCTCCAAAAAGGAATTCTGATTGCTCAATTGTTGTCACTATCTTTATACCATTGTTGCCATCTATTTTAACAGTTTCTGGTGTGTTGCTTTAGCAACTCGGGTTCCAAACTGAGGTTTCTAATCTGTTTGACATATTAGTTATATATATATTTATTAAATATCTACTGTGAATAAGACTCTGGGAGAGCTGCGATGAAGGTTATGGAAGTGGCGTAATGGAGCTTTAGCAGATCACAGTGTTAGTACTCGAGAATGAAATAATAACAACAACAATAGTAGTAACAGCTGGCCTTACTATTATGCTTACATAGCCCTTACTCTTAGCTAGGCAGTGTCCTAAGTGCTTTATATACATCGATTATTCTAATCCCAACAATCACCCTCTGAAGTAGCTGCCATTATTGTCTCTAATTCACAGATGGGGATCCTGAGAAACAGAGAAGTTAAATAATTTGTTGAGGTCACACAGCTCATAAGTAGAATTTAAACTCAGGCAATCTGGCTCTGTGTCTCTTCTCTTAAAGAAATGTTAGCATAAATATAAGAAGATGCGGAACAATGCTAATCACTGGGGTCCTTAGAGAGATGATAAAGGCAGGCGACCCAGCAGACTGCCAGTGAAGTCACCACCCCAGGAGACTGGGCTGCATTTGTTGGGTAGTGGCTGTGGTGGAGAAGGTCGTATGGCAGGACAAGGGTTTTGGGAAGGGGCACAGAGCATGGTGGATAGATGAAAATGATGAAAGACCCTGAGGAGTGCAAGAAGTGTTCCTTCCCACAATAATGCAGTGCTTCACTCCAAGTAGGAAAGACACATCTCTGAAAGAGTAATTAGTAATTTCTTGTGGAAAATAGCAAAGTGGCCACGGATAGCATAATGGCCAGTGTGGGACCAAAAGACAGAATCCACTTGAATTAGGTGTGGGCACAGAGGAAACCATGATGAAATAAATTCAGGAACTCACAGAAATTTTAGATGTTTGAATATACGTAAAGCAAAACTTGGAACTTATATCAATAAGAAGGGCAATATATTTTGATGTATGTGTTAAAATGTGAGAATTTTGTTCAAGAAACCGTGCCAGAAAATCTTGTGCAGCAGTTTGTACATCAAGTCCAGAAGGAACAAGTGAATACACAACTGCAGAGCCAAACTAGAAAGTCTTAGACTTCAGGAAGCACCAGAAAACCCCTTGAATTCATGCTGTTAGTGAGACTAATTGGAAATGAGAGAGGGAAATAGACAACATATGGAGGAATCTGTTTGCATTTGGGAAGCTGATTTGCCATGAGTACTACTCAGTGTTCAGAAGTGAAGTCATGATGAGTAGGCGGACTGGGTGTGGCACTAAGCAGATCATTCCTGTTTGTCAAGTATAAACTAAGTAAGAGATTTGGAAAGATAACTCAGAATATGAAAACTCTCAAGTCATCACAAAATTCCGCTTAAAAAACTTGATAAAGAGGCAAAATATTCTGGTGGAGTGATCATGGCTCAGGAGTCAGAGGAACTAGCTGGATTCCTGGGTTTGCCACTTAGTGTCAAGAACTCTGAAGGATCTGAGATTTTACCTTACTTGCAAGCTAACAATTTAGCCTGCCTAAGTTTCATGGATGCCGGTAGAAGTCAGAGACAAAGGATAGTTTAGTACTTACAGTAACAGCACTAGCCAGAGTACAAGCATATTTAGACTGGTTTCCCAAGCCTTGATCCCCATTGAGTGATACATAGAGGGCAAGATGACACTTGTACACATGGTTGCATTTCCCTGGGCTTAGGGAACCCACACCTTTCATAATGGGCAATAAGCATGCCTGCTCTTCGCTCCAGATGGACATAATATCTCTGTCTTCCATGGCTATGAGAAAACCTGCCTTTTGCTCAAAAGGGAAATACTATCTCTATCTTCAAAGCCTATTACCTGTACAAATGTTCTAGAAAAGATGATTTGGGAAAAAAGTCAGTCAGTGCTTTGCTTACAAGATAGGCAAAAATGCAAGAAACACAGGGAGAATTGTCCCCCTATAATATCCACCCTTTGTTTTTACACCATCTTGGCTTTTGGCAAATTTTCCCACACATACATTTCTCTTTTGGCTACTCTGATTCGTCTGACTGGTGGGAATTGGGACAAAGTCTATTCGATTTATCTCCTAGAGCATTTACTTTAGGCCACAATCAATAGGATGCCAAGCATCAGAGTGAGGCCAATGTATAGAATTGACCTTAACTGTGCCCTCCAGGATCCTGGACCCAACCAGGTCCAAACTGGTACACCAACCAGGCTGGCCTAGGGTTGACATTAGGAGAAAGAAAAAAGTATCATGTTCAGAAATAGGGTAGAATCCCAAATTTTCGAGATAGGTCTATAAAACCCTCCATCACTTTAGTTTTAGTAATTACTCAGCCAGCAGCCAAGACAAGATAATCTCTTTCTGAGAACAGTCACATTCAATGATTATTACCTTACTGAGGAATATGAACCAATAAGTGATAAGGAAGGCAGAGTCAGACCGTTTTGTGTCTGCTTTGAGGAGGCTGTTCCAATGCTCAACAAATCAGATCCCTGTGGTGTTAGGGAGCATGGAAGGTCCACTGAATGCCTTTAATAACATGTGATTGTTGAATGGAGTTTGCAATAAAAGGCACATCTTTGTGAGTCTGAAAAACATTATAAAAGCTGAAAACATGATACAAATTTGTTTTAAAGACCACAATGGTACGGCCAGACTCAGTTGTTCCCATTGAAACAGGAACACCGTAACTTGAAAAAGTGTCAACAGTGGTTCTCATAATGCTTGAGCACCCAGAGAGTGGGTCAAAGGTCCAACGTAGGGACTATTCCTGGAATGGGTGGGGGTGATGCACCATATAACGTAGCCTCTCTCACCACCAGACAAATGAATCAGTTTTTGGCAGGAGTCATAAGTCTGTCATACAGTGATAACACTCTGCTCAGAAATATGGAATCCTTTACTTTCCGCCCAGGCTATGATGGTGGGTGTGTTGCCATTTCTAGTGCAATGATGGATCTAGGCAGTGATAGTGGCAATCTGGGTGGTAAAGATTCATTCAGCAGCTTGATTCCAATTGGTCCCATCAGAAAATGATCCCGTGTTGTGGGCGTCTACATGAATGGTCTGGATGGTTCAATTACAAATGGCAATTGTTTCTATAGTTTCCAGCCTGATAGAGATTGTCTTTAATCTTTTAGTAGTTTTTCAAGTGGGAGGAAAAATAACTTGGCCGTTGGCAATAGCCCAAGAAACAGGAAAAAAAATATAACAAGGTTCGTTGTTGGGATTACTGGTCAGAGCTATGAGAATAGCCTTGGATTTTGTCCACTGAGCAGAGTGACCATATCCATTTTCATGGGGTGGGCCCAGCCCTGGCAGCACACCTTCAGATTTCAGCATAGCCAAATCATCAGGGAACTAGGCCCAGACATTACAGGGGAACCCCTCTGAGTTGAAGCCCTTACTAAGGCAGTGGCTGTGCTTCAGGCGGTGGAGTGGAGAATAAAGTTTCCCCTGAAGCCAAGCTACCAAGCTGACACTTTTCCTATGAAGCTGAGGGCCAAGGGCGCCAGGACAGCTGCGTTTTGGATATATTATTTGATTTGACAGACAGAGCTTGTGAGGGTTTTTCCACATTGTTAGTGATTGAATCTGAGTTGACCTACCCAAAAATGGAAACATCAGGCTGAAGAGTCATAGGGGTCACATGGGTCAGACTCAGTTTAACAAAAATCCAGCAACAAGCTCATACAGTAGTCGCCGCTTATCCACCGTTTTGCTTTCCTTGGTTTCATTTACTACAGTCAACAGCAGTCTGAAAATATTAAATGGAAAATTTTAGAAATAAACAACTCACAAGTTTGAAATTGCTTGCTGTTTTGAGTAGAGGGATGAAATCTCACAACATCCCACTCTGTCCTGCCTGGGATGCGAATCATCCTTTTGTCCGGGGTATCCCGTTTGTCACTTAGTAGCAGTTTGGTTATCAAATCAAGTATCGTGGTATCACAGTGCTTGTGTTCAAGTAACACTTATTTTACTTAATAATGACTCCAAAGCACAAGAGTAGTGATGCTAGTAATTGCCAAAGAGAATTTGTAAAGTGCTTCCTTTAAGTGAAAAGGTGAATTCTGGACTTAATGAGGAAAGAAAAAAAAAAATTATATGCTGAGGTTGCTAAGATCTATGGTAACTTTTATTACAGTATATTGGTATAATTGTTCTATTTTATTATTAGTTATTGTTAATCTCTTACTGTGCCTAATTTTAAGTTAAACTTTATCAGAGCTATGTACGTATAGGAAAAAACATAGCATATATGGGGTTCGGTACTATAGGCATCCACTGGCTGGGGGTCTTGGATCGTATCCTGTGCAGATAAGAGGGCACTACTGTAGCTGTTTTTCTAAAGCATTGTGCCTGGTCTCTGTGCCTGAGTGGTGACAAGTCCAAGACCCAAAGAGGCACCTCTGGATGGACATCTTGTCTTTGCCAAAGGCTCCAATCAGCACAATCGTTAATCACGGAAGTTTGTAGCTCGAAGGGGTCCTTGGAGTTGTGGAGCCTCAATGGTAGAAAGAATACCACAGTTTGCCGGACAGCTTTCAACTTAGACTGACTCAAAGATGCTGGTTTTCAAATTGGCTGATATACTAAAGGCCCAAGTAGAATTCTTAGTGAGGCACATTCTGTCTCTGACACCTGGAGTCTCGTCAGGTGCTAGCCTCCTTTTCCTTGTTGGGAGTTGGACAGACAGCAGTTTTTCACTGACTGCAGAACACAAAAGATCCATGGGGAATTGTCTCCCTACAGCTAGCAGCTGTAAAATTTAAGAAAGTTTCCACACATTTCTGTCTTTCAACTTCCTGGTACAGAAAGTGGAGATATTGTAAAATTTGGAGCAGATGTGTATAAAATGCCCATCATATAGTGTTTGTTCAATAAGTTAAGCATAAAAATTGTGCAGAAAAGAGAAAGTTGTGTCTATGCATACAATAATAAAATATCTCTATGGATTACATATTAAATATTATAACTTTGTTACTATTCAATATTGCTATTAAAGCAACTGATCACACTATTCCTAGCAATGTGAATTTATTGTATCATTCATGACTAAGTGCTGATTGTGAAAAAGTCTTTCTATTAAGTCCCAAATCTCAAGACCTTCTCTTAAATAATTACGCATATTGGCCTTCCTGTATGTATTCTTTGGTTTAAAGGTACACACACGTACATGCACATATCCATAAAACCAGGCAGTGCTCAAAATGAATAAAAAATAAAAAATCAGGTCTGCGTTTTCTAAGTTCACTTGGATGCAAGGAAATATTATATGTGCCTTTGTGTATCTTTATCTTTATTCAAGTTAATGTGCCACTTAGAAACAAATCTGTAGATTCTTTTTTTAACCGTTAAACTGTTTTTATTCTTCTATTCACTTATGCAATTCATTCATTCACACATTGGTCAAGTATACCAATGTATCACCTCTTAATCATTTCTGGAAACTATCCACTTACCAGAAACTTGACGGGGAAAAATAAAGAGATATAAGAAATAACTTTCACTGACCAGATATTAGCAATATAATTGCGGAAACCAATCCATGGTGACACAAGTAAAAAGGTAAATGTAAAATAACGTTAAACAGAGGAAGGATGAGTTAATGTGAGACAGAAAGGTTAGAGAATGCTACAAAGAGAAGGTCAAATTTAAAGAAAAGTGGAATTTATAAAGGCCAGGAAAGTAGAATTTGCAAAGCATTCCAAACATACTATAGCTCAGAGGGTATGTAAAATGAAAAGTACTGTCATCTGTGAAGCTGCTGCCGTTAACACTGGCCTAGCTTTTACACCCCTGGGTCATTGGCAAAACCTCATGGTTGATCCAGATAGTAATTTAGAGAAGAGTGTGGAACATATATTTAATAAACATTATATAAATTTTCCTGTAAAATTGATTGTCAGGTATGGAAGTAATTATTAGCTATCTGTGTGCTCCCTTTTCATTAAATAGTTTTGTTCTAGGAAGTGGCTTCCTATTTCTCAGTTCCCACCACTGCACTCTTACAGCTAAGTGGGGACATGTGTGATGAGTTCCTGCCATGGAAGCGGAGGGATAGTGATGTGTGTTACTTTCAGACCATCTAGAAATGGTTAAGAACCATTTTTCCCATAGTCTCTTTCCCCATCTATTAGCTCAACAAAGGATTTCAAGGCTCTAGAAAAAGGCAGAGGCACAAGATGGAAACCTGGGTCCCTGAATGATCATGTGGAAAGATCATGTGAGAAAGAAAGAAATACTATTGAGTTAAGCCACTGAGATTTTGGAGTTTATCTTTACTGCAGCTAGCTAATACATCAGTATATTTGTCTCAATGTACCAGACAACTAAATTTTAGTCGTAATAATATGAAAGGCACCATATTTTTATTCTTTTTTACAAAGAGAGCAACCAAAATTTGACTTGATGTGACTCGATATACAAAAATTCCTTTTAATATTCTATTCTCTGAAAGGCAATGTTCTAAAGCAATAGAACAACCTTTTTGGAAATAACTTTATGTGTCGAGGCTAAAAAATGAACACATAGCCTAGGAATGCTGAATACTAGCCTTAGGATCTGAAGAATGGTGTGCTGAAAATAGTAAGGGTAGACAATGCAGTGGAATGTGGTAAAAAATATTTATTTCAAACTCTACTGCAAGATGATTTAGGATGCATTTCCTTTTTATAGCCTCAGTTTAGGCAGCATCCAGTGTCTTTTAGCAGACAATTTAGCTGCTTCAGTAGCTTTTATTGCTTCTTTGTAAATTTGTCAAGTATAGCATCAACTAGAATGGATGGCAAGAGAATGGCCTCTAGTTGTGATTGCTCTGTTTCCTTGTGACGTTCCGAGGCCTCAGGGTTAAGGCTTTTCTGCAGGGCTGTCTCAACACTCAGTTTCCAAGATTACTATGCTTTGTCATTACTTGGCTGGTGTATCACACCCCGAGCTCATCATTTCAGGCAGCTGATCCTTCGTCATAGTGTTCTTATGTCCTAACCACTCAGTGTATTATTTATGTTACTACAAATAGATCTTATTTTAAAATACACAGCTCTGTTTTATTTTACTCTTTCTTTCTCTCTCTCTTTTTTTTCTTTGCCACTTAACTAGTGATAGGTACACTTTTTTAGTATCTGAAAAAGCATGTATATTTTTAGTTTAATCTGGCACATTAGATGTAATTTGTAAATTCAAAATCTGTAATATTTTCTTCAATTTGGAAATGTAATACATGTGTTGAAGACTGAATATATGTTCTCATTAAGTCCTAAAAATTACCATAATTCCAAACTACTGCATAGGTGTGAAATGCAAGTAAAAAAATTTATGACTGTTTATAGGTATCTTATAAACAACAACTACTTATTGATTAAGGAAAACAATATAGGCTTTGGCACACTAAATTAATTTTAGGTGACTCTGTGTAAAACTGTTGAAAGATATTGTATCTTTGCTATAAAATCTTAAACTGGCCATACGTATGTGGGATTTTATAAGCATTTTATTTTGTGTGCTTGTATACTATGCACCTTTTTATAAAAGATTTGAAACATTTTTTGAAAAAAGACCTATTTGACAAATTTAACTAAATGGAAATACAAAGGGAAATGAAGATCAAGGAAAAGGAGCAAGCAAGCATTCTAACTATGGCTGACTCTAAAGTGACAAGGCTAAGAGTATGATGTATGTCTGGGCTACCATACAACTGAGCCAAACTTAGCCATGTTATCACGGAAGCACCAAGAACAGAAGCACCAGTCTGAAAATCAGGAGCTCTTTTTCAGCTTCCAGCTCCACAGGTTGGCAAGTTTGGGCAAATCCCACTTCTTCTCCAAGCCTTAGTTTACTCATATGGAAATTAATGAGTAAAAGCTAGATCACTTTTAAGGTGTCTTCTAGACAGAAAATCGGTCTCTGTATGTGTACCTTCCTCAGAAATGAGTTTGCGGAACGCTAGATCAAGAATTTGCTATTTGTTTCCCTAGTTGTTATGCTTATGTTCCTACTCTTTCTTCTCCCCTCCACATAACAGTGCAAAATGTAGTAGTAAGTCTCAGAATATTAAAACTTATTATGGAAACAAGTGTTTTCTTTTAACGGACTTATTTTCTATAAACATAGCTTATTTGAGTAAACTTAGAAAAACAGATTTGTTTGAATTGGCAATAGAAGCAAACGAGGAATAATCCAACATCTGTTTAAGTAAAAACACTGAGATTCTTATGTACATAAAAGGAAAGCTCATTTAATTAGTTCTCATCAATTAGAAATGGAAGAACTTTTGAACAGAGGATTTTTTTCCTTTGTATTAACTTTATAGAAAAACACTACTTGAACAAAAAAGCTTGAAAAAAATGTAGTATGCTTTTCTTAAACTAAAGTATGGAGAAAATGTTTAACATCTTAAAAACTGCGTTTTTACTTATAAACAAATGATACCAGATACAAATGATACTAAACTTATAAATAGGCTTTTCCTAAAGTGCCTCTTAAATAGAAACAAAGTAATGGTATCCGTATCCTTATATATTTCATCAAAATTCTATTTTATCTTGTTTTTTAAAAAGATACTTTGGTAAGTTTGGGTTTTGCCCGTCATGAATATTCAATCAGCTGCCACACCATCCCTGATTGTCGTACCCTCTTAGTTATGTGTACTTCTTATTGTCTGTGGGGAGAGGGGGTCTATCATCACTATTTACTTAGTAGTCTTTTTCCACTAGTTCCTGTATCTTCTTGTGTTCTCTATAAAAGGTCAATGAACAGTTTTAGATATCATAAAAAATATAGTTTTACTATGTTGTGGAGCTATTTTCTATATTCTATATAGGTAACAATCCACCACACCTAATCCTTGAGTCTCTTAACTCTAATTAGACTGCCGAGCATATTTAATTGTAGCAGAAATCTAATTTAAAAAAAATAATTATGTGGTTTATATGTCTTTGCTAGAGGTTAAGTATGCTGAATCAAGTTTTATTTTATTTTTGTAACATTGATAATTTCAACAATTATCATCAAAGTAATATTGGATGTACTAGGTGTTAAATTGCAGGAAGACTCACATTCTAAGGAGTTGTATCAGTTAAAAATGTTTTTGGTTGTGTGTAATAGAAAACTCAATTAATAGTAGCTGGAAAAAGTCAGGAATTTGTTTATTTCAATTGTGATGACCAAGGAACTGTCTATAAGTCATGTAAATGATATATCCAGAATGGATAATGTTTAGGTTCGTGGTTGGCCTGGAATCAAACTTCCCTCTTTCTATAAATTCAGTACCCCTCAGTCACAAATCATAGATATTTAGTGAGCATTTTATTTCTGTGTAAGTACTCAGTGGAAACATTTGCACTTTGAAATCCCAGTGTTGTACAATGTCTTGGTCCATATTTAAGTCATATTAAACATTCTGTGAGCATAATCATACATAGGTAGACATATAGCGCCATGGCTGATAGTGTCAAGAGTGAAACCCAATGCCTTGCTGTAACAGTGTGATCACCTTCAGGGAAGATGTGAAAGAAGAAACAATTATTTCTGAATATTAGTGACTATTTTAAGAAGCAGCCAATTTTGAGTCCTAAATATATCTAGCATGACTGCTCATTCCAACCCTTTTTATTTGGTGAAGGGCAAAGGATAAGTTCTCATACCTTAATGAGTAACTAAACGTATGTAATTTTAAAAATCAGAGTAAACAGACCTTGAAGACAAGTATGTATGACCATATGATCCAAATAGTCATGGGAAAATAAAACAAGATTCTCATTTTTTCTTACCCAATCCAGATAATTAAAAAAATTTTAACCACTTTTTTTGAGAGTGCTATTTCAGTACATAAATCTCTTGACAGTTGGCAGTTCTCTGACACTTCAAGTCATGGAGATCTGGTGTTCTTTGCAAATTGTCACAAGAGGAAAAGTAAAGTATGTTCCCTGCTATTATTAATTGATAGCCCATAATATCAACACATGCTTAGTGATTAAATCTATACAAAATGCTTTTGATAATTTAATGCAGTTTAATGTTCACATCTGCATAAGAGATATTACCGGTTCCATTTTTGTAGCAGATTGGAGAGTTTAAAGGACTTACCTATTTTGACATGGATATGAGAGAGCAAATCTAAAATTACACATACCCTATCTTACTTTACACATTCATTTTACTCCATTATTCTAAATCTCCAGATCATAGGGATTTCAGGTCTTAATATGATTTAAGATATATTATATCCGGCATTTGTAATGAATTCTAATTATACGTGTTTGTGAAAGCAAATAGTGGCATATTGATACGAGTAACCAAAAATCTTTTTTTGTTGTTATTTGTGTGTGTGTGTGTGTTTAAAATGTGTTTCTTAGGAAGATTTTATTGTGGTTGGGTCTGATATTCTGGCAAGTTGTCATCCCTTGAATAAAATAATTAAATCACAATGTGGAACTGTTTTTTTTTTTTTTCACACTTTGCATATGTTCTATTTATTACATACTGCATAGTTCTACATATGTTATATATATGTACACTTTATTTTTATTTATTTATTTTTTTATTGATGTTTTAATGGTTTCTAACATTGTGAAATTTTGGGTTGTACATTTTTGTTTGTCCATCACCATATATATGACCCCCTTCACCCCTTGTGCCCCCCACCCCCCACCCCCACTGCCCCTGGTAACCACAGTCCAGTTTTCAGTGTCCATGTGTTGGTTTATATTCCACATATGAGTGAGATCATACAGTGTTTGTCTTTCTCTTTCTGGCTTATTTCACTTAACATAATACGCTCCAGGCCCATCCATGTTGTTGCAAATGGGACGATTTTGTCTTTTTTTATGGCTGAGTAGTATTCCATTGTATATATATACCACATTTTCTTAATCCAATCGTCAGTCGAGGGACACTTAGGTTGCTTCCACTTCTTGGCTATGGTGAATAATGCTGCAATGAACATAGGGGTGCATAAGCCTCTTTGGATTGTTGATTTCAGGTTTGTTGGATAGATTCCCAGTAGTGGGATGGCTGGATCATAGGGCATCTCTATTTTTAATTCTTTGAGGAATCTCCATACCATTTTCCATAGAGGCTGCACCAATTTGCATTCCCACCAGCTGTGTATGAGGGTTCCTGTTTCTCCACATCCTCTCCGACATTTGTTGTTTTTTGTCTTGGTGATTATAGCCATTCTAATGGGCGTGAGGTGGTATCTTAGTGTTGTTTTGATTTGCATTTCCCTGATGATTAGTGATGTTGAGCATCTTTTCATGTGCCTATTGGCTATTTGTATATCTTCCTTGGAGAAGTGTCTGTTCATTTCCTCTGCCCATTTTTTGATCGGGTTGTTTGTTTTTTTGTTGTTCAGTTATGTGAGTTCTTTATATATTACGGAGATCAACCCCTTGTCAGATGTATGTTTTGCAAATATTCTCTCCCAGCTGGTTGGTTGTCTGTTCATCTTGATTCTGGTTTCATTTGTCTTATAAAAGCTCTTTAATCTGATAAAGTCCCACTTGTTTATTTTTTCTTTAGTTTCCCTAGTCTGGGTAGGCATGTCATCCGAAAAGATTCCTTTAAACCCAATGTCAAATAGTGTGTTGCCTATATTTTCTTCTATGAGTTTTATAGTTTCAGGTCTCACCTTCAGGTCTTTGATCCATTTTGAGTTAATTTTTGTGAATGGTGATAGCACATGGTCCACTTTCATTCTTTTGCATGTGGCTGTCCAGTTTTCCCAACATCATTTATTGAAGAGACTTTCCTTTCTCCATTGCATGTTCTTAGCACCTTTGTCAAAAATTAGCTGTCCGTATATGTGTGGTTTTATTTCTGGGCTTTCAATTCTGTTCCATTGATCTGTGTGTCTGTTTTTCTACCAGAACCATGCTGTTTTGATTACTATTGCTTTGTAGTATGTTTTGAAGTCAGGGATTGTGATGCCTCCTGCTTTGTTCTTTTTTTTAGGATTTCTTTAGCTATTCGGGGTCTTTTGTTGCCCCATATAAATTTTAGTATTCTTTTTTCTATTTCTGTGAAGAATGTCATTGGGATTCTGATTGGGATTGCATTGAATCTGTAGATTACTTTAGGTAATATAGACATTTTAACTATGTTTATTCTTCCAATCCACGTGCATGGGATATCTTTCCATTTCTTTATGTCATCATGGATTTCTTTCAATAATGTCTTGTAGTTCTCATTGTATAGATCCTTCACCTCCTTGGTAAGATTTATTCCTAGGTATTTTATTCTTTTTGATGCAATTGTAAATGGTATTATCTTTTTGAGCTCTCTTTCTGTTAGTTCATTATTAGCATATAGAAATGCAACTGATTTTTGTAGATTGATTTTGTACCCTGCAACTTTGCTGTAGTTGTTGATTGTTTCTAATAGTTTTCTAACAGATTCTTTAGGGTTTTCTATATATACAATCATGTCATCTGCAAATAGTGAGAGTTTCACTTCTTCATTACCTATTTGGATTCCTTTTATTCCTTTTTCTTGCCTAATTGCTCTGGCCAAAACCTCCAGTACTATGTTGAACAGGAGTGGTGAGAGTGGGCAGCCCTGCCTCGTTCCTGTTCTCAGAGGAATGGCTTTCAGTCTTTCCCCGTTGAGTATGATGTTGGCTGTGGGTTTGTCATATATGGCCTTTATTATGTTGAGGTACTTTCCTTCTATTCCCATTTTATTGAGAGTTTTTATCATAAATGGATGTTGTATCTTGTCAAATGCCTTCTCTGCGTCTATTGAGATGATCATGTGGTTTTTATTCTTTGTTTTGTTGATGTGATGTATCACATTGATTGATTTGCGGATGTTGAACCATCCCTGCGTCCCTGGTATAAATCCCACTTGATCATGGTGTATGATCTTTTTAATGTATTGTTGTATTCGGTTTGCCAATATTTTGTTGAGGATTTTTGCATCAATGTTCATCAGCGATATTGGCCTGTAATTTTCTTTCTTTGTATTGTCTTTGTCTGGTTTTGGTATCAGGGTGATGTTGGCATCATAGAATGATTTAGGAAGTGTTCCATCTTCCTCTAATTTTGGAATAGTTTGAGAAGGATGGGTATTAAATCTTCTTTGAATGTTTGGTAAAATTCACTGGAGAAGCCATCTGGTCCTGGACTTTTATTTTATGGGAGGTTTTTGATTACTATTTCAATCTCTTTACTTGTTATTGGTCTATTCAGATTCTCCATTTCTTCTTGGTTCAATTTTGGGAGGTTGTATAAGTCTAAGAATTTATCCATTTCTTCTAGATTGTCCAATTTGTTGGCATATAATTTCTCATAGTATTCTCTTATAATCCTCTGTATTTCCATGGTATCTGTTGTAATTTCTCCTCTTTAATTTCTAATTTTATTTACTTGAGCCTTTTCTCTTTTTTTCTCAGTAAGCCTGGCTAAGGGTTTGTCGATTTTGTTTATCTTCGCGAAGAACCAACTCTTTGTTTCATTAATCCTTTCTACTGTTTTTTTGGTCTCAATTTCATTTATTTCTGCTCTGATTTTTATTATTTCTCTCCCTCTGCTGGCTTTGGTCTTTGTTTGTTCTTCTTTTTCTAGTTCTGTTAGGTGTAATTTAAGGTTGCCTACTTGGGCTTTTTCTTGTTTGTTAACGTGGGCTTGTATCGCTATGAGTTTCCCTCTCGGGACCGCTTTTGCTGCATCCCATATGGTTTGATATGGCATATTATCATTTTCGTTTGTTTCCAGATAGTTTTTGATTTCTCCTTTAATTTCATCAATGATCTATTGGTTGTTCAGTAGCATGTTGTTTAATCTCCATATTTTTGTCACTTTCCCAGTTTTTTTTTCATGGTTCATTTCCAGTTTCATAGCCTTATGGTCTGAAAAGATGCTTGTTATGATTTCAATCTTCTTAAATTTATTGAGGCTTGCTTTGTTTCCCAACATATGGTCTATCCTAGAGAATGTTCCATGCGCACTTGAGAAGAATGTGTAGTCAGCTGTTTTTGGATGGAGTGCTCTGTATATGTCTACTAGGTCCATCTCGTCCAGTTTTTCATTTAAGTCTACTATTTCTTTATTGACTTTTTGTCTGGATGATCTATCCATTGCTGTAAGTGGGATGTTAAGATCCCCTACTATTATTGTGTTGTTGTTGATTTCTCCTTTTAGGTTTGTTAATAGTTGCTTTATGTACATTGGTGCCCCTATGTTGGGTGCATATATATTTATAAGTGATATGTCTTCTTGATGGAGTGTCCCTTTTATCATTATATATTTCCCTTCTTTGTCTTTCTTAACCTGTTTTATCTTGAAGTCTACTTTGTCTGATATGAGTACGGCAACACCTGCTTTCTTTTGTTTGCCATTAGCTTGGAGTATTGTCTTCCATCCTTTCACTCTGAGCCTGTGCTTGTCTTTAGTGCTAAGATGTGTTTCCTGAAGGCAGCATATTGTTGGATCTTGCTTTTTAATCCATCCTGCCACTCTGTATCTTTTGATTGGAGAGTTCAATCCATTTACATTTAGGGTAATTATTGATATATGAGGGCTTAATGTTGCTGTTTTGTCACTTATTTTCTGGTTCTGTTGCATTTCCTTTGTTTCTTGTCCCATTTGTTTTAGACTGCCAATTCAGTTTGGTTGTTCTGTCTTATGACTCTTCTAGTTTTCTTTTTGTTTATCATATGTGGTTTTGTTTTGATTATTTGTTTAGTGGTTACCTTGAGGTTTGGGCAAAAAATCTTGTGTATGAGATAGTCCATTATCTGATGGCCTCCTATTTCCTTATACTAAATCAATTCAGTCGTTTTCCTCTTCCCCTTCTAAGTTTTTCTTGTTATACCTTATTCTATCTTGTGTTGTGGCTGTGTGTTTACAGTGATGAGGTTAAACTTATTTTTGGTGAATTTCTTCCTTTGATCTTTGAATTTAGTATTTAAGTGGTTACTAACCTATTCTGGTAAAGATCTACTATTTTTCTGAGTTTGTCTACCTACTTTTCTCCTTACTCCAAGCTTTGTGTTCCCTTTCTCTTCTTTTTTTCAGGCCTGAGGGCCTTCTTGAGTATTTCTTGTAGTGGGGGTCTCGTGGCCATGAACTCCCTTAGCTTTTGTTTATCTGGGAGAGTTACTATTTCTCCATCATATTTGAAGGATATTTTTGCTGGATAGAGTATTCTTGGCTGAAAGTTTTTGTCTTTCAGTATTTTGAATATATCATTCCAGTCTCTTCTAGCCTATAAAGTTTCTGTTGAGAAATCCGCTGAGAGCCTGATGGGAGTTCCTTTGTAGGTTATTTTTTGTTTTTGTCTAGCTGCCCTTAATATTGTTTCTTCGTCATTGACCCTGGCTAGCCTTACCACTAGGTGTCGTGGTGAAGGCCTTTGTCTGTTAATATGTATAGGTGTCCTGTTGGCTTCGCTTACTGGTATTTCCTGCTCCTTCCCCAGATTTGGGAAATTCTCAGCTATTATTTCCTTGAATAGGCTCTCTGTTCCTCTTTCCCTCTCCTCTCCCTCAGGAATACCTATAATTCTTATGTTACATTTTCTAATAGAGTCAGATATTTCTCGGAGTCTTTCTTCATTTCTTTTTAGTCTTAGTTCTCTCTCTTCTTCCATCTGGAGTATATCTGTATTCCTATCCTCTAAGGTGCTAATTCTTTCCTCCATATTGTCAGCTCTGTTCTTTAGAGATTCCAGATTCTCCTTTATCTCCTCCTTTGTGTTCTTCATCTCCATCAGCACTGATTGGTTTTTCTTTATGATTTCAATCTCTTTTGTGAAGAAACTCCTAATCTCATTGAATTGTTTGTCTGTGTTGTCTCGTATTTCGTTGAGTGTTTTTATGATAGCTATTTTGAAATCTCTGTCATTTAGTTTATGGATTTCTGTGTCTTCGGGGTTGATTTCTGGGTGCTTTTCATTTTGTTTCTGGTCTGGTGATTTCATATATTTTTGCATTGTGGTTCCTGTGTTGGTTTTGTTTTTCCTCATCCTGGAAATCTCTGGTTGCAATTTCCACCTGCCGCCACTGTCTGGTGGTAAAGGGCTGTGTAGTCTAAGCCCCCTGCGCTCTGCCCCGGTTTTTCTGCTGCAATCCGCAGTTTTGTTTTTTTTTTGGTTTTTTTTTTCCCCGCTGCGATCCACGGGTCCCGTCGTTTGATCAGGTCTGCCGCGGATTGCTTGGTCTGGTCTGTCGCGGATCACTTGGTCTGGTCTGCCACGGTTCGCTAGGTCTGGTCTGGTCGGTTGAGCTGCAGAGTCTGGGTTGCGGGGTGGGGGGGGAGCTCTCTCTTTTGCCCTCTGCGTCCCTGACGTGGGAGGCTTCTCGTTTGCCCCTCTTTATCTGCTCTCTGGGGTGCTCAGATGTTGATGGTAGCCCTGTGGCTCTTCTGAGTCCTCTGTGCGGGAGTTTCCTACTGGCTGAGAGAGTCTGAAGAGCCACGGTTTCCCCGCCGAGGGCCGCCCCTCCCCCCTCTCTGGGAGCTGCGTGGACCGGCATCGCTGATCTGATGGGGGGGGAGAGGAGTTCTCCTTACCTCTCCCCACTTCCTCCGGGGGCCCAGCACGTTCCGCTCTCAGATGTGCGGCAGTGTGGATCTCTCCGCTCTAGCTTTTCACTGTCTGGGATTCCGTTGTTGGTCTGTGACTGTTCCTTTTGTTGTATCTTATCGGGGGAAGAGTTCACGGGAAAGCTCACTCCGCCATGATGCTGATGTCACTCCTGGAACTGTTTTTTTAAGAGAGATCCGGAAAGCTATTTAATTGTTTTCACCATCTCTCTTGTTTAATTATGGCCCCATACTACTCAATCTATGCTGTGATGGAACAGCATTGACTTTCAGTGACAATTTAAACACTTTCTCTTAGAGAACTCTGCACTTTCCTCTTAGACTCCCAATTGTACTGTCCCTCCCCACTTTGGATGGATCTAAGTCTTGTGGTTAGCAGGAGAACAACTCAGCAGTAAGCTATACAATTCCTCCAGCCTTAACCCAGTTTATGTAAGGATCAGGAGAATGAGCTTCAGCCGTTCTCAGTCTTGGAATTTTTTTACAGGCGTGGATAGAATAAGCAAGACAACCTGGATGTGCAAATCTATGTTTTAATACCTACCCTGATGTGACCACTCAGCAGGAGAAATGGCATATCTATGGTACTCCAAAGTTCTTTTTCTTTTTTTTTTTTTGTGAGGAAGATCAGCCCTGAGCTAATATCCATGCCAATCCTTCTCTTTTTGCTGAGGAAGACTGGCCCTGAGCTAACATCCGTGCCCATCTTCCTCCGCTTTATGTGGGACACCACCACATCATGGCCTGACAAGTGGTGCGTCGGTGCGTGCCTGGGATCTGAACTGGGGCCACCAGCAGTGGAGTGCGTGCACTTAACCGCTATGCCATGGGGTCGGCCCACCAAAGTTCTTTTGAATTTGAAGGCTTGAGTCAGTTCTTTCAACCTCCATTAAAATTTCTTACCTTCTGTCCTTGGTCTTTTAGAATGTCACAACCTCCTTCCAAACTTATCCCCAGATTACCCCAAGGTGAAGCTAGCGGGACACAGGAAGGCTGAGCTTCTCACTAACGTTTACTTCATTTCCACGTTTGTTTTTGTTAAAGTATTATTATAATAGGGCTGTTAGCATAAGGAGGAGAACCATTTCTATAAGTAGCTGGGAGTAGCCATGTGAACAGTTTCAGACTTCCTTGGAAATTAATAATACTTCATCAAACTCTCTCATCGTCTGGTCACATAAATGTAAAAGATTTTACAGCTCTGATTTCTTTTTCTCCATGATTTTTCTCACTCTCCATTCTTTTCCTCATCAACTAACATCAATGCCCTTTCTTCCCCTTGTATATAGATTCCCCAGTTGCTCTCTCAGTTTTCCCTCAGGTTATTAACTCTTTGGTAATGAGGTTGAATACGTACTTCCTTATGTCCAGAAGAAACTTGCTAGTGATGTATAAAGCAAGTTACTAAGACTTACCAAATTTTATACTCATTTAGTCTCATTAGTGCTTGTATCTCTTGAGAGCTATAAACCACTATTATATCATGCAGTCTGACTGTAAGACAACACTATAAAATTTCTTATTTTATGTACAAAGAAAAGAATCAGAACTCCCAGAATTTGAGGGGAAAGTGCGTTTTACCATTATTTCCTTAGTTATGTGCCTCGAGTAGGATGATTTACAGTTGCTGCTCTTCTTGCTTTTAAATTATGGGATGCTGTAATTTTAACTTCATCTTTATCAATTTAGTTAGTTTTGGATTATTTAGTGAACTTTCCAATTTGTAGTGAATATGTTAATTTTGATTTACAATTTTCCACCTAGTAGACTTTAAGATGTGAGTATTGAAATTCAAAGATGAATCATGCATACTTTTATTACTAAAGCAGATATATACATATTCCCCAACATATTGACAGCTTCATTGGTTATCTTTTACCTATGCATTTATGCTATCTAAATAACTTGCAATACATTATTAAATAAATGTAATAAATTTACTAGATTATTTTTACATCATAGCATACTGTTTTATAATAAAATTCATATATATATGGTCATATTCATCTCATGAAACATTAATAAGGAATTCATATCTATAGCTAGCAGTAAATTTATTTCAGTGGGTTTGTTTTGTTAATTTTCAATTCTTTGTTATCATCAAGCTATTTTTGCATGGAAAGAAAGCATGGATATGGTGAGGAAAATTGGCTTTGGGTCTTCCAACCCATTCCATCTAAATGCAGTAAAACTCTTGAACATCATTGATAGAGTGAATACTACTGGGATTTAAATATTTCACAGGTAGCTTGAAATCTTATCTCAGACACTTAATAGGAATTTTACTCGTGTAAATTGGAAATGCAATATTTGTGTCATATGGTTATATCCAGATATGAGTTAATATATGGTATGTCAATCATTATCCTCTAAGTGGAGTAGAGGATTTTACCATTTGATTGGTTGATTTAAAATTCAACTGGCTGAAATTCTATCTTTGGCTCTAGTTCAGGCCTTTGAATTGATTCTGAGTAGGATCTAATGCAGTTTGCATCTAACAGATATTTAATTGTTTAAAATAGTTACTATGTTCTCTCTCTTGCTAAGGACCTGAGAAGACAAAGGTTGGTTTCCATAGAGTCTCAAGTGGCATTGAACATCATAGCAATGAAGATAAACTTGGGTAAAGCGGGTAGTGTTTGTGGTCTTTCTGGGCATGGAGAGAAAAAGATTTGTTAATCTTGATTCATTTTCACAGGTTAGAGTCTTAAGAGCAAGCTTGGTTTAACCCTAGTGCACTAGGAGGATTCCATACTTTGCCCAGGAACATTTATCATACTAGCCTTCTGCACTCACTGAAATTCTACCACTGGAATATTCTGGGAAGACTAGAAATATCCCTAGTATAGCCTGGCTTTATGATTTGGACAGGACACTTGTGTCTCCAGATCTTTGCTCATCTATAAAGGAAGAATTACTGTGATCCCTCCTACCCGCAAATTTTTATGATACTGATATAAAATATATCATCTTACTTTGACATGCAGATGGGAATAATGTTATTCAATGAAATCTCAGAATTAGCAATCCTATATTTTTATGAATGCAAAACAAAAAATACCAGAAAATTTACTGCATTTATTTGAATAAGAGTCAAAGATGTGACATGATTTTATATACCTAGGGACTAGCATAATGATCATAAATGTATATGTAAATGAATTTTCAGAGGAAACATTTCCCTTTATACACACACAGAGATGCACACCAATGTCTAACTAAATAGCCATTCTCATATTGCCCTGATAATCTATATTACATGAGTATATATGTATAAATATATATGTGTGTATGTAACGTGTGTCTGTGTAGGTATATGTATTTGTATGTATGTGTGTAAACGTATACATTTCATACTAGTATTAACCATACAGTTGTATCACTATTAGCTTTGTTCTGCTTGTAGACTGTTGTAGAATAGAGACAGAAAGCTACATTTCTTTCAGGCTTAGACACAGCTTTGAATTAGGCAAAGTTTGTATCCAGTTTGATCCCCCTTCCCTTGTCTGTAGTATTTTGTTTACTTTTGGTATTTCCTTTTAAAATATCTGGAACAGCCATTTTAAAATACTATCACAGGAGAAAGTAGATTAATAAATTTGTTAACAGTGAGTTAGTGAGAGTGACTAATAAGGGTATTAAATGGAAACAGAAAGGCTAAATCGCTAATGATTAGATTTCAAACATAAAGAAGAGAGTAAGGAGTGAATTCGCCAGCATCCTCAAGCCTACAGATCGTAAGGTGTCTAATATCTCCATCCATTCATCAATATCATCCGAAAGAAAACAATAGAAGTACTAAAATAAAAAAAATCAGTTAATATTTAAAAAGAGCTACATTTTACAGACTTTAAATATTTGGTGTAGAAGGTATTTTATGTCTTGTGAAAGAAGAAATACCTGTGCATTTGATAAAATGACATTGGCATCTACTAGTAAAACAATATATATTTCCTCTCACTCTTTGGCAATTCCCCAGTCCCTTTAACATTTGACATGTGAACATGGGCAGACAAGGTTTGTGGTTTGGAAAGCATTATTAGTCCATATAAACTCTGCTAGCTTCACTCACTGTACCTACAAATGCAGTCCCAAACTCAGAATTTCTAGACTCACTGGAGTTCTTTGATGATATAGACTGCCTACATTTATCTCCTGAAGCCTCATAGACCATGATTGTCATTAAGCTCATCAGTCTCAGACTCTCTTCTAATGATAGTGCGTGGTGAATGGCAATGCTGGTCATATGTGACCTGCTTTGAATGTCCCAGGATGCTGAGTAACTCTGGGAGGGAATTTATAAAATAGACAAAAATTAGAGATTCATTTACTGCACATTAAATTCTTGGCACAAAATCCTTAAACATTGCTTGCAATTTGGTATTGAGTTATGAATTAGTAGTTACTTAACATTGAGGAAAATCACTGTATCTGGATTTTAGTGGTTAAAATACTGTAATTGGGTTAAATACAAAACATAACTGTTGTTTGTGTGTGCGTGTATGCATATATAATTCATGTTGTGATAAGATCTTAATTCCCTAGGCATCTTAATTGTGTTAAGAAAACACATATTTCACTATGTATATATTTATTATTTATTATTATTCTGTGTTCACTATTGTGGGGGGCCTAAATAAGATAGTTTTTTTTTTTCTTTTTGTAACTAAGGCAAGCACCTAACATTTTCTTAGTGGTCATATTAACATTTTTAATCACTTTCCCCATTTGTATGTTTGTCAAATTTCAAAAGCATGTCCTCTGGTTTCCAGAAGAATGGTAGTTTGTTATAATCCAACCATGACTACCTAATCTTTATACCCCAAAAGTCACTTGGCTGCTTTCTGAGCAAAGAAAAAAGAACATTTGAAATTTACAAAAAAGTAAGCACCAAATAAATAATATGCCTCTTAAACATATCATTTTGCTTTTGATAAATAACTTGCCCTTGAATTCTATAAGAGAATAAGTACTTCATGCCAAAAGCTACAAAATCAAAAGTGATGCTATCGACTAGACTTTCTCCTTTCACAATTTAACCACGGAAAACTAAGACGTAACAATTCCTGGCTTTTGCCATCAAGATGCAGACGAAGAAAACAAGAAATGCCGTGGATCTTTCTCTCTACCCTTTGAATAGGATTTTTTTACACTAGAATGTGGGATGGAGAACCCTATAGAATCCTAGTTTTCATTTTTAGATGATTTTCTTCAGGCACTTAATACTTTTATTAATTTCCATGAGAACAGGTAAAACACTGGAGATATTCATATTTCTTACTACAATAAAAAAACTACCTTTTCACACTGACCTCTTCACGGACAATCATCATTCATTTTATAAACCAGCAGGAAGAGTCCTCCTCAGTTCAATTCTGGAGGGAGGCCCTTCCTCGAACATTGCAGTGATAAACGTAGAAAGTATATTTCTCTGTGTAACGGTGGAAGAAAATTAGTCACAGCAGGAATACAAGAGTGATTCAACGAAGACACCAGGGTTCTTTGGAAGCATAAGCTGAGGTGCTCTCAGAAGCTGGGAAGCAGGTGCAGTTGCTGCTGTTTTCCACAATACACGGCTACAATTGGTGTGAAACTTACTTTCTGTTCAAAATATCACCTATTCAAGGCACAGACATGACTATATACACCACTGTTTCCTCTCCTAAGCACTTAAAATATTTATTAATGCATTTTTAAGATTCTCACTTTTGAAATAGATTTTTAGCATTACTAGATTAAAGACACAACGTTTAATCATGGACTCTGAATAATCTGATGAAGGCTATTTTCTCTTTCCCTAGAAAAATGTGAATAGACAGCCACATTTTAACACAAATTTTCAGGAGTTTACTTAATCCATAAAGTTCACGGACCCCAGTTTACAGATTGGCACCTGAGATTACAAGAGGTCAATTTTGATTTATATATTAAGCAGTGGTAATTAAGTAATAGTTACCTTGTGTGTAGTAAGAACAATACATTTCAATAAGCCAGCATTTTCAAAGTGTGTTCTGCAGATTAATAGTTTTGTTGAGTGTTAAAATATGTTACACTAAAAATATTTCCTTGGCTCCATAGTCAAATAAACTTTTAAGAAATGCTGAGTTAAACAAAAGTTGATTATAAACAGCTTTCTCTTGAACAGGCATTTCTCAGAGTCTTTAATATTCTGATGTGTGTTTTAATTCTCTAAGAAGGGAAATAAGCCCTGAGAGTTTGCAAAATGTATTTGCACATTGAACCTTTTTTTCTTTCATGGAGCAGCTCACACCATTCGGTGTTTCTCTGAATCTCAAGAACTTGGAAAATGTTGCAATGACCTTTTTCAAAACAGGCAAAAAAGATTTCCTTTAGAGATGCAATTACTTTGGGCAGCTCTATAAATTTTTCAAACAAAGTTGAATTATATGTTGATTCAAACATATTGATACATTTGGAATTCCTCACAATTGAGTTCAGTTGATATTTCAAATTTTAACTGGCACTGATGTGCAAACTCATGAGTAGGGTATTTCTTTAGTAACTGTAATCACATTGTATTTAAGAGAACACAAAAACCTAAAATAAATGAATGTGAGGCAATTTTGAATGCACTCAGTGGATTAGTCCATTTAATAAGAAGTGAAATTGCAAATTCATTTCTTAAGAAACAGAGCCAATATCATGTTTAATGCCTGAGTGGATGGTTCTGTAGTCAGGGGACCTAAAATCTAATTCCAACCACACTGATTCTGACCCTGGATTTAAAAGCTAACCATTCTGTGTGTCAGATTAGTGTTAATTTTATGCACTTTTAATTCTATTTATTTGGTTTACTTGGGTTATATTGCACGCACATGGTAAGAGAAAAAATTCATGAATCCGGGAAAATACCTAAAGATGCTAGACCACTATTAGACCTATTCAGCATCCAAAACACTAAATATACATAATTTACTTCAAGATGAGTTTGTTACAGTTTAAGCTGATCCAACAGTAAATAGATTGAGCCAGTTTTGCCTCAATGTGTAAGCTTCTTACGTGGAAAACTTGATCGTTTTTGAAACAATGAATTAATTCATGACATTTATTTTGTATTTTCTTATTTATGTTTGTGCATTACATCCCCATGACTTATTTATTTTACAGCTGGAAGTTTGTATTTTATAACCCCCTACGAGAATTTAGGTCAGAGTATGTGAAGGTATTCTGAAATTTTTGAATACGAGTGGGTCTATCTCCATCTGGGTCTCTCCATCTGCCTCTGTCCCTATCTCTATCTCTGTCATGTCTATCTCTGTATCCATATCTACAGCTACATATATGTCATCATATATCATCCCTGTCTCCTCTTCCAAGCCAGTATCTTGCAATATATAATTGCTTTCCTCTTATAGATTTTTAACTTTTTGCAAATAATTCATTCATATTTATAAAACACATTTTCAACAGGAATTATTCCTAATTTCTAACTTAAAAATGTGATTTTAATATCTTGGTTCCCTTATTTCCCAGGAGATTACATCCCACCATAGATTAGGTACAAGCATATTCAGTCAGGACTCTTAATTAGAAATAAAATTGCTCCAGAACAGTTTTGTCTGTGGCAGAACCATCTTACCTTTAGTTATGTGCTTGAACGGATGCAGCCTAATTATCGGCTCTCAACTGAAAATGAGTATCCCAAGCCCCAGCTGCTATGGAGCCTGCATTTCATTTGTTTTATTTTTCTCACCAATGAGGGAAGTGTAGCATAAATCCGTGAGACACAAAACTGAGACTGGAGATTTAAAACTTTCTACAGCTATATAAGGCAGAATGTTGTAGAAGCAAACACATTGCTGTCTGTAAAGTTAAAGGAATAGAGTTCATAAAAATCCAATATTCTGGTCAAGAGAGAATCAGTGTATCACACCAGTATAAAATTATAAATTTCCAAAGGATTAGAATGCAATGAAAAGCACAACTCTAAATGGATAACAACAATAATTTGACTTTTCTTTGATTAATAAATGGAATTCTCTAGGTCGTGGAGTCATTATTAATAATTACAATTATTGTAAGAATAAATACATAAATGTTAATAAGTTTATGTTTCAATAAAATATGGCCTGAAAAATCCAGTTAACTCACTTTGGTTCCAAGGAAAGCGAAGGAATGGAAAACAATATTCCATTCAAATGGTGTTATTTAACGTATTTCAGAATGTATGGATTTTGTTCGGAAAAATACATATGAACATTTCCAATTTCTATACCCTTCCTTTAATTGGCTGATACAAGAGGGATAGATAATGATAACATTTGCTTGGATTCTGTACATGGATTTATGTATTATGTTCTGATAACATATGCATATGTTCTGATAACGGTTGAGATCCTAAAATTCAAGGTATCATGAACCTGAATGAGAACTGTGCCCTTAATATTCAGAGAATAAGGAGTACTGAGCCTGGAAATTGTTATATTTATTCATAATTTTTTCCCTTGAGGAAATCACCACAGATTGCTCTGAGCAGGGAAAAGCAGAAAGTCTGTCTAATTCCAACTTTGTAGATTGAATTATCCTGATCGTTGTATATGTAATTTACACCAATGTACACCAGATAACTGCTTAATCACCGTAATGCTCTCGGTCGTTTAATTTGGAAAACAAAAGCAAGTATTTAGACAATGGTGTAGAGTTTCACTAATATCAGTTTAATGCTTTCCCAGAGCAGAAACCAAACATTAATTTTAGCTGCCTTGTTTAATGCTTGCCTCCTTTATTTCTGTATAAAATTACTGCAGTTTCTCTCTAATAAATTTTCTTTCAGCAAGTTATTGATTAGATTTTTAACCTTTTGGAACTGGGTTTCTGTTTTAGCATAATATATCTCTGTTGAGCTATAATGTCATCACTGATCATCTGTAAAGTCCTCCACGGAGAATTTACATTTATGCTGCGCATGTTAGCAGAGTAATTTATTGGAAAGAAAATCCATAGTATAATTATGAAACAATATGGGTGACCTATTTTTCTCAATTTACATTTTTCTCTATTGATTCCAATTAAATGTATCTTCGTTTTGTTGGTTAAACTTCAAGGTGGCTCTGTATATGCTTCAACTGAAAGTATGAGAAAGAATTACCAGCATGAAAATGATGAGAGAAAAGCCGTTCTGAATCTATTTTATCCTAGAGGTTGCTTTGAGTTTTGGGGGGAGGTGAGGATACTCATATTTCTCACGCAGTGATAAGCTAGCCTGCTGAGAAGAACTTTCTTAAAGCATTCATTCATTTATACAAACAACACAATTTCTAATTAAAGAGAGTAACGTTAATACAATTAAATTTTAGATTTAAAGAAAGGTGATGTGTGTGTATCCATTCCTCTAATTAAAATGTATAGTGCTACTATATATAGAGAAAGTAGGAAAGTCTTTCTCAATCACCAGAGCTAATCATTATTCTCTGAATATTTTTAGACCAGGACCACCTAAGATTGGGCAAGAAACATTTTGAGATATAGCTGTGTTTCATTTCTGGCATGTAAATAAACTGGAAGCCCCATCATGTTGCTTCAATTCAGATTAAATACTTCCTGAGTGCATGTAATTTGGAACAGCAAAGTGCTAGGTGACAGGGAAGGTTATCCTAAATTGCCATCTTTCTCCTGTTGATGAAAAGTATGCATATAGACTTTTATGTCATTTTATTTTGGCTATCAAAAATAGCAACTAAAAAGAATAACAGAATTGAAGCATAGGTTATAGTAGATAAATGAGACAGCTGAATGTGAGCCAATTCAGAGAACCCTGGGGTATAGATGCAGCTAGTGGCTGAACTAGGGAGGGCTCTTGCTCACAGGGTGTGTTAATTATTTCAGCCTTGCAAATTGTCTGTGAACTAAGATAATTTTAACAGGAAATGGAAATTGGATGATAGGGGTAAGAGGAAATGAGGATCTCTGAATTAAGAAGACACTCTCTAGAACCTCCCTTAGGGGGAAAACAGAGCAGTCAGTCTTTTGTTAGGCCACACAGCCATTAGTACAGGAAGACTGAAAACATTAGACGTAAAGATGCCGATATCCACTGAAATCTAACACTGTGTGACAACTAAAATGTAAAGGACATAAAGAAGCAAAAAAGTGAACAGGAGAAAAGTATGACTTACAGAGTTTAAAGCCAACTGTTTCCCAACAGTGTGATGGAGACTATAGAAAACCAGTGGAAGAAAGATTGAAGTGGAGGGGACCCAGATAAGAAGACATTCTTTTCAGTGGGGTGCGGGCAGAGGGAGTGGGTCTTGGACTCCAGGGACTAGTAGAAAGGACTCAAAGGGACATGAGTGAGATAGCTGAAAATTCAGTGAAAGTACCCTGAAATTTTGAAATAAATCCAGTGGGATATTCTTTATTCAAAAGATGAGGTAACGGGAAAGGGGACAAGACCTAGGAAAAGACTGGGAAATTGCTACTGGCAGGGGCTGATGTTCACACCTGTTTTAGAAATGAGGTTATATTCTGGATTAAAGTACAACAAGGTATCTGATTGTTTTCTTGTATCATGTAATGAGACTTCTGGATATAATCTGGTGAGGAAATCCTGTACTCTAGATTGGAAATTATACCATCAAGAACTTTATAAGACTTCTTGATCCATTGTAAATTCCCTATTTCATTATTTTTTTTTTTATTCTTTCTTCAGATTGAAGATCTTCAAAATACTAACAAGAAAGCACTTGGAGATGATTTGGTGGCTGGGAAGGACATAGTTAGGCTCTTCTCCACAGTTAATCCACGGAGGAGAGTGACATCCCCAAAATAGGCAATAAAGCAAATCGTTGTAAAATGGAAAGAAAAGGAGGCTGAATCCTTCAGAGTCAGTAACATGAAAAGGGGGCTCCACATTATACTGGCTTAGAAATCTCTGGTGCCCACTCTCAGGGAGACTGACATTAGTGGAGGACATGTCCTGAAAGTGGTCATTTGTCATGTTTACTGCCTGGTCTCCAGACACCCTGCCTATTTGAGGGGACTTCTAGGACAGCTGGAAAGTAAGACCCTGACCAATAGTCGCTCTCTCAGCTTCTGAGAGCCAGAACACGGGCACAAACTAAAATGCTTAGATACTTTTGTCCAGGGCTTTGAATCTGAGACAAGTGATGCAAAGAAGCATGAGAGAGCTTAGAATTCATTCTGCAGACAACAGCAGAAGAGCATCTGGTGCTGTGACAGCTGTGACAGTGGTATGTCCATGTCCAGTACCAGCTACGGTGGAGGCGTCAGCAGGGGCAACATGGCAGCCTATCCATTATTCCTTTGGGATAATTTTGGCTGCTGTTCTTGCTCCCTAGCTTATTTAAGCTCTTTCCAGTTTTCCAAGTCTGAATTTTTAGGCTTTGCTTTGATTCTGTGAAATAGTACCATCTTTCCAATAATTTCTTTTCACCTCTAATCACAATGTGGCTTCTTATGTTGCAACTAGGAATCCTGATTGACAAAAACATTCACCAAAGAATAAATGTGGTTATAATAGTGGAGAAAAACCTACCTTGGGAATGAAGATATAGAAATGATGAGTTATGTGTAGGAATCAGAGATATCTTACCAAGGATGTGGGCCTGGCATGCGCTGTTGGCTTCAAATCCTAACTCTACCATTTAGTTACTATTTGCAAATTGCCAAACCTCTTTTGAATTCTTCCTTTATAATATAGAGGTGACAATACCTACCTTATACAATCATTCAGAAGATTAAATGACTTATTATACGTAAGGTGTTTAGAAAAAGGCCTGGAACAGTTAATAATAACGTGTAATTATTGCCATTTTTTATTTGAAATTCTTTTCACATATTTTTATTGAATTATAATTATGGGAACATAATATTTCAGGCATTGATTTTGGCCCTGCAGATAGAGGAGTGAACATGAGAGATGCAGACCCTCATGGAACTTACATACTAATGAAGGTAGAGGGTTTCCATACTGAGAGATAGTGAGTGAGGCAGATGATGAAAATTATTCCAGGATGAGTAAGGAAGCATAAAAGCCTGCAAGGACATCTCCCATTTGGGGAATGGCAATAGTCTTGTGTGGCTTCACCTGCACAGAGGCATAAGGGAGAAGTAGCCAAACCGCCGAGGCATTGGACCTGGGCTTAATATCACAGATATGAATGTTTGCAAACTTTCCCCTCCCACTGCCCGCTGAGAGGCCTCTGGTATCACACAATTTTTTGCCCTCCTTCAGAAGTCCTAAATGTCCTCCTCAGACTGGCGAAAGGTGAGGTGATTTTATAACCACAAGCAGCGAGAGTAATGTAAAGAGACATTAGGAGTAAAAGTCTTCAGGTTGGAGGGTGAGTTTTCAGGGATTTGAGGGGAGCAGAAGCTGACAGGAAGCAATAGTACGGTGCAAGTGTGCAGCCCCACGGTAGTGAAAACGATATATAATAAAGACCTGTGACGCCTGCACAGAGATGAATCAGGGTATGTATTGACCCGACCATATGATGTAATTTGCATTAGTGTGCTTTTAGTTGGTAAACTCAAAATGAAGTTTTGAGAGTGTCCCCTTGGTGATGCTTTTGCTGCATGACGCACTCTGGGAAGCTCTTTTGGGGGGTGTGAAGAAGCAGCCGTCATGGGAAAACCTGGACATGCCATGACCCTCGTTTTCTTCTTCACCGTTATATCTTTTTCTGTCAAATAAACCATATTCTGTGAAGATCCTTGGAGTTGTGTTTTTGTCTTATGACATTTGAATTATTTTGAAATGACTTTTGGATAAATGGACTATTTCTGTTGACCAACCAAGATGCCACTCCAGATTAAACACAGGGTCTCTATGAGTCCTGAACAAGATTGTGAAATAAAAAGAATGCCAGGCTAAGGAATTGGAACTTCATTCTGTATACAAGCGGCCACTTAGTGAGGTGATAAAAGCATGAGATTTGGGGTTAGATAAATCTGTGTTCAAATAAATCTCTGCACTTTTTAGCTAGAAGATTGGGCAAGCTGCTTAGGGTCTCTATAAAAGAGGATAATAATAACTAACTCAGTCAGGATTAGGACCAAATAGGACAACATATATGGAGTCATTGTAATATCTGGCATCCAAGTGTAATGTTTATTGGGATTGAAATGTGGGCCTAAAGGTGAGGAAGAAGAAATCAGGGCCACAAATATGTGTTTGAAGAAATGATAGTTAATGCTATGAAGCAGAACAGGGATCGGGCACCTGCAATACTCTGTAACCTATTTTTGTAAATAAAATTTTATTGGAACACAGCTGCACCCCTTCCTTTAAGTAATGTCCATGGCTGTTGTCAGGCTACAATGGCGGAGTTGAGTAGCTGTGACAGAGACTTTGCGGCTCAGGAAATCCGTAATATTCATCATCTGGCCCTTTACAGAAAAGTTGCTGACCTCTGGATTGGAAGAATAGATGGGATGGATTAGGAAGAAAATATGAAAAAAAAGCTGAAGTGTCCTGAGCCTGCATACAAGGCATGTCTACAAGTAAGGAATATCATTATTACTTCCACATTTATGGAGAGAGGATAACAGGATCATCAAAGCAGTCTACTAAAAGGATAGTAGAGACCAAAGTGTATCTTTTTACCAAGTCCGGTTCCCTTTGCATTAAGGAAATATATGCAGGGATAGGGTACCCAACCTTTTTTCAGCATTCAGCCTTCCTAAGGATGCTGAGCGTTTTCTAGCCAGGTGAGGGAATTTAAAAAGGTAAAATTCCAGAGATTTCCTGCAGCTGACGCTATAGCTAAATCAATAAGAGTTTATTAGTCAAAAAACTATGGGCATGGATTCTAAAGCTGTCACAATATATCCATTGTCCTCATAAAAAATATAAAAAGGTAGATGATATAGTTTAACACTGTTTTGTGTATCTTACTTAAGCTTCATTGAGAAGGTGAAATGATAAACAGATTGGTTTGGGTGATAATGTTTTCAATTTATTTCTCTATTTAAAATCCAGCTTAATCACATTGTCTCCAACCTAGAAGACAGAAGCTTAAATTGCAAAAGGAAATTTGCAGAATTTCCAGCAATTGAACCAACTATTCCTCACATGGATGGTCCCTCAGTGACTCTACGTCTAATACTGTGTCTACAATTTTTCCATTAAATTCAATGAACAAATAGTTCAAGAGAGAGATATCTTTCCTAACACTGTGATGTGTTCTCCAGAGGGTACCCTTGATGATGTCATTTTTGTTAGTTTGTTTGTTTATTGTGGTAACATTGGTTTATAACATTGTATAAATTTCAGGTATACATCATTATACTTCTATTTCTGCATGGATTACCCTTGATGACGGCATTTTGACGTCAAGGCCCCATAGATTTAATGGTTGTGCACAAACTTTAGATCTCATTGGCACATCATCCTGACTGAGAATGTTGCCTCTGAATAATACATACTCATTTGGACATATGCTTCTATATAAATATTACTATGATTCAAAAATTTACCAAAACATATTTAATAAAAATTATCTTAGGGGCCGGCCCGGTGGTGTAGTGGTTAAGTTCACGTATTCCTCTTCAGCAGCCCAGGGTTCACAGGTTCGGATCCTGGGCACGGACAGATGCACTGCTTGTCAAGCCATGCTGTGGTGGCGTTCCATATAAAGTAGAGGAAAATGGGCATGGATGTTAGCCCAGGGCAAATCTTCCTCAGCACAAAGAGGAGGATTAGCAACAGATGTTAGCTCAGGGCTAATCTTCCTCACACACACACACAAATTATCTTAGAGTCTAAGTGCCAGATAACAAAGTCAATTTAAAGAAACAAAATTGTTATCTGATTTGGTGATTCCTTCCTCAATTAGTTTCATTCTCATTTTCTATTTAGTTTTTATTTCAAAGTGTTTTCATTTGAAAGACTTTTATTTGAAAGCCTATTGTACTTGAAAGTAAATGAGACAAGTTAGAAATACTTCATTCATTTTATTAATATGTAAAAAGCTGGAATGACTTGAGCAAGTGATTTTTGTTTTTATTTCCTAAAATCTTTGACCATAAGATAGTTAAATCTTTTCCCCTAAATTTTCAAGCATTATGCTTTTATCTATGCATCTCGATGTGTTTAACATTAATGTTTGCTTTGATTTTTGACTAGTTGCTTAAGGCCACAGATGAGAGTGGAAAAAAGTATCTGTCTCTGAGAGATTTACAAGAATAAGTTAATGAAGATATTTCATGCAGTTCATTCTTGATTTTTCTGAAATCCACAATAGATGAGTTTCAAGATGAAATTCTAGTTGAAATTATAAAACATATGAAAATCGAAAACTCAATAAATCTTGCTTAAAGAGTCCAGGAAGAACATTCATCATGCTGTTCATACTCTCTGATCGATCATCACATTCAGAATCCCTAAGCAATAATGTGAACTAACCATCTTCATTTACTAAACAAAGATTACCTATTAACATGTCAAGACAACTAAATGAAAGTCACATTCTCTAAATGACTCTGTCTTAGCAACGAGTTGTATGAATTCTGAAACCAAATTGATTCTGATACATTTATAGGAGAAAATTGCTAGCAATTTGAATACAAAGTGGAAAAACTGGCCTCATTATTTCTCATCTTTAACAGTGGGGAAAAATCAGAATATATTAAAAATATTTTTGAAAATATTTTAAAACAGATACTTGCCAAAATTTCTAAAGTGAGAGGACACTGTTCAGCAGTCATCCTATTGTTCTTCCTTTATTTATTAGGAATGGCCACAACTATTTAATATATGGCCACAACATTTAATATAAAGTGCTCAAAGATATTTTTGGTAAGTTGGAACACAACACCCTTTTCTGTAGTACCCACATGATAGAATACATTTTAGACCTGATATAAGTAGTTTAGTTTATCCTATTTTTATTTGCCTATGTGTACCAGCTACTGCAGCTCAGATTTCTCTAAAGAGAGCATCAAGTAAGAAATTTAATTTAAAAATGTAAGCTGCAAGCAGTTGAGGTTTAATTCAGGAATTTATAGACTCACCACTGGCAATAAGCTCTAAGGAGTTCATCTAATATAGTGCATTATGGCAGCTTCATTCAATGTGCTGTTGTTAAGGGCTTGTCAGCATTTCTATTTTAAACTCCTCTTTTCTGGTGTTTACGATTTGACCATTAAGAATTGCTGGGGCTTGAAAATACAGTTTATGAAGATTGAGTTTGGCAGCAAATTATATCATTTTCATCTTTGACCAATAGAATGAACAGCAAAGTTGTGTGAAAGAATAAAATCAGGTCAACTAAGTTAGGATTTCACCCTGTAGAAGGAGGGGAGGAAGAAATCTCCAGTTTAGGCTCTTATATGGATTGTGCGCTGGATGTTGCAAATACATGATCTTAAGTGGGAGAATATAACAAGAAGTTGAGATTGGGATTAAGAGGAAAAGCCAATTGAAAATGAAGAAAATCATTATTTTTTAAAGCCTTGTTGCTAAATGTGATATACATTTAATAAAATATTCCTGATTTAATAGAAGAATGCTTTAGTGTGAAATACAGTGTTAAGGTTTTGGGAAATGGATTATATAAAAATGAGGTATATTAATATCTGACATATCTAGGAATAAGGAGCTTTGTGCTCCTCTGTGGTAGTTGTCAATCAACTACCCACAGAGGTTTACTTGCCATCTCAGAGTGTTGGCTCTGAGCTTACACTCTAGCATTAAACCAGAAAAAATACAAAGACAAAATAAGAACCTTTGTGTGTCTTTATTTCTCTGACTAGAGTGACAAGAGAGAAAAGCTGCATAGTGCTAGCAGAAGTGAGAGCCAACGATTAGATATCATAGTATAGAAAGAGACAGAAACATAGTCCCCTAACACTGTAGAACTGTAGTCCACAGATCCTGTAATAGACTGTTCTGATCCAATTGTAGTGGATACCAGTTGGGTTGAATTCACTGTCCCCCTTTTCAAGAAAGTGTCGTGACACCAACTCCTTAAATTTCCAGTGTATAGTCATAAATCGTGATTCTGCTCCACGGCACCAATTAATTGGTCCAGATTGAGCCCCAGGCCTGAGCTGAGTCATTTAGACTCCCTTTCCCAAGAATTTGGAATTAGGAACAAAAGAGAGAGAGGCAGAGGATACTATTCTGCAGAGAGAAAGAAAAGAAGGGAGCAGACACACAGAGACGTGTAAAGATAATAGAGCAGATTCCTAATAGGTCCCTGGCTCTGGTTTGTTCCTGAGGCCCATCTGCATATCTCTCCTTGTACTCTCTTGATGTTTCAGTGTCCATTAAATAAGTTTCCTTATTGTGTTAAAGCTTCTTTGAGCCCATTAGTTAAACTGGGTTCCTAATAAATGCACAAGTTAACAAGGCAATACCAATACAACGGCAGTTATTCCGTTTCATAAAATTACAAGACTTGATGCATTTCTCTGATTTTTCAAATACTCAGCTTTTCCACACCGTGGATCAGATTGATGAACTATTCTTGATCTTGATATCTCATTCAAATCTAGTCCAGATTCACTGAAGCTTATTTTTATCATGATTTTTCTCATTTCTCTCCTTTATTTTTTTTCCTTCTTAGGAATTTCCTTTCCTTTCCTTCTTAGTATCTTTTCCTCTGAGATCTGAACCCTAAGGACATATTACTTACCTGAGATATAAAATCTCCAGTGTGATCCTAGTCTTTGGATTTATATTCTTTTGATTATAAAGACAAAAGAAATATAGAAATAATAAAAACCTCAAATGGGATTAAATAATAAGGGATATTTTTCAAACCCAGGCAAAAATGTAAGTCTTATTTCTGAGGAACCAGATCTACTTTTATTTTTAGGCCACTTCTTTGGTGGACCCCTGAAATTCTGGTTCTTTCAAATAAGATAGGAAAATGACTGTAGCAATACCAGCCTTCCTACAACACATTACACTATCCAAAGGAAAAAGAGAGAATCTTTTCCAGTAGCTCCCAAAAAAGGCAATGGGATTCCTTTTTATGCATCGCCTCATACTTGGCCAGGTGACCCTCTGGGCCAAAGGGAATGAGATGGGCAAAATTGGCTTAAGCCAGTACAGATCCACACTTAAAGCAATAAAAAAGGAAAATACCACTAAAAATGCACTTCTGATAATAGGAGAGAGAGAACTTCTCAAAGAATAATCATAGTATGCCAGGTGATGTATGGAGGGAAAATATGTCGGGAAGGCAACCAGCAGATGTCTGCATCGTTTCCCAGAAGTGAGGTTAGTTTAGAGGACTTGGATCAGATGGTATAAAATCTCTATTTCAATGAGGAGATGAAGCATGGCTGGGCCGCAGAAGGAGAAAGATGCAAGATATAGGAGCTCCTGTGGCAACACAGGTAGTAATTAAACAGGCAGCGAAGAGTGAGAGTACAGATCACTAGAACCAAGGCTGGAGGGGCAGAGAACTGCTAAAGCAGAAGGCAGTAGTAGCAACAGATCTGGGAAAATGTGAGCATCCCAAATCTGGACCTGAGTTCCTCTGACCTCAGGGAAATGAAGAATCAATGCTGAAAGATGAGAGACTTTGAGAAACTTTTACTAATAAATAGAACATTATAGTTTACTAATGGAGGGAAGGATTGGGTACATACTTAAGAATATAAGTAAAATTATACCAAACAACAGATGTCTTTTCTTTTTTAATGACCTTTTATTTATTTATTTATTTATTTGCTGGGAAAGATTCACCCTGAGCTACCATCTGTTGCCAATCTTTCTCTTTTTTTTCCCCTCCCCAAAGCCCCAGTAGACAGTTGTACATTCTAGTTGAAAGTCTTTCTAGTCCTTTTATGTGAGATGCCACCACAGCACGGCTACTGACAGATGAGTAGTGTGGTTCTGCGCCTGGGAACCAAACCCAGGCCGCTGAAGTAGAGTGCGCCGAAATTTAACCATTAGGGCATCAGGGCTGTTGCAAACAACAGATACCTTGACTCATCCCTTCAGTCACCCATTTCACAAGTTTACATTGAATATTTATTTTTCATGCCAGGTCTCATGCTGGCTCCAGAAGACACAGATATAAAACAGACAGGATCCTGACCTCATGATGCTTATAGTCTAGGGAACTTAAAATTACATTATAAAAAATACCCTAATAAATGTCTGCCCAGGTCGCTTTGAAAGCAAATAAGAAGGGCAGCTAATTCATCTTGAACTGGAGATGGAGATCTTGAAAGGCTTTTGACAGTAGGGATGCTGAGCAGAATCATGAGGAGTTAGTAGGACATAATTAGCCATAGAGAGTTGGACAAAGTGTTCTAAACAGAAAGACTGCTTTTGTGCAGATCCTGATATATTAAAAAAAAAAAAAAAAAAAAAAACAGCTCAATCCTCTTCCTATTTCTCTGACTTTCAGGCACAGAAAATAAGAGTGTGTATTCAGAGCATGCAGGGGAAGTAATAGATCTGATCTTCATAAGCTGGGGTCTGAGAATTCATAAATATCTTTACAATGATCCTTACTGCGCACTACCCCCGAATTGTATCCACAATGTGTTTGTGTGCAAGAACCTTTATCTGAACAAAAGTTTTAGCACAATTATCAGATCTGCAAAGGGGTCTATACCACACAAAAAAGTTTAAGATAGAAATAAACTTCAAAAAAGAATAGAGAATCTCTAATTGACAAGTCTCCTAGAGGAAAATGAGAGAGATGGTTAGAGTTTCTAAAGCCTGCCAAACACCAAGCAGCATATGCTGCACTAGGGGTCAAGAGTGGCCGTCAGGCTTGGGGCTTACTAAAGGCCCTCCTGGCATTATCTAGTGTGACCCCCCCCGCAGTGGTCTCAACTCCATCTCCTTAGATGTTACCTTGTTCTTTATATCCTTTAAAAACTTCAGTTCTGCTCTTAGTACACAGCTTTCTGTAAACTGCCTACATGCTTCTCATCCACTTCCCCAGACTGTATTGTCTCTTTGGGACTAGCTTCTCCAGCGTTTTGTTTCAGAAGATAGAGGAGAAAATTATAAACATTTCTTCTTTGTTGACTTTAACTGCTGTTGTAGTTCATTTTGTTTGGCCATGAAATAGAAATAGCTCCAATGTGCTCCACTGAGGATTGGTTTGTTCCCATGCAAATCTCCTAGGAGCTTCGAGGAGACTGGCTACCTCTTCCTACTGAATTCTGGGTAGTGATGTCACTACACCTCCTATAATATATGTGACTCCTTGTTTGCCATGCAGTGGCAGTTCCCCACCAGGCCAACTGACTCCGGTTTTCCTTTCTTCTGTGCGAGATATGGCACAGAGAATTTAGCAACTCTGTTGCCTAAGTAGATATCCCAATAGGGAGTGAAATTTTTGTCCTTCCCTCTTGAAGAAAACCCAATATCTGGAGTGTTTTTTCTTCAAGCCCCTCTCCAACTTCTCTTTGAATACGAGAAGGGGAATATTCTCTCTCTCGTTGCCTGTAGAAGAAGGAAAAGGGCCTCTGTCCATAAACAATGCATTCTTCACAAGGTTGGGATAGTGATTTGGTGGATGTCAATTCTGGCATCTCTCAATAGACCCAGTGGAGGTTGCTGGTTTCAATTGCTGGTGACTCCTTTAGAATATGGCCTGCTTTGCTACTTTTGACATACTCTTAAACCTACCTTGTTGTCTCCAGTGCTCAGAGCTGGGCCCACCGTTTATCTTACCTGAAGATTTAGCCTTGATCAAATTCACTGGACAATTCAGAAGGAGAAACAAAATAACACAGTTAAGCACAATGGAGTGGATCATTTAATAATTAAGCCTCTCTCTCTCTTTTTGAAGGCAGATATAAAGTCTTAGTATAGATCCATGTGCCATTATTTCTGAGATGCAAACATTTTCCAGTTGCGATAACAGAGCCCTATTGAAGTAGATGTTGCAGATACATTGCCTTGGGACACCTGGGCCACAAAGGGTTTGTGAGCTGGGAATGAAGGGTGGGTGGGTAGGGAACATATCACTGTGCCCAAAGGGGTGGGAGTCAAAGTGGAAAACATTTGAGTCCTTGCTGAGCTGGCACAGAGATGAGCCACAGGCCCTAATTGGACCCAGGTCTCTTTTTCTATTCACCTGAGTAGATTGCTGACTATCAGGAGGCAAACATTCTATTTAGCAACTACTTAGAGTGTTATCACCAAATCTGTAAATGTACATAACTGGGTTTTTGTTTTGTCTTCTTACAGAGACCGAAATCCTGGCTCACTCTTGTTAGTCCATCCTTGAGTAGCAGGATTTGCTCAGATATCACAGACTAAAGGTGACTGCTGCCTGCTTTCCCTTCTAAAATCGCTGTTTCCAATTAATGTGTAAACTACTCAGTTTAGACTCTAGTGGAAAATTGCCGTTTATTATCTGCTGTCCAGGACGTGCTCCCCATTTCCCATTTCTATTGTGAAAGAAATGACCTTACGTCTTGGTGGAAAGCAGAACTTGCTACCCACACTCAAAGCTGAAAAAGTTGCTCGCTTTTCCCAGTGGTCCTTTGAAGCCAGAGCACAACCACCTGACCGAGGCGTGGCTACTCAGATGCCTTGAACTTTGACGGAAAGAAGCAAGGTGGTAGTTGACGGCTAAGTGGGTGACAATATCAAGTCTCTAAGACTTGCAATTTCATATTTTCCAGTGGGTCTTGAAGTGCCCAGAGGCAATGACAGTGGGGACCAGATGTGCTCAGCATCACCCAGGCCTCAGCAGCTGTGACATCATGTCCTCACCAGGACCCCTTTTCTGTACAATATTTTTCAGTGGACTTGGCCACTGTTCAGCCTCTCCCTGGTCCCAACCAATTTCTAAGCCCAGTTCTCCAGCATTCCAGGCGCTTCTGTGAACTATCCAAAATTCTATTCTGCTTAAATCAACCAAAGACAATTTCTGACACGTGCAACTAAGAAGATAGACTGAAATTTTTCTCAACTTGATTTAAGAGGAACACTGTATCCTGGCTGGCTGGGTAAATTTTTACTATTAGTTCATACTGCTAACTTCTCTCTCCCATGATTTTCATATTTGGAGCTATATGTCTCTAGTGTATCTTGTTGGGGAGAAATTAAACCCGAGAAATGACAGATATAGAAGATAGAAGAAATAAAATGAATGTGGTAATATTTATTAGCTGAATACTTTTTTGTTAAGGAAATATTTTAAAAATATGATTGTACTTGTAGGAATGATGGGTATATTATATTATTTGTAGAGACTATTTTACAGGCATATACATATGTCAAAATTTATACAGTGATACATTTAAATATGTACAGTTTATTGTATGTCAATTATACCTCAATAAAACTGTTAACATTTTTATAGCATGCAAATGCTTCTTTATTAGTAAAATTTGTAATTAATGTTTGTAAATCTTTATATTGTATAAATCAGGCAAAGAAAATTGTTATAGGAGTTTGAATAGCATACCAGATAATTGAAAGATGTTAAGTGATGGATTTTGACATCTTTAATTCCTCAAACATATCACTTGGAGAATTCAAGAGTCTTCTCAATGAAGCAGTTTTTTCTGGGAAACAAAAAGCAGATCCCGCTAGAAGAGACCCTGCCTGGCACTCACAGCTAGGCTGTGGTGTTTTCTTGTTTAACGTTAACAATTTCACAAAGAAGGCCACCATATTACCATGATAGATCAAAGCCAACATATGATCAATGTGCGATTATATATGAACACAAACAAAAACCTGAACATTATCCAAGCCATAAAAATGACCAAAGATTTCCCTGTCCTGGCTAATATGAGTAACTTCTGCCTCTTTATCAATCACAGCATAAGCCTCACTGTATTCTTCTCAATTTCTAGAAGAGAATTATCACCTCTGTTTCCTGACAACACCCATTCCAGAGCAAAGCCCTGCTTGCTACCTGAACCCTCTCCCACATCTTCTTACACAAGCCCCAATCCTACAGTAAGTCCTCCTAACACCCCTTACTGAGACACCCCACAGCTCCCATAGTGACTTTCTCTGTCATTGCAATGAGTTAATCAATATAAATGTGGTCAATTACAGGGATGTTTCTGGTGGTCTTTGGTTGAAGGGCATTGGCAGTTCAAATGTGAATTTTGCTTAAAGTACACATTGAATGAAATCACATCTGCATTTATCATTGATGCTTACTTTTCAGGGACATTTTTCCTACAAAGTCATTACATATAATGAGTAATATGCTCCATAAAATTTTCTCAAAATTTGAAAACTTAACATTACACAAATAGGTAATTATTTTTGTTGTTAGTTTATCAGAATTCAGGATTAAAGAAAACCCACTTTTTGCAAAGGGATTTTTGTAACAGATACATTTTTCCCTGCTGTCCTATTGTTCCAGTATTAATTTTATAACCATAAAAGCAAATTGTGCTTGTCAGGAGGCAGTTGCTATGCTGTTGCATGAACGTCATATTGCTATTTAAACTGTAAATGTAATTTTCAAGTTGCAAACGGAAACCAGACCATTTTCTTTTATACACACAAAAAAATTGCAATTGAATCTTTTATCTGAAGACAGTCTTATTTCTACAAAAGATAAGTTCATATTTCTACAAAAGATAGGCTCATATTTCTACATAAGGAATCTAAAGAAAATAATTCAGCTGGCCTTAAAAAACTGAATTCGCAAAAGATAACATTGATATTACTATAGTTTTTAGATCTTTCTGGCCTGGAATGTAAATATATAACAACTATTTTTCTTTGATAATCTTTAAAAATAAATATCCAGGTTGAAATAGGTATAGATTTCTCATTGAAGGTAAATTTTAAGCTGAAGAAATATGCTTTTGTCTTTCATTAATCATCTTGCCAGCAGCTATCAGCTTTGCACGGGCCCTAATAAATTTTACAGAATCAGACTAGAAGGCTTCCAACTGAAAGCAATAAGGTGGGGGTGTCACTAGCCATGCCTCAAATAGAGTGACTTGTGAAGCTCCATAGAAAAAAGGGCAAACGTTTTTTATTTAGTTTTGTTATAGTCAAAGCTGGATGCTGGGAACTTATAATAGAAGGTCTTTAAAAAACACAAAATATTTGCAAGTGAATTCAGGTAGAGAATGGGAATTCATTAGATTTTTTAAGAAATTGTTTTCTAAATGTATGTATGACGTGTTTCCACATGTAAAGTTGAAGGAGCTTTATAAAAGCAGACAAAAATTATTACATTAGCCTATGTTCACAGAGAATGCAATTTAAACAATCTACGTATATTAAAGTGCTTTGATTCTGAGCAAATACAATTTTTCCTGTGTTATTAATCAAAGAGAGAAAGACATAAGGCTTTTCAGACAACAAAAAACGTCAAAAGGTCATTTCTTATATAGCACAAATGGCTTAATAATTAAACGTTTCCATTTGTGACCCTGAAAGTAACTCAGCTCCTCATTCACAACTCTTAAAGCACCTCAATTCATATTTTCTTCTTTATAAATATTACAAAAATAGTTTAACTCACAATACATCTAAACAGTAGCCAGCAAAAGAGTTTTGCATTGGTTGGTAAAACCATCTAAAAAAACGTTGTGAATGAAGATTGAGGGAGATCTAAAATCCTTCTTTTAAGTGTAAGACTACTTGCCTGATCCTGTACATTTTCCACCCCTTCTTTTCAATTCCCAGTGCACTAACACATCAAGTCTCAGACCTCAGTATTTCTCCATTCAAAGGGAAATTGTCTCTCTTTTGTTTGTTTTTTTCTTTCTCCCATCCAAGTACTAACCACGCCCGATCCTGCTTAGCTTCTGACATCAGGCACGTCAGGGGTGGTATGGCCCTAGACTATTTTCTCTTTCTGAGTTCCATCAACCACTGGGCACCTTCTGGCCTCTCTTTTCCACACAATCTCTATCGGCTCTTAACTGATATCCTGCTCAAATATGACTTGCCAGCATTCTCTGACTTTTAGTTATCCCATAGCGGAGGTTGGAAAGGTATTTGCTTGTGTGATACGTATTCTTTTGGAGGTGAGGTAGATAAATGTAGATTTAGGTGGCTGCCATGATCCCATCAGAAACATGGGGCTTAGAAATTGATTTTGTTGGGATGATCTTTACTTGTTTTGAACTATAACCTAAAGACTGAGTTAATAAAGAAAAGGAGAAAAGATAAACCAAAATGCAAGCAATTCAATATTTATTGTCCTTTCAGTAGATGTTTTCCAAGGAAAAAGTAAAGAGTCAATAAATATTTACTAAATGTTAAACAAATGTTAATGGAGAAAGGATTCATCTGAATTATATCCTCATAAACATTTTTGTATCATATGACATTTATCAGCTAACTGTATAAAAGGCATGTGATATTTAAGGGAAATATAAATACCACACTGGAAGTATAGAATTTCCAGGGTTCCCTCCACCTTCCTAAAAAAGACTAGAGAGAGACTCTACAAGGAAACATATACCGTAAATGTCATATGTTTCTTGGGAAATATCTTCACAAAAAATAACAGGTTTTCCCATTAAAATTGCTTATTTTACAAATTCCAAAAAGAAAAGGAAATGTTTTTTTATTTTATTAAGCATAAAGTTTCAGTGATAATCAATATAGAAAATTCTTATGATATTCAGTATGAATCAAATTTAGTTACCTTGTCAATAGACTTTTTGCAATCTAGACATCAGTTGATACTTAGAATAGGTCTCTAGGACTTTATAGTTAGCTCTGTGTTCCCATTCACTATAAAAGTTAAAAGGAATATATTATTTCAGATATGTACTGATTTTTATGATACTATACAAGTAATTTGTTCATTTTTTAAAAATCTCTCTAAGTCTTTTAGACACTTCTATGAAAGTACTGCTAAACTGGGAGGAAGAATCAATTCTAGTGAGTCAATTTTGATTTTATTTTTATCCAGATCCCTTTTGAGAAAGAGACCTCTAGTCATCACCATAAAAACTGCTAATAAAAAAAGAGAAATGTATTTCGTATTGATGAATCATTACATGATTCATGTAATCATGAAATTCATGCAGAATACTACTCTGAGCAATTATAGTTAATCAATGTAATCAGGTATCAGTTTGTCTAGTCTGCTCTTAGTAATAAAAATAATAGTTGATTTTTTAAGAAGAATCTTGGCAATAATAAATAACCAATTATCTTGTGTAATTCACCCTGAAATATCTATCATTTATGAAGTTGGGTGTACAGAGATCTCAGAAATTCATTGAGGACAGGTAGGCTTATCTGTGTGTTCTTCCAAGCCCCTCAGGGTATTATTTCCTAATTTGAAATGCTATTCCTTATATTCATGTTGCCTCAGTTAATCTAAAATAATGATTATGGTCAAACATATTCAATTATTTTTGAACTACTACAGCTTAATCATAGCTTATTTTTTTCTGTGTTCTCTCTCTTATAACTTTTTCATTGAGCTACAACTTGACCACTTTCTTAACTGACTAGTCGTACATCAAGAATAAAAAAGGGAAAGCAACAGCAACAACAGCAAGACTTCTCTGTACCTAGCAACAGCTGAGGCACTCCATCACTTCCAAGACAGTATGCACCTGAACATATGTAAGGCTATGAATAAAGTTATGCTGTGAATAAAAATATTTTGGCATGCCAGATTTTTTTACCTGTTTTGTTTCTGATGTATTTCTGGAATTGCATGGCCTTACCATAAATAACACAATTTTAACTTTTCATATCTTCATAACTTCCTTAAGTAAAAACTTATGCATTATCTTTAGTGAATAACTTCCCTATTCATGTGGCTTATGGGGAATAGAGCTCTCATTTATTCACAATATTTATGTTTTCAGTACGTGATTATTAAACAGTTACAAAAGATGTATGATCAAATGGCCATAATAAGTGATTTTACTCATGTGTATCAAAAATGGCTAATTTCACTTACAAAGAAGATCTAAAATATCTAAAAATATCTAAAAATAACATAGTAACATAGCTGGTATAGCATTATACTAATTGTATCATTAATTACTATGAAAATAAAATTTTAATCTCTTTTTAATCTTCTTTAAAAACTATATCAGATATTTTATCAATGAATAGGCAGAAGCGGCCACAGGCAATGTTAAATTTGGGGAAAATAATAACTACCACTAAAAGTGGAAGTTTAAGTTATTCTTTCTTAGTTCAGCCCTTGGGGCAAGCAAGGTTTGGGGCAGATCAAGGATGGACCCAAGCACAGCCGTGCTCTGGAACCCACATCTGAGAATTCCTGGATCAGACAAAAAAGGCAGTATTTTCCAGGAAATCCTTAAATGCCACAAGCATCCTTAAAATTCGAGATACATTTAAATGTTTCTTTCTCTTTCTTGGGATAATTATGGCAATAGTACATTTTGATTGTGTTAAATATGAATTTAAAATAAATCCAACCAAGTTCTATATATCCTCCTCAGACAGATAAATTTCACACCCCAGAACAAGGGGAATTTGTAACGTTTATCAGTTCTGAGAAAAATGTCTTTAAAAATTGGTCTTTGAAATGTAATGTTACAGCTAAACTAGAGAGAACTAACTGTGCATTAAACCTGACCAAACTACATTAAGACAATTATGGCTGTATGTCATTACTGTCAATCATATCTCTGCCACAGGGAGTTTTAAAAAAGCCAAGAACACTTCCTTCTCTTGAAGTAATATCTAATTATAGACAAAACAGTTGGTATTTGCTTTAAAAATATAAGTGGATTTCAGTTAAGTTTAAGCCTATAAAAAAAAGACTAAATTTTATAAGAGAGCTGAAACTAGTGTGGTGCTATCTAAAGTAATGTAATATTGTTTTTAGTAGAGAATATAGGTAAGAAGAATACCACTTTGGTTTGTTTCTAGACCACATTTTGACCTGCTATATTTGCCTCATTCAGATTCTCATGCTTGGGCTAGAGAAGGAAATTATCACTGACATTGGGCAAGTAATAAATAGAAGAGGCTGAGGGCCCCTGCTCTTTGGTTAGGAGGGAACATTATAACATGATAGAGAATGTACATCGTAGTAGGGAAGGAAAGCAAGAGGGATGGGCCTGGGTATCCAAAAGGTAGATGAGACAAGTAGAAGGGCAAAGATATGATAAGCTCTACATATGTGATAGAAGATTAGAATAGAAGTTTAGAGACAAGTTCAAAGTGCTTTTCCCATCGGGTCATAATTTGACCATTTCCTCAAGTTAGCAGTCATATATTATGTATAAAATTGGCCAAAACACATTTCTCTTTGATTATCACAATGGTAGATTGTCAACAATTGTTGAAGTACTCAGTTTCTTCCAAAAGATTATAACCCAAATGACTAACTTTACAGTAAAATACAACTGTTATTCAGGAAAAGATATTCTCCTGGTGAGTCAGTTTTATTTATTATTTACAGTCTAATTTCATGAACAGAAAGAGTCTGACCTGGTATTTCTTTTATTTGAGTTGGCCTGCTTTGCTGAGCAGTTGTGAAAGCTTATGCACAATATTTTCATGATGTGTAGGAGCTAAAATGATCTCCAGGGCACATGGACATAGGCCAGAGGCATAGAAGATTGATTCTATTCTTGATTTGCTAGGGATGGTGCAGGGAGGAAGTTTTAATATTCAAGTAGACATAACTTTTCTGGACAGGTAACTTGCAGATGTGTGTTTGGGCAATAAGTGCATAGTCATACTAACATGGCACTGTTATCAACTTAATTGTATCCCCTCAAATTCATGTGTTGAAGCCCCTAACCCCCAATGTGACTGTATTTGGAGATAGGGCCTTATGGAGGTAATTAAGGTTAAATGATGTCATAAGGGTGAGCCCTAATCTGATAGGGCTGGTGACCTTATAAGAAGAGAAAGAGATACCAGAGAACTCTCTCATTCTTTCTCCCCACTCGCACAGAGAAGAAGCTATGCGAGGACACATGAGAAGGCAGCTGTCTACAAGCCAGGAAGAGATGTCTCAACAGAGACAAACCCTAATGAAACCTTGATCTTGGACTTCTAGCTTCCAAAACTGTGAGAAAATAAATTTCCATTGTTAAGCCACCCAGTCTGGAGTATTTTATTACGGCAGCCCAAGCAGACTAATATTGGCACAGAATCTTAAGAGAGATAACTAGGGTTAGAGATGCCATTTGAGGTCATGGAGGGATTATATAGGATTATATATGGCCCAAATGAGGATGAAACTCCACACTTTGGGCTCATTAGCACCATATTATAATTAGTAAAACCCACAATTATTTGACATGTTGCAAGATTCTTTATATACAGACATTGTTTGATTCAATCCCATTAATAATTTTATGAGATATGTATCCTTAACCTCCTCAAAGACCAAGGCTTGGAAAGAAATGTAAAGGTAAAATAACGTGGTCATGTTTCATTGGTAATAAATCAAAGAGTATGATTTTAAATCAAAGTCTCCATGACTCTATAACCCCAATGCTCAACGACTCTAGACCCTTTGCAACTCTGCTAACCAGAGATTACAGCCACTTTAATACAGTAACATGAGTTCCCCAAACCTGTATGGAAAACCAGGTGCCTCTGGAGCGCTTTTTAAAATTACAATTTCCAGGTGCTACAAACGCAGATTTTTAATTTAGTAGTTCTGGGATGTATCCCTAAAAGCAATTAGGATATTCCCCTAATTCTTTTTCAATCTTCTTATTCACAAAGTGATGTCAATAACCCTTTTTCTCTTTCACTATTTCTCTTTAAAGCTGGGATGTCCAATATGGTAGCTGCTGGCAACATGTGGTTATTAAGCACTTAACTGCAGTGGGTCTGAGTTGAGATATGAAATAAATGTAAAATATATATTAAAGTTTAAAGACTTAGTATGAAAAAAGGAACGTAAAATAACTCAAGAACCAATTTTTGTTGGTTACCTTTGGAAATATTTTAGGTATATTGCGTTAATAAAATATATTATTAATATTAATTTTATCTGTTTCTATTTTTTTCCTATTGGATAGCATTGCTTTAGATGATTAATTATTTAATTATCTAAATATAATTATTAATTATAATTTATCAGTATAAAGCTAAGTGTTTCTTTAGAAGAGGCATTTATTAAAGGGGCAAGTACTTTGTAAAAAGATGAGGAATATGCATTTAGTTGTGATTTGCGATGCACATTTATGAAATGTAATCATTCCAGCTGGAAGGCCATATATATTCAACAGTGAGAATTCGATAAAACTTTCTCTTGTGGTGCTCTACTATATGCCTTTATATTTCTCCTTTCATGCTTGGAATTGATGCTTCTGACAAAAACAGCTTTAGAAAAGACTTGAAACCATTAGCTCTAAAGTTCTTAGCAAAGTATTAAAAGCAGAATTGTTTTGTTATAACATCAAATTTTTTCAAACACTCTTGATACTATTTACATAGACCTTCAAAGCAAAGCTAATACAGTATTCTTCTGTTTCTCCTATTGCATGATAATTACATTATTTCTGACAAAGGCAAGCATTCGTCTGAAAACAGATTCTGCCGAAGCATAGAATTTCATATAAATCTCTTAGGTCACAGATTTAATACAACATTGTACACTGACTGTAAATAAGTCTTAGTTTTATTATATAAAAGTCATATTATTATATTTATTTTTCTTAGTACTATGACTTTGAAAGTTATAAACTTGACTATTAATATGACTCACACCTGTTTTTAAGACCTCTCATTTTAGCTGTCGAAATTAAATTGTATCTCTATTTTAGTTTTTTAAGTATGCCTCATTAAAATTATTCACCCCATATGGTTGTTTATGAATTAAATGAGGAAGAGTGTACATTTTGAAAAAGCATTTGACTAAGAGAAATGCTGGTAATACAGCTTGCTCTGCTTCCCCTTTTCTTTCTCCTTTTCTTCTCATTTGCTTGTTCTGCAAACGTTTTATCAGTATTTGGTTCCAAACACATGTTTTACCTTTTTAAATACTTGGGGTGTTTTTATACATAGAAAACAAAATATCTACTTCAAAGAGCATATCAGTTAGCAGTGGGATAGTAAAACACTCTAATACTTAGAATTCAAATTCAAACTACTTATTTAACTCATGAATCTACAGTTAAATTTAACTCATGAATTTGGGCTGGTGTACTAGTTTCCTACTGCTGTAACAAATTACCACCAATTTAGTGGCTTAAAACAACACAAAGTTATGATTGTACCGTTTTGGAGGTCAGAAGTCTGAAATGGGTCTCACAGGGCTAAAGTGAAGGTGTCAGCAGAGCTGTCTTCCTCCTGGAAGCTCTAGGGGAGAATATTTCCTTCCTTTCTCCACTTTCTACGGGCCATCTGCATTCTTTGCTTCTTGGCCTCGTCTATATTCAAAATAGCAGTGTAGCATCATCAAATCTCTCTCTGATCTCTGCTTCTGTCATGACATCTCCTTCTCTGATCCTCCTGCCTGTCTCTTCCCAGAACCCTTGTGATTGCATTGGACCCACCCAGATAATCCAATATAATCTCTCCATTTTAAGATTCTTAATTTAATCGCATCTGCAACATGCCTTTTGTCATTTAAGGAAAACTATTCATAGGTTCCAGGAATTACAACATGGATATCTTTGGGGGATCATTATTCTGCCTACCACAGCTGGACATAGCTAAATTCTCCCACAGTTCTAGAAAGGATTGAGGATCAGTTAGACAGATCTGCCTCTGGTGCTTGTTGCTGGCTCTCTTCCAAGTGTCTCATCCTTCACTAGTCTATCACAAAGTACTGAAAGGCCAGCCTTGCCATGTTCCTATGGCACCAGCAAAGTCAAATTGCCAAGAACCTGTATTCAAGGAAGCCATTAACTGGGACCATCAATGCAATCAATTTACCACCAGTATTTATGTTTAATGAAAAGAAAATATAATGATTTGCCCAAAATAAATTGATGATCTTAAATTTGTATCCATTTCATTGATCTAACTCATGTAGCATAATTGCGTTTTTTTTAAATTAAAATGTATTTAGGCTTGGATGGGTATATCTGATATCTCTCAAGTTACCAAGGGATTATAGGTGGTCACTCAAGAGTTCAAATTGTAACTTGATCATAGCTGGGCCCCTCCTTAGTCTGAGGTCATTCCTGCTCAGACTACAATCTAATGGTTCAAATACCTTACATTTGTTGGTAGTTATTTGGACCTTGGAGACACACTTGAAAAAGTAATTTCTTCTGAGATTTACTGGCAGGTATCAGAAATAACTCAGACTTGACCACTCACTAACTGTGTGCCTTTGAGCAAGTTATATAATTTAAAACATTAAGTATTCAATACCTTCTTCCAATGATCAAATATAGTATACACAATGTGTACAATAATCCATTTCTCTTGACCAGCAGAACACACCCAAGGAACTGAGAAGAAACTGTAGGATGTATATAACATAGGTTGATATACACATACTTGTGCAAAGATTATATTGACTGTCAATTCAGCTAACTATAAGATTTTCATAGTGAAATAGGAATTTTATGCCATACATAACACACACATTTTACAGCGTGACCTATGAATGAATTAACATTTTCCAAGATTTTTGTGATGACTAAGGAACTCTGTGCCCTAAACAGAGATTTTGACTTAACCCTGGCTGCCAAAGTTTCAGGCTGAACTCCTTTTGCCTTATCCAGGGGACAGGCCCAACGAAGCACAGATTAGATTAATCTGTAATTTATTTTTGAGCTAACCATTAGGAAACAGTACTTATTTGGTAGTGAATGTAATTTTATGAAGATATGGAACTGCATATGATTTATCTAACACTGATTCTAAAAAAACTGTCATGTCAAAAATTTAAAAATTACTGCATTTGAGTATCTAAATTAATCTATGTAAAATATGATTTTAGATTAATTTACCTCTCAAAGAAAAAAAGTTAGCAATATTGTGATAGATTTCCATTCTTAAAACAGTCATTTAAAAATATTTTTAATGTGTATTATTACAATGGATGTGAAAGTGAATTCTCGTTTCATTATAATGTAAAGCTTGCCCTCTAGTGGTTCCAAGCTAGTTATAAATTTAGGGAAAACAATTTTCAAAACTCTAATGAAAAATTTAATACTCAATAATTATTTTTCTTTTTTTCTTTCGGCAGTTGCATGTTAAAAATATAAATATTATAAACAAATGCATCAGCTCCTCTGAAATGTATACTAGCAAAGTATCTCTACCATAGATGCCACTAACAATATTTTTAAACCAAATGCATTTTACATAAACATGGAATATTTACTAAAAGTTAAATTAAAGCAAAATTTGGGGTTTCTTTTTCCATTTTACAACTCTACTAATATTGTGATTGTTGACAATGAATAGGAAGTCATCCCAGTGGCCTATGCGAACTGTTGCTGGGTCAAATGGATGAAGAATCTGTGTTGACAAGATTGAGCGTATATTACTTATTTTGGTCTAAATCACCAGATTAATTTTTAAAATTGCCTACATATTGGTGATTAAAATTGTAATGGATAGATAAAAATCTGGCTGAAAGATGTTTGTTTAAAACGTAAAAGAACAAAGGAAAACGCTTAATTTAACATATTGGTCCCTTAACATAGTGCTATTCACTATAGAGGAGAGTCTATTTTAAACTGGATAATTCTTACACAGTTTCAAAAGACACATTGGGAAAGGAGGTCCCATCTACCTGTTAACTTCACCATGGAGAATTAAAAAATAGAGTGGTAGTAAATCCAAGAAATATTAAGCATATTGATTTATTATCCAAATTTGTTTCTATTGCACACTATGGGCTCAGTTTATTTGAAAGATTGTTCTCATAGAAGTTTTGCAAAATTTTCATGTTTCTTTCTCCTGTTGAAATACATATAAAATGATCTTTTAGGAATGAACAATTATTTTTCTGACCCTGTGTTTAGAATAATGATATCTGTTTATAAGATATATTTTCTTCCAAATCACATGACCAATCTAATAAAAAAATAATAATATTAAAGCATTGGCCCATAAAGGGATTTCTAAAAGTTTCTTAGAATAGAAGCTAAACAAGTTAACTGTGTTTAGTCTGCAGAAACTATTATAAGTAATTTTGGTCTGTTTCTGTCATGCTTTCTTCTTATCAAATTTATTTAGGTATAACTCAGAGACAAATACTGCATCCATTTTAAGAGCGAAATTAGATCCATTTTGATGGATGCATACAGGATATTTCCATCAATCCTCCAAAATTTCCTTGTGCCCCTTTGCACTCTGTCCCTGCCAGACAATCACTCACATGCTAATGTATTTGTCATTATAGATTAGTTATCATTTTCAAGAATTTTATTTTTTCATTTCTCATGGTTAAATATATAGGAGTGAAATGACTGTGTCATATATTAGGTGTAGGGATAAACTTTAATAAACCTCTAAACACCCCGTTAACAGGGATTTTTCAATGGTTCCACATTCTTGACAATCCATTGTATTAGCATTGTCTTTAATTTTTTCTGTTCTAACCTGTGCTTAGCAGTGTTTTATGTGTTCATTTGCATTTCCCTGATGACTAATGATGTTGAGCCCATTTTTATGTGTTTATTGGCCATCTGTATATCTTCTTTTAAGGAATTCATCTACTTCAAGTAAGGTGTTGAATATTTCGGCATACTGTTGTTCATAAATTCTCTTTTCATTCTTTCAAAGTCTGTAGGATCTGCAGTGATAATCCTTCTTTCATTTATTACGTTGGTAAATTGTGTTCTCTCTTTTATTTCTTAATTAGTCTAACTCAGAGTTTATCAATTTTGTTGATCATTTCAAAGAACCAATTTTTGGCTTTGTCAAATTTCTTTTACTGTTAATTTACTATTACCTTGATTTCTTCTCATATTTTTAATATCACCTTCCTTTTACTTACTTTGACTATAATTTGGATTTGTATCTATTTTCCCTTGCATTCTACCAGTTTTTGGTTCTATATTTTGAAACTCTGTTATTAGGAGCAAAGAAGAAACTCTGGGTTTCACTGATTTTCTTGTTGCTTTTCTAGTCTCTATTTTATTCATTTCCACTCTGGTTTTTATTATTTTCTTTCTTCTGCTTTCTTCAGAATTTCTTTGCTCTTCTTTTTCTAGTTTCTTAAGGTGCTTATTAAGTTAGTTATTGATTTTTTTTTCTTTCTTCTTTTTGATTATAGGTTTTTACAGCTATAAATTTCCCTCTAAGCACTGGGTTTGCCGCCTCTCATAACTTTGGTAATGTGGTTTCATTTTCATTCATCCCGAAGTATTTTCTATTTTTCCTTGTAATTTTTTTGACCCAAATGTTGTTTACCAGTGTGTGGTTTAATTTCCACATATTTCTAGATTTCCCAAATTTACTTCTATTATTGATTTCTAATTTAATTCCATTGTGGTTGGAAAATATACTTTGTATGATTTCAGTCTTTAAATTTATTGAAGCTTGTTTTTAAAGACTAACATATGGTCTATCCTGTGGAATATTTCATGTGCACTTGAGAAGAATATGTATTATGTTGTGGCTGGGTGAAGTGTTCTACAGATGTATATTAGATCCAGTCAGTTTACAGTGTCGTTCAAGTCTTCTGTTTCCTTGCTAATATTCTTCTTAATTGTTCTATCCATTATTGAAAGTGCGATATTGACGTCTTCAACTCTTATTGTTGAATTGTCTATTTCTCCCTTCAATTCTGCCATTGTTTCTTTTGCTTCAAGCATTTTGGGGCTGTTTTTATGTGCATACATGTTTATAAGTATTAGGTCATCCTGATTGATTGACCCTTTTATTATTATAAAATGTCCTTTGCTTTAGTAACAATTTTATTTTAACATCTATATTAGTGTAACTATTCTAGCTCTCTTTTGGGTACTTTTTGCATGATATATATTTTTTTCATCTTTTTACTTTTAACCTATTTGTGTCTTTGAATCTAAAATATGTCTCTTGTAGACAGCATATAGTTGGGTCATGCCTTTTATCCATTCAGGAAATCTCTACCATTGGATCAAAGTGTTTAGTCTGCTTATGTTCAGTACAATTAATAAGGTAAGATTTAGGTCTGCAATTTACTCCTCTTTTTCTGTGTCTTATCTTTTTTGTTCTTCTATCCCTACATTACTTGCTTTTTTATGTTAGATATTTTGTAGTACACCATTTTAATTCTCTTATTGTTTCTGTTACTATATTTTTTTTGCATTATTTTCTTCATGGTTTGCCTGGGGATTAAAATTAACATCTTTACTTATAACAACATATTTCAGACTAGTACCAACTACATTTCAATAGTATACAAAAGTTTCTCCAATATGTCTCTACTATTCTCCATTCTTTGTATTATTATAAACATAAAAATTACATCTTTTATATATTATGATCCCACTGACACAGATTTATAATTATTGCTATATGCAATTGTCTTTAAATTAGATAGGAGAAAAAAACAATTACCAACAAGAAATATATTTGTATACCTTCTTTATTTACCGATGTAGTTACCTTTACTGGGGTCTTTATTTACTTACATTACTGATTAGTTTCCTTTTATTTCAGACAGAAGGACTCTTGTTAGTATTTCTTGTAAAGTAGGCCTACTAACAATGAATTTTCTCAGTTTTTGTTTATCTTGGTATGTCTTGATTTCTCCTTCATTTTGAAGGGTAGTTTTACTGGATATAGATTTCTTGGTTGACAGTCTTTTTCTTTCAGTGCTTTGAATATGCCATCTCATTGTGTGTTGGACTTCATGGTTTCTGATGAGAAGTCAGCTTTTAGTGTCTATGAAGATCCTTTGTAGGTGATGAGTCACTTTCTTCTTGCTCCTTCCAAGATTCTCTTTTTGCTTTGTCCTTCAACAGTTGCGCTATGACACGCCAGATATTTTTACCAAGTTTATCCCAGTTGGAAATCATTGAGCTTCTTGGATATGCAGATTAATGTTTTCCATTACATTTGGGAAGCTTGGGGTCATTATCTCTTCAAATAAATATTCTTCTGCCCCTTTCTCCTCTCCTTAATGGACTCCCATTAGACCTATGTTTGTACATTCGATAAGGTCCTTCTAAGGCTGTAATAATTTTTCTCCATTATGTTTTCTTTCTATTCCTCAGACACAATAATCTTATTTGACCAAGTATTTGGTTAAGTAGTATCTGTCAAAAATTTGTGTCCACCCAGAACATCAGAATGTGACTTTATTTGGAAAAACAGTTTTTGTAGAAGTACTTAGTTAAGATGAGGTCATATTGGATCTGAGTGGGCCCTAAATCCAATGACTGGCATTCTTTTAAGAAGGCTGCGTGGAGAAACAGAGACAGAGAGGAAATATCATATGAAGATGAAGATAGAGATTGGAGTGAAGCATCTAACCAAGTCAAGTAACATTAAGAATTGCTGGCAACCACCAGAAACTAGGAAGAGTCAAGGAAGGGCTCTCCCGTAGAACCTTCAGAGGGAGCATATTCCTGAGAATTTGATTTCAGACTTCTAGGCTCCATAACCGTGAGTAATAAGTTTCTGTTGTATTATGCTGCTCAATTTGTTGTAATTTGTTATGGCAGCCCTAGGAAACTAATAACCTAATGACACGTTTGCTAATTGTTTCTTCTTCCAATTCAGATCTGCTATTCAGTCCCTTTAGTAAATTTTTCATTTTAATTGTTGTATATTTCACCTCCAGAATTTTAATTTTTCTTTCATATAATTTCTATCTCTCTATTGATATTTTCTATTTGGTGAGACATCATTCTATAATTTCCTATTATTTTCTTTAGCTTTTTGAATGTACTTATAATAGTTGAATTAAAGTTTCTGTCTAGCAATTCCAACATCTGGGCTGCCTTGGGCACTTTTTCTATTGGCTTCTTTTTTTCCTGTGTATGCATCATATTTTCCTGTCTATTTGTGTAGCTCATAATTGTTTGTTGGAAACTAAACATTTTAAGTAATACAGCATTATTCACAATAGCCAAGATATGGAAAAAACCTAAATGTTAATAAATGGATGAATGGATAAAGAAAATGTGGTATACACATACAATGAAATATTATTCAGCCTTAAAAAAGAAAGAAATCCTGCCCTATGTGATGACATGGATGAACTTGGAGGACATTACACTAAATGAAAAAAGCCAGTCACAGAAACACGAATACTGCATTGTTCCACTTATACAAGATAACTAAAATAGCTAAACTCATAGAGGTGGAGAGTAATAATGGTTGCCAGGGGTTAGGGGAGGGGGAAGTGTGGAATTGTGGTTCAATGGATATAAAGTTTCAGTTATACAAGATGAATAATTTCTAGAAATCTGCTTTACAACATAGTGCCTATAATTAACAATACAGTATTGCGCTCTTAAAAAATTTGTTAATAGAGTAGATCTCTTAAGTGTTCTTACAACACAACAGAATAAATTACAACAACCAAAGGGGCATGAAAAAACTTTTGGAAGTGATGGATATATTTATTATTTTGATTATGGTGATGATTTCATGGGTGTATGCTTATGCCCAAACTCATCAAATTGTATACATTAAATGCATGCAGTGTTTTGTATATCAGTTACATCATAATAAGGCTGTTAAAAATAAATAAATTAATTAATTAATTAAATAGTATGGCAATTCTGGAAATTAGATTCTCCCCTCCCCAGTGTTTTTTGTTACTGTTTTGCTGTTGCTGTTTGTTTAGTAATTTTCCTGGATTAATTACGTACACTCTGTATTCTTTGTCATATGTGGCCACTGAAACCTGTGCTTGATTTGCTCATGATTGGACAGCTAATGATTGGACAGAGATTTCCTTAAATGCCTGGATCAAATAAGCCTCACATTCTTTGCTGAGATGCTCTGTGTATATTGCAGCTTAATTTTAGTGCTATGACAGGCAGTTTACCACTCTTCACTAGCCTTCACTTCCTGCTTGCACAGAGTCTCAAGGTCAGTCAGAGGTGAGAGATTAGCATCTTCCAAGTTCTTTGCTGGGCGTGTGCATAGTCTTGAGCATACATGTGGCCTTCTAGATTTCTGGAATAGGTTTTAGCTTTTCAAAGCTCCTTATGCACATCTCAGTCCCCAGTTTTTCCTTTTACGCCTTTTGGTCAGTGTCTTGTTAGCCCTAACAAATAACGCCACCTCACACAGATGTGAAGTTAAACAATTGCTGCTGATTGTTTTTGACAAGCCCTGGGAGTAGAGCTCCTCACTCAAAGTGAGAGATTTGACCAAGGTCAAATAAAGACAACCTCTGAGAATGGTGACTTTAAGCAAGCTGCCAGACAGCTAAAATAGTGACAAATCTCTAGATGGAACTTTTGGTGAGCTCCTAAATCATTCTGCCCCAAACCACTGGTTCCAACAGCTATTGAATTTGCAAGACACGCTTTTTAAGGTTATAATGGAGCTGAGGACAGAGGGATGAGATGATGGCAAGTTAAAATTCCAAATCACACTGTTCTTACAAAGATTAAGCTGTTTTTATTGTATAAACATTCTTCATATTGTTACAATCCTTTAGTTTAATGTTCTGAGTTCAGAAAAAGGTGATTTTGACATTTTTGCCAAAAACATTCTGGTTGCTTTAATGGAGAAGTGGATTTTCAGAGGTCCTTACTCTGCTATTCTGGAAGTCAAATTCCCTCAAGTTCTAAAAGTATGACTGGTCCTTACTTGGTATTACCCTAAACCTGTGAATTAATGTAAGAATTTCAATTTGTAGCATTCTCTTTTCTAGTCCAATTATGTAATGACACTTCATTTTTTTCTGCCCACATATTAAATATCTCAGTTAAGTCTTGCTGTATTCTATTTTCCTGTTATATTCTCTAATTGCTTAGTGTCAGTCTGAATAAAAGATATTGATTTCTGTTTTTTTTTTTTTGTGAGGAAGATCAGCCCTGAGCTAACGTCTGCCAATCCTCCTCTTTCTGCTGAGGAAGACTGGCCCTGAGCTAACATCCATGCCCATCTTCCTCTACTTTATATGGGATGCCGCCACAGCATGGCTTGACAAGTGGTGCGTTGGCGCGCACCCGGGATCCGAACCGGCGATCCCCGGGCCGTCACAGTGGAGCGCAAGCACTTAACCACTTGCGCCACTGGGCTGGACCCTGATTTCTGTATTTTTTAAATGGCCACTATACTGAATAATTCTAATAGCTTTCAGTTTATTCTCTTGGGTGTCTAGTGGAATTCTTAATTTCCAAATGCAATCTTATACTTAATGTTTGCTCTGTATACATTTTTTCTAATTAATTAATTAACTATTTAATTAATTAACTAATTAATTTTCTAATTGTGAAACACTTGCCATGATCTCAAGGGCTCAGCCTCCCATATCTGTGCTAAGTATGGGTCCAAACTTTGTGGTGAGGGCAGAAAACATCCTGGTCAGTAAAATAGATAGTTCTAGTTTTGCTGGGTGTAAAACACCAAGCAAACAAAGGCATGTGGGAGGTATTCTTTATGTTTATCTACTCTCTTACAGTAGAGCTTGTATGAAACAGGGCTGGGATGACAGTGAGGAAAGTGAGGAACTTGCCTCAGGCATAAGATTTAAAGAGTTACCAAAAAGCTCAGTGATCAAGATAAATAATATTTAATGAAATACTTAAGAAATAAAAAGTATTACAAAAAATTCATGATGAACAAAATCTCTAATTTTTAAATACAGGCTTAGTACCAAGCCATACTGGAGCCTGAGGTGAAAGGAAAAATCAGTATCTGCCCCAATCATCTCACCCTAGTCAAACCCCTGCAATAACAGTTATACCAGTAATTCTAGTGTTTTATTTTAAGTGACCTGGGCATATTTTTGAAAGAGAAGAAATTCAGTATCATGAGTAAATATGGCTCAATATATCCAAAAACAATCTTATATAGAGTATTTTTATAGGCCATAATTTCATTATGGGAGAAATATTCATATGTGACGTCCAATGGCACTTGGAGTGAGACAGAAATTCTTCAAGACTTTTAGAAACACAATAGTGAAAAGTATTTCCAGGTTTGCTGCTGTAAGTCAGGAGCATTGTCTCTCTTCTTTATATGTGGTCTTCCTAGAAGATTGAAGAGATTATAATGAATAGGTATCTAAACCCTCATGATTGAAGACAACATATAGAAAAAGTTTTGAGTAATAGCTTTGTACTTTTTTTTTTTATTGATATTTTAATGGTTTCTAACGTCGTGAAATTTTGGGTTGTACATTTTTGTTTGTCCATCACCCCATATATGACTCCCTTCACCCCTTGTGCCCACCCCCCACCCCCACTTCCCGGGTAACCACAGTCCAGTTTTCTCTGTCCATGTGTTGGTTTATATTCCACATATGAGTGAGATCACACAGTGTTTGTCTTTCTCTTTCTGGCTTATTTCACTTAACATAATACGCTCCAGGCCCATCCATGTTGTTGCAAATGGGACGATTTTGTCTTTTTTTATGGCTGAGTAGTATTCCATTGTATATATATACCACATTTTCTTAATCCAATCGTCAGTCGAGGGACACGTAGGTTGCTTCCACTTCTTGGCTATGGTGAATAATGCTGCAATGAACATAGGGGTGCATAAGCCTCTTTGGATTGTTGATTTCAGGTGCGTTGGATAGATTCCCAGTAGTGGGATGGCTGGATCATAGGGCATCTCTATTTTTAATTCTTTGAGGAATCTCCATACCGTTTTCCATAGAGGCTGCACCAATTTGCATTCCCACCAGCTGTGTATGAGGGTTCCTGTTTCTCCACATCCTCTCCAACATTTGTTGTTTTTTGTCTTGGTGATTATAGCCATTCTAACGGGCATGAGGTGGTATCTTAGTGTTGTTTTGATTTGCATTTCCCTGATGATTAGTGATGTTGAGCATCTTTTCATGTGCCTATTGGCCATCTGTATATCTTCCTTGGAGAAGTGTCTGTTCATTTCCTCTGCCCATTTTTTGATCGGGTTGTTTGTTTTTTTGTTGTTCAATTGTGTGAGTTCTTTATATATTATGGAGATCAACCCCTTGTCAGATGTATGTTTTGCAAATATTCTCTCCCAGCTGGTTGGTTGTTTGTTCATCTTGATTCTGGTTTCATTTGTCTTATAAAAGCTCTTTAGTCTGATAAAGTCCCACTTGTTTATTTTTTCTTTAGTTTCCCTAGTCTGGGTAGGCATGTCATCCGAAAAGATTCCTTTAAACCCAATGTCAAATAGTGTGTTGCCTATATTTTCTTCTATGAGTTTTATAGTTTCAGGTCTCACCTTCAGGTCTTTGATCCATTTTGAGTTAATTTTTGTGAATGGCGATAGCACATGGTCCACTTTCATTCTTTTGCATGTGGCTGTCCAGTTTTCCCAACACCATTTATTGAAGAGACTTTCCTTTCTCCATTGCGTGTCCTTAGCACCTTTGTCGAAAATTAGCTGTCCGTATATGTGTGGTTTTATTTCTGGGCTTTCAATTCTGTTCCATTGATCTGTGTGTCTGTTTTTGTACCAGTACCATGCTGTTTTGATTACTATTGCTTTGTAGTATGTTTTGAAGTCAGGAATTGTGATGCCTCCTGCTTTGTTCTTTTTCTTTAGGATTTCTTTAGCTATTCGGGGTCTTTTGTTGCCCCATATAAATTTTAGTATTCTTTTTTCTATTTCTGTGAAGAATGTCATTGGGATTCTGATTGGGATTGCATTGAATCTGTAGATTGCTTTAGGTAATATAGACATTTTAACTATGTTTATTCTTCCAATCCACGTGCATGGGATATCTTTCCATTTCTTTATGTCATCGTGGATTTCCCTCAATAATGTCTTGTAGTTCTCATTGTATAGGTCCTTCACCTCCTTGGTAAGATTTATTCCTAGGTATTTTATTCTTTTTGATGCAATTGTAAATGGTATTATCTTTTTGAGCTCTCTTTCTGTTAGTTCATTATTAGCATATAGAAATGCAACTGATTTTTGTAGATTGATTTTGTACCCTGCAACTTTGCTGTAGTTGCTGATTGTTTCTAACAGTTTTCCAACAGATTCTTTAGGGTTTTCTATATATACAATCATGTCATCTGCAAATAGTGAGAGTTTCACTTCTTCGTTACCTATTTGGATTCCTTTTATTCCTTTTTCTTGCCTAATTGCTCTGGCCAAAACCTCCAGTACTATGTTGAACAGGAGTGGTGAGAGTGGGCAGCCCTGCCTCGTTCCTGTTCTCAGAGGAATGGCTTTCAGTCTTTCCCCGTTGAGTATGATGTTGGCTGTGGGTTTGTCATATATGGCCTTTATTATGTTGAGGTACTTTCCTTCTATTCCCATTTTATTGAGAGTTTTTATCATAAATGGATGTTGTATCTTGTCAAATGCCTTCTCTGCGTCTATTGAGATGATCATGTGGTTTTTATTCTTTGTTTTGTTGATGTGATGTATCACGTTGATTGATTTGCGGATGTTGAACCATCCCTGCGTCTCTGGTATAAATCCCACTTGATCATGGTGTATGATCTTTTTAATATATTGTTGTATTCGGTTTGCCAATATTTTGTTGAGGATTTTTGCATCAATGTTCATCAGCGATATTGGCCTGTAATTTTCTTTCTTTGTATTTTGTCTTTGTCTGGTTTTGGTATCAGGGTGATGTTGGCCTCATAGAATGATTCAGGAAGTGTTCCATCTTCCTCTAATTTTGGAATAGTTTGAGGAGGATGGGTATTAAATCTTCTTTGAATGTTTGGTAAAATTCACTGGAGAAGCCATCTGGTCCTGGACTTTTATTTTTTGGGAGGTTTTTGATTACTATTTCAATCTCTTTACTTGTGATTGGTCTATTCAGATTCTCCATTTCTTCTTGGTTCAATTTTGGGAGGTTGTATAAGTCTAAGAATTTATCCATTTCTTCTAGATTGTCCAATTTGTTGGCATATAATTTCTCATAGTATTCTCTTATAATCCTCTGTATTTCCATGGTATCCGTTGTAATTTCTCCTCTTTCATTTCTAATTTTATTTACTTGAGCCTTTTCTCTCTTTTTCTTAGTTAGCCTAGCTAAGGGTTTGTCGATTTTGTTTATCTTCTCAAAGAACCAACTCTTTGTTTCATTAATCCTTTCTACTGTTTTTTTGGTCTCAATATCATTTATTTCTGCTCTGATTTTTATTATTTCTCTCCTTCTGCTGGCTTTGGGCTTTGTTTGTTCTTCTTTTTCTAGTTCTGTTAGGTGTAATTTAAGGTTGCCTATTAGGGCTTTTTCTTGTTTGTTAAGGTGGGCTTGTATCGCTATGAGTTTCCATCTCAGGACCGCTTTTGCTGGCTTTGGGCTTTGTTTGTTCTTCTTTTTCTAGTTCTGTTAGGTGTAATTTAAGGTTGCCTATTAGGGCTTTTTCTTGTTTGTTAAGGTGGGCTTGTATCGCTATGAGTTTCCATCTCAGGACCGCTTTTGCTGCGTCCCATATGGTTTGATATGGCATGTTATCATTTTCTTTTGTTTCCAGATAGTTTTTGATTTCTCCTTTAATTTCATCGATGATCCATTGGTTGTTCAGTAGCATGTTGTTTAAACTCCACATTTTTGTCACTTTCCCAGTTTTTTTTTCCTGGTTCATTTCCAGTTTCATAGCCTTATGGTCTGAAAAGATGCTTGTTATGATTTCAATCTTCTTAAATTTATTGAGGCTTGCTTTGTTTCCCAACATATGGTCTATCCTAGAGAATGTTCCATGCGCGCTTGAGAAGAATGTGTAGTCAGCTGTTTTTGGGTGGAGTGCTCTGTATATGTCTACTAGGTCCATCTCGTCCAGTTTTTCATTTAAGTCTAATATTTCTTTATTAACTTTTTGTCTGGATGATCTATCCATCGCTGTAAGTGGGGTGTTAAGATCCCCTACTATTATTGTGTTGTTGTTGATTTCTCCTTTTAGGTTTGTTAATAGTTGTTTTATGTACATTGGTGCTCCTATGTTGGGTGCATATATATTTATAAGTGATATGTCTTCTTGATGGAGTGTCCCTTTTATCATTATATATTTCCCTTCTTTGTCTTTCTTAACCTGTTTTATCTTGAAGTCTACTTTGTCTGATATGAGTATGGCAACACCTGCTTTCTTTTGTTTGCCATTAGCTTGGAGTATTGTCTTCCATCCTTTCACTCTGAGCCTGTGCTTGTCTTTAGTGCTAAGATGTGTTTCCTGAAGGCAGCATATTGTTGGATCTTGCTTTTTAATCCATCCTGCCACTCTGTATCTTTTGATTGGAGAGTTCAATCCATTTACATTTAGGGTAATTATTGAAATATGAGGGTTGAATGTTGCTGTTTTGTCACTTATTTTCTGGTTCTTTTGCATTTCCTTTGTTTCTTGTCCCATTTGTTTTGGACTGCCAATTCAGTTTGGTTGTTCTGTCTTATGATTCTTCTAGTTTTCTCTTTGTTTATCATATGTGGTTTTAATTTGATTATTTGTTTAGTGGTTACCTTGAGGTTTGGGCGAAAAATCTTCTGTATGAGATAGTCCATTATCTGATAGCCTCCTATTTCCTTATACTAAGTCAATTCAGTCACTTTCCTCTTCCCCTTCTAAGTTGCTCTTGTTATACCTTATTCTATCTTGTGTTGTGGCTGTGTGTTTACAGTGATGAGGTTAAATTTATTTTTGGTGAATTTCTTCCTTTGATCTTTGAGTTTAGTATTTAAGTGGTTGCTAACCTATTCCGGTAAAGATCTACTATTTCTCTGATTTTGTCTACCTACTTTTCTCCTTACTCCAAGCTTTGTGTTCCCTTTCTCTTCTTGTTTTCAGGCCTGAGGGCCTTCTTGAGTATTTCTTGTAGTGGCGGTCTCGTGGCCATGAACTCCCTTAGCTTTTGTTTATCTGGGAGAGTTACTATTTCTCCATCATATTTGAAGGATATTTTTGCTGGATAGAGTATTCTTGGCTGAAAGTTTTTGTCTTTTAGTATTTTGAATATATCATTCCAGTCTCTTCTAGCCTGAAAAGTTTCTGTTGAGAAATCCGCTGAGAGCCTGATGGGAGTTCCTTTGTACGTTATTTTTTGTTTTTGTCTAGCTGCCCTTAATATTGTTTCTTTGTCGTTGACCTTGGCTAGCCTTACCACTAGGTGTCGTGGTGAAGGCCTTTGTCTGTTAATATATATAGGCGTCCTGTTGGCTTCGCTTACTGGTATTTCCTGCTCCTTCCCCAGATTTGGGAAATTCTCAGCTATTATTTCCTTGAATAGGCTCTCTGTTCCTCTTTCCCTCTCCTCTCCCTCAGGAATACCTATAATTCTTATGTTACATTTTCTAATAGAGTCAGATATTTCTCTGAGTCTTTCTTCATTTCTTTTTAGTCTTAGTTCTCTCTCTTCTTCCATCTGGAGTATATCTGTATTCCTATCCTCTAAAGTACTAATTCTTTCCTCCATACTGTCAGCTCTGTTCTTTAAAGATTCCAGATTCTCCTTTATCTCCTCCATTGTGTTCTTCATCTCCATCAGCACTGATAGGTTTTTCTTTATGATTTCAATCTCTTTTGTGAAGAAACTCCTAATCTCATTTAATTGTTTGTCTGTGTTGTCTCGTATTTCGTTGAGTGTTTTTATGATAGCTATTTTGAAATCTCTGTCATTTAGTTTATGGATTTCTGTGTCTTCGGGGTTGATTTCTGGGTGCTTGTCATTTTGTTTCTGGTCTGGTGATTTCATATATTTTTGCATTGTGGTTCCTGTGTTGGTTTTGATTTTCCTCATCCTGGAAGTCTCTGGTTGCAATTTCCACCTGCCGCCACTGTCTGGTGGTAAAGGGCTGTGTAGTCTAAGCCCCCTGCGCTCTGCCCCAGTTTTTCTGCTGCGATCCGCAGTTTTGTTTTGTTTTTTTTCCCCACTGCGATCCACGGGTCCAGTCCAGTTTATTCAGGTCTGCCTCGGACCGCTAGATCTGGTCGAGCTGCAGACTCCGGGTTGCGGGAAGGGGGGAGCTCTCTCTTTTGCCCTCTGGGTCCCTGACGTGGGAGGCTTCTCGTTTGCCCCTCTTTATCCGCTCTCTGGGTTGCTCAGATGTTGATGGTAGCCCTGTGGCTCCTCTGAGCCCTCTGTGCGGGAGTTTCCCACTGGCTGAGAGAGCCCGAAGAGCTACAGTTTCCCGCCGAGGGCCGCCCCTCCCCCCTCTCTGGGAGCCGCGCTGACCGGATCACTGATCTGATGGGGAGGGAGCGGAGTTCTCCTTACCTCTCCCCACTTCCTCCGGGGGCCCAGCACGTTCCGCTCTCAGATGTGCAGCAGTGTGGATCCCTCCGCTCTAGCTTTTGACTGTCTGGGATTCCGTTGTTGGTCTGTGGCTGTTACTTTTGTTGTATCTTGTGGGGGAAGAATTCACGGGAAAGCTCACTCCGCCATGATGCTGACGTCACTCATTATAGCTTTGTACTTTTAATTTGCTAATTAACTGATCCTGTATGCAAGCACTGTTTCAGCATTGGGAATATAGTATTGGACCATATACACAAAACTTTCTGTTCTCATGGATCTTATATTTTTGTGGAGAGAAGCATAGATAAAATAAGTGAAATATCTAATGAATTAATGATAATAACTACTAAGTAGAAAAGGTAAGCAAGAATGTTGGATATAAAAGGCATTCATATTTCAACTAAGGAAGGTCGTATTGAGAAATGACATTTGTGTAAAACCCTAAAGGAAGTTCGTGAGAAAATCACGAGAACATTAGCAAGACTGTTACTGCGGGGAGAAGAGCTAGTGCAGAGGTGTAAGGAAGAATCATGTCTGGCAAGTTCAAGAAGCAGCATAAAATCCAGTGTGATTAGATCTGAGTGAGCAAGGTGAGGAGAAGCTGGATGTGAGGTTAGATAAAGACCAGGGGCGTGGGTGGGGGAGCAGGGCATGTAGATATTAAGAACTTGGTCTTTTACTAAAAATAAGATGGGAAGACACTTGAGGGTTTTGAGCAGAGAAGAATCATGATTTGGTATCAGTTTTAATATGTTCATGCTGCCTATTGTGTTGAAAAGAGATTACAAGGCACCAGAAGCGAAACTATTGCCATAATATAGATAGGTGATAATGGTGGCATAGTCCAGGTTAGTGACATTGGAGGTGGTGAGAAATTATAGAATTCTGTATTTTGAACACAGAACCAACAGGATTTGGTTATTGAATAATTGGATTTGGGATTTTAAAGAAATATATGAATCAAAGATAATGCCAAACATTTTGACCAAAGCAATTTTAAGAATGGAGTTGTCATTAAGAGAGGAGCTGGTTTGTAAGGGAATCTCAGAAGCTCAGTTTTGCCCATTTTATGTTTGAGATGATGTTCAAATAGAGACTTCAATAAGCAATTGGATATTGTGACTGACTGAATAATGACTCCCCAAAGATGTTCATGTCCTAAACCTTAGAACCTGTGAATGTTACCTTTTGTGGCAAAAAGGACTTTACAGATTGATTAAGAATCTTCAGATGGAGGAATTATCGTGCATTATCCATGTGAATCAAATATAAGCACAGGGGTCCTTATAAGATGGAGACAGGAGATCAGAGTCGTAGTGGGAGATGTGATGATGGAAGCAAAAGGTTAGAGTAATGCAAAGCAGAGGCCATGAGCTAAGGAATGCAGGCACCCTCTAGAAGATGAAAAGGCAAGAAACAAATGGATTCTTTCCTAAAGTCTCCAGAAGGGAAGCAGCTCTACTGACACCATGATATTAGATTTGTGACCTTCAGAACTGTAAGAAAATAAAATAATGTTGTTTTAAACCTGTTTGTGGTAATTTGTTACAGCAGCAATGGGAAACTAATATATGTCTGGTGTTCAGGAGAAAGGTCTGGCTGGAAATACACATTTGGACATATAGGTATATTGTTAGATGAGATCATCTGAAGAGGGAAGAGAGAGAAAATAGAGAAGACATCCAAGGAATGAGCCCTGGGACATGCCAACACTGGAAGCTAGAGACATGTAAGTAAGACCTGCAAGAGACTGAGAAGGAGTGTCCTGAGAGACAGAAGAAAACTAAACTGTTACAGTGTCCTGAAGATTTAACAAAGAGACAGTCACTGGTGCTATTAATAAGAGAGTTGTGGAGGGTGGTGAGGTGAAATCCTAATAGTGGAGTCATAAGAAAATGGGAAAAGAGAAATTAAGGATTGCAGGTATACAGAAATGTCTCAAGGAATTTTGCTGTAACAGGAGGAGAGACATGGGGCTGTCATGGAGGGAAAAGTAGTCAGATAATTTGTTTTTTAATGATGAGAGAAATAGCATATTTTTGTGCCGATAAAATCATCAATTATAAATGGAAATATAAACAATCAGAGGAATGAAGAGATAATTGCGAGAACAGTGTTCTTGAGTAGGCAAGAAGGCATGGGAGATATTGCACAGGTGCAGAAATAGCGTTGGCCAGGAGCACAATCAGCTCATCTGTAGAAACAAGGAGGAAAGTAGAGTGCTTGGGCACAGATGTAGAAAGTTGGGAGATATAGTAGTGAAGGTCTATAAAACTTTCTTTGATTGCTTCAATTTTCTTGGTGAAAAAGAAAAAACACAGATGAAAGTGAGGGTGAGGAATAGAGATGTTAGAGGGTTGAGGGGAGAAGCATATCTCCTTTGATATAATAGCACTCATATTATTTTCTCTATCCCTAAAAACTGTCTTATGAATATTGTATTTTTCAGACTTCATTTGTTCAGAGCAGTTTCAGGTTTACAGAAGAGTTAGGAAGGAGTTACACAGATTTCCCATATATTCCTGGCTCCCACACACTCATAGCCTCTGCCATTATCAACATCACTCGCCAAAATGGTGATCTTTTTTGTCTCCATAGTTTTGCCTTTTCCAGAATGTCGTATACAATAGTTCCCCCTTCTCCACAGTTTCACTTTCCATGGTTTCAGTTATCAAAGTCAATCATAGTCCAAAAATAACACGTCACAAGGCCTAGGTCATTCACCTCACTTCATCTCATTATATAGGCATTGCTTCATCTCACATCACCACCAAAAGAAGGGTGAGTACAGTACAATAAGATATTTTGAGAGAGAGAGACCACATTCATATAAATTTTATTACAGTATATTGTTATAATTGTTCTATTTTATTATTATTGTTTTAATCTTACTGTGCCTAATTTATAAGTTAAACTTTATCATAGATATGCATATATAGGAAAAAACAGAATATATAGGGTTTGGTACCATCCTCAGTTTCAGGTGTCCACTGGGAGTCTTGGAACATATTCCCCCGGGGGTAAGGGGGAACTACTGCAGTTGGAATCATACAGTATTGTAGCCTTCTCAGATTGCCTTTTTTCACTTAGTAATATACATTTAAGTTTCCTCCATGTCTTCATGATTTGATAGCTCATTTCTTTTTAGCATGAAATAATATTCCATTGTCTGGATTACAACAGTTTGCTTACCCGTCATCTGCTGAAGGATATCTTGGTTGCTTCCAAGTTTTGGCAGTTATGAATAAAGCTGCTGTAAACATCTATACGCAGGTTTTTGTGTGGTCATAAGTTTTCAGCTCCTTTGGGTAAATATCGAGGAGCTGGATTGCTGGATTGTATGGTAAGAGTATGTTTAGTTTTGTAAAAAATTGCCAAACTGTCTTCCAAAGTAGTTGTACCATTTTGCATTCCAGTCAGCAGCGGATGAGAGTTCCTGCTGCTCTCCAGGCTCTCCAGCAACTTGTGTTGTCAGCTTTCCAGATTTTGGCCATTCAAATAGGTACAGTAGGCCATTCAAATAGTATCTCATTGTTTGAATTTGCATTTCTCTTTCTTCTCCTGATTCTACTTTCATCTCTCTCCCCTCCTTTTACTCCCATTCTTCTTCTTTTTTTCTCCTTTGGTTCATATTCTGTCACATTTTACTCTTGTGGCCTATTGACATAAATGTCGTTTATTTAGTATTCAAGTATTTTGGAGGCCTATTAAATTAATCTTTATTAAACAATAGCTTTGGAATGTTATTTGTGATCATATGAATGGTTGGAGATGAGCCATTTTTATTTGTATTGCAACAATATAGAGTAGGTAAAATTTACTAGAAAATAATTCTTTAGAGAAGATTTATATAATACATAGTAAAATAAAGACTATAAAATAGGAGCAGGTGTTATAAAATTTCCTATTTATTTCTATACAGAATTAATAAATCTTGTCCTCTTAAGAGTAAAAGAAAGATTTTCTAGGTTCTGTTTGGCATAATGAGCATTTTCCGCTAGTGTCTAAAGTTTATTTGAATGAAATTTGTTTTATCACTAATTATTAAGGAAGAAATGCAATATATATAAATTAAAAATAACTCAAGCCAGGGAAATGAGATTCTCCTGATTCTATTTTCAGAAATTTTGTCAAAGGAGTATTAAGACAGATTTTGCATAGTTGAATTATAGGAAAAGAAAGTAATGTAATTATAATTTTTAAAAACTATGTATTTGGTGTAAACGGTGTTCCATTAGGATAGCAAAGAGAGAGAAAATTACTGGTTTTTTTTTTTTTTGGCACAGCTAGTGCTCTTTTAATCTGTATTAATACTAACTATTACTACAGAGTTGATAGATCTCATTTTTATGCTATTCCAAAAACACAATAATTTGATTATATTTACCTTGAACATCAAAAAAAAGTCATTACATTTTCAAAATGCATTCTCATCTAGGTCGTCTACAGAAGAACATTTTAAAGAGTCATGCATTTACTAAAAGTGTATTATTAGAATAAAACATAACAGGTCCTCAAATTTATGATTTCACATACATATTGACCAGAAAGAAATTAGACAGATTATTATATACACACATGCAAATGGCATAAATTAAGGGTACTGGTTCAAGTGTGATGCAATGTTATCTGGCCCTGATTTTGGACAGTGAGGAGGAATCGTTCCATTTAAACTGAATATTATATCAGTGTGAGTTTGTGTGTTTTAGTAACCTTAACCATAACCAAGGGATGTTTCACTGGCATTTGCACTATTTGAATCAGAAATCTACACTTCATAGTGTTTAAGTACTTCAGTATTGTTATTGAAATATATATGAACAGGGATTATTGATTGTCATTAGCGATGTTTGCAGTATTTTTTCATTGATGGGATGAGTGGTGATTCAAGACATGGTTTGGCTAGAAAGATTTTACCAATTCCCTATGTGTCCGTGAATAACATGTAAGAAATTAGCAAACCTAACATTATCACACATAGGGAGCCGCCACTAAATGGAGAGTCTTCCAACCAATCTGACTAGATGTTGGTTGATTCCGCCTTCAGAATATGGTTACCTCTGCCTCAGAGTAAAACTTCCCATCAAGGTGCTCTCTGGAATGTGCCAGGACAGAGAGTGAGATCTTCGCTAAGACTATATGAACAGATTGCTTGGCTGTTTTGTGTTGGCTTTCTAGTCGATGTTTGTATCTTTATCAGAATTTGGAATAAGACTTGCAGTTATTGTAACAGACTAGCTGGCATAGAGATTGTGGGAGAGAAGATGCATAGCTCCTACCTACCACTAACTGCCAGAGGCTACCAATATTTACCCAAACAATTGCTGAACAGCCAAATTGGCTGGGGTCCATTCAACACAATCAGATAAGAAGAACATCTTGAAGGTGCTGTGCAAATCACTAAAGTTTGGAAACACAGACAACTCTTCCAGAAAATATTCTGTAACCAAAAAAGTGACAGTTTCCTTTTGAGATAATCTCATGAGCATGAATCCTAATTGTACTTAGGTGAGAGAAGAGATCAACTGAAGCTAAAATGAGATATATTTAAAAATCACTCAAGAATTTCCAATCATAACATGTTTTCTCTCGGCTGGAACTCAACAGAGGTTTGATAGAGCCAAACATTTTTAGCGCAATCTCATACAATGTTCCAACTAGAGAGACAGAGTGTTTTATGTGAACTCTCTAAGATCACACATGTGGAGAGGCCATGATCCTGGAGACAGATATGTCAAAGGAGGCACTGATCCTGGTCTACTCTTTTTATTCCTAATCTCAAATAGATTCTTCGTGCAACCCAGCAATCATGCTATACTTCACAATCCTCTGTTCTGTATGATTGGTTCATATTGTCGGCTCTCTTCAATCATCAACATCCACTCCTACCCTTTCTCGCTGATAAAATGAATTCAATTGGAGAACTTCCACCTGTTCTCCATCACATCTACAGTCTACCTCCATCTGTGCAAATATTCTCTGTCGTTTCTCCTGTTCCTCTGGAGGAACTCTCAGCCATCCTAGCCAAGGTCATGGCCTCTGCTGTGCTCTAGAATCCATCCTATTTCACCTACGTAATCCCATCATTCCAGCAATTTTCTCTTTTTCCAAAATCATATGTTTTTCCATTCTACTGGATTCTTTACATTTACCCTTATTTTTCTAATTCTAAATGCAAGTTTCTTTTGATTCTAATATTTAATGCAATATTCAAATCTCAATATTCATTTATTTGTCCCATTTGCAACATTTAATACAATTGTTTACTTCCTCTTTCTTGGAGCACATGTGTTGCCTGGCTTGTAGGAAACTAAATGGCTTTCTTTTTTTTTCCTTACGTTACAGGCCTCTAGTTCTCAAGACTTTTAAATAGATATCTTAAAATTAACCAGTCCAAAACAGAACACCTTCTTTTCAATTCTAAACCTGCTCCTGTCTCAATCTTTCCCATCTGAACTGTGGCAACTTCATTCTTCCAATTACACAGCAAATCTTAATGTTATTCTTGATTCTTCTCTTTCTCACATACCTTATACTTAATCTGTCAGCAAATTATGTTGGCTCCACCTTCAAACTATACCCAGAATGTGACAATAGTATCAATATCACCTCCCTAGAAAAAGACATCATTATGTCTTACTTAGTTTATTGCACACATTTTCTAATTTTCTCACTTCCTCATTTGCTTTGTACAGTCTATTCTCAGCACAGCAGTCAACCATAATCTTTCATAGGATTGTATTTCATAGACTTTCTACTTCATATATCAACAGCTCAAGTCTTTGTAATGGTCTACAAGACCCTCAATGATCTCGTCACCCAATTCCTTTCTGCCCACATCTCCTGTTGCTCTTCTAGTCACTCAATCTCTCTGAGTCTTGTAGGTCTCCTGACTCTTGTCAACACTGGGCATGCATCTGACTTAGGAATCTTTCATTTGCTGTTCCCTCCACCTGGAAAACTCTTCCCCCTATTTATACACATAGCTCATTTCCTTGACACTTTCAAGGCTTTGCTCAAATATCACCACTTCTGTAAGATTCTCTCTGGCCAATCTTTTAAAATTTGAAAACATGCCCTTAACCTCCCAAACTCTCTCTCTCTCTTCCTTTTTTTTATTTTTTATCCCTAGCATTTAATACCTTCTCACATTCTGAATATTTTGCTTATTTATTTTGTCATATTCTCCAAACTCAGGAGTTTTGGATTCATGAGAAGAGGTTTTCTTTCTTTCTTTTCCCTTCCTTTCTTCCTTCCTTCCTTTCTTTTTCAAGTACACTCATTTAATCTTCATATCTGCCTTTTGAGATAGGTACTATTATCCTCTCCATTTTCTAGATAAGAAACCGAAACACTGTGAGGTTAACTAAATTATTCCAGACCCTAGAGCTTATGAGGTATGGAGCTGAGATTCAAATCTAGGTAGACTGCACAGTCTAGGCAGACAAACCACAGTCCATGCTCATAATTTCTACTTTATTTTGTTCACTGATAAAGAGTGACATAACAGGTGTTCAAATATCTGTTGAATGGATTATGCTGTATCATCTGGGTGGTATGTCCTGAATTGCCTGGAAGCATAAATTGTTCTTATATTATCTTCCTCTCTGTACAATACATGATTACCCACTTGGACTCCACAAGGTAGTGGTCACTGGAAAGGGAAAACTACTGCACTTTATGCCTTTAAGTAATCTTTCACTAACTTCAGAGATCTAACATGTCTCAGAAGCCACTAACCAACCACATGTGGCTCCCGAGGACTTGAAATGTGGCTGAGCAGGATTGAGATGCGGATAAATGTAAACTAAACACTGGATTTCAAAATTTAGCATTAAAGAAAGAATGTAAATTATCTCATTAATGCTTTTCAAATTCATTATGTGTTGAAATGATAATATTTGGGGTTCATTGGGTCAAATAAATATATGTTGTTAAAATTAAATTTACCTGTTTCTTTTACTTACTATTTCTACTTAAATAATTGTATACATGGCTCACATTATATTTCATTTGGACAGTGCTGATCTAGACAGTAGCTGACAGAGAAAGGCCTGCCTGTAAAGTCAGCAAGGTGATCGATCAAAGTTTAGTCTGTCAGCAAAGATGATGACAGCCTGTACAGCAAGACCAAAATGATTAGCTCATACTCAATGACATTTTTAAGACAACAATTCCTCCAGTTCACTTCCATCTTTTACTCTGATACCCTAGAAAGCATCTCTTGGCTATTTATATTGTCTCTAACTATGCAAATGAAGTTTAAGGAAACAGTTAATATATCACTGAAACAGATCTCTAGTAATATAGTGCGCCATGGAATTTCATCAAGCCTAAAACTGAATTGCATTATCTGATTCAAATTTGATAAAGTTTATATTTAAATTGTTAACATTTCTACAAAGAGAAGACAGAGACTTGATCTCTGGACTTTAAATAAATTAATTATGGCCTGCATGTGTTTTTCAGTGAAGTATACAGTGACCACTTCACACAATCTCTCCTCACTCTTACAGATTGAATATTAACAGAACATCTGGCAAAATATATTGAGGATTTCTGCCAGGCCGTGTTTAGTTTGTTTTCTAGGAACGTATATGATCTGGGACAAGCAGCAATATCTAAGTACTTTACAAAAACTAACTAAGGAAACTTTCAGGAGGTGAGTTTATTTTTTTCTGACATAAATATATGGCTTTTTTCTGGCAATTATATATGTCATATTATTCCAAATGAATTGCTTAGTTTTCTTTGTATAATCTGAAAGCAATCAGATTCCTCTTCAGTGGCGTCTTTAAAACTTTAGACTACATATTACTTCTCCATTGAAAAATCTCAAATGACGTTAGACTGTATCGAGTGCAGAAGTGTTATACCAAGATGACAACGATAGAGGCCAGCAAAGCACTAGGCTTTGTAGTTTCACAAGAAGACATCGTCTCGATAGTGGGAAGAAAAAACTCAGCATTGCAAACATGTATGCCTTATTCAACTCTAGTTATATCTCAAAATACTTTATTTTTGTACAGAAGAGAAAATTTAAGAGTTTTTAAGAAATGGAAGCGTTTGGCACAAAAACTGAAAGCTGCATGTGAACTTTGAGTGTATGGTTAAAACTTAAACTTTCTGTTGTTAGTGAGAGTTTTTACTGTTTTATAATAGAGACTTTGGGGATATAAGTATTTTTTAATTTATCTCCAAATCTTTTGCTAAGACCTTTGAACACTAATAATAAAGAATCTAGTCACCTCTCATAAATCGCTTTTACGGCAATACAATGAAATATGTGTAGTTCATTTACTGTACCATTTTTATGAGCCTGAGTGTAATCAATTAAAAGGAAGACCATATCCTGAGTTCATGAACACTTCTTTTTTCTAGTCCACCAATCTGCCTCCCAAAGTAAAATTTTAATTGAATTTCATTGGTGTTTTAGAAAGGTGAAGAGTGGGCTTTTTAAAAATATTCCCTGGTTTTAGACTTTTTTTCAATATAATTCATAACAGCATAATATAGGCTTATTTACTTTTGCCAAAATAAATATTGAATCCTGGCTAATTAGGTTAACTTTGAAAAATACGAGTTTATTTACATCTCAAAAATTTTAGACAGGTCAATGGAACAACCTTCAAAGAATAGCAGCCGGAAAAAAAAGTTTTTTAGGTAAAAATAATAAAAATCTGTTCAACACATGGCAGATCTAACTGTACGGGCAATAAGAAAAGAGCTATTTTTTTAAATTTGGAATTTTTTATGTCTTCCTGATTTCAATAGGGTTACAGTTTGGAATCACAAATGCTAGAGAATTAAGTTCTCTATCTTTCTGCCAAATCTAATATTACATAGTTACTTTAGTTACTTGAATCTTATTTTACTCAGATAGGTTATTTCATATTGGAGTAGGAATGAGGGAATGACTTGAGACATAGGCTCATAGTAAAACATATGACACTTTTTGGTGTTTGAAATAACATGTTGTGATACTGTTACAATACATTTTTTTGGTTATATATAAAAGATTAAGGCCTTATTCCAGTCAAACTCTGCTCTTCAATCATAGTAAACAGAGGACAATGCATAGAAGTATGAGTTTACATTTATGTTAGAAAGAAAAGAAAGCAAAATTCAGTTAATTTCAGTATGAATGAATTTTTAACCAATTGACTGAATAATAAATAATTCTAAATATTTTATTAAATATCTATTTGCATCAGTATAGTAAAATAGTAGGCACTGTCAGTGCCCTAATCACATATCATGAAAATATTATCATATTTTATATTCTTCATTTATGCACAACATTGTAAATCATTTAACACTATCTACCTTAAGTCATTTGCGGTTGATCCTCTCACTCTTCATGAAATCAGAAAATTATATGGCTAGAAATAAGACATTTAAATAATCATTCATGCTATTGACTTTATGTTAGTGATTTCAGTCATTTTCTGGGAGGTAGCTGGAATATTACATGCTCCTTATGGTCCTCAATAGTGACATGTCAAATGGAAGCCTCAGTGGTGCAAGACTGCATATACTATAGTTATGGTGTATTTGCATCAGAACCAGGTGGACTACATATCATGTGGTCCAATAATAAACACAAAGTAATTGTTTACAAATTAGTATCACTTCATTTCAACCTCATGGAGAAAATATATACATATTTCATGTCAGAGACTGATTTACATAGGTCTTCACTGGGGTTAGAATAAAACTCATTCAGGATCCCTAGAGCAAAACCTCAAAGCTAATTCAGAAAGTCATTTATTTACTTGTGAATTGAACTAGTCTTAGAGTAATGAATTAGGACCTAGGGCTTTTATACAGTAAACTTTATATTCATTAAACTTTTTATTCTTTTTTATTTTACTCTGTATGTGTGTGTATAAATTTTAATATTTAAAGACAAATAAATGACCAGTAGCACATTCATAAATAGAAAACAGAAGTAAACATAAAAAAAAATAGTAAGAAGCTTGAATAAACTTTTCCTGTACAATCTAGGTAGGTCAGTTTTGCTATTTCTTTATTCTACCTGGAGCTCAAGAACAAGGACTTTTGAAATGGGAATGAGCTTATTCACTTGAAAATGCCAGTAGGGCTAATAGTTCAGCAAAACTGTAATACAGCATTTTGATGTATTTGGAACCAAGATCAATAAAGAACTTTTTAAGTGTTTCACTGGAGGAATTAATGAGGCTGTTAACATTGTGCAGTTTCTCCTGGTAACTCCCAAAATGCTAATAACATAATAATATAGAATGAAATCCTAATAGAATAATAATTTCAGCCAGCAACCCAGAATAGACACTAACTTTTATTATGAGTGCTGTGGGGTCATATGTGTAAATGTCCCAAAGGAGTCAAGCAGTTGTTTGCATTAGTGTTACTAGAATTCTAGAAGCTTTCAAAAAGTAAGCAATAGTCAATTTATTTAAAACAATTTCTGCCATATATCCACTTGACTAACCTCCCCACCTCTCTAAAGCTTTGCTTAGATCTCACCCTCTCATGGAGGCCTACCTGACCAATTTATTTATAGCTGTGCCCCCTCCTCTCTAGTCTCCATACTTGCATTCTGATTCCCATCTCATCGCTCTATTTTGTTTTCCTTTTTTTCCATGCCATTGTAAGACTAGAATTTCCAAAAAAGTATAGCTTCTGTTAAATGCTGAACCTTTCAACATAGTAACTATGGTACTTGAACATGTTAATGAGATGACCATTTTCCAGGCTGAGACTTAGATATCTCTAAATTGTTCTTCACCCAATTCAATCTTCACCTGATCCAAACTCTAACATGTTCTTCTAACATAATTGCTGATTTCTTTTCCCTTTCCATGATTGTAATATATCTGAGTTGCCAGTTGCATTTTTAGAAGCCACATTGAGAAATTTTAGTTATAAAATCTATACTTATTATAGTTAAAATTAGAGTTATAGTTATAAAATATATACTTATTAAAGAAATTTCTAAATATAGAAAAAACTTACTAATAGAGAAAGAAAATTCCCCTGTTTTCCCATAACCCAACGCCATTGTTAATATCTTTGTGTGTCTCTTTCCACTAGTTCTTCTGTTTCAGCTATCATTTGATATTTGATTTTATGTTGTGATTTTTTTTTAACATAACGTTATAGTACAAGTACTTCCTATATCACTGTGAGGTCTTAAGCATTTTTAATGGCTGCATACTACCACGTAATATATATATGCTATACTTTACTCCTTCATTTTCGCATTTTGGATTGTAGTTTGCCCACCTGGAGAGGTTCTAGATCTTCAATCACCTTAAGTACTAGTCCAAAGGTTACCACCATGCTCATAGGAATTTTTGTAACCTGCCGGGATCAGGCATTTGAAGCCAAGGAAAAAAAAAAGGTGTTTATTTTCACTTCCTGTCTATTGGAGAAATCTATGCTTTAATTTCTTGCTAGAGTCAATAGAAGTTTCATTTATCTTGTCCTCCTGCTGTAGAATTGTTTTAGAAAATTTTCTAAATTTTTGACAGAAATTCAAAGAGGGCATATTTTACCCTGTTCTCTTTGCATTTTAAAGATAATAAATTCATTTATTTTTTAAAGGTTTTAATATTATTATTCATAATTACTTTCTCTTTCTCTGTAGTGCAAATCAACATTGTCTCATTCTATGGTTGTTGAAATATATCCCATAATCACTACGATCCCCAGTGATCTTTCAATAACCTTTCCGTATAGCCACTGATTTACATGAAATCTTTCATCAAGTTGTTTCAAAACTAAATATAATTCACATTTTATTATTTATTATATCTAATATCTTAGCATAAAACTATGAATCCAATAGGAATAAATATTTTATAGGAATCAACATAGTGTATTTTTTTTTTCCTGAGGAATATTCACCCTGAGCTAACATCTGTTGCCAATCTTCTCTTTTTGCTTGAGGAAGATTTGCCTGAGCTAACATCTGTGCCAATCTTCCTCTATTTTGTGTGTGGGTCACTGCCACAGCATGGCCACCAATGAGTGGTGTAGGTCCACACCTGCGAACCAAACCCTGGCCACCAAAGCGGAGCATGCTGAACTTAACCACTAGGCCACAGGGCCGGCCCCAACATAACACTTTTAAATCCAGCAAACTTTCTTCAATCCTCTTTTGGTTTTTTAGGGCAATCAGTCCCTACAGTTTTTAGTCTAGTGTGTAAGTGTACAAAACTCATTGTACCTTCCCTCCGAGAGCTGATAATAAGATACATTCAGGTGAAACTATCTAGAAGATCCTTTCATAGAAGTGCTTACCATGGCCCAGTTAAGAAGGACCCATTCCATTTCTACATGATCTGTTTATTCAATAATGTCATATTAACAATGCAATTGCATTGGCCTGGATGATTCATGGGACAAATTAAAGCATTGAATAAAGTATTATTGTAGTCATTACCCTTCATTGTAAGTGAGCATTTTCACAGCATTATATAAGTATTATGCAACATAAAGTTAATAGGGAAACAGTATTAACCATGTTTCTGCTTTGCTACTATTTATGTACACAGGTTTCCTTTGCAGTTTTTAGCGGCAAAATGAGTATAATGTGTTACTGAAACAAATACTACAGAGTAATAATTTCTCTTACTGTGTTTAGGATTCATGCCCAATCCCTTAGGTCACTAATTCAGAATGATTGCATTTGCTGGCATGTTCCGACTCCATTGCCCAGTCCTTTTAGAATACAACCATTATATGCAAGAGGCAGAGTTTTGATCAAATTTGTGTTATTATCAGTATAGCTCTTAGTTAACAGACAATACATGTCTATGGCACATAAAAGTCTATATGACAAACATCCTACTTTTACTTTCTGTTTACTGTCCACTCGCTGACCACAGCAGCTCTGACATCCCTTGGCTACATCCCCACTGACCTAGATCAAGGACACTTGGTGGCAGTAAGGTGTTTAGGCTGACAAGAATGGTAGAAAATAAAATTCACTAGTTTGAATATACTATGCATCTCTGATTTTCTGAACCCTGGTTAAAATATTTATTATCAGTAATAATTGTATTGAAGCCATCTCTAGATGTATTTTGAAATTTATTAAAATTTTAATAAACTTTAACATATTTCCAGAAAAGAAATATTTACGTATTTCTTTAGTGATCTAGGTAAGGAATTCCAAAAGACGCTAATATGTAAAGAGCAGTGTCTGACCACATAGAGCAGCTCTCCTCCTCTTCTTTTACTAGTGTTCTTCATTAACTGAGGTTATTATTCTTTTTTCCAGCTTTCTAAAATTAACACCACCACTTCTAATAGAAATGTGTCTGGCTGGTCACCTAAGACTCTGACCAGCAGAGAAATATGTCTCATGTTCTTGCTTTTTCAGAGCTGAACCAGAAGATTAGGAAGACCAGGTTGAAGATGCTTTTTTATTGTTGAAAGCTGTTTACATGACAGTAAAAATACATAGTTAAGTTAAATCAAAGAATGATTTGAAAGAGCATAAGGTTACTAAATAAATGCAAATGTGCTAAGATGTAGTACTTGTTTCAAACAATGAATTTTAATTATTTATCTATGCAATTATAGTTTAATTATATTTATTGTATATTTATATGATATAGACAAAAATAAAATTTATAAAATGTGCAATTACATAGTTTTTTGTTTGGTTATGTTTTTAATCTCATAGAAGCAATCTGCAATTCTTTGACAGTTGGGACAAGTGGCTGTGAACTATCTCAGACAGTAGCTATCTGAATACTACCTGAGAAAAGCAGTATTCATTTCCTCTTCTCTCCTTCAAGACTTTAAAGTTTCATTTTTTTTTTTTTTTTTGCTGAGGAATATTCACCCTGAGCTAACATCTGTTACCAATCTTCCTCTATTTGCATGTGGGTTGCCACCACAGTATGGCCGATGAGTGGTGTAGGTCTGTGCCCAGGATCCAAACCTGCCAACCCAGGCCACCAAAGCAGAGTGCGCCTAACTTAACTACTACGCCACAGGGCCAGACCCATAAAGTTTCATTTTTTAAGTAAAAATATAAAGATAATTACATTTTAGATAAAATTCTAGATTTATTCTTACTTTTAAGTAATCTTTTTATTGAAATGATATAAATATAGATAAGTATATACAACATATATGTATATACACATAACCACAAATATATATAAATACAGATGTATATATACATAAATATATTTGTATATTTTGGATATTAACTCCTTATCAGATATATGATTTGCAAATATTTTCTCCTATTCCATAGGTCGCCTTTTGAATTTATTGATTGTTTCTTTTGCTGTGCAGAAGCTTTTTAGTTTGATATAGTCCCACATGTTTTAGTTTTTATTGCCTGTGCTTTTGGTGTCTTATCCAAAAAAATCATTGCCAAGATCAATGTCAAGGAGGTTTTCCCCCATGTTTTCTTGTAGGAGTTTTACAGCTTCAGGTCATACATTTAAGTCTTTAATCCATTTTCAGTTAATTTTTGTAAATAGTGAACAATAGGGGTCCAATTTCATTCTTTTGCATGTGAATATAAAGTTATCCTAACACCACTTATTGAAGAGACTGTTCTTTCCCTCTGTATATTCGTGGCACCCTTCTCAAAGATTAGTTGACAAGTATGTACATGAGTTTATTTCTGGGCTTTGTATTCTGTTCTGCTGGTCTATGTGCCTGTTTCTATGCCAGTACCATACTGTTTTGATTACTGCAGCTTTGCAATACAGGAAAGTGCAATACAGCTTTGAAATCAGGAAGAGTGATGCCTCCAGCTCTGTTTGTCTTTCTTAAGAATGCTTTGGCTGTTTGGGCTCTTTTATGGTTCCATACAAATTTTAGGATTGCTTTTTTTCTATTTCTGAAAAAGTGTTATTTGAATTTTGAAAAAGATTGCATTCAATCTGTAGATTGCTTTGGGTAGTACACACATGTTAACAATATTAATTCTTCTGATTTGTGAGCCAGGGATATCTTTTTATTTATTTATGTCTTCAATTTCTTTCATCAATGTCCTAGTTTTCAGTGTACAGGTCTTTGATCTCTTTGGTTAAGTTTATTCTTAAGTATTTTATTGTTTCTGATGCTATTATAAATGGGATTGCTTTTTAAATTTCTCTTTCAAATAGTTTGTTGTTAATGTATAGAAATGCAACTAATTTTTATATGTTGATCGTATATCCTGCACCTTTACTGAATTAATGTATTAGTTCTAACAGTTTTTTGGTGGAGTCTTTAAGGTTTTTTATACACAAGATCATGCCATGTGCAACTCAATAGCAAAAAGCAAATAAATCCAGTTTAAAAATGGGCAAAGGACTCGAATAGACATTTTTCCAAAGACATAAAAATGACCAATAGCTATATGAACGGGTGCTTAACATCACTAATCATCAGAGAAATGCAAATCAAAACCACAATGAGATATCATCTCATACCTGTTATGATGGCTATTATCAAAAAGATAAGAGTTAACACAAGTTGGCAAGGATATGGAATAAAGGGAACGCTTATACGCTATTAGTGGGAATATAAATTGGTACAGTCATTATTGAAAATAGCATGGTGATTCCTTAAAAAACTAAAAATTGAAGTACCATATGATCCAGCAGTCCTACTTCTGGGAATATATCTGAAGGAAACAAAATCAGTATGTGGAAGAGACATCTGCACTCCCATGTTCATTACAGCATTATTCACAATAGCCAAGACATAGAAACAACTTAAATGTCCTTCAATGGATAGATAAAGAAACTGTGATTATATATATACACGTACATACACACAATGGAATATTACTCAGCTGTAAAAAAGAAGGAAATTCTGTTATTTGCAACAACATGGATGAATCTGGAGGGCATTATACTAAGTGAATTAAATCAAAGAGACAGACAAATACTGTAGGGTATCACTTATATGTAGAATCTAAACAAACAAACAACTGATTTCACAGAAACAGATAATAGGATGGTGGTTGCAGGGGCTGGGAGGAGGGGGAAATGGGGAAATGTAGGTCAAAGCGTACAAACTTTCAATTCTGAGCATTCAATGTTCAGTATTGTGACTATAGTTAATAATACAGTATTATATACTTGAAATTTGCTTAGAGTATATCCTAAGTGTTCTCACTACAAAAAAAAAGAATTATGTGAGGTGATAAATGTGTTAATTATCTTGATCTTGGTAATATCTTGATCTTGGTAATAATAATTTGGTATACATATACACATACCAAATCATCACATTGTACACTTTAATTATATAAAATTACATTGGTCAATTATTCTTCAGTAAAGTTGGAAAAAAATACATATGTATTTATTTATATATATATGTATTTATTTATAGATATATACTTATATATATTTTGTATACATGCATTTATAATGTATATAATATATAATATAGGATATGTATATGTGCTCATTTATACTCATATTTTGTGGGTACAAAAATATATATAATATATATACTATATATATAATACAATATATATAGTATATTTTAAATATATAATATATTTTTTAGAAATAGCAGCGAGCTCTCCATAGGAAAGTGGATAAGCACTTCAGAAGCACTGGTTTCTGCCATGAGGGCTTTCAGATTTGTTGAAGGCACAGCTGCTTTGGGTTGCTTCCCAGTGGTGGTCAGAGAGAAGGAATGATTGAAGTCTATCTGAGGCACCATACAGAACTGCCCTTGTCTCTTACTTTGTTTTTGGCTCTTTTCCTTTTCCACCAGGCAATTCTTTCCTTAGGACTTTCTGTTGGTGTTCACTTTGGAACAATAATAGCTACACTGCTGTCATGTCTTTTGCTGAAGTCGGAGCAGGTTTGTGTTCACCTCCAGTTAACAGGGCCCTACCCTAGGCATTGCTGGACCAGCACCGATGTGATGCGACGACTTCATCATCCTGATTTCACTTTTACAAACCCAGGATGCTGAGCTGTGCTTATGAATAAAGATACCCATTTAGAATGTAGTTGTCCCTTTTATGTCAAGGATTTTGATGCTTTGATATTTTGTATATTAAAAATATTTATAAAAGCCTGATGAACTTTTAAAAAAGGTATAGATACAGGAAAATCCTTTGTTCTTTTGACATTGAGAAACTATTTAGAAGATTTATGTCCTTTAACAAAACTCTCAGATAAAATATATTTTCTACAGAATAACACAATTTCTTAATTTGATATATTTTAATAAAAAATGAATAACAATTATAAAAGCTTTTCAAATTAGTAATAAATTCTTCTGACTTCTAGTTTGGGGATGTCAACTGTTCCATTCCTTTACTTCCCATGACTTTCAAAATCCCACTGAAATGAACAAGGGAATATTAAAACATTTAAAAAGATGACTAATGTTCATTGTTTGTAAGGTGTGAATATTTGCTCCCTTGAAAACAATGCTGGTGGAAATGTAAATCATGTCAATTTAAAAGAACAATTTAACAATATGTGTAAAAAATTATATAAGAGGATAAAGAAATATGCAAATATGTATGTCCAGAGATGTTTACACATAATTACTCACAACAGTAAAAAAGTCATCATAGGCAGAAAACATGCTCATCAGATTGCGCAAATAACCTATGCCTTAAATGTACACTAAATTGTTTTAAAAATATAACAAATGAATAGTAAACTATTCAGCCATTTAAAATATTTTAAGTGTATGCATTCAGTTAAATAAGCCCTCGAATATAAGTGTGTGTGTGTTTCTAAGCCCAAAAATATGTGCCAAAATTAATTTGTTTTGGCAGTCAAAGAGACAAATTATAGAGTAGGCTTATGAGAGATTTTAAACTTTCTAAACTTATTTTCAATGAATAAACACATCTTACTTTTATTAGAAGATAAAAGAAATGAGTTTCCATTTTCAAGAAATATAGATACATGCCATTTAATATTGTTAGATGTTAGGCATTTATGTGTTTAATTTATTCATAATTTTATTACAGATCTTCCTTGACTGTTTGAGGCCAGACCAGGGTAGGTCACAGGATCAAGAAGTAAGACGTTGATAAGGATGAGTTAGAGGCCTAGGGATTAGGAGAGGTCATTGTGCATGGAGATTTGTAGAGATTAGTTGTGGTCATAAAGGGCAAACATGAGGCTTATTGTTTTCCATAAATATTTTCTGAGAATTTCTTATATTGATTTATTCTTTAGTCCTATGTGAATTCTTTAGCTTTATCAGAAGTACTTAAAGTCAGTGTTCAAACAGACTGAAGGCCAAGGTCATTCACAGGGTTGCAGGGTCCTCATCTACTAGGCAAGGGGGTGTGGAGGGGCAGAGGAAGTTCATTTCTATGGTCAGTTTCCCCGGGGGGCAGCTGCTCTGATCAAGTCTTTGGTTCCTAGATCTTTAGGACCAATTCCTTAATAGTTATCTCTGAGTATCGAAGAGCCCACTCTGATGTATATCAAGCAAATTCTGCAGGGGCTCTAACAAGGTGTTTTTTAAAGTACACATCACGTAACTTAACTCAGAGCTATACATGTCCCTAAACTTCCTGGCAGGACAATTAAGAGCCCAGTTCACCTTCTTATCTGACATTTTATCATCTAGGGGTGGTAAAGAATACAACTCTTAACAGACAGTCTGATTTTGAATGCTGAGTCTACCACTTTCTGGTTCTGAAGCTTTCAGCAAATTTTCACTTTTCTGAGCCGTAGATTCCTACTCTATAAAATATAGCTAACAATAGTATCTACCTCACTGGAGTTTTATGAAGATTAAAATGAGGTAATACATGTAGAGAACTCAGAACCATGGCTGGGATATAGTACATGCTCAATAAAATGGTCACTGTCCTAAATTCTCTAAGAGGCTACCATTGCATTTAAAAATATTTGAATTCATTGAATTATTTGAATTAAATATTTTTAAATAGTATAGGACAATACCAAAACAAAAATTATGTTTTTAAATGTCAATAGCACACTCTCAACGAAAGGTCTCTTGTGCAAGATACTCTATGAAGTTAATTTGTCTTAATAAATATCAAAGATCAAGATCTTGATGCTGTTATTTTTAAGGGAAAATGATAGAACATTCTTAATTCTATCTCTTTGGTTTTAACTGTGTAATACTGTTATCCAGGTTATTATTTATACAGTGTAAGAAAATACAGATGATTTTATGTGTAGTCAGTATATTACTGTCAGGAAGTGTTTTAATTGTGTCATTAAACTAAAACTAAATTTGCTAAAGCCTCTATAGTATATTGGACCGTACTTCCATTAGAGAAATACATCATGGAAACCACTCCCTGAGAAATATTGTGGATTAATATATTACCAAACTGAGCTGTTGCCATAAAGATGTATTAGAAAAACACATCCAAAAATGAATCACTCAGAAGCTTTTACTCCAAAATGAAAATTAAACAGGCAATGTTTGTCTTCCTTCCTCAATCCTAATTGTGCTGGATATTGTTGGCCACATTTCTGTATTTCCTTGGTATTGTTTATGACACTACACAACGTTTGTTCTTTTCTTATTTTTATAATCCTCCTTTTTCATTCATTCCTCTTCTTCCTCCTCCCCTTGCAAATTATATCTTCTTCAGTGCTGACCCTTTGTAAATCTGTTCTTTTCCTTCTACTTTCTTTCCGTTGTGAGATAATTTTGACTTTGAGACTCTATGCTTATGTTTGCCTAATCAATATCTCTTGTCTAGTTTTGGATCCTATTTTCTATACCAATTTCTATACCACATATTTGCATTAGCTACTATGTCACCCCAAACGCATTGTGTCTTAATCCAAATCCTTCACCCTCTCCCACACATTAGTTCCCATCTTCCCTGAGTTTCCCTAATTTTGCAATGATACTTTCTAATCTGTTCTAACCCATGTGCTGGTAATGACTCAGGGAATACTGAGGCTTAAACTGCAAGCAGTGACCTCTCTCATGAGTATTTGTTCAGACTTGACTTCTGCTTTTCCAGTTGGCCTGCTATTGCCTCTTCTTATCTCTTGTGCTTTGTTCCCTTGTGTAAGAATTGTAACTGGCGGTGGGTTGCAGGTTTACTTTAATTTGGTAAGTGATATAAACATCGTGTTTGATATATAATATGTGCTCAATAAATGTTAGACGTGATGAATTTCTTTGTAGCTCCTCTCTTGTGTACTAATTCTCACCTCACCTCTCACTTACTTCTCCCAACTTCTTCGCATTCTCATATTTTACATGTTCCCTCTGTTTTGCAACACCCTCCACTCAGGGCAATGTTCAATTTTGCCATCGACTTTGCCTCCATATGACCTGCATTGTTTGGATCAGCAACTGACAGTTACCGTGACTGTCCAAGTTTCTAAATCTGGAATACTGGTAGAACATTTTAACTTCATCCAGTAAGTTACCATTAAATAAATATTTATACTTAAGTTTACCATCTTCTACTGCATAAAATTCTAGGGAATTACCTTTTAAAGAAAGAACTTATCTCAACATTATTGTTGCTTTTGATGGACTTAAAAAGTCTTGTACGCTACAGGAAAAGAATGTGAGAAACATGGCCATGAGTGCACGTGTAATCTGATAAAGAAGACACAGACATGACTACATCTCCTCAAGTAACAGGACCCCAGTGGTTTCATCAGCTTTCTTCTATTGCCAACTGGGCTAATTCTACACAGTGATGAGTAGAGCTAGAAATCCAGATTTAATTAGATGGGGAATATGGATGAAATACACAGAATTCTGCCCTAGAACTTTCCGCTGATTTTTAACAAAAGCAATTTAAAGTTAGCTACGTTGATATTAAATTCTTGGAAAATCTGGGCACATATATGTATTTATATTAAGTTGAAATGAAGTTGATACTAACTAGAAACATATTGGTTTGCTCTTTTGGAAATTGCGTAGTGGATTATTTGTTGAGGTAGAATATAATTTTAGGGCCCCAGTATTCACACACCTGTGCAGTCCCCTCCCATTCAATCTGAGTTGGTGCATGACCTGCTTTAACTAACAGAATGCGGAAGAATTGAAGGTGTGCCAGTTGAGGATCAAAGCTTTAAGAAGGCCTGGCATATCATGCTTTTGCGCTCTGGGGCACACCAGCCAACGTGTAAGAACTCTGGTTACCACGAGGTCCGCTTCTCTGCGCTGTGAAGAATCCAACCTACCCGACTGACGAGACCACGGAAGGAATAACCAAAAACCCTGGACAGCAGCCTCATCTGAGTTCCCAGTTAGCAGCCTGCACAACTTTCCAGAAATGTGAGAGAGGTGGGTTGTCTCACATCTAAGAACTGGGTTGTCCAGCCTCAGTAAAACTACCCTGCTGATGCCATGTGGAACACAGAGGAGCAGTCATTGCCCAAATTGCAGAACTGCAAGCAAATAAGGGTTGTAGTTTTAGCCACTAGGTTTTGAGGAAATTTGCTATGCAGGCTTAGATAATGGAAACGTTTTTTCTCTGTATATGGAGGTATTTAAATTTATGAAGCTATGACTGCTCGAGTTAATGTAATTTCTTTTGAAATATAGTTTAAAAGTACATTTGTGAAGTTTTCAAGTAGTGAGGCAAATTGTATTTTGTTGTTACGTCTTGCTGTGAGATTTGTGGCCAGGCACAATTTTAGGTGTATGGAGTAATTTACAGTTGTATGAATAGGACACTGAAGTAAGAGCTTGCCTATTTACCTATTAGTTTGATATACAGCATAATTAACTAAATGGTAGCAATAAAATCACATAGCCATGTAATAATTCATTTTGTGTTCATGCACCATGTCCAATTTTTTCTATGTTAACCTTTAACCTGCATATTATCACTCACATTATAAATTTGTACAAACAGATGCTCATTTTATTTTATTTTTTAATTACCTGAGGGATCTGGCATGATTATTTATGCAACTATATTAATAAGATGTGGCTTCAGAACACTGTTACTGAAAAAGAACAAAGTAGCCATTCAAAATACTGTAACATAACAGAGATCGATACTTCAAAATAAATGTCAAAAGAGATTATTAAATTATAGCAATATTTAAAAGTGAATCATAAAATATATGCACATAAAATAATAGAGAAATAAAAGGAATACAAAGAGGCAGGTAATTGTTTATAATGCTTTTATAACCACTTGAAGAGCATATTTGTGTAAGGTGGCATAGGAGACATTGTCATCAGCCAATTTTCCCTAATGATCAATCTGTCCTTTTCTGAATGTGGTTGTACTGATGGGTACATCATCAGATCACGTCAATATCTACTTCCTTTAGAATTCAAAAGACAATTTGTAAAGATGGAAGGAAATGGTGGACAGAGAACATGATTTTTCTGATCTGCAATATATCATTTTCATTCATGTCTATTCCTGTAATAGTTAAGTGGAGTGTGTATAACTGAGGCAAAAAATAGATTAAGGAGAACTTATTTTAAGCTTTATATTTATTATATAAGCTTTATTATATTAAAGCTTTATATTTATTATATTTATATATATATAAATCCTGTATTCTAAAGTGGGTAACTTTTCCTTTATTCAAATAGGCCAATGAGTTAGCATTTATTAGGCTGCATTTTCTTTTTCTGAAAATGGTCCAATTCTGTATGCAAAATAACTGGTTTAGTAATCCAGAAGTTTTGTTCCAATTTTTAGATGATTTCACGCTTATATACAAAGATATATTCATATAAACCATTTTACTTCTCCTTTAATTTGTTTTATTTTTACTTAAAGAATATTTTCCAAACATAAATGAGGCAGAGCTAACAGAGGCTGAAAATGTGACGGTACAGTGACGATCATGTATATCAGATTTATGTCTCCCACTGTATTAATATTCTTTCCTTTTCCCCAAAGTTACGAAACATTTGCTTTATTTTATATTTTGCCTCTTCTGTTCATAATTCTTTAACCTGTAGTCCTTAGTACTCTATTGGAAGAAACTGGGACTACTAATAATTTTGATTCATAATACAAATAAATTTTTGGTGATCATAATTAAGAAACTACTCTGATTCTTGCTTGACATAGCTCTACAGAGATTTTGTTGATTGTGGTAAAAATAACTTCTTTTTCAATTTCCTTAATTTCTCGTGGTTTCTATTTAGAGACTGATACTCTTAAAAACTGCCACTAAGTCTCTATTACGGTTCTGCTGGGGGTTTAACTTATTAGATTTGGACCTAACCTTATCAAACGAGCTTCTAACTAATGATTATACTCTAAAGACCACTTTTACACTAATTGGCTTCCCCTGTTTAATTGTTTTACAAAATTGATAATTTAGTAGAAATATAATAAGCCTTTAATATTTTAGATAATTTGGCCCCTTTGTGGTCTTTAGAGGGTTCTCACTTAATAGAAAATTGGAATGCACATTGTGAAATTTAGGTCTTGCTTTGTGCACATGATTTGTAAGGGCTACAGGATGGTATAAAGAAGATTTCGATAATGCTTATAAAGATATCTGCCGAGGATATTGGAATGGTTATACTGAATAATATATATTTTCTTTTAAATTTTGAACTGTATAAAAACACTAATTGAAAAGTATTTTTCGCACAGGGATTTTAAGTAATAATGCAAATTTCCGAAGGACTTTTTATAAATTCTTATCTGTCAATCAAGGCAAAAAATTGATTTCTTTTTTCCACTTCATTAAATTAAATTTTAGTGTCATGATTTATCCAATTTTACTTAGTGTAACTACAGCAGAACCGGTTTCCTGATTTCCAGAATAATGCATTCTACTACACCATACTAACATAACAGTTTGAAGATTCTTGAATTACTTTGAAATATTTATTGATACTGCTCATTTCTGAGCCACAGATGCTCTGAGTGCTCTTCCTAGCACTTGCTAAAGAAGTTGTAGTATTTGCAGAAAAGTATTCACAGCATTATCTTATAATTGTTTTCATGTCCTTACCCCCATTAGAATGTGAGCTTCATTAAGGACAAAGCCTTATACTAGTTTATCGGGAAACGCCGAGGGGCTCCCTGCCAACTTTCTAGCCCCGTGAAGCAATCTGTTTTCCCAGGAGTGGTCTGGGAATGAGAAACCAAAAATAGATGAGCTCAACAATATAAGATATGGTAAATATGCTGTGATTATGTTTCTCTTTTGAAAATATAAAATATAGCGAATTTTTTATTAGGATAGAAAATAAAAACAAAAAATGACCATCCTACTATCTTGTGGAGTGACCTACAACTAGATTTGTCATCCTAGGTCCATGGAATAAAGGTTGTTTGTGAAATGAGTAATGGAATGAAAGACCTTAAAGTGTTCGCCCTTTTCTATTTCCTTTGATAAATGTGGAAAAATAGTCTATTTTTTTGAGGGGGCGAAGTGGTGGTTGCTGGCTTGATTTTTTTTATAGTTTTATGTACGCACATGAAAGCTAAATTTTGGACTTAATGACAAAATGAAATAGCTGTTAAAACTTTTATTTTAAGCCTCTAATTAGAGTAAAATAGTATTGAACACTTCTAAAAGAATAGCGATACTTCATAAGAACAAATCAGAGATTAAATGCATTGACAATTTTTAAAAGGAAATCATTGTGCCATGTCATCTTAAGGTCAATATTTGTTCTTTATAGAGTTGCCCCCAAACTTAGACTTTAGACACAAATTCTATCTACATGCTCTATTCTGAGTAGCAAACTTAGACACCAAATTCCTTAAAATAGCCCCAAATTGCAGAAAACCAATATCTAGAGTTGTGACTATTATATCTGTAGCTCTGATTTAGATGTAGTTTAGAATATTGTACAGCATGATCCATAGGGTACATCCCCCAGATACACCATCTAATCTCAGAACCCAGCAAATGCCATCAATAAAGCAGGAAGGGAAGTTAATTACAGGCTCCCATTCAGCGTCCCTCTGCCACTGGTGGCCTATTATAATGAATCATTCTTCAAATTGAGAAGAGATTGACAGAAATTTTATAAACTTTTCACTCCCCATGTCTTCCCAGTGTAATAAGTGCCTGCTGTACACTGGGAAAGTGATTAAATATCAATTTCACGGAAACCTGGGAATAATGTTTAAAAGACTAATGAGACACTATTTTTACTGCTTAGGTACTGTGACTTCCCCATGAGTCAGAAGAACGCCTGTCATTCTAATTAGTCATCATTTGGCCAGGTTTTTTTTTTTTTTTCTTTCTCTCTCTCTCACTCTGTTTAAAGGTCCCTAATTGGGTTAGTTAAGAACTGTAAACTTAGTACCTCAGCGGGAACAATGTTCTTGTAAGAACAATATGATTGCCATGTCATGAGTCTTTTGATTTTTCACACCAAAGGTAAGCACCAATTTTATTTGAAAAATATCGTTTGTAATAAATCCATTTCCAACTGATCTTGTTGCCAGCATGAAATTTGTTTTATTAAAAATTAGATTTTTTTAAATACCTGAAAATGCTTGCTAGTATCAAAATTTTGACTATACTCTTATATTTGATATGCATTTAAAATTATTATTCCAATTATTCTGTCTATTTGAGTAGAAGGCGCACAATACATCTCCTATAATAATATCTGAAGTAAAACCATTTCCTACAGATGTAAAAGCAGACACATTCTTTCTCCAACGTTAAAATGAATTGACTACTTGTAACAGATGAAGTGTTCTAGTTTCAGGAGAATTTGAAAAACTTTTTTTCTTTTTTCCTAAGCTTAGTTATATCATGGTCACTCTGAAGAGACTCAAAGACCAAAGAGAAATCTTTTCACGGACAACTGGATTTTTATCCGCCCAGAAGCTCAGAGATATGAAGAGTTTTACTCATACTTCGAAAACAATTCTCAAATTTATGTGGTATAATAAATATATGATATAATTATTTAACTTCAGAGAAGGAAGAAACTTTAGAAGGAATTTACTTCATTCTCCCAGCCAAAGCTTTATATCCCCTCTCTGAAGGCCTCACAAAGTTAAACTATACTTTCATTTTTCTCCAGTTTTTTAGTGGATTTTGAAACCTAAGTAGGAATTGACATTTATCTTTACTAAAATTCTTCTTCTTAGACATGGGCCATCAATTCAACTTGTAATAATGGTTTTTTGCATACAATTATGCTATCTGAATATCTGCTATCCCTTAAGCTTTATGGCAAACCTGAACGTACTTAAGGATGCTACCAGTGGCTCAGTCAAGTCCTTGATAAAAATTTTGAAGAGGATAGTGTTAAGATTTCTGTCCAAAATGACACTGACACATCCATAAGCCTGGATTTTCAATCAATTATTAGTCTACTTAAGAGTATTTTCTTCCAACTCTCTTTCTCCATTTTTTCACAAGTTTATTATGAGAGGCTTTGAAAAATGTTTTGCAAAAAATCTAGAAATGCCTGTGAATGGCTTCTCACAATCATTAAACCCATTAAAAGGCAAATGAGATCTGACGTCAGCAATTTCTTGTGAAACTTTTTTTTTAATTGGACTTTTCTCTGTTTCCAACATTCTGGCTTCTTTCCCATTCTTCATGTATACTCAACATAGGCATAAGTCAAAGGAATTATCTGTAATTTTCTCTGTACTCTCTTATATGAATTATTCAGGAAAAAAGCCATGAGTTCATTCGTAGAAGCTAAATTCTCTTACAATCACCTCAGTGCTAACAATTACCTGAATGTTACTTCTTTTCAAAGTTAAATCTATATTCTAAAAATATACACCCAGAGAATAAGTGAATCAAGCTTTCCTTTTTATACAATATAAAACTGAAGAAAGTGTAATAAAGAAACCATAAAGAAAAAAGTAAAACCGAATTTTAAAAAATGCATAACTACACTTATTTCTATCTATTTAAAATTTACAGGTTTTCTGGAGTTTTAAAGCTTACTTTTCAAGTAAAGCTATCAATAATTAACCTATTAGGAATAAATAAGAATGATATGAAAAGACTAGATCAGCTTTGAAAAACAACAGAATTGAATTTGCATTATAAATAGATATATCCTAGATAAGGAAATAGACTGGGTCATATATTAGGTATCTTATCAACAGTAGTTTAGGTTACAGAACATACCAATCCTGTTACAAAACACCCTGGTGAAGATATTACATTAGACTCAGTAACTCATTCTGGACTTTTCCCTCTTGGTTACTGCTAATTACTGAGATATTCTTCTCTGAATTGGGCCATTTGGGGAAATGTATACAAAATACACACATTTTACTAACTCATGTGATTTGGTACAGCTGCTATGTTTCTTAAATTTACTTCATGAGAATCATCAGTTTAAATAAGAAGTCCCATAATATGATTTTTTGTTTTTACTATAAGATATCTTTTGTTTGTTTTCATATCATCCATGGGCTGGAATCATCTACTAAACTATGAGGAATGTTGAGATGTAGAACTGAATTCCACCAATCAAATCACTTCTTCCCTTGAGCAAATGGATATTACAATTATATAAAAGCTATGACGAATGTTTCACACATATAATATGGGCAGAACTATTGAACGACCTCTCTGTTTTCTGAGTCTGAGAAGCTAAAATGTAACATGTTTTTGTCAAACTTATTTTCCAGTTGTGCCTTGTATTGATTTTGATCCCTATGTAGGTGATCATCATTATTTTTTAAAAATCTTGAAAACTCATTTCTAGCATTGAGTTTTAGCAAAGTATCATGCTTTTTGTCTGAATTAAACTCAAAATGAATATATGAAACACATTTTCAAAGATAATATGGAAAATCAAACAATCTGAACTAAGTATGATTATGGTACTTGGAAAAAATGCTCTTGTTCTCCCTCCTGTATCTATAACATTAACCATCTTTTCTTTACAAAATGAAACCATGTTATAAACTTTTCAAGATATTGAGGTTTTCACAGATTTTCCTCACATATAGATTCAATTAATTGAATCAAATTTGCTTAATCAGGTACTGCCTCAGGGAAGAACTGCATTCTTACTCTTCTGAATCTGTATCACTGGTAAATTAGAGAGTTTAATAAGGGGGCTATGTTTCAGTAGTTAAAAACTTACTTTTTTTTTCTGATTTGCAAATAATGTACATTGACTTGATTGCTTTTCATGCTCATTACAGTGCCTGTTTGGAGATTCTCAATAGAATATATGAATTTTTAATGCAGTATTTACAGATACAAGGTCACTGGCTAGGAAAAAGTCAGAAAGAATTTGGTAAATGACCAGATATAAACTAATGATGAAGAGAAATATTTAAATGGAAGATCAATTTCACAAAGCAATCAATTCCATATGTCCTATGAGGTTATGCTAATTGTATTCATCACTTCACAATTTCAGCGGTAGAGAGAAACAATTCAGACAAAATGGCCAAGGAAATTAATATACTTCAAGGGGTAGATATGCTTTTGCATAAGAGAAAATTACTTTTTGTCTATATATCCTTATCATTAGCTATTCATTCATTTCAAGGATGAAGTCACATAATTTCTTGAAGTAATATGTCAATTATATTTATATGAAAATTTCTAACACTGATAAATGAGAGTAGTGGGGAAACAAGGTGGCTCATGTTTGGATGGTGGCTGAGTGTTGATTTCTTGCCTGCTCAATGCTCCAATTTGACATCTCCTTTTGTCTGTATACTATTGGAAAACACAATCAAGATGTTCTAATCGCCTTAGCATTCTTAGGCTTACTAGCAAGTGTACAATATATTATGAACAGATGTTCAGCTTAGCAGGAAGTCTCACTAAAGACCTGAAATCCTGATCCTTTCCAGAAAATGTATAGCATCTGGCATGTTTGAAATAGAACTGCTCTCATTTATTCATCCATGGAATGATACTCTTGTGTGTTTACATACTATGACTCACTTTGCTGGGGATGACTTAACTCAATTTTTCTCATGAGAAATAACTTAGAAGAATTGTCAGGAAAAATACATGAAATAAGTAAACAGCATAGTGTGCTAAGACCATGGCTGGCAGCAGTATTCCCCGTATTTTGATTATGGGTTGATCACTGGCATTATCAGGATACTGTATTTTATTTCAGGCTTGTTCCACAAATAGGCTGCGGAACAAGTTGAATTTCAAAGAATTCATCATTTTACTTATGTTCTTCTCTCTCCTAGATCCTCATTCCTCTTTAAAGTACATTAAAAATTGCTTTAACTTTTCTTTTCCAAGTGTCACTCAGACATATATTCATACAACTGTGTGTTTCATAACTGTTTTTTTCTAAATCAGCCTCAAATATTTAAAAATTTTTGAGACTCTACTTCATTAACCAGCTTTTACTTACACATTTTCATCCCATTGACCTGTGATTCAGTTGTATGTAATTAGTAAATTGTTTTCTAGAACATATCAACCAATATTAAGTTAAGATGAAAAATCATCATTAGATTTTCTACTTTTAAATTGAGAAGCAGCATCACTAGGATTCAAAAAAGTAGAATAGGGATGTTTTTAAAAAAGTACCCCAATGCCTTTCAGAGCCTCTTAAAATATTTTAGATATAAAAATTATTTTTCTTTCAGATGTCTAACACATTCAAGTTTGAAGGAAAAGAATAAATATAGGGGGGAGAGAGAGAGAGAATGTGTGTGTCAGAGTCTCACAGTCACTATTGAATGACCCGGGAGTGAATTAGGAAAAACTGATTGAAGATGTTGAGATGTGATTGGTGATTTTGTCAAATGAAAAAAAAAAAACTCAAACTATAAAGGAACAGTGTTCACAAAAACCAAGAAGTATGATGGAACCCCCAGAAAAGTAGAAATAAATAGATAGAATAAACATAAAGAGACAGGAAGAAAACCATTGACGTGTGATGTGAATTAAATAACTTGATTAGAGAGGAGGCAGACAGTGGAGGAGCATCTATAGAAAACAAAGGCAGTGGGAGTAGATTGAGAAGTCTTCAGTGGGGAAGGGAGTAAAAAAGGACTGTAGAGGTATCAGATTTCATCAAATGCAGTACCCCAGCAGTCTGTAGAGCACTTAAATGTTCAGTTTTTCCTATAACATAGCCAACGATTAAACATCAAGTGTTTATCCACTCTCTTTATTTTATGGTTGACCTCCTAAGCAGAGATAGTAGCTACAGCTAGCTATAGCATAGAATGCATCTAAAACACATGTTGAGGATTAGTGTAACTACAAGTGAAAGAAACTCTGGTTTAATCAAGATCAAAATTTATTTCCCTCTCATATAGACGCCCACATCGGCATTCCAGGACTGGTGGGATCTGTATTATTATCAGGTGGGTATTATGACCCACCTTTCCTTTATCATACTCAAAACTTGGATTTTAAGTGGGTTTTCAGTTCCAAGCAACATGTCTGTAATTGCAACTAGCAGGAAGGAGGGAAGGAGAAGGAATTGAATACACTCATCCCTTCTAGAGACGTTTCCTAGAAATTACATATGCCATTTGTTTTCACAACCCATTGGCAAAAACTAAGTTCTTATAATTCACCTAGCCACAATGAGGATTGGACTTCATGGTATTTTTCTCAAGGTGGCCATATTCCCAGCTAACAACTAGGAGGTGTACTACTACAGGAGACTAGCACTTGCAAGACAAATAGCAGCATCTATTACACATGTATTTCAAAAATATGTGCCAATCATGAGTAAAGAGAAATTAGGGGGGGAAAAAAGGCACAAGCTTTAGAGTACAATTGGCAATAATCACACATGGATTGAATTTGTGAAAATAAGATTATTAAGGATTACTATATTGATTTTTCCATAAGTGCAAAACTTAGAATGTAAAAATAGCATCCCTCTTTTTTTAAAATTCTGAAGCATTGAAAACTGCCAATGAAAGTCATACTCTGTGCCTGACTCATTTGGAGCACTTTTATAAAACTGGTCTTTGGAAGGAGATTAGAAATTGTCACATCTCTATCCCAATCTTAATTGGAGTTTTCAAATATTTCTACGAGCAAATGCAATTGAATAAGCCATGATTTTTCCCAAATACAATTTGGTCACTTTAAATACAGACACAACATTAGAAAGCTACTGTAGTCCATCAAAAAGAATGAATAAACCATGAAGCTGCATTATAATTTTGTGCCCTTTTCAGAAAATTCATTTTAGAATGCAATCTAGACCCTGAATAGTTTTACAGTGCCAGTGAGATCAGTCTATTTATGATACTTACCATATTCTATATTAGCATATTAGCATTTTTTCATGAATTGTCTTCCTAATTTTTAAGGGAATAAGTTCAGTTTGAAGACTCTTTCATGCAGTATTCCATCAGACAAAACTTGAGTTTTGCAAATGCAAATAGTCTGAAGAGTAGCCATTCTCAATGGTGAAGACACCCAGAACAGCCTAAAGAGTATATTTGGACTTCATATTTTCTCTCCCTGACCAGATTCTAATATATCCCCCACCAAGTAGTGTGTGCATGTGTGTGTGTGTGTGTGTGTGTTGGGGGGGAGGATAGTATAGAGAGTGATTTAAATTTTCCTTACTTAATAACATTCACTCACTTAAAAATATGACTTGCCTTGCTTTGCTCAATTTTTGCTTGATTTATCTAGTTGAGAATGCTTTCATGTAAGTTTATTGTGAGTCGTTTATTCGCTCATTTAAATAACATCAGTACATACAAAAATGCATATCTATATCTATCTATTATCTGTTCTCCTGCCTCTTTTTATCACTCTGTCCCAAACTAGTTATCACTTGCGATATCTGCCTCTAATTCCTCCTCAAATCTCCTGTCTGCATGTGCCCCCAATATACCTCATTCTTATCCAACCACACTCTTACTGAAGTAGAATATCATTACACCAGCCAATCAATGGGCTTCTTATCATATCCTTACCCTCCATCTCCCACATAGTCTAGTCTAAGACCAAGGTCACTGTCACTTGGCCTAATCCTGCATCTGCCCCTTCTTCTCTGAGGGTTCCCATACTTGGGTATGTGGTTCTGTGTATTTTCTGGTTCTCAGTCACTTTTCTGTCTATAATTCACAGGACTAGGTTGAGATGAGCTTCAAAGAGTATAGCAGAATGAAGCCCAAATCAGTAGTGGGCAGATGGCAAGAATCAGGACAGATGGAAAACTGAAACCAAATTATCAGAGACAGAATATAGTGCTTGATTCATTTAAGAACAAAGATATTTCCGGGGAGGGAGGGACTGTCATTTCTCTCTCACTCTCTCTGTCTTTCTGTCTCTCACTCTTTCTCACACGCACACACTATTTAATTTAAAGTTCAGGAAACCTGCTAAGAAAGACAGAACAAAAACCCACGTATCTGCCAAAAAAAATTAAAACAGTAATGTTTTCTCATATTTGTCTCACATTTTTTCTTCTTAAAAATATTGTAGATTAAAGACCACTTTTTGCTCTCCAGTCTCATGCCTCTCCCTCCGCTAAGGCATTCACAGTCCAGATTTTGTTACTGTTATACATTCAGGGACATTTACACTTTTTATGTATTCATTAAAGACAACATATTACTTTGCATATTTTTATACTTTTAATCTTTTCTGTGTTAATTCTTTCAAAAGTTAAAAGTAAAGAATTGTTCCTTGCTACTAAATTTCTAGAATTATCTAGGAATAATGGTACCAAGGAACAATTTTCATCTTTCGAAATATCTTGAAATAAAATAGTTAAAAATGTAAAGAAGAGTGTAAATTGGTAACAAATATTATTGAAGGTAAAGGCAGTGTGATGTGGCACAAAACACTAAGTGTGTATCACTTAGAAGAGCAAGGAGACTGGGTAAAGCAAATGATTCTGTCAGGGGAACTCAGATGAAGAAGAATCCCAAGCACAGATAAGCTGAACAAAAAGATTTCAGACACCCTTTTCCAAACAGGTAATCTGTCCCCATGATCCTACCTTGTTCTAGTCTGTGAACCTGAACTGAGGTTCTGACCCTAATCTTGATCTTTAAAAAAGCTTCCGTTTTTTCCTAAATCTTAACAAGTTTGCTAGACACTCATTGTTTTATCCTAGAGACAATTTTTGTAGCCTAGTTCCAGTATCCTGTATCCTGTTGTTCACTGCTTACTATAGCTCTACTGACAGCTCTCCATCTCTTTCTTACCATCAGCACCTAATAACTCAACTCAGATTCCTGATCATCTCCCTGTTGGACTGTTTGACACCCCTGATCCTGCCACTCTGATTAACCCTGCCATTGGGCTCAGCTCCACAGAAAGGGTCTCGCCCCCTCCCATTGACATTGTGCTAGTGATGCAGAAATAATGGATAATGTTTTAAATGCCGCTGACAAGGCAAAGGACATTGATAATGAGAGTAGAGAAGTTAACTTTCTGAAGAGCAAGAAAATTACTCAGAAGAAGGCTGATTCAGCTTTTGATTCACTAATTAATTTTTGAAAAAGACAGAAGTGTCACAGAGCCCAGGAGGTCGTGGAGCTGAACATTTTTCACTTTAGTTCAATAAGAAAGAGGTAAACGGAAACAAAACCTTGATATCACAGTCTTTCTTAGTAAAGTAAGCTCTGCCTGTCTCCTGGAGCTAGTAATTAGTCAGCCATAATTTCAACATAACAATAACCAGCACCACGGAACTAAAATTCATATTTATTATGATGCCCCTTGGCCAGAGTGTGCTGTGTTTACTGAAGTAGACAAGTTGATATCATATTTTTGAACTATATTTTTCTCTCAAGAAAAATTTTGTATTAACATTGCAAAAAGATTCAGTCCCTTCAGTTTTCTTTTATTATCCCCTTAGAACTCCTAAGTCTGATAAGAAATATTTACCAATGTTTAAGTCACAGAACATTTTAATGTACACTTTCCAAAAAGAGTACATTGAATGAATAATTGACATTTGCTGAAAATATGTCAATTACTATGATTATTAGAAATTCATAATGTATACATTATTAATATATCTAGAATCAAATTTCCATTTACAAATTATTCTGAAATTTAAGTAATTACTTGAATATTGTCTAAAATTTCCTCTCTTTTTATATTTTGTTCTTAGATTAAACATGTTCATCAAATATGTTACAAAATCATTATGCTTTTAATCTTTTAGCTAAATGGTTTAGGTCTTCTCTCAGTCTTCAAAACTTTCAGTAAGAATATTAACTTCATACTATGATTAATAAAGTTTACTTTCCTCTTTTCTTATTTTAATGTGACATCGTTATTTGTGAATAAAATTTTTCATTTAATTTAATAGAGGTCATTTTCAACCTGATTTTAGAATGGTAGCTAAAATGCCATTAAAAACACAGAATGAAGTTTTGTCACAGTTAATGATTAAATAGAAAGCAAATAGTTTGTGTTCAAATAGAGTCCGTTAGACTGTTTTGGGAAAAAGAACACAGAATAAAATGAATACATTTTAATGGCCGTTGCATTGGAAAAACTTGATATTGATAAGTTAAAAGAAATGTAGTTCTATTATCGTCCGTTAAAGACACTTCTGGTTTTGCAAAATGGTAAAACCATCTCATTGATTATAGCCAGAAAAAAAAAGGCTTAGTAAAGTTTCACAAGAAATACTATGGAATTTGTGTATCTATGAAGGCTTTTTTTAAAATTCATATTCACATGGAATAAAATGTGGAATAAAACAAAAACAGAAACAAAAAAACCAAGCAATAGAAAACAGCATTCCTCATTCCTATCACCATCGCACAGGAGAAACTGCAGAGGTCCAGTCCCAGACCCCTGATTTCTGATGGGACTGACCTGCCCCGGAGTTGGAAGGACCTCAGGGCCTCACATTACAGACTTCAAACCTACTTTATAAGTAAAGCTGGAGAAAGAAATTTTTTCAGGGCATTTTAGAGAGAAGAAAAGCTCTTGGACATCAGTTGGTGATTTGCTTAAAAGGCTGGACTTTCAGCAATTTCAGATGGAGATTGGGATTGCAGTGAAATTAATAAGAGAGGAGGAATGGATATCCATGTAATATTAATAGATCACTGACAGAGTCAGAGGAAAATCAGAAAAACCTGGAAGAAGACAAATTCAGATCATACCTGCATAGACAAGATTCTAAGTACCACATTTGGAATGTATTGAATGCTGATTAATCCAGACCCTCTACTAATTTCTATCCTTATATTATCTGATCAATTGCTCATTGCATTTCTATGAGGAGGTGGATTTTATCCACACCTTACAAATTAGGAAACTGAGAGTTTGAGATGGTAACACACCCAAGGAACTCGCTGATAATTCCTAGCAGAGGCAGAACAAATCTCTATTTTATTTCTAAGCTTCTGTTCTTCATCTATATACTAAAGAACTTCAGCTACACTACACTGTCTCTTCAGATTAAGGTTTTCACCTTTAGTCAATGAAAAAGCATTAATGGAGTTATGTGTATTTTGTTGACTATAACTATGCCTAAATTAATTGTATTATAAAGTATAAATAATTCTTATTGCATAATGTGAGTTCAATCATTTGCAATTAATGTTTTTGTTGTCTTCATAAAGTCTCAAACTAGAGCACCCTTCTAGGTATTGCTATGTGTGGAATGATGCCTTGTCTGAGTCTACTCAATATAGAAGTCAGGATTCTGATTCCAGGACGAGAAGACCTGAAAAGATGCGATTATAACAAAACGTTACCTGAAGAAGGACTATTTTTTAAATTAATTCAAAATTAATTAATTAATTATACTTAATTTAGTCATATGGTGACTTTCTGTACACTATTTTTCTGAAAGTAACTCACTTTATTACAGAATCAAAGTTGAGTATGGTACTAAAGAGGGCAAAGGATGAAAAATGAAGCATATAGGCAAATCTAGAAAAGACCTGGAATTGCTATTTACCAAAGATATTGGAAGTAAAAGAGAAAATGTATTACAAATAGAAAACAAAAGTATCTAATTGATAGAGGAAAATCCAGGATGTCCCCACACCCAGGCAGCATGGGGAAAAAGAATGAATGCTTAGTTGTCCAGTCTTCAAAGGTCTTCTCTGATGATTAAAGCACAAGACGATTGGTGAAAAGAAAAAGAAAAGTGAGATTCAGGATTGCGTGATGATTATTTTTCTTGGATTAACTTTGAAAATGAGGAAAATCTCTATTAGAAGTAATCAAATCATATTTAAAGACCTGTGTTTCACTAGAAGAATATTTATATAAAAAATTTATCTTTTATTTAATACTTGCAAGCTTAAGCATTCCCTTTATAGACATGATTTTTAATGTGTAAGATACATTTATGCATAAAATTTATATTCATTATTCACTAAACATTTCAGATTTATAAATGCATTTATAATAATTGCATTTGCTTTTATAATGTCCTTATGCAATATGTAGGAGAAGGACTAATCAAACAGTGTTGCTCTGCTCTGGTCACCACTGCAATCACAACCACCAACACGTTAGTGTTTGGGTGACCTTGCCACTGTGTACACTAGGACTGTTCCTAATCATAGTTACTAATGTATTTATGACAATTAAGTTGGAGGCATCAATATGACAAATACTGGAATTTAAACTGATTTTTAACTGAAACAGGTGGGAATTCCATTCTCTTAATTTAAAATATCCTCGATTGTTTATTTCATTATGGTAATTAGGGTAAACTGACATTACTAGGTAAGTCGGTAAACACAGTCATGTAAATTAAAAGGTGACTCATTGTTTTCTAAAGGCTGGCTGCAGTTATTAACATATGATAGTGGCAAACCATTTAATAACATGCCAGCCACACTGACGAACAGTTTGTCTCATGAACTCCTCAAAGTAACCTCGAGAAGAGGTTCAGTGATTGTCATTCCCATTTAACAGATGTAGAAACTGATGCTTAGAGATATAACAATAATTTGCCTAATTCACACAGCCAAAAGGTGGGGGCACCAGGATTGAAGTCTTGGCTGAATTTGGTTTCCAGAGTTCTGTGCAGGCAACACTTATGCCAACATGAGAGCCTAGCACCAGCAGATCTTGGAACAAATTGGGGGGGAAAACATCCCTATTTTGAAAGATTAGTCTAACAATTTGCATTTTATTTTTAACAGTAACTTTTTAAAAAAGTTGCTTGATTGCCATAGATATGTAATCATAAGCAGCATCATGTGGTGGTTAAGAGCTCAGACTAGTGCTTGACTGCCTGGATTCCAACCCTGGCTCAACAAGCTACTTTATAAACTGTGTTATTCAACCTCTCTGTGCCTCAGTTTCCTCATCTGTATAATGGTGATTAAATAGCACCTATTTCACACAGTTGTTGTGAGGATTAAATGAATAACTCATGTATAGTACTTAATGCTTGGCACAGGGTAAATTAGTCACCAAGGCTATTATTATCACAAGTTGTATTTGGAACATTAAACTGGTATTGATATAAAATGACTGGAATACATTGTTAAATGGTCATATCTGTTGTAGACCTAACAGATTTATATAACTTTGTGTACAGAAATAGAAGTTTCAGAGGAGTGGGATTATAAAAAGAAAATATACGATCACAGAACTTTGTACACAGAGTGGACATATAACATTTTCCTAAGAGGGATGAAAATAAAAAAATTTAAGGGTGGAATCACAGGAATTTAAGCCTGGTACTTTTTTGTAGAATCAATGAAAACTCAAGTGGAAAGGGAATGCAGTGAAATGACAAATGAAATGGCAAAATTTAATGTAATGCATAGAAATATGCAGATAAACTTTTTAAGAAATATGCACTTCTATTTAATGTAGTCTGTGAGGAAGAGTCAATTGTTCAGAGCTGTTTATAATAATCTGAATTTGTTCTTATTGGTATTGCTATAAGGTTTTTGATTTTGGATGGAGGTTGTGAATAGGTAGGCTTTGCTTTTATGGCCTGTGTCTATTATCTATCAAATTAAGGGGAATGAGGTACAAAATAACAAAGTAAAATTAATTATTTGCAGGCTAGCTTCTCCCCAGAATATAATCATTCAAAACTATTCATGCTTATTTCCTCTTCATAAAAGGTTATTGCTCATTTATAAAAATGTTTCCTATTTAGAACAAAACCAGAGTAAAGCTTTATGTAGTAGAAAGCAGTTCTTGGTGGCAATAATCTAGAATTATTTTTCTCCTGATGTGGCGTATCAAAACTCCACTAGATTTAAATCCCTGGACTCCACTAATGATGAACTTATTTTCCTCTTGATTAATTCACAAAAGTCCTTAAAAGGATCAGGAATCAGGAATGGAATCTTTAACCTAGTCACAGGGTACAATTGATAGATAAGCTCATGTTCTATACCAAACTTCTTTATTAAAACTAGCATATCTGACTTATTGTAATAATCATATTCTCACATATTGTCCTGCTATATATTCAAATCTTTTATACTTTCTAACCAAATAATTGTATTTTTCCAAGAAGTTCCTGGTTATTTCTATAATATTAAATTTTGTTCAACACTATACTTCTTATTTTCTCTTCATATTTTCTAGGTCCTTCAGACCACTCCCTGAATTTATCTTGTTATCTAAAGGTTTAAATATGAAGAATCAATACATAATTGTCTAAGTGATAAAAGAATGTGGTGCTAAAAATATAGTTCGAAAATTTGAGTCTAACCTCTTTATCAAAATTTAGTTAGAGAGTTTGAGTTAAGGAGAAAATTCTCAGAGAGGCCTCACTTACCTTTCATTTATGCCCAGGGAAAGATTACGCCTCCCTCACTTGTGTAGTGCTTCACAGTTTCAAACTGCACCCATACACATCCTCCTCACTCTGCAAAGGAAGGAAGACTAAGAGCTAGCTGTGACATACCTGGCACGTGGGAGACATGGGTTGAGTCCTCCAGGATGGGAGCATGATGTTGCTGCAAGTGGTGGGCAGCTAGCTGCCCTGATCAGGGATGGCCTTGCTCAGGCTCATGGATACAGGACGATTCCAGGCTGTAACTCTTCCTTCAAAGAAAAAGACACAGGTACTTCAGGCTGGCAGGAAATAGAGGTGGAGTCTGAAAGCAGGAAAGCACTGCAAACATTCAGACTGGCGTTGCTCTGGGATCCAGTTCTATGTGCTCCATTAAACCTCTCATAGCTAACAACCGACCATGTCAATGTCCACTTAAACTGAAGTCCAAGCTTATCCTCTGTCCTCTGACCCCAACATGCTTTGCAGCATTATCCTTTGCGTGGGCAAAATAGGCTACTTTTCATCACCTTGGCACTCTGCTGTTTCTGCTTATTGTCCTTGCTTATATGTCTTCTTTCTGGCTAGAATTCCATTTCCTGGCCCCCTAGTCCTCCTCACGGTGTAAAATCCACATCTGGAGAAATCCTACCTGCCCTTACAAGAAGCAATATTCCTCTGCCCTGAAAAACCATATCTCATTAGATATTTATGTACTCAATTACCATACCCCAACTTTTTATTAAAAACTAAATCTTGAAGACATGATTTATGCATCTTTATATTATACTCCACAGAATATAGTAAGTGCAGTGTGTATGGAAAAACATAGCCCTTATAAGTATACAGCTTCAAGTTCAGATCCAGGTTCTATCACTTACTAGCCACGTGACTTCAAGTAAGTTTTTAAACTTTGATTAAAATTTATTTTCTCTTAAAATTGTTGACTCTTGCAGGGTTGTTGAATAATTAAATTATATAAGATGTTTGTAAAATGTATAAAAGTACCTAGAATAGAATCTTTCTATTTCTTCTCTTCTATCTCTCATCTTTTCATATTTTTCTACAAATTAAATGAGTATTTGCACGATTAGCCTATGATTATCAAGCATAATGTAGCAACTGCTCTCTTGAGCTATAAGCATTTACTTGAAATGCTGTTAATCCTTCTGTAAAGATCATCCCATTTTAGTCATCCTCATTAGTGTGAAAACATTGGTCATAATTTCCAAGACGAAAAATAAAGTTGATTTTTTAACTGGGGCTATTTGATTTTTAAATTGATAGATTTCAGATTGACTTTGATTTATTCATGACTTTTTGCTTTTATGGCTCATACGTAAGTCGCAGAAATTTAGTGACAAAAGGTGAACAGCTTTGGGTGAAACTTACATGAAAACTTTGTTGAGTTTACTTAGTAAAGGACCTGATTGAAAGCAAACCTTTAGGCACTCATCCTAAGGTATACTTGTGTTGGGATAGTCTCCGTCCTTGGTTTAGCTAAGCAGCATAATCAGAAGCTTATGGAATGTCTTGAATTTGCTTTCTAAGTCTATGTAGAAATAATGACTGCACTTATTGTTGCATGACATCTAAATATATTGTTTCTCTAGGAGTTTGATTTTACTTTAGGGAAGATTCAATTACCGAAATTGAACTTTATTACTGCGTAAGTATCATAAATGTCTAGCTGAAGCATCTTAGGGAGTTGTTTTAAAGTGGCCTACACAACACATTATTGAAAAAAAAAGTCAAAGAAACTTGCACTTAATGCCCCTTTTCCCTTTGCCCCTATTAGGTCACAAGAATAATGTCTAAATAAAAGAGAGACTGGAGTTCTCAAGGTCAATGGGAAAACTTGATGAGAAATGTTTAAGTTAAGGTTAAACTTGGTGCAAATCCTTTTTAATTAAAAGCTCCTGTAAATATTGCTCTCTATTACCCAAGTAACCCAAATATAAATATTCATGTATTCTAAATAAAATAAAAGTAGTAACCTAGTAATATTCATCAATGTCTATTTTACTATTAATTTTAAAATAAGAGTTTGCATAATCATAGCACTTCCTCACCAGCTATGCTAGGGGCCATGAGATGTGAATACCAATATCACAGTAATCAAGAGGAAAGTAGAAAATGTGAAAGTGAAAAGCAAGGGGATGCTGACTCTTACGTTCCTGCTTGTATTTGTTTCTATACCTAAAGTTAGATAAGATCTCCTAAATGAAGTGTTTCTCCCTTATTGGCAATGAGGAAGCCCCATTCAGCCAACATGTATTAGTGTTTAATCTATCACAGGCATTATCTATATAAGCTTGAACATGTGTCCCTGCCCTTATGTTCTAGTGGGGAAGACAGATGTGTAAACACATTATTACAATTGAACTGGTCTAAATAGTCAAAAAGGAATAGGAGTCTAGTACTGCCGGGGCCCCATAAAAGGCCAGAAGAAATTCTTAAAATTAAAAGGCACTCAGCCCAGAATGGAACATTGTAATTTGTAAAAGTTCAACTGCAATGGATAAATGTATGTAGTAACAGTTACATAGGAAAGCAAAGTGATACGTTTCCCTTTCCTGATAATTAAACTTAGCTTGAATTTTCTGCTTCTGCCTAATAGACACAATTCTTTTATTTTTGATTGTATTCTTTTTACTTAGTTCCAATATGAAAGGAGATATTAAAAAGTCTACTATAAAATCTATAATTTAATTTGATATCCCAAAATTAGGGTTTAATCGTTACTTAATAAACTGGCACTTATTCTTTGCAAAGCGTTGTGCCAACTACTGGGTTGTAAAGACGTGCAGGACAGAGAATCCCTAGCCTAAAAGAGCTCTATTAATCTCAATTTCAGTGTAATGTTATTGTATTTATTCACGGTAGAAAAATTAAAGGAATGTGAAAATATAGCAGTTTATGGAATTTATAAAACAAAGTTTGAAGGAAAATTGGGTATTTACTAGGCTATTACAGACATTGAGGCATGTAATTAGACTTCTTAATTTGCTGATTGCAGTAGTACCATGTCTGTCTCGCTTGAAACTACCTACGATCTTACTGGAAACAAGGGACTCCCACATCACCCTCAGAAGAGAATAATGTTGTATCCTGTGTTGTTGTTTTTTTATTGATGTCATAATACTTTATAACTTTGTGCAATTTTAGTTGTACTTTATTGTTTGTCAGTCACCAGATAAATGCGTCCTTTCACCCCTTGTGCCCACCCCCTAACCCCCTTGCCTCTGGTAACCACCAAACTGTTCTCTCTGTGCATGTGTTAGTTTATCTTCCACATATGAGTGGAATCATGTGGTGTTTGTCTTTTTCTGTCTGGCTTATTTTGCTTAACATAATACCCTCCAGGTCCATCCATGTTGTTGCATATGGGATGATTTTGTCTTTTTTATGGCTGAGTAGTATTCCATTGTATATATATACAACATCTTCTTTATCTAATCATCAGTTGAGGGACACTGAGTTGCTTCCACTTCTTGGCTATAGTGAACAATGCTGCAATGAACATAGCGGTGCATAAGCCTCTTTGGATTATTGATTTCAGGTTCTTTGGATAAATAGCCCGTAGTGGGATAGCTGGATCATAAGATATTTCTATTTTTAATTTTTTGAGGAATCTCCATACTGTATTACATAGAGGCTGCACCAGTTTACAGTCCCACCAGCAGTGAATTAGGGTTCCCATTTCTCTACAACCTTTCCAACATTTGCTATTTTTTGTCTTGGTGATTATGGCCATTCTAACGGGTATAAGGTGACATCTTATCGTAGTTTTGATTTGCATTTCCCTGATGATTAGTGATGTTGAACATCTTTTCATGTGCCCATTGGCCATTTGTATATCTTCCTTGGAAAAGTGTCTGTTCATTTGCTCTGCCCATTTTTTGATCCAGTTGTTTGTTTTTTTGTTGTTTAGTTGTGTGAGTTCTTTATATATTATGAAGATTAAACTCTTGTCAGATATATGATTTGCAAATATTTTCTCCCAGCTGATGGGTTGTCTTTTCATTTTGATTCTGGTTTCATTTGCCTTGCAGAAGCTCTTTAGTCTGATGAAGTCCCATTTGTTTATTTTTTCTTTTGTTTCCCTTGTCCGAGTAGACATAGAATTTGAAAAGATCCCTCTAAGACTGATGTCAGAGAGTGTACTGCCTATGTTTTCTTCCAGGAGTTTTATAATTTCAGGTCTTACCTTCAAGTGTTTAATCCATTTTGAGTTAATTTTTGTGTATGGTAAAAGATAATAGTCTACTTTCATTCCTTGTGTGTGGCTGTCCAGTTTTCCCAGGACAATTTACTGAAGAGACTTTCATTTCTCCATTGTATGTTCTTAGCTCCTTTGTCGAAGATTAGCTGTCCATAGATGTGTGTTTTTATTTCTGGGCTTTCAATTCTGTTCCATTGATCTGTGTGTCTCTCTTTGTACCAGGACCACGCTGTTTGAATTATTATAGCTTTGTGGTATATTTTGAAGTCAGGGATTGCGATGCCTTCAGCTTTGGTCTTTTTTCTCAGGATTGCTTTAGCTATTCAGAGTCTTTTCTTGTCCCATATGAATTTTAGGATTCTTTGTTCTATCTCTGTGAAGAATGTCATTGGGATTCTGATCGGGATTGCATTGAATCTGTAGATTGCTTTAGGTTGTATGGACATTTTAACTATGTTTATTTTTCCAATTCATGTGCATGGGATATCTTTCCATTTCTTTTTTTCTTTTTTTTTTTGTGAGGAAGATCGACCCTGAGCTAACATCTGCCAATCCTCCCCTTTTTGCTGAGGAAGACTGGCCCTGGGCTAACATCCATGCCCATCTTCTTCTACTTTATATGGGATGTGGCCACAGCATGGCTTGACAAGTGGTGCATCGGTGCGCACCCAGGATCTGAACCGGCGAACCCCAGGCCGCTGCAGTGGAGTGCGCACACTTAACTGCTTGTGCCACCGGGCCGGCCCCTCTTTCCATTTCTTTATGTCATCATCGATCTCTTTCAATAATGTCTTATAGTTTTCATTGTATAGGTCTTTCACCTCCTTGGTTAAATTTATTCCTAGATATTTTATTCTTTTTGTTGCTATTGTAAATGGGATTGTCTCCTTGAGTTCTCTTTCTGTTAGTTCATTATTAGAGTACAGAAATGCAACAGATTTTTGTAAGTAGATTTTGTACACTGCAAATTTGCTGTAGTTGTTGGTTGTTTTCCAGTGGATTCTTTAGGGTTTTCTATATACAAAATCACGTTATCTGCAAACAGCGAGAGTTTCACTTCTTCATTGCCTATTTGGATTCCTTTTATTACTTTTTATTGCCTAATTGCTCTGCCCAAAACCTCCAGGACTTGGTTGGATAAGAGTGGTGAGAGTGGGCACCCTTGTCTTGTTCCTGTTTTCAGAGGAATGGCTTTCTGTTTTTCCCCGTTAAGTATGATGTTGGCTGTGGGTTGTCATATATGATCTTTATTATGTTGAGGTACTTTCCTTCTATACCCATTTTGTTGAGTGTTTTTATCATAAATGGATGTTGGATATTGTCAATTGCTTTCTCTGCATCTATTGAGATGATCATGTGGTTTTTATTCCTCATTCTGTTAATGTGGTGTATCACATTATTTGATTTGTGGATGTTGAACCATCCCTGTGTCCCTGGTATAAATCCCACTTGATCATGGTGTATGATCTTTTTAATATATTGCTGTATTTGGCTTTCCAATATTTTGTTGAGGATTTTTGCATCTATGTTCATCATCAATATTGGCCTGTAATTTTCCTTCTTTGTATTGTTCTTATCTGGCTTTGGTATCAGGGTGACGTTGGCCTTGTAGAATGTGTTAGGAAGTGTTTCGTCTTCTTCTATTTTTTGGAATAGTTTGAGAAGTATAGGTATTAAATCTTCTTTGAATGTTTGGTAAAATTCTCCAGAGAAGCCATCTCGTCCTGGACTTTTATTTTTTGGGAGGTTTGTGATTACTGTTTCAATCCCTTGTGATTGGTCTATTCAGATTCTCTATTTCTTCGTGATTCAGTTTTGGGAGGTTGTATGGCTAAGAATTTATCCATTGCTTCTAGATTGTCCAATTTGTTGGCATATAGTTTTTCATAGTATTCTCTTATAATACTTCATATTTCTGTGGTATCCATTGTAATTTCTCCTCTTTCATTTCTAATTTTATTTATTTGAGCCTTCTCTCTTTTTTTCTTAGTGAGTCTGGCTAAGAGTTTGTCAATTTTGTTTATCTTCTCAAAGAACCAGCTCTTAGTTTCATCGATCCTTTCTACTGCTTTTTTTTGGTTTCAATTTCATTTATTTCTGCTCTAATTTTTATTCTTTCCCTCCTTCTGCTGACTTTGGGCTTTGTTTGTTCTTCTTTTTCTAGTTCTGTTGGGTGTAGTTTAAGGTTGCTTATTTGGGATTTTTCCTGTTTGTTAAGGTAGGCCTGTATTGCTATGAGTTTACCTCTCAGGACTGCTTTTGCTGCATTCCATATGAGTTGGTATGGTATATTTTCATTTTCATTTGTCTCCAGATATTTTTTGATTTCTCCTTTAATTTTTTCAATGATCCATTGGTTGTTCAGTAACATGTTGTTTAGGCTCCACATCTTTGTCACTTTCACACTTTTTTTCTTGTAGTTGATTTCTAGTTTTATAGCACTACTGTCAGAAAAGATGCTTGTTATGATTTCAATCTTCTTAAATTTATAGAGGCTTGCCTTATTTCCCAAAATATGGTCTATCCTTGAGAATGTTCCATGTGCACTTGAAGAATGTATAATCTGCTGTGTTTGGATGGAGTGCTCTTATCTATCTATTAAGTCCATGCCATCTAGTTTTTCATTTAAGTCCACTATTTCCTTATTGACTTTCTGTTTGGATGATCTATCCACTGATGTAAGTGGGGTGTTAAGATTGCCTACTATTATTGTGTTGTTGTCAATATCTCCTTTTAGGTTTGTTAATAGTTGCTTTATGTCCTTTGGTGCTCCTATGTTGGGTACGTACATATTTATAAGTGATATGTTTTCTTGGTGGAGTGTCCCTTTTATCATTATATATTGCCCCTCTATGTCTCTCATTACTTGTTTTATCTCAAAGTCTGCTTTGTCTGATATAAGTATGGCAACACCTGCTTTCTTTTGTTTGCCATTAGCTTGGAATATTGTCTTCCATCCCATCACTCTAAGCCTGTGCTTGTCTTTAGAGCTGAGATGTGTTTCCTGGAGGAAGCATATTGTTGGATCTTATTTTTTAATCAATGCCACCACTCTGTGTCTTTTGATTGGAGAATTCAATTAATTTACATTTAGAGTGATTATTGATATATGAGGGCTTAATATTGCTATTTTATTGCTCATTTTCTGGTTCTTTTGCATTTCCTTTGTTTCTCGTCTCATGTGTTTCAGATTACCAATTCAGTATGGTAGTTTTGTATGATGGTTTTCTCTTTATTTATCATATGTGTCTCTGTTCTGATTATTTGTTTAGAGGTTGCCATGAGATTCGTATAAAAAATCTTGTAGATGAGATAGTCCATTTTCTGATGGCCTCTTATTTCCCTAGACTAAGTCGATTCCCTCTCTTTCCTCTTCCCCTTCTAAGTTATTATTGTCACAATTTATTCCATCTTGTGTTGTGAGTTTGTATTTAAAGTGATGAGATTATATTTATTTTTTTGTTCTCCTTCCCTTAATATTTGATGTTATAATTAAGTGTTTGCTAACCTATTCTGATAGAGACCAGCAATTTTTCTGATTTTGTCTACCTATTTTTCTCTTTGCTTAAAGCTTTGTATCCCCTTTCTCTTTTTTTTCAGGCATGACGGCCTTCTTGAGCATTTCTTGTAGCAGGGATCTTGTGGCAATGAACCCCCTTAGGTTTTGTTTATCTGGGATAGTTATTATTTCTCCATCATATCTGAAGGATATTTTCATTGGATAGGGTATTCTTGGCTGAAAATTTTTGTCTTTCAGAATTTTGAATATATCATTCCACTTTCTCCTAGCCTATAAAGCTTCTGCCTAGAAATTGGCTGAGAGCCTGAGAGGAATTTCTTTGTACATTATTTTTTTTATCTTGCTGCCTTTAATATTTTTTCTTTGTCATTCACTTTTGCCAGCTTTCCTACTATATGCCTTAGAGAGGGTCTTTTCATTTTGATATATTTAGGAGATCTATTGATTTCATTCATTTGTATTTACAGCTCCTTCCCCAGGTTTGGGAAGTTCTCAGCTATTATTTCTTTGAACAAGCTCTCTGCTCCTTTTTCCCTCTCTTCTCCCTCTGGAATACCTATAATCCTTATGTTGCATTTCTTAATTGAGTTGGATATTTCTTGGAGAATTTATTCATTTCTTTTAAGTCTTAGTTCTCTCTCTTCCTCCATCTGGAGCATTTCTATCCTAAATATTGCTAATTCTTTCCTCCATATTGTCAGCTCTGTTCTTTAAAGATTTCAGATTTTTCTTTATCTCTTCCATTGTGTTTTTCATTTCCAACATTTCTGACTGGTTTTTCTTTATAGTTTTAATCTCTTTTGTGAAGAAGTTCCTGATTTAATTGAATTGTCTATTTGTATTTTCTTGTAGTTGGGTGAGCTTTTTTATGATAGCTATTTTAAATTCTCTGTCATTTAGGTTATAAATTTCTGTGCCTTCAGGATTGATTTCTGGGTGCTTGTCATTTTCCTTCTGGTCAGGAGATTTAATATATTTTTATATACTGCTTGAGGGCATGGGCTTATTTTTCCTTATTCTGAAAATATCTTGTTGCAGCTTTTACCTGCCACCATTGGGTGGGGGTCAAGAGCTGTATATTCTGAGCCCATCACAATCCACAGGCGCTCTGATTGACCAGCTGTGCTGGTGCTCCAGGTAGGGGAGGGGCTCTTTCTTTCACCTACCTGATCCCAGGTGCTTCTTGCTCTTCCCTTGCTCTCTGCTCTCCAGGAGTGCTAGCTTGATGAAGGCCCCCCCCGCCCCCTGCAACAATTCAGTCCCCTCTGTATGGGAATTTCCCACAGGCTATGAGAGAACTTGGAGAGCGATGCTTTTCTTGTAGAGGGCTTCCCCTCCCCCTTCTCTCTCTGAGAGCTGCATTGTCCCGGATGAGATGGGCTCTTTCTTTCACCTGCTCAATCCCGGGGGCTTCTCTTTCTTCCCTTGCTATCTGCTTTCCTGGGGTTCTAGCTTGATGAAGACACTCTTGCAACAGTTCAGTACCCTCTGTATGGAAATTTCCCACAGGCTGTGAGAGAACTTGCAGAGTGACGGTTTTCCTGCAGCGGGCCACCCCTTCCCCCCCTCTCAGAGCTGCATGGTCCCGGTCTCAGGGTCACTGTTGTTGGGGAAGGAGAGGAGTTCTCCTTATCTCCTTTCACTTCCTCTGGGGGTACTAGCACCTCCACCTTCAGATGTAAGGCTGTGTGGGTCAGATGTCTTTTGTGTTGTGTGAATGTCCTCTGTTGGTACATGAATGTCCTTTTTGTTATACCTTGCGGGGGAGAGTCTAAGGGGGAAAGCTCATTTCACCAAGATGCTGATGTCACTCCCCCCTTTGTTGTTTTTTAAAATAAGTATATTTTCAAAGTTAAAACTCTATACAGTTTTATTAGGATATAATACTTCTTTTGAATTTGAAAATTATATTTCTGTTATACTAAGCTTCTATTGGATTAAAGAGTCATTTGGCAGAATAGTTTCCTTCCTTTCAAAGCAATGTCTATGACTACACTGAATATCTGTTATGACTACATTGAATATCTGTATTTCTTTAAAAGTATGCCTAGATAATCCCTTGAATTTCTAATGTTAAAATGGCAATGCCTCTTTTGTGTGGATAAGGTTATTTTATTAACTTTTGTGTTAATGCAATTTCTCTATAGTTGTTTCAAAATAATCTTTTGTTTTTACTATTCTAGACTTTTCCACCTGTTCATATAAAGTGAAGCTATTTAGACATAAGCAAAATGATATTTAAGGTGATTATGTTCTGCACTCTTGAATGTATGTGAAAATGTTGGGTGGTGGAGGAGGGAAGAGTTTATGTAATTAGATCTAAAGATACATTTTTAATCTGCTTACTCTTAGAAGATTAATAGATGCATGAGTATGTATGATTTCTAAACCCCAAGAATTTACAAAAAGAAAGACAAAAACAGCAAAGGGAACATTTAATCTAGCAGAAATCAGATAACTAAAAAACATTGAAAATAAAAAAACAATTGAATCTGACAGTAGAAACAACACATAGCAGTATTAGTAGTCATAATAAAATGTGAATATATTAATTTCCTATTAAGAGAAGCAATCAGAAGATTAGGTAAAAAAGCAAATTCTATCTGAATGCTACACGTAAAGAAGTGAAATAAAGACCCAAAATTATTTAAAATAAATGTTTGAGCAAAAATATGTCATGCAAGTTGTACTTGAGATAAGTCCTGTTTGTCAATATTTAATTGAGCCAAAAAATTTCAAAATCTCAATATAAGAGCATAAATGGAAGAAAGAGACTTTTTTTGTGTTGACACAAGCATGATTCATCAAAATATATAATAGTTCTGATCTTTTACACATCAAGTACCATAACATTAAATTATATACAGCAAAAGTCATTAGAAATAAATGATCTAGACAAAACCACATTAGAGAGGGAAATCAATCACACTTTCTTTAGAATTTGACAATTATATTGGCAACACTATAAATTAGGATACAGAGGAAGTATATAAATGATAAACAATAAGATTGATTTTATGTCCATAGTTATGTGACAGAGAGAAAGAGACAGAGAGAGATGGAGAGACAGAGACAGAGACAGAGAGGCAACGTAGGGATATATATATATATATATCAATATCTAATATAAATAATTAATATATATAACCAGAGAGAGGGCATGAGTGCTGAATGTTCTGAATCAGAGATATCTTCAATTTACTTGAAAGATTAAATTTAAAAGATAATTATAGACAATTTATAGATAATTTAAAAAATTTATAATAGTGTGAACCAGTGAGGAAATAGGTTCTCAGAATCTGTAGAATTTATGGGGAATGATCTGGCTTTAGAGTTCTGGACCAAGTTTATCTAAACCTCCAAAAAAGCAGGGAAGGATGAGTATTATTTAGACTATATATGTTACTAAAACAAAACAAATGTAAATTCCTTAAGGTTCCCAAAATATTAACAATGGTGTTAGGAGTCATAGTCCAGTTAGTGAAACAAAATTTACACCAAGTATTTCAGTAAAGAGGTATTAATATGGGGAGCTATTTACAAATCGAAATGTTAAAAGCTCAAATAGAATACGGTGAGGCAATTCAAATGGAAGATTGGGTGTTATCAGAGCTTGGGATCATGGAAGGGGCTGTCAGAGTAGGAAGTGGGATTACGGAATGGGGTCTGCCCAGTGGAAGCTGGAGCCAAGGAGGAGACACGGCCACTGTTGGCTATACTGTCTCCATCAGTCAGAGAAAAAGGGGAAGAAATAACCTAGCTGCTCTCTTTTCTTACTCTCTAATCTCTCACCAGTGCCTCTCATTGGCCAGCTCCAGCCGGAATCAAATTAGTGAAAGAAGCTGGGACACATAGTTTTCTGGCTTCATCCTCTGTGGGAGGGGATCTTGTGAGCAGGCAAATGACAATCATGCAATGTTATTTATTTATTGGAGAAGCTTATGGGTTTATTTTCATTTTCTCTCTATTGTACTCAGAGAGACATGGTGACACAAATGTTTCTATTATTAAACAAAATGATTGAAAACTTATAAAATCACCAAGCATTCTCAAGGGAAATAAAATCATTCCATTTTGGAGAAAAAAGCTGTATGTATAAAATCATAATGGTGTGCTGTGTTACACAAGCAAGATTTGTGACAATCTTTCCACAAGTTTATCTCTTGCCCTCCTTTAGACTTTATTCAACTGGGATAATCTTACCCAGGATGAGAACTGAGATAGATATCATGGCTTTTCTTCTCATCTTTGGTTAACTGAGAATTCTGCATTTACTTTAAATTGAAAAAAGACTGGGGAGCAGCCAGTGGCAGAGGGAGTTTTCTCCCCTCCCCAAGGGCTTTGCTGGGACCATCTTGTCCCTCAGGGCTGCACCCCACAGCATCCTGAGGCTCCAGAGCACGACACATGCTGGCCCCCAGCTCTGTGTCCTTTGCTCCTTCAGCCTCATTGCTGAGTGCAGTCAGCAAGTCTTTCCCAGGAAGTGTGTTATCGTGGGGTTATTAAAAAGAAAAAAGGCAAACCATCAATTTAGGAATTATAATACCCAATCCTATGTAGTAGTCAAAAGTTCAAATTTGGCCTAGAATTAATTCTTCTAAACTCTCAGCTCAGACCTGCTTCAGGCTGGGAAGATGCCTAGGGCTTAGTCCTTCTGATCATTACCTTCTCCCAGTTCACTCCCACCCCAACCAGCTGTCTATTTCTTCTCCCTCCAAAAAGGTAGGAGTTGAAGGAAGATGGAGAATGGACCTGGCCAGTTTTGACTCAGCTGGTGATTTCCTGCCACTAAGCCTACAGATTCTGGAAGCTATTTCTTCTCTTTTGTCAACTATTCAGTTTCCCTAATGGATCCACATCTCCTCTAGTTCCCCTGACCCAGGCAAGTACTTTTCTACTCCAGGTTATATATATGTGACTCTTTCCTTAACTTCTGGGCACATGATGGCAACTTCAGTCTCTTTCTGCTGGGGGCTTCTCACTCTCTAGCACCTACTGGACAGCACTCAAGATGACCTTAAGCAAGCTCTGTTGTTCAGTCGTACACCTTATGTTCAGGGGAAACCCGGAAGTGCATGGCAATCCCAAATCAGGAAAATTATGGAAAACTTCTAACTGTAACATTAAGTAACTAAAGAACCAAGTATGGGAATCAGGTAGCATAGGAAGCTCTCAAGATGAGAACTCAAGTATGTCACTTAGGTTGCACCGTTGGAAAGAATGGATTACCATTTCTGTATTCTTTGGATCACTTGGTTCAAATTTATAATCCTTAGAGAGAGATTCTTATTTGCTAAATAGGTCTTGCCTGCCCGTTGACTTTACCCAATGGGAAAGAAGAAGAATCAAGTAGAAGAATACTTCAGGAACCCTTCTGTTTATACAAGCACTTAAGTTTACTATCCTACAAAAACTGTACGTAATGGGGACCTTGATCAAGGATGGTGGAAGAGAAAGCCCCAGTGTGTAAGCACTTATCAAGTTTCTGCTTAAGTCCTGTTTGCTAATGTTGCATCAGGCAAAGCAAGTCACTGGGCCAAACTCAGATGGAAAGGATTGAGAAATAGGCTCCGCCTCTTGCTGAGAGAAGCTGAAAAACACAAAGCAAAGGGGAGGTCAAGGATTTGTGACCTTCTTTTGTGATATATCACAGCATGTCAAAAACTGTTCTGTGATTCACGTTCATTCTTTCACCAGAAGTTTCCAAACACTTATTTTGTATCAAGGACTATTCTGGGCATTAAAGATTTACTTATAAATATGGAAAAACACACTTATTATTAAGAACCATTTACTCTGAGGGGATAAATCGAGGCAAAATGGGGTGATTGGAATACTATGTGCTGTGTGCTATGGTAAGACTATGCACCAGTGTTATAACATTGAAGACAACATCGAAGGAGTAGTGAACCCAACTTTTTGGTAGAGGAGAGGACAAAAGTTACGCTCTCTGGAGAAGATGACCTAAAGAGTTTGGGTTAGAAGAAGACCAGGACCTATTATTATTCTACTAAAGTTCCTAGTCAATTTATAAGGCGTGAAAAAGACAAAATTGCATAAAGCCTGAAAATGAAAAAGTCAAGTCATTATGATTTGCAGATGATAAAATTATGTATGCAGAAAATCCAAAATAAACTATCAATAAACTATTAAAATTAGCAACTTAATTTAACAAATTTTCTGGACACAATTTCATTATACAGAATTTAGTTGAGTTTTTACACTAGCAAGAATTAATTGGAGAAAAACATTCTGAAAAAGTACCATTTACAATCATATCAGAAGACATCAAACACATAGGACTAAATCTGATGATAGATGTGTAAAACTTCAACACCAAAAACTACAAAACATTAATAACATACGAATTCTTACAACAATCTTTAATAATACATTAAGAGATGAGAGAGTGAGAGACAAACAGATAGATACTGACTGACTTAACTTGTCTAGGCTAAAAAATGTCTCATGGTTGGTTCTTCAAAACCAGGTGTGTCTCTTATTTATGAGCGTTTCCCTGCATAAAACAGCTTCTCAGCCTCTGAACTATTAATCATATCCCTTTCTCTCTGCTCTAGCCTCTCTATCACAGCCCTAGTTCAGATATTCATAAATTCTGCCACGAATTACTACAGTTGTCCTCTAGATGGCTTTCCTGTTCTGATTTCATATGCATCAATTATATTTGCATCAAATCATATTTGAATAAGTAGCTATCCTCAGTCAAAATGTGTTGATGGATTTATATTACCTACTTGATAAAATCTGAACTCCTTAATACATCATGAGTTAACCTCACCTACATTCCATGCACATCTCCACCTATAGTTGGCTGTTTGCTCCATCTCTTCTCTCCTCCTGCCTCTTCTCTTTCCCCTCCTTCCTATAATCTCTTGATAACATGGAAAATTCTTGCTAATCTTTGAAGTCTCCACTCAAATTCTCTTTTCCAAATTTTACTCCAACCCTCCTTTCAACTTACTCTGGTAAACTCTAGCATTCTTCAAATAGACTTTGAATTTTCTTATAGACTGATTATATTTCATTGTTTTACATGTGTCTATTTCTTCACGCATTATGAGCCACTTGAACAAAAATACTAAGCCTTTACAGTGCCTGGTATAGGGAGAGGTTTAATACATACGTGAAACAAATTAATTAATGAAATACTTTTATTCAGAATATTTTGATTAATTCCTTAAGGTGGGGAAATAAAAACACATAATGTGATCATTTTTAAAGTTTACCCTAAATAATTGATAGATAAATGTTTTTATTCCACAACCAGAAGCTGGTATTTAGTCTTACTAAGAGTAACTAAATGATTTTTTAAAAATTTATATTATTTATCTTTTAAAGATGAAATTGAGATTTGTACATTGTAAACTATTCTCTCTGGCCCACATAGGATTTGAATTTAAATTATTAGTATTCCTTCAGATATTAGACAATACATACAGATGCTTTCTATTAAGATTTTGAACTAACTTGTGGCTTCTGTCACAAACAAATCAAAATGTAAAATTATGATTTTATTTAAATGAGGCACATATAAACTACTCTATACTATGTCAAGACTAAAGTGCATTCAAAAAAACATTTTTCTTATATTTTTCATACATGGATAACAGCAAAATGAAAGGTTCATTATGTTAATATACATCAGGTAATACAAATGTAAATATTTCCAAAACAAGGCAATGCTTTCAAAATGCATTGCTCTTCTTTATTAAGTTACAATATAAAAGGAAATAAGGTGAAACTTTACACTTGTAGTTATAATGTTTACGCCTTAGGCTTCTATTGCAATATACCTCAGTTAATGAAAAACTTTTTTTTAACTCAGGGATGCTAAGCATGATTTGTTTTGGGAGTTGAATTTAATTATAGAATTTTATTTTGATAGATGAGATAAAATTATACAACTTCAATTCTTTCTTCATGTGTCCTATTTTCTTGAGGTACAGAATGGAGGAAACTTTCTCCTTATAAACTGTATCTGCCCATTTCTGTAGAAATATATCTACTGAATTTGATTTTACATTTTTAATCACTAATTTAAGTTTTTATTGTTTAAAATCTAACTTTGGAATATTTAGTATTATAAATCTATATTTTTCTCTAATGATTGCATATTTACACCTTAGAATTTTGAGGGCATGGTCTGTACATCAACTATCAGAAAAAACAGAGATTGGATTTGGGATGTTATTAGATTATATTAGGCTAGGAAATATGGCATATCTGGCCAAGCCATTCCTCCTTTCAATAAGGAAATAATAAGGGAAGTGATAACCTCAGCTGTTAGCTCTGACTGACTTCTGCTGGGAAACCAGTACTGAAATCAACTGAACTAGCCTGGAGTTTTGGCCTATTATAGAAGTTGAAGTAGAAAAACAAACCCAAACCTGAATCTTAAAATGAGAGCCTTCTTCATTTAAAGAGCAGAAGTCACAGAAATAGCCATTAGATTTTGGAATTCTTATATTTCATACTTCAAAAATATTTAATGTTATTTTCTAATTTATGAATTTTTCTATTCCAAATAATGACCTAGCTGAGAAGATTCCTGGCTGCTGTTTATAAGTATTTGCCTGAAGATAGCTTTGGTGAAAGAAGGGTATTTAGATCTCAAGTAATGAAAATGTAAATTGGAAATAAATGTTATAAAGTATCTTATCACTTTTATATTAGCTTTCAATTACTAGGGGCATTTTGATGTACTGTCAAAGAAATTTTATCAAAAGAATACAATTTATACATCTGGTGGAAATCTAAGTGGTTTTGCATAATTATCAGTTTCAATGTTTCTCATTATCTTGCCATATTCCTACATCAGTGTGTTTTGTGCCTGCTTTTACTAGTAGTCCATTATAGGCATAAAGTAACCAAAGTGTGAGTAAGAATGAAAATAAGAACGTTAAAACTATTTAATGGTCGTAACCATGACACTGGTTGGCGAAACTAAACTGAGTTGATAACCTAATTGACTGATTGATTATACCGGGAGTTGCCTATCTGATCTTCACAAACCTGGGATTTCACTCAGTGTGGGATTGTCACTCAGTGTGAGTTCCTGAATTCTTGAATTAGTTACTATTAAATAATTGATTATTATTATTATCTATTAATTTGAAAAAAAGAAATAGAACCATATGTCATTTTTTATGTAATAATTATGATTGTGAACCCATTGGAACAAATCTCTCAAAACGTTTTCTCACAAAAGTAAATACCTAAACATATGCAAAAATGTACCTTCAAAAACTTGAAAGAAACTAAGATATGTTCTCCAGCAGGAATATCCACCTAACAAACAAGATCCTCACCTAAGGTGCTATGCTGCACTGGTTTACTAAGAAGGGAGCAGAGGCCAGCTAGAAATTAGGGACTCTACACCGCACTCACTTAACAATGATTCTTACCCTAACATTTCTAATGCCAACTTTCATAATAAAACATTACTCTGAAAAAGTACATATAATATACATACAAACATCTGTACATATGTAATGTGTAATAAATTATAATTTGATAACATATATTGATATACATTATATAAATATTTACAGGAGGCCAGACAAGACCTTTGTACCTCAATGTTGGCTAAAATACAAACACAATAGATATCTGACAGCAAAGTGAGTGTGGGAAAATCTATACATGTAGAATTTACAAAGGAGATGACAAAAATGAGTTCCATTATTTTAGGCCCTGTCTACAAGATCTAAGCTACAAAAATGGATTAGAGCGATGAGAAGAGAAAGAATTTGGGAAGGATTTTTGGAGAAAGATCTCTTAAGATGTGAATTCCTAAGAAGAGGAAGGGGCCCCATCTCCTTTTCCTCAGGTTGGCAATGCAGTGGGACCACTCAGATTTCCGAATTACGTTTCTTGAAGTTGTGAAACACAGAAGACAAGCACTTGACTTACACAGAGATCTGGAGGATAAAAGATGGACTAACTTACTACTTTGAAAACGAAGAGAGCAGCTCTTTTGGGATCAGTCTGGAGATGGCTATTGTATTAACATTGTATTAAAAAACTCAGTCTTTTTCAAGGCAAAGGATGTGTAAATCTTTCCTATGTACTATGTACGAGATGTGCGTGGGAGAGGACAAGCATGGTTCATATTAGGTCCTGCTTAACAAGGTCCCTGGGAAGAATGCAAGGACTATAATAGCAAGAAGCTGAAGGTGAACACCAGACCCCTAGAGGCTAAAGGAGGAGTTGAAAGTGACTACTCAAAAGGGATTCATACCTCAAGTCAAAGGATCTGTAGGATGGAGGTCCCCAGCGAATGACTCTCTAAAGAATCCACAAGAGGAAGAGTCACCAGGAACACACAGGAGTGTAACGGCAGCTTATACAGCAATCAGCTCAAGTAATATCTTCCCTACATTTTACCTCTTTTTATGTTGCCTCACACTCTTCCCACCATGACTATCAATTATCCCCACCCCTTGTCTCAGAAATTGGTTAAAAAAAAAGATAATTATAGAAGAAGTCAAACACCTTTTTTTTTTTTTGGTAAGTATTCAGATGAAAGTAGGCTCAAGATAGGGAAAAGGAAATAAAAAGGTTTAAATCAAGTTTGCATTATTGAATATCTCTTGTACCAAACATGCAAATTTCTTATCAAGACTATGTTTGCCAGTTAAAGGGACGGAAGCATCATGTATTAACTAAGAGTGGGCAGAAAAGCCATGGGTGTTTAGGAGTGATGACAATAGAATCATCTCTAAAATCAGCCTCATCTGTGTCTTGTAAGAGCATGGTATCTATTTCATAAAATTGTCATAAAAATTAAATATATGAATACTTATAAGGAGCTTAGAAATGTTTGGCACACATCCTCAAAAATGTTAGTTGTATTTGTTATGCAATAAAATGCTCAATTAGTCTCATGTAGACCTTTCTTCTGATAAAAATTATCAAATAGTAATATTCACGTGCCAAAATTGGATTATTGGTAAATATTTATAATTATTGCCTTCTCGTATAATGCTCAGTGAAAAGCGAAAACATACAGAGTGTTTAACGTAAATCTTAAAAAATAAGTAGTGACTTAGAAACAGATCCAATTGTTTCCTCAATAACAATACCTCAGATATCAATCTCTGAAAACTTTCATTTAATTTTCATTTAAATTACAATATTATCAGTGGTTTTGTCTCTGTTCTTGAATATAGGTTTCTACGTCTTCTGCCTAATCATCATATAGACAGTCTTTCATCTAACTTTGAATATTATTATAATTGGCACCTTTGTTTTCCCTTATCCAATTTTTTGATGTTATATGAAAGTATCTTTAGTATGTTTTGTTATTCTTTAAGCTATTAGATGCAGGTCATCGGATGTGAAAATACATTTTGGTTAGATTTGCCTAAAATATTATTTTTCTTGGTTAACCCACAGTGATATATTTTAACTATTCTAATTTCTGTCATTATAGCACAATCTTTATGCTGTAGAGACTTAAAATATCATTAGGTCCTTGAATATTGAAGAATCATCAATAATATAATTTTTCTTTGGATTCTGAAGGTGAATATTTTAGACTTCATTACCTATATTAGTTTAAGTATTCAGTCATCCAATTAGCACAAAGACTCTCAACTTCCTGAATTGGAAATGAGGAACACCATTTGCACTTGATTTTAGAATGTATGCCCAAAATAATTAGCTTCTGTAACAGAGAATGACTCTGAATTTATTGTAAGCCATGACTATAGCATAGAAAAGTACTGCCAAAGCAAAAGGAATTCTAATGTTTCAAGGACACTAAGTTTTGATTCAGCTTTCAAAAATGCTTCAAAAATGAAGTCAGGATATGCTTCAGACCATACCAGAATCTGGAGATTTAATGTGTCTTAGACATTCCATAGTATAAAAGTCAAACAGAAAATTCAACCAGCAATGCCATCACTTTTCAGACATGGAGCAAGTAACTATGTACACTAAAGTTTGAATAAGGTGTAAGAGCGGTTTTCTTTTTTTGAGGCACTTGATCTCAGGTCATCTCTACTCTTCACCTTTCATCACAACTTTATGTTACTCTTCACTGATGATCATACTGGTCTACTTTTAACTAAAGTTCTTATTCAGTTTTGAAAGTTGGAGGCTATCCATTACCATATATTACTCACATTTACATTCATTGCCTGTTCTCGAAATTTATCTACGTCATTATTTTATATATGTCCATATTTGTCTTCTACAAATTACTTTAAATTCTATTGAGAAAATTTATCTTATTCATATGTATATTTGCCCCAAGAAACTCATAGAATCTCTTGTAATATGGTAGGCATTTACCAGGGCACTAAATCTGGGGAGGAAACTTTTCAAAGATACGTTATATGCTCTCCTATTGAGAGGGAGGCACATTGAGGGAGTGGGTCCTCTTTGGGGGTCTTCTAGGAAATTCAAGATTGTTCTATCATCACCCAGGGTATCCATGATGTTCAAGCAGCAGCTACTCAGAACCTGAGTGGGTCAACCATTTGCATATATTCTTTAGGTCAAGTCTGGGTATTAGCAGCAGAAAGTTTTTATAATTTGTGAAATTATGATATCTACTGAGATACCGATTTTTTTTCTGTCTTCTATATTGTATTTTCTTTTCTTAACTGTATTTGTCAATGAATCCAGAATCAGGGCAACTTTACATATACTCAGGACATTTAATAAACTTGAGAGATATTCACCCGCCCATGCACAAATATTTAGCAAACTTTGTATTATTTGTTGATAATCATGCATAATACTGTTATCGAGAAATCACTTCACCAACATTTTTAATGTTGGGCTAAGATCTTTCTCTAATACTAAAGTGTACATGATAGGGTTAACACACAGAATGCAGTAATGCTAGACAGAATGTGAGAAATGTTGGGTTAGGAGTCCAGAATGGTCTCGTGATGTTAAGCGACAAGGGACATGATTTGTTTCAGGATATTAGGGAAAACTGCATGAATGTTGTGTCATGTGTGCAGGCTTTTGATTGACAGTAAAGCTTTGTTAGATGGTGGGATAGAAATGGAGTTAGACAAATGATTGAAGCCCAAAGGAAGAGCCTGACTAAACTTTTGGAGGTGAAAACATGAAGCTATGTAAAGGAAATAGTAAACAACCCAACTATACTGGAGAGTAGAATTTGTGTATGGTGGAAGATATTGGAGTTCATCTTATACGTAGGATGTGTGCTCTAGGAGGTCATTTACATTTCTTCTTTGCCTAGAACTGACATAATATGATATGTACTTTTAAAATACGAGTATATCAGTAGCAAATAAGGCCGTGATTATTTTTATTTGACTGAAAACCACAGTAAGAAATATATTTTACATCTCCACCTGCCCTGTATATACATACACACATCTAACCAAAATAAATCCATAAAATTTCTTACACATACTTATAAGAGACGTATTGTTACCGGTGTTATGATATTCTGTTCTCTTATGTGTTCTTCTGCTCTAGTCTAATTTCATTTATTTATTTATTTATTTATCTATCTATTTATTTATTTATTTATGTTTTTGATGAGGAAGATTAGCCCTGAGCTAACATCTGTTGCCAAATCTCCTCTTTTTGCTGAGGAAGATTGGCCCTGGGCTAACATCCGTGCCCGTCTTCCCCTACTTTATATGTGGGATGCCTGCCACAGCATGGCTTGATGAGTGGTGCGTAGGTCTGTGCCTGGGATCCACACCTGGAAACCCCAGGCCCCCAAAGCAGAACACACAAACTTAACCACTACGCCAGCAGGCCGGCCCCTATTCTGTCTTACTTTTAATGCTATTTGTGACCACAAACTTCATCATAAGCCCAGAATTGAGTTGTAACTAGCAGTTTGAAAACCACTAGGATTGGGCATATAAATACTAGAAGGGGTGAGTTTTTAGATAGGAAGGCTAGACAGGAAATAACTGCATTAGTTCCAAACAATTAAACTGATCTAAGCATGAGTGGTAAAATCAAAGAATGCATCCACGTGAGAATATTTGGGAGGACGTATCTATGAGTGTTACATAGTGAGAGATTTGTAAGGATAGGATGATGAAGATAGAGGGGATAATCCTAAAATTTCAAAGATAGGTGATTAGCAAGCTCAGGGAGAATAGCTGATTGAATGAGAGAATAAATATGGGAGGCATATGACCATGTAAGTGCTAAGATGTTGAATTTGCTTTTGGATACTTGATCTAAAATATTTTCTGGTTACTCAGATAAAATTCAAAAGATAGAAACGTAAGGAAAGAAACAAAATGCGTTATATAAAAGGAATAATGCTATATTCTATGCTCAATGAAACCCTTAAATTTCAGTGACTTAACATGTTAAAGCTTACATCTTGCTTGCTTCACTGTCCAAAGTGGTATTCTGGCCTGGCTGCTCTTCTCCTGAGAATAGCAGTTTAGGGACTAAGGTTTCCTTCCTCTGTGGCTCCTCCATCTTCAACATATGTTTTTGTTGTCCTAGAGGTATTCTCCATTTTAGCCAACCAGTAAGAAAAAAGAACAGGGCAGATCATGGGTGGACATTTATATGGACCAGGCTTGAAAGAGATATTGATTACTTCTACTCACATTCCACTGACCATGACAATCACTTAATCATGAGGAAGGCCGGCAAATGTCATCTAGATGTGTACCCAAAAGGAAGAGGAAACTGAATTTGTGACTGTTTACTAGGGTTTGAGATATTGCATTAGTTTGCTAGGGCTTCCGTAACAACATACCACAGATTGAGTGACTTAAACAATAGAAATTTATTGTCTTACAGCTCTGGAAGCTAGAAGTCCAAGATCAAGGTCTCAATAGGGTTGGTTCTTTCCGAGGTCTATGAGAAAGAATCTACTCCATGCCTTTCACCTAGTTCCCAGTGGTTTCCTGGCAATCTCTGGCATTTCTTGGCTTGTGGAACCATCACCCTAATCTCTGCCTTCACGTTTGCATGGCATTCTCTCATGTCTGTGTCCAAATTTCTCCTTTTTATAAGGACAACAGTCATATTGAATTAGGGGCCCACTCTATGCCCGTATGACTTCATCTTAACTAACAACCCTATTCCCAAATAAGTCCACATTCTGAGGCACTGGGGCTGGGACTTCAACATACGATTTTTGGGGTAGACGTAACTCAACCAACAACACATATAAAGAGAAACTTGAAGTGCTAAACACACAGACTTTGAATCACTTGAATGGATATGATGGATAAATTGCAACAAAGAAGACTTTGGGGTAGAGAGACAAGAGAAGAATGCCACGGGTAGAGCTCTTATGAGTGCTTACAACGGGAGGATGAGCAGGAAAAGAATTCAGAGAAGTGAACAGATTTCTTCAGCAGTGTTAGAGGTGAGGGTCAGATGAGGATAATCCAAATAAGAATGATACAGAGTCACAGAATCAAGGAAGGAGAGTGTTGTGTCTGAGGAGAATGCTTCCTAAAGGAAGAAGTCGCCGGTGCCAATTGTTGCAGCTGTCACGCAGTCATAGCCAGGTTTGTGTTTAGGATTCCCTTTGTATAATGAGGACATTCTCATACAGAGAACAATAGCTCGCCCAACATCTTTTAATGAGCTACTGTCAGAATTGGGATTGGCAATGAGAACTCACAAGTCAGAAATAAGCCAAGTTCCTGGTTCTGTAATCTATATATACCACCTGTCTGTTTTCACTAGAAGAAACAGTGAGAGAACACACATTTGTCTCTATAGGATTTTAACTTGTGAAATGTTTTGGATTGCTTATTCAATCTTTCTGTTATATTTTAGGGCCAAAAAGTTTTCTGGATGTATTTCATGGCAAATCAGGATCTACAAATGAATGTGGCATGAGCCTGTTACAACACCAGTGTCTACGGAAGTAGCACGGCATATGGAAAGCCTGCCAGACTGGACATTATGTATCATAGGCTCTAATTCTCACCCCAAGTGTGTGAACATGAACAGTCGTCAAGCCCTCTGAATTTCCATCTCTTCGTGAACAAAATTCATATCAGAGTAGAAAAATATCGACAATCTAAGACCATCCTTACTATAATCTTCCCTCTTATATTTCATACCTGGATCAAATAAACATGGACTGAAAGCCTATATAGTATAAGGGGCACTGTTCTAGGCATTCTCACATACATTAATTATTTAGTAATCTGTTTAATTTGAGCAGTTTAATAGCAAGAGGTTATCCTCTACAATGCATATTCATGGAGCACAATTTAAAATTGACAGACTGGTGTGAACTTCAATCAAAATATTTTTCTGAGTCATTCCACCATGTGTCATGAAAGCAGAGTGTACAACAAACACAAAAAGAAACAAACCTTATTAAGCCAGTGTTCAGGGAGAGATAGGAACTGCATAACTTTTTCCCATTCTTGGCATTGAAGTCTGCAATTATTGCTCACCGGGTTTAGTTTTCTTTATACAGCAACACCTGGAAGGATTCATTACTTGGGGACTTGAGGCAAATGTCCAAATAATCTGTGAAGGATAATTGTAACTATACTCTTAAATGAGAAATATATATGTAATTTAAGATATATTAATTTAAGATACATATATGTGTGTTTATATATATTCATATTGGTATGTGCACATGTGTGCATACTTTTCATATATCTGTAAATATAAATAACATCCATAAATGCTGTAAAATGGGTTTTTATGTAAACATTTGCAACAAGACAATGAAGTTAACAAAATATTCATTCTTTACTTTGGGTAAGTAGTTTCTAATTTACTTTAAGAAAAAATATAATTCACAAGAACAATCTGTATTACAACTTTAGTATCCAGTCACTTCAAATGATTCCTATTTATAATTTTATTTACTAAAAGAGAGTATAATCTGATTTGTATCAGCTCTTGCTCTGAAAACAGAGAAAATTTTGGTGTCACAGCATGAAAGAGGACTGAGTGAAGGTTTTTGAGGAGAAGGAGACAGAGACACAATTCCTAGAGCCTAGGAAAGGGACAGAAGCTTTTGGGTCACAAAGCAAGAGGCACACATGCCCTACTGCCTGGCATTGCCCCAAGGGAGATAGCCAACCTCAAGGCAAATGGCCTATGGTACATGCTGGATATTGGGTACTGAGGGTTCTAGCCACAACAAATATTTCCAAACCATAAAGATGGGACAAAAGCAAAAGATCTCTAGATCGAAGGGACCGTGAAGACCTTCATATTGGGTATCTTGGGTATAGCTAGTGAAGATTGAGGGCCAATGATTGAAAAGGTCTTTCCAGTGCCTTGGTATTAAGTCATATTCCTGGACCTTTGCACAACTCTTGGGCATAGATTCTCAAGAATGACATGCATAATAGATTAAGGTTTTGGATTTATGTTGATAGAAATATATATATCTATTTATTTCAAGTTTTTGAATTGGAAGAAATCACTTAGCCAGAGACTAAGGGAATAATCTGAGTTCTTTTCTGGTCTGAATTCCTCCTCTTACAGCTCATACTAATCCTCTTCTGTTTATCTTATGGCGTTATTGTTTAGTTATGTCTGTGTGAGAATCATTTACTTCCTTTAGTTTATGTGCCTTACTGCTATTTTCAGAAAGTTCTTGCTATTTACACTGACAAATGTTTATATTTCACTTTAAATGTCGAGCTGTTGTCAATTGATTTCCAGAGCAGCTTGATTTCTCCGATATTCTCTGTGAAGGGAGGATGCCTGCATTGGCTTAACAGTGGGGTGACTTCCATGACTTGGGTTGGCACTCCTGCTCTTCCTATAACTTGAGTAGAGTCAAAATTCACTCACACTCTAGTCTGATGTGTGAAGAAAACACTGATTTTTTTTTTAATTCACTATAACTGATCTAATTTTTCTCCTACCTCTAACCCAGCTAACTAGTTCACTTAGGGGAAAACTAACCTTAAATCACACTCTAGTCTGATGTGTGAAGAAAACACTGATTTTTTTTTTAATTCACTATAACTGATCTAATTTTTCTCCTACCTCTAACCCAGCTAACTAGTTCACTTAGGGGAAAACTAACCTTAAACCTGACAGGTTATAGGGTTATTGGCCCTTTCAGTGTAAGTTTTGGGTTACTTGGGTTTTTGATTCCTTTCTTGTCTACCAAATGGGGCTTCTTTCAAGCAGTTACCTGGGTAAAAGCACTTTCAAAGAGAAATTGTACTATACTTGTTAAAAATGGCTAGGAAGAATTTGTTCAAGACTATTGCAATAGGGGGAGAGAGATTGAACTCAAATCTGCTTAAACAAAAGGCAGAAGAATTTTTAAATGCTGGAGCAAGTTAATGGAAAAGTGTTGGAAGAGATTAGAGGAAGTTTAGTCAGTGTGATTAGGCCATCTGATAAAATTTTAATAAAATGATACAAAGATATTTACCAAGAAATAAAGTAATCTTGTTTTTCTTTTGTGTTAGGAAAAAAGAGAGCAGTATCTTGTATTAAATATTTTTGTGAAATATTCTTTTCTGATCATTTCATATCTGTTCTTTAGAACAGATTAGACTCATTGCATTTGAATAAATGTAATTCTGAAAACACTAGATTTTTGCAGATACCAATTCTTGGTTTAGTTTTTTTGGAGGAATTACTTATGTAGGATTTGAAAGCAGGTGCATATATAAAACAAAGGAAAAAAATCCATTGGAAATGTAAAACAATACAGTTTTTGGCATGAATTTCCATGTAACACTTGGAAAGAATTGGAAAGAATGTCAGTAAAAATTCAAGACACTTTGTTTTGAGTATTGTGTAGTATCTCCTTAATAAGAATACACCACAGTCAATTTTTAGTTATTTTTAAAGAGACTATTTTAACATTATTTCAGTAATTTTACTTTTCCATTGGCAAAAATATCAGTAAAAATTTAAGAGACACTTTTTGAGAATTGTGTATTGCCTTCATTAAAAGAATTTATACTGGTTAACATTTTAATTATTTAAAAACAGAAAAAATTTTAACATTATTTTAATATTTTCATTTTTTTATTTTTTATTATTTTTTTTGTGAGGAAGATCATCCCTGAGCTAACATCCATGCCAATCCTGCTCTTTTTATTTATTTATTTTTTTTTTGCTGAGGAAGACTGGCCCTGGGCTAACATCTGTGCCTATCTTCTTCCACTTTATATGGGACGCTGCCACAGCATGGCCTGACAAGCGGTGCATCGGTGCGCGCCTGGGATCCGAACCCGGGCCACCAGCAGTGGAACGATCGCACTTAACTGCTACGCCACGGGGCCGGCCCCTAATATTTTCATTTTTTATCTCAGTAATGCATATCTTTCAAAATAATGCGAGTGCCTACCATATGTGAGGCATTTTTTCGGGTATTAGTACATAAGCGAGGCAAGGTCCCTGCTCCTTTGAGACAAAAAGCAAGTAGAAAATATGCACAAAATAAAATATGCCATAGAAGGAGGGTGAAGGCTATTTTAGAATGGGTATCTGAAAAGGTCCTGCTAAGGACATAGCATTTAAGCTAGGAACTGTAGGATAAGTAATCAAGGGAAAATGTGTGAGATGTGTGTTCCAAGCTAATGAACTAATGCAAATAGATTTAGGAGAAAAGGACTTGGAGTGTTGGATGGACAGAATGGTGGCTGAGTTAGGGAACTGAGACAAAGAATGTTAGGAGATAAATTCAATCTGGTTGGTTTATTACTGTTGTTTACTATGGTGTTGAGAGTTTACCTAAACTGCTCCATAATATTGTTGCTTTGGCATCCATTTTGTGTGGTCTAGCAACCTGCAAGAGCCTTGAACTGACACTAGCCCCCTCCCTCGAGCACATGCCCTAGATAACAGCTTGCAGAGTCACAAGTAAATGTAAATTCCTGATATGAGTCCCCCAACCACCCTTGTGATAAGCAGTCTCCTCAGCCACTCAAGGCCTTCTCCTTACGTGACCCTTAGATAAGACCCTACCCCCTTCAAGCTTAACAAAACCTCCCTCTTCCTGGTTTGAATTGACCAATCAGGCCTTAACCTGGGAATCCCAAAACAATCCACTCTGGAGCCCCAATAAACGCATGTGCCCCAGGCTCTGCTGTACTCTTTCCACGCACACACTGCCTTGACCTCCCCGTGTGGCCCCTTGACGTGTGCTGTGTACCTCCTCCAGGACTTGTGAGTAATAAATTCTCCATTTCACTGTCTCTAGTGGTCTTTGTTGAATTGTGGCTCACCATCTGCACCCTGGGGCTCTACTTAACAAATGTTAATTTAACGAAGTTACAATAGGTGGGGCGCTGGGGAGACTCTAAGGGATGCCACTGGGGCTGTAGGGTCTAGTAAGCAAGAGTATTTCAGCCTTAACAGCATAGAGTTATGAGTTGTTACCAGCCCTCAAAAAGGTGAGTGGGCTTTATAGGGTAAATGGATAAGAGATAAGGCCAAGAATACAAAGCTACACCTATTCCCCCACCCTCTTTGATGACCTTCTCCTCACTTCCTGTCAGGGCAAGTTGCTGTGTTAGGAGAGCTTGAACCCCAAAGTATATGTGAAGATTTACTGTGGAGAAAAGACTGGCAATGCACTGAATGTTTGTGTCCCCCTCAAATTCATATGTTGAAACTCTAATCCCAATGTGATGGTTTTTGGAGATGTGGCCTTTGGGAGGTAATTAGGTCACGGGGGCAGAGCCCTCATGAATGGTATTAGTGCCCTATGAGAACAGGCCAGAGAGCCAGCTAGCTCTCTTTCTGCCATGTGAGCATAAAAAGAGAAGTCAGCCCTCTGGAACCCAGAAGAAGGCTCTCATCAGAACTTGACCACAGTGACACCATGATCTCGGAATTCCAGCTTCCAGAACTGTGAGAAATAAATGTTTGTTGTTTAAGCCATCAAGTCTATTGTAATTTGTTGTAGCACCTGAACTAAGACTAGGCTTTTTTCTATTTTACATGTGTTAAAATTATTTATAGTGAGGCTGACAAATGTTCTTACAAGAAAAATCTATTAAGATTCATTCAGACAGACCGGTGGGTTTTTTTCCTCTGAGTTGCCCAATATTCCTGAAGTGCTGCATGTCCTGTAAAGGGAATCCTGACACCAGTACCAGTACTCAGCCCATGTGTGCTTGAAGGAATGCACCAATCAATAAGTAGTAATTTGGTACCTACTCTATGTAAGACATTATATTAGAAGCAAAATAGAATGACACAGTCCTTGTTCTGCAGGAAATTTTCTTCTACTTGGGGAGAAGTGACACAGGCCAACAGAATATATAAACAATATGAGTCAATACAACATCATTATAATTATCATCCACTTCATAACAATAGTGAAAGTAAATTTATTGAGCACTTACAGTATTCACACATGCTTCTAAGTGCTTCTAAGCACAGACCCTGTCATGCAATCTTCACATTAATTCTATGAGGTACATTGCTGTCATTATATTCATTTTACAAATGAGGAAACAGGGAGACAGAAGGACCAAGGAAATTACAGAACTCACAAAAATAAGTGTAATAGGGATTCAGAGAGGAGAGAGCTTTCTCAGCCTGTTGAGAGGTGGAAGATCTGGGCTCAAGGTGCAGGTGGGTTTCTGAAAGGCGGGATTGGGGAAGGGGAGGGCAGAGGAGAAGAAGGGTACATTCTTTGCTGAAAGAGTAGCCTGGGAAAAGTTTTAGAGTTCCGAATGCTCAAGGTGACTTCAGGGTTATTGAGTATACCTGAACAACGAGAGAGGAAGGAACTTGGAGAGCAGTACATTGAGAGATACTGAGTGTTCATCTTTGCAATTTATTTTATGAGGTCGTGTTGGAGAGTTAAAGAGTTAGGAAATTATTATAGTGGTTCAGAGGTGGGAATGATAAGGACGGAATTAGTGTAGAGCTACTGGGTCTGGAAATGAGGCAGCAGATGTGAGGGGAGCTTTGCGGGGAATAATCAATAGGCTTTCAAAACTAATTAGATGTGCGAGCTATGCTGTGTCTGGTTGTGGAGGATTGAATTGCTTAAGGAGTGGCCACAGGATGGAGCTCTCCATTAACTAGCATGGAATCACAGTCGGGGTCTTTTAGTAAGAGGGATTAGAGATAACACACAGGAAAGAATTCCACAGAAGCCTACAAAAATCGGATTCTTTAAGTAAGAACTAAATAAGAAGTAATAAAAATAAGATTTTAAACAAATACAAATCTCCACATTTTACTTAAAAAGCACAGCTTCTGAAACACATCAAGAACTAATATGTGAGTAGAAATATATTTGCATTTGCAAATATTTGCATTAATGATCATCAAACACTATATATATATATATATATTTGACCTGGTGTTTTTTATCTAGGAGTTTATCATAAATAAAATATCAGTGATAACCACAACTCTTGTGTGTGTATGCACATATATATGACACATATTCTTTACAGAGTTACTTTAATGTAAAAACAAGATACAAAAATAATGCTTAAATGGCCAAAATAGAAAATTGGTTAAACTAATTATACAAATTATCATATAATAATTAAAATTATGTTTTCAATAATGTTTAATGGGACACTCCATATCTATAAGATATTATTAAATGGAAAAAGAAGAATGTATTAAGCATTATATAAAGTATAATCCATGTTTAAAATTTATATTTTATATTTTAAACATGCATATGTGTTTATACATGTGTATATACATACGTATTTACACATCAATAAGATTTAAGGCTGTCTATAAACCAAATTATTTGAATGGGCTATCTCTCAATTTCTGGATTTCTACATTCTGGGCAAGTTTTCAGTTTTAGTGTCTTTTTAAATCTTTTTTCTGAATTTTATGCCATAAGAAATCACTAAAATAAAGCACATTTGAAAAATAAACTGTATTATGTATCAATGGTAAAGTACTTCTATACATCAGTTTAAAAATCTGTTCGCAAATCATACTGAAGCCTGGATCTTCTAATGTAGTTGAAGCCTCACATAGGCTCATACACTCACAGCCTGGTGAATTTTAACTGCAGGTACAACTAGTCTTTGGCCACCTTAAGATTCTGGAGTGATATCAGGAAAACAGCTGTGCAACTGTGTGGCTGCAAGTTAGCCTTGACTCGAAACATCCACCACTGGTATGCTGGGCCTGAATTTATCCAAGCAGGAGCCTTTCTTGCCATTTGTGGTAGTAAAGCAAAAATATTCTAAGCATCTGCTACATACCTAGTTCAGCTATACAGTTAGCTCAAGACATAAGAACTTTTTGTTTTTTTTAGTAAAAGGAGTTTGGGGGCCTAGGAGGTTAGGAAGCCTAAAGGTATCTGATTCTGTTTTATGCCTTTCAATTACAAATTGGATAAGATGCTAGAAATAGAGCTATAATAAATAACTCTCATTGATCTACTATTAAATTTTAAGCTTATTTTATATTTAAGGATTATAGCCTTCATGATACTATAGCTGAGTTCACTTCCTAATAGCTACCATTTTTTGCATATTCTCTGTACCACACACTTTATATATATGTTATGTCATTTAATCTTTCCCGCATTTATTCCAAGCAAATATAGTTACCCCATTTTTGTAAAACAATGATAGCTCAGAACTGATAAGTAACTTGCTCAAAGTCACACTGCTACTAGGTGAAAAGAGAGGGGCTCTGCTAGAATTTGTCCCTCTGTGCCTTGGAAGCCTCTGCTCTTTGCCAGGCTTCCTTCTAAATCCTCTGGACACTCTTCCTCAAGCGTTCTTCACCAGCTCCACCTTCCCTTCCTCAGTTATAAGCATCCCTTGATATTATTTCTTCTGTCTTTTTCGATGCTCCTTGTTGAAGTGAACCATTGGTATTGCTTTGCTAAGTACTTATGAGGCTAACTCCCTCAACTGATGCTGTTGCTCTAGCTTCTACACTTAACTCCACCTCTAACCAATCACATCTTTTTAAGTTAAACTTTGTGGTGGACAGTCACTAAGGTGGCCCTGATGATCCCTGCCCCCTGGTGTTCACATGTTTGTATAATCCTCTCCTCTTGAGTATGGGTATGACCTTGTGATATAGCCATGGCAATGAAAACTGTGCATAATTGGATATTAAGGAACTATCATCAGGATGTTAGTCCTAGGTGCCATGATTTCCCAAAAGCTCTTATGTTTTATTTCCCACCACATAAATTATTTACACTGGAGTTAGTGAGTGGTGCAGTAGAAGGTTTTAGGGGTTTGGAAAACCTCTCTCGGCTCTCTACTACAAGGCAGAACCTCACTGTGGACGGGCTGGTGGCTGTTTCCACAACCTGAGCACATTTCCCACGTGGTAACTGCTAGAGAACAAGCCACATACAAGGACCATTGCTCAGCCTGTTCTCCCTTTGTATCCTTTGAGCCTATTGCAGGAAACAATACCTTTTATAAAACTTAGGTGTCACTTTCAATATTTTTCTAATTTTGTCTTATGCAGGAGTAATTAAACAATGGAAGAGGGTGTAAGTTTTTTTTTTTTTTCAATTTTTGAGGAGCTTTATGGAAATGACTAAGTGAGAAATGCAAGGTTGGATGGTTGGATGGATAGTCTTTCCCTAGTTAAATCAGAGAGGTGCTCATGAACACCTCCAGGTAAAAATAGCTGGTGAAAAGACTTCAAAATAGCCCCATTATTAGCAAGACAGGGGTGACCTCTTCACAGAAATAGAGCAGGATGAGGCACAAGCAAGAACAATGCAGAGACTTCAAGGCTCCCAGGATGGTGACATCCTACCTCTTTGTATTCATGGAAGACACTTAGACAATGTAGGATTCTCATCTCAACTGCCACAGATTGTGTTTGATCCTGACAATTAAGCCAACTTCCTCATCTTGAGATTGGGACTGCTTATACTTGCAAGGCTCTGGTCCACACCTTGCCCCAAATCACTCAGAGTCCCTTGGGCCGCAGGAAGGCTAGGCCTATCTGACTCCAAAACTCATTTTCTTTCCGTTAAATAGATAACACAGTCATTTCTCTCAAGGTACAAGTGAATTCCAGGAGAAAAAAATGACATTTTCCACACTACACTTTGGATAAGAAATGATACAAGCCATAAGGAAAAAACAAAGCAAAGAAAAAAAAACAAATCATACAAACAAACTAAAACAAAACTGAGAACGAAAAGAAAAGAGAGTCAACAAGAAGGAGTGTAGAGGAAGACATTGGATCTGGCTTGTAGGACAACAGACAGAGTGATATTTTGATTGTTATTTGAACAATGGGCAAGATTTGGACATAAAGATTAGAGGTGAGGCATGACAGTGGGGAAAAGTGGGAAAATATTCTACAGGCAGAGTTACACTTTATTGGAAGGCAAAGATTAAAAAAAGTATAAATAATATTCAGAAAAGAGCATATACCCCGGGGAGTAATAAGTAAGCAAAAAGAAATAAAGAGTAAGATTGGAATATGAGCTTTGTTCTCTAGGCATTAAGTCAATATTGAAGGCATTTTAGAATCAGAATGACACATCAAAGCAAAAATTTTGATGACTTGGCTGCAAAAATAACAGTGAATGGAGATAGGAAGACCTGTTGAGAGTAAAATACTCTCAAAGTTAATGAGGAAACCTACTAGGGAAGCTGCATTTAGAATAAAGAGGAGGGAATGGTTGGGTAGGTGGAACCAAAAACCCAAAGTATTTTAGGAGTTTTAAGGCAGATGAACATTGATGAAGGGAAGGGACTCAAAGTTTTTACTCTATTTGAGTAGACAATGCTAGAAATAGGAAAATCAGAAAGAAAAGAAAGACTTGAGTGGTTTGGACAATATAGAGATAGCTTTGTTTTTGGAAATTTTAATTCTAAAGAAATGATGAAAATCAAATTTTCCAACTGGGTCTAATGAGAGAGGTTAGTACGGCCATCAATAATTGGGCCACACACAAAGAGGAGTGCTATTATGCAAAGGTCAAAAAGGTCACTGTGCTAAGCAGGTTACTATATTGACAGTTTGTGGTGAGATTCGCATAGAATTGTCCAGCTACGGATATTTTTAAAAGGAAAAAAACAGTACTTCAAAAGATAAGTTTACCAGTTTCTTGGAACCCTTTCTTTCTCTCAGTAGGACATGAATGGTAATATTTTTCACCTAAAATAATGGGATTTACCAAGAGGTAGATAAATAACTACTCTTTCCATGACGAAAGTCAGAAAGATAAAATTGAGAAATAGAGAAAGAGTGAGCCTGAAGAGACAACAGAGTATCGTAGACTATATGTGGTGAGGGCAAAGAGAGGATGCAGGGAAGGGAGGGAGTCCAACATCCTGGGATGGGAGACAGGCAGCAATGGAAGCACCCCTGTGCATATCTCACATATACATGAGGTACACAGAGAATGAGAGAGACAAAGGAGAATAAGAGAAAACACAGACACAATTATGAGGCTCTATGACAACGGTGGCAAACCTCTTGATGGAAATATCATGCTGGGACACTTGTTTAGGGAGTTGGCGGCTCCTCTCAAAATGAAGGTGGAGGCCCTTTGAGACAATAATCAACTCAGGTCACGGTATCAACAAGGACTAACCAACTTCAGAAAATGGAAGACAGAGCAAGAGGCCAGATAATAAGCAGAATAAAACAGAGTTGTACACTCTTAGGCTTGCAAATTGTTATCAACCCTCAAGAGAGGATGAATAATTGTAAAACTCTAATGTATAATGTATTGCTTTCTTGGAGACATCTGTGATTCATTGTGTGTGTAATTTAGTGATTTATTAAATTGGGTTGTTTTTAAAAATTTAATAAGAATAATTCCTTTTTCAGTTATTCTCAGATAATGATTACAGGGCCCTATGTTGTCTAGTAACCACTGTATCCCCAGCCTCTAGCACAAGCTTGGACTATAGTAGACAATAAATATTTTTGCCTTAGTGAATGAGTGAGTGAGTGAATGACTGAATTTAGTCTCAAATTTGTCATGGAACAGAAATCATGTAAGAGAACTTCTCGGGTCCAAGTGGACCCTAATGAACATCTTGTCTTCACGATAGTGTCAAAGTAGGAGATGAACCATCCTTGATTATGTCTACCTCAGCTTCTACCAGTGTGGTAGAAAGTAAGTCTCTGACAGTTACAGATTCAAGGAGTATCGTTCCCTTTGAAATGTTTGCTTGCTGAAAAGAGAATTAGGACAGTGATTTAACGTGGTAGGATGTAGTTTTGAGATAAGTTTTGAAAATTTGTAATTCAACATTGACCTGTCTACCTAATGGAATGTAAAATACTGCAATTCATTAAAATGCTGTTTGTAATCTTTCTTCAATTTATACTAAATAATAAATGATTTTTTTTATTATTATTTGGTGAGGAAGATTGATCTTATGCTAACACCTGTTGTCAATCTTCCTCTTTTTTTGCTTGAGGAAGATTGTCCCTGAGCTAACATTCGTACCAATCTTTCTCTATTTTGCATGTGGGTCACCACCACAGCATGGCTTAGTGAGCTGTATGTAGGTCCATGCCCGGGATCTGAACCCATGAACCCCCAAGTGCTGAAGCAGAGTGAGTGAACTTAACCACTATGCCATGGGGCCGGCCTCCAATAAATGATTTTAAAATAATTAAACATGTTAATAAATGTGTAGGTTTAAAATGAATGTTAGAAACATAATTGCCTCTATACTGGTCATGAGATCTGTTTTCTATGATGAACAGGAAAATAATTTTTTCTGTTATCTGTAGCATCTACTATTAAATTAACTCTAATACACTGTCTAAAAGGTAGCTAGATGAATAGATACTGTATAGAGATCAAATACATGTGGTTCAGTATATGGTTAATATTAAACTGATATTAGTTTCACATCGATCATTTTGTCTATTCTAATATATTTTTCTGAAACCCTTTATTTTCCTTTTCTTAACTATATGCCCAAAATACATTTATTAATATTAATAGAAACTTAAATTTTTTTATTGAATATTCTATAAGGGCTCTTAACGCACTAAAGTTTTTGGCTCTACATTTTGGTCCTTTATACTTAAGCCAGCTGTATAAGATTCCATTTTTGTACATACAACTACTTTTAGCACAGTAGACTGCCAAACTTCACTGACTTTTTTTTTTCATGCTGCCTGCTCTATATTTATTATTCTCCTCAGAGTTTTCAAATTTAACAAATTCATAGATGCTTTCTCTGTCTAGGCTCATTTATGTAGATTTTTATAACAGTAAATATGTCTACTGACCCACTCAACACTTCTCTTCCTACAGCTCTGGTAAATTCTCAGTGTTTTAATCATCTTCTCTTCCACTCAGAAATTTGCCTTAGTGTAATCATTTCATTATGTGATGTTTGAAAACTGTTCTTAACCATGATAGCATGGAGGTTAATAGGCCTTAGATTATTGTTTGCACAGAATTTTATGACCTCAACACATCCATTTGTTTTTTATTAAAAAGACATGTTTAAGCCCCCTTTTTGAGAAGAGATCAATATAATTTTAAGTTTTATGATCAGCAGTACTTGGCAGGACACCTCATTGACTTCAGAGACAAATTTGGACATATTCTTGATAATGCTGGAAACTAATATCTTAGTAGTGAAATCATTTTTCTGGACCATGGTCAATTAAATTTCCATAAAATTGAGTTATTATTCAACAAAAAGAGATAAGCTATATTTTACATTGGTAAATTTCATATTTTCCTCCCCTACATATCCTAAGCATTTAAATTTAAAGGAAAAATATAAATTATTAGAAGAAAATTATGTTAGCTGTTGTCTTGAAAATATGGAAATAAGAAGGTTCTTTAACTTTATAAGTAGTTTGAGTTTAATATGATGACCTAACATCTTTGTTCCAATTTACCACTTCTAAAATTATAGCTTTTCACATCTTTCTATTGACATGATGCTTAAGGACATTATTAGAGAACGCCTGTAGAATAGAAATATTTAGCATTTTTAATGTTACCAGATTTGAAGGGCTTTAGTCTTGGTTTCAGTGAGTCAGATGATAAATTTCGTTTCAGTTATTCATGATGGTGACATTTCTTTATATTGCAAATTCCATGTGTGTATGAACGATGTTTCCCGATCTGTGGTAAAATTAAACACTTATTTTTACTAAATCTATTGTCAATCTAATTCAGCACAGTTAATTCCACTCAGGAGTTACCATTGATGATGATAAATTGAGAGAGAGAATTAGTCACAACATTTCTCTGGCAAATTTCGTGTTTGGTTAAAAATGATAGGTGGGGGCTGGCCCCGTGGCTTAGCGGTTAAGTGCGTGCACTCTGCTACTGGCGGCCTGGGTTCTGATCTCGGGCGCTCACAGACGCACCGCTTCTCTGGCCATGCTGAGGCTGTGTCCCACATACAGCAACTAGAAGGATGAGCAACTATGACATACAACTATCTACTGGGGCTCTGGGGGAAAAAAAAAGGAGGAGGATTGGCAATAGGTGTTAGCTCAGAGCCGGTCTTCCTCAGCAAAAAGAGGAGCATTAGCATGGATGTTAGCTCAGGGCTGATCTTCCTCACAAGAAAAAAAAAAAATGATAGGTGATGAGGATCCAATTGCTATTAAGGTCAATAATTTTTCTGCCTTTCATGAAAATGTGTTTTGTTTGCCGTCTCATGGACTTATGTTACCATGTTCTGCCTGTTGCAGCTGGCGTCGTATTCAATAATGATTCTCTGCAACACTTTCCTAAAGATCTTGTTTCTTTTATATACCTAATTGAGAAGTTTTTCTGGGATTTCATGACTCTTAATAGAAGTTTAACTAATGTTATCTACTTTTCTTCGTCTTTTAACATCCAGAAGCTATACCTAGAATACCAATCAGGACTCAGCATTCCAATAGAGAGTAGACTAATAACAAATCTATAATTATAGCTCTAAGAAAAACTACTATAATGAATTGAAACACTGTTTTGCCCTTGATTCTCAAAATGCAAATTGTGATATGAATTTTTATTTTATTAACATATAAAGATATTTTAGTTAATTTCCAAAGAAAATTAAAATATTGTCAACCACTTGGTATGTTCTGTTTGCCATAGGCCATTGGAATCCATTTTTAAATAATTGGTAGACATATTTTTTTAATGTTTTACTATTGCAGAGTGAAATACTATTTGCTTTACCATAGATTATGAACCTGTTTTAGTCTAAAAATAATATTACGTTAATTTTTCCTTAGATTAATTTCTAGAAACGGCTTCCTCCCCCTCAAATGGCCACTGGATTCTCATATAACTGCATTATTTTGTAGCTTTTAAAATAATATCATATTTAAAATATGCAGAATCCACTGGAACAGTGGACAAGTTCTCTAAAGTTATCCTCTTTTGGGATCCTACTATTCATAAACATTCTTTTAACAGGTATCAGATTGAAATTCAATCTAGAACATCTGAACTGATAACAGAAGAAATACAGCTAGTTAGTATTTAAATAGGAGATTAATGGAGCGGAAAAAAGGGTATTCCCTTGGCTAAATGAAACAGTGAAATTGTTTTATTTTAAATTCATAGATGAGTGATTCATATAAAATACTGCACGTATGGAAATAAAGAATTTTAAGAATTATCAAATAATAATTTAAACATAATATGTTGTCATACTGGCAACACGGAAAATAAATTAGACTATTTGCTCTAAAAATATTCAGAACAGATCATACTGAAAACAATCAATATAGTCATGATACTGAGTAAGAAGGATAGTTTTATTTTGTAGAATTCATTGTAATTGAGACTATGGGGAAAATATAGAGGCTAGTTTAAGAGCAACCAAATAAAAAATTGAGTTGTTCATCTATAAACTGACCAGAACTTTACCAGAATATCTGATAAAAGAATAGTAAGAGATAGCTCTAAGAAATACTAAATAATGGGAATAGTATTTAGTTTAGAATTGGACATACAAGGTATATACTAATGATAGTAGTAGGACAAAATTGACTCCACAGCCACACAATTTTATTATGATAGTATAAAACAATAAATCTCTGAGTGGGATTATTTAATAACATATAGTGTTATTTAAGTGTATTTTTTATGCATTTTTAAAAATAGTTATTCCAATTTACATAATTGATAATAATTACATCAAAATTCCAAAGCATTCTCTGTTTACTTATAGCATCTAAAGATGCTATAGAACAATACCTGGTATATAATAATCTATATATTATACTAATGCTATATACTATTCTGTTGTATTATACATATATTTATAAGCACTATATATATTATTATTGCCGTTATTCATTTTCAAAGACTTTTTAAAATTTGTGTAACTTTTAAATGGTAGCCGTAGATGTGAAATCAACTGTTCTTACTAATGAAAATTTAAAAATCAATTTCTTCAGTTAAAATTCAGTCTATAAAAAGAGAATAAAGACTTTGGTTTTACATAACACATATACAGAGTATCTAATCTATATATGATTTATACAGATTTTTTCCCAGTTGGGGACATTTCTCCTGAGAAGTTTTAAGGGAAATGCTATTTAGAAAGAAAAGATTTTACATGATTCCAAACGATTCTGAGAAGCTTTTATTTTAATGTTAATCAGGGTGTATGGGTAGGGACTAGTCTGACCTCTATCTCCACAAAGAGTCCTGTTCCTTTTGGCAGAATTCTCCGTGGTAGATGGGGATGACTTGTTCCCATTACAAAGAACACTAAGTGGATAGCCTGCTTTCCTTCTAATTTCATAGATGATGAGTCATCAGAGTGTCCTTACCAATTGGGGCTTCTTTGAAAATAAATGAATTTCAGAATTTAGAGTATTCTAACACTAGTTGAGGCCGCCTGTGCTCTCACACAAGGAAAGAGATTTTTTTAGAGTGACACACCTCTTATGTCTCAGCCACAGAAGGTGCCCTCAAAACCAGTACAGTTTTGAAGATACGACCATTGGATTGCTATGTTCAGATGCATATTAATCATTAATCCTATTTAATCTTTGGACTGTCCTCAGTCATTTGTGGAAATTATAGAGCATGTTTCGGAACACTGCTGTTTCAGTGTTAGGGGCATATGGACCCTAGCACCAGATCCTGAGTTGGAACATTTAGAACCATTATGCCCTTTAAAAGTATAAAATGTCACAAAGACTTCAGTTTTTATATTTCATTTTCTCTTAAAATGGAATTTATTTTCATCAAGCTCATTATAAAAAATGTCTAATTAATGGCTTAACTGATGTTTACTACCATGAAATACTAAACTTCTTTACTTTTAAAAATATTTCTATTTACATATGAAATCAAAACCCTTGTGTATGTAAAACTGTATTGAAGTTTTAAAAGATTCACCCCAACTTCTTTGGAATGGCCTTTATTGCCTAAAATGAGATGTAACCTATGATATATGTAGATAGTTCTCCATGCCACCATACTTCAGTCTTGTAAGCTCAGTTTTCCAGTTGTATGTGATTGTGTGTGGCTGGGGGATAATATTAAATGGTCCCCAGAGTTAGACCTGAACTAAAATTATTTCCAAATATATGAAAGGTATTCACAGGCAACAAGCAAAGTGTCTCCATTAGACTCATCATCCAGCTATTGTTAGAGAACCTAGGAAGGACTGGTCTAAATTAATGAGTTAACAAGTGAGTTCCAAAACTGCTGTAAATTTCAATAACACATGAAGGGAGTGTGTGTGTAGAAGGCTGCTAGACTCAGTCTCTTAATCCTAAACAGAAACTGACAAGAGGATTGTGAGGAAGGGTTATTAGATTTAGCAAATAAAAATAGAGGACATCCAGTTGACTTTGAATTTCAAACAAACAATGAATAAATTTTTAGTATAAGGTTGTCCCATGCAAAATTTGGGACATGATTATACTAAAAAATTATTCACAATCAAGCTGAAATTCAAAGTTAACTGAGACTCTTGTATTTTATTTGGCAAACCTCAGTGGGGAGGGGACTAAAGAAAAACAAAAAGAAAAACGGCTCCTAACTACTTTTTTACCCCAACCCCTGGCCCCATAAGACATTAACCACAACCCTGCTCAGAAGAAGCCTAATACGTTCTCTTTATCTTACAGGAAACCACAATGAGAGGAAGGAGGAGGTGGCTGAGACATACAGTCGAAACCAGTTACAACCAGGTGAAGGGAACATGGCAGTCTGAGTTGACCTGACATAGACCCCGCAGCTCCTTATACGCTCATTGTAATGTATTATCATGCTACATAACACATCCACCAGAGCCATGACGCTTTACAATCGCCATGGCAATGGCAGGATATGACTAAATAAGGAAAGAAAAGAAGTGGCACCCTTGTTCCCCAGAAAAGCCTGCCCTGTTCCCTGAATACTATGAATATTCCTCCCCTTCATTACCCTGACCCCTTATAACAGCTGCTTACTCTCCCCAAGAGGTGAGAAGTTGATTTGTGAGCATAGTTCCCACTTCTCCATTCTTTGGACATCAAATAAAAGCTTGTGCTGTTGAACACTCAGCTTTGGTTTTGTTTCAAATTCACAACACCAAACAGAAAAGAAACCTCTGAGGAAAGTATGGATTGTAGGTACAAGGCCCACCCGTGGGCCCCCTCCTCGAAGCTCCTCAGAATGTGGGTCAGGGTCCCACCAGAGTGACGTGAAATTGGTGACACTTTCAGGGAACTAAACACCTAGGCTATGGTGCTCTCCTATAGAACATGAATAATTTCACAGACCGTTATTAGATAAGGTTGACCACCATAGAATGAGGCAAAACCAAGACCACCCACCATCATGTCTGAGCACAGACCAAACTGAAAAGAACAACTCCAGATCTGCTACCTGCAAGTTTCTTATTCCTCTACAACTTGAAAAGTACTGTTTTATAGTACCTGGTAAAATGCTGCGTTTCTTCCTGTACCTCTAAGAACCTGAGCACATCTTGCTCAACAATCTTGGACTGAGAGTCTCTGTGCTGCACAGTAATTTGAATATATCTTTTCTTCCAGCTTTTAGCATGGTGGTGTTGTGAAAGGTTTTACAAACTGCTCAGGGACCGCTTGGTTGAACTGAACTCTAGACTTATTTAAATTTTTTCTCAAAACACATATCTTGGATAATAGTCAGTCATACTCTAGTTCCATTAGTGTTTTTTGGTCTTTTTGACACAGATTAGTTGTTTCTCAACACTCATTCTCTCCTTTTTCCATGGTGAGAATGTTTCAGATGGGCTCACAGAAGTTGGGTGCCCTGGACGTGTTCTCCTTCTATGGGTTGTAATTCAGCTTAAACACACAGATGAAGACAATACCCTAGGAAAGGGCAGAGCCTGAGAGTAGAACAAGTGTGTGTTCTGAATGGGCATGGGGAACAGAGCTGCCCACTAAAACTCACACAGTGCCACAAGAGAAGAAATAAACTATAAATCTTATTTATACTATTGAATTATGGGCATTTTTAGTTATGGTAGTTTAACTTCCACACTAATATATATCATTTTATATTGACGTTTTACTAGTTACACTTGGTTTTCCTTGGGCTTTTTATACTATTTTCCAAAGTTGTTATTGTAATCTGCCTAAATAAGAAGTATGAACACAATCTTATTGTACAGTTGTTGACGAAGATGGAATCTGAAACCAGATGTCCTAGATTAGAATTCAGACTCTATGTTTATAAGATAATTGAGCTTGAACAAGTATTTTACTTTTTTTTTTTTTTTTTTTTTTTTTTTTTGGGAGGAGATCAGCCCTGAGCTAACATCCGCCAATCCTCCTCTTTTTTTGCTGAGGAAGACGGCCCTGGGCCAACATCGGTGCCCATCTTCCTCCACTTTATATGGGACGCCGCCACAGCATGGCCTACCAAGCAGTGTGTCGGTGCGCGCCAGGGATCCGAGCCAGCGAACCCCGGGCCGCCGCAGCGGAGCGCGCGCACCCAACCGCTTGAGCCACCGGGCCAGCCCCAAGTATTTTACTTTTGAATGTCTCTGTTTCCCATTTGTAAAATGGTGATATTAATAATAATAATACCTGCCTCATAAAATTGTTGAAAGGATTTAATGAGGTAATATATAGAACAGTACATTTTCTGAAACACAGTAAATCCTCAATAAATACAATAATAATGATGACTATTACCAATTTTCTCAAGAAGCAGTATTTACTACTAATAATAGTAAAACAATAATTTACATATATTCAGTGCTCACCGTATGCCAGATACTTTTCCAAGTACCTTGCAAGGGTTATCACATTTCTTTTTTTATTCATTCAAGAGATGTTTATTGAGTAGCCTAATTTGTGCAGGCTCTCTTCTTGGTGCTATATAAAGCAGTGAGAAAAACAGACAAAAACACAGCCCACAGTGATATTTTTATTCTATTGGACTAAAGAGAACATTAACAAATAGTTGGACTTTTAATGTATTAATGACATGGAGAGTAAAGCCGGAGAGAGGAAAGGTTTATTGGAATATCCTTCACATACGGTGGTAAGGAGAAGCTAACTCCAATCAAGTGACATTTGTGGAAAGACCTGAAGGAGGTGAGGGGTAAACATAGCGATATTGGGGAGGAATGCTCCTGGCAAAGAGGGCAGAATGTTCAAATCTCTGAAGGAGGAACAGCCGTGGCATGTTTGTGGAGCACGAAGCAGGCTGGTGTGGCTGGAGTTGTGGGGTAAGGCTGAGGAAGCTCAGAGGAAGCAAGGAAGTGTTCTACCCAGAATCTCAGAGGGAGCATGGTGCTGTCGACTCCTTGATTTCAGACTTTTAACCTCAAAAACTGTGAGACAGTAAATTTCTAGTCTTTTCAGCCACCCAGTTTGTTGCAGTTTGTCACAGCAGTCCCAGGGAACTAATGTGCCCTGCTTCCTGGTCTGTGTGCTCTGTGTTTTCCTCCTGGCCTTCCTAGGAAAATGTCAAAGGTTGACTCCACTACTCCACTATTTCAAGAGTGACTTTTTTTGCAACTGAAAACAGATTTCTTCTCTTAAGAAAAATGTGGACAGCAAAACATGTCTCGAGTAACATGATGAATTACCAGTTTTCACTATAGCAGCTAAGGCATGAGAGTTTAACGTTTTTTTTTAATGGCTGACATCTATTGAGTTTTTACTACATGCTGTATACCATGCTACATTCACTAACTTGTATCGCTGTCACAATAACTCTATGAGGTAGGTACCATTTACGTCTCTCCATTTTTACAGATGAAAGGTTAAGTGACTTGTCTTGTGAGGTTTGGTGGCAGCCTTTGAACCTAGGCAATCTGACCCATCACTGCTGTGCATAACCTGTGCTCTCTGCCTCGTTGTCTCAGAACCACTACTGAGCAGGCTACACTTTTCAGTGGACAATGAAGTTCCTTTGGCTGTTAATTTCAAACTTCCAAGACTTGTTTTCCCAAACTTGTTGTGTTTGTTTGCCACCTGTCTTTAATTCCTTTGTCTGCGGTTTGCTTTCAGTTCTATCAGCTAGTTTGACGTCTGTTTAATATTGAATTAGCATTCCAGCAATCCTTCTGCCGGTACTAAATTGGCTCATTTTCTCTTCAACAGTTCAGTACACTGACCATGCACAGCAGTCTGTGAGATTTGCTAAATTGAGTCACTTGTGCTGTTATTTATGTTTACTATAAACTGTTATTTACATGGCAAGCTGTAATCTTGATTTACAATGATAGCATTAATTGACTGCATTTGACTATGCACCTTAACTCTACATAATTTGCCTATAAATTTTCCAAATTTTGTTGTGTTTTTTAGCGTGGGAGGCTCATGACCATTTTTGCAAGGCTGCCCTATCGATGTTGTTCTCACTAATTGGCTGTATGTGGTGTAGAGCTTAACCTCACAGAAAGGTTTACAGTTTTCTGCCAAAACAAAATTCCCCTTTATCCCTTCTTAGTGATGTTTACCTCTCCTACTGCTTTCTAAATCACAAGGCCCTGAATCCACTGGTTTCCACCTGTGGCCAGATAAACTCACTCTTCAGTCGCGAACACGAATTCCCATGAAAATCTAACTTAAGCTAATAGAAAAGGCAGAGATCAGCAGGAAGTTACAACAGCTTTTCCATAAACCCTCTGCATCTGTTGGTTTTAATAACTGGCATTACCTACCTTAGGCTCCACACCAGTGCTCTGTACCTAGGCTCTGCGTCAGAATCACCTGTGGAGTTTTTTAAATGGTACAGGCAGCCAAGAGCTTTTTTATTCTGTTGTCCTGGGAGGAGTGGGGGTGGAGGCTGGCAAATCTGTTTGTAAATCACACCACAGATGAATCTAACACATAGCCCAACTGAGAAGTAAGTCTCTCTCTCCATAGTCAGAAGGTAAAACGAGGAACAGGATGTGAAAATATACTTTCAGAATCCTGGCCCATTCTGGGAAACTAGCGAACAGACCATATTTAGAGAGGTTCACATCCTATATAAATCATTTTGGGTCATTTATCCTTCTCACCCTGTTCTGTCCACACCCTCAAGAGACACACTTTGTGTTTAACTTCAAATGACTTAGTAAAATAGCTGGAGAGAAAAGGCACCCAATGATGCTGAAGGCAAATAAGAAGCCCTACAGTTTCATCAAGTAAACGGTCCATCTATTGAGTTGACTGTGTACTGCCCCACTGTCGTTCACCACTGCCTCTCTGAGCCCCTCCAAAGACCTGGTCACCACAGGGCAATTTCTCCAGTTTGTCCTAATTTGGAGATGACAATAAACAGGTATTTTTATTTTCTCAGGATAAACTCCATCCTATTTAAAATGGTTAGGGGCCAGCCCCATGGCATAGCGGTTAAGTGCTTGCGCTCTGCTGCTGGCGGCCCGGGTTCGGAACCCCGGGCGCGCACCGAGGCACCCATTGTCAGGCCATGCTGTGCCGGCATCCCATATAAAGTAGAGGAAGATAGGCACAGATGTTAGCCCAGGGCCAGTCTTCCTCAGCAAAAACGAGGAGGATTGGCATGGATGTTAGCTCAGGGCTGATCTTCCTCACAAAAAAAAAAAACAAATAAAATAAAAAAAGAAAATAAAATGGTTAATATCTCCAATAATATTTCACACATGGATATTGTAGGTCAACTCATTTGTCTATTATTCCATCTAAATTGAGCAGTAGATGATAAAATAATCATTTTGCAGAATAAAAATGAACGAAATACAAGTCTATCTAATGTTGCAATGATTTCAATTTGATGAAATACACCCTGTGCAGTTTTACCCAGTCTGTGCACTGTGCTTTGCTGTGAGTACACTGAGCCCTGATACCTAAAAAATAGGAGAAAAGTACCAAGTTCATGGATTGGAAGACTCAACAAGGTAAGGACACCAATTTTCCCCAAACGGATATAAGCTTAATGCAACTTCTGTCAAGTTGAGAACATGGACTTTGGTAGACATAGATAAGTGTATGCTGATATTTATATGCAAGGGCATGGGACCTAGAAAACTGAAACAATTTGAAAAAAAAGAATAAAGTGAGAGGAATCACTCTACCCAATTTTAATGTTTACTACATAGTAAGCCTAATTAAGACACTGTGGTATTGTTGGAGGGATATACATATAGAATTTTTCTGATTTATTTTTCATTTCTGCCGCTGAGGTAAGGATATTGTGTTTCTTTGAATAGCCTGTTGTGGCATTTGTGACCAGCATGCTCTAGTAGGTCTTGCAGGTATGAAAATGTTTAGCTGCTGGAACAATTATATTATTCAGTAACCTTCCTTTTTCTTTCCGTATTTTAAATATTCAAATGTTTATTTCAATATGACAATACTTTGCTACTTGTCTTTAATCATTGAAATCAGGTTGTTTTTCTCTACTGATGTGCATACAATTGTAACAAATTTTACAAAAAATTGTAACAAATTTTAAAAATTTAATTTTAAGACTGAATTTGAAATTCATCAGCCATATTTAATTTGAGGTTGTAACAAAAAATGTGAAAAATTCCGTTACATGAAGCCACAGTTTGATTTTATAATTATTCTCTTGGTAAGATTTGCAAATATCTATTCTAATTAATAAAATTCTAGATTGACAAGGTTCTAAAGATAATTTTTCCTCACTCTTTCTACTTTAAAGAGATTTACGTCAAAATATAATCTATGAATTCCACCAAGTATGATCACCTCTCCATCCTGTCTTTTTTCCGCTTAGTTTAACTGCTAGAAGTTGGATTTTGTGCAAAAGAGAAGTTCTGACCATTTTCTTTAAGCCTCTGTTTTTGAAATTGTGTTGTATGGTCATTTTGCAAGCCAATGGCTTGGAAAACTTGCTTAAATGCAAATTCTCAGGATCCACTTCAGACTTACTGAATCCAAATCTCTGGGTATGGGCCCCAAAATCTGAGCTTTGGAAAGTTCTCCATATGATTCTTATCTGCCCTAAATTTTGAAACTTACTCTACAGAATGTTCTTGCTCTAGACTTTGTACAAAGTATTTTCTTCTCTGTAGATTCTACAGCACATAGTAGTGAAATGACGCATCCTCAAATCAGTTTGACAATTACCATTGTTAATCTGGTGTCCTCGGTTGAAACACTGGTTCATTTGCAAGCCTCACGAACATTTATTTTGACAAAAATCATGCTATGAACACGAGATGAATTAGACATGATTTCCTAGAAATGCCCATTTACCTTACTTTGATCCTTCATTTGTATTAAAGTCTACCTAGACCAATCTATTTTCCAAAAATAGAAAAGATGAGAGGCATAAAACCTAGGAGAAAGCAGTGAAAGAACTGATATTGTTTTGCTTGAAGCACAGTCTACAAAGAGAGCACGAAGTACCTCTGTACACTACTTAGAAGATACGTTTCTTTCCTTTCTTGCCACGTATTTTTGTTATCCCCCATGATCTTCAGCAGTTTTTGTGCAGATTTGTTATTATACAGATACTTAACAGAGGAAATAGAATGTTTACGTTTCCATGGCTTTCATGGCCACTTCATACACTGTGCCTTGTATGTGTGTGTGCAAATACATACTTGAATACTTAATACTGACCCATTGGTCTCAAACTTTAAAAGACAGGAGATCAACCACTTGGTATAAAACTACAGCAGAAGATTTATCATAGCTATACTCTGAATAGGTTAGCTATAGGTAGGATTATTTTACAATTGGATTAGTAATTTATTGATTATTTAAAGATCACTTTTAAATTCTTTCCCTACATGTGCTATGCCCACCCCCGACCACAGACCTAGTCTTTCCCCAATAGCTCAAGATCTTGATCTCTTCTTTTTTTAACTTGTTTCTTTCAGTATTTACTTTTCTTCTCTGTGTTTTCAATTTTTCCCTTCCAATTGAATCGTTCCAGCATTCAAATTCACTCTGGTATTTTCCCATATTAAAAAATAAAAGCAAAAACAAGTGAAAACCCTTTTTGACAAAGCTTACATCTCCTAACGTATAAAACCCTTCTGCTTCTCTTCATGTAAGGATCTCAAAAAAGCTGTTTAGAATGACTGTTTTCACTTATTCAGTTCCCTTTCATTCTAAAATGTACTCCAATCTGGTTTCTACTCAAATTGCTACCAGAAAACTGCTCCTTCGTCAGTCCTCAATTACTAACGGATTTAAATGACCCTGCATTTTAATCTCTAGCCATGAACCTGCAAATGAGATGCAAATTTATGTATCCACCTACCCATTTGATATATTCACCAGAATGCTTCTCAATGATGAAAATTTATGCTCAAAAATTTATCTAACTTTTGCTCTTTTCTATCAGATTTTGCTTCTCATTGTTTGCTTTTTTATCCATATTTAAATAAATGGCACCTCTATCATGCAGATACTCAGAACAGATATTTTTGAATCATTCATGTCACTTCTCTCATTCTCTATTCTCTCTCCTTCTGTTTTCATTCTCTGTGTCTGATCCATTTCATACTTGTGACAGTTTCATGGCTCCAGTATTTCTTGACTTGGTTTAGTCATTTGCATTCCTGCTGGCATCACTCTATCTTAAGCCACTATCATTTTTTTCTGGACTACTGCAGTAGACTCCTGTTTGGTCTCCCTGCTTTATTCTTGCCCTCAAATATGTCATTATTTATAAATTTCAAAATGATATTTTACAACCGAATTTTTTTTTTTGTGAGGAAGATCAGCCCTGAGTTAACATCCATGCCAATCCTCCTCTTTTTGCTGAGGAAGACTGGCCCTGGGCTAACATCCGTGCCCATCTTCCTCTACTGTATATGGGACGCCGCCACAGCATGGCCTGACAAGTGGTGCGCTGGTGCGCACCCGGGAACCGAACCCAGGCCGCCAGCAGCGGAGCGCGTGCACTTAACCTCTACACCACGGGGCCGGCCCCTGCAACTGGAATTTAATTATGTCATCACCCCGCTAAAAGCAAAATTCATTGCCGTTCAATTGACGTTTTTCAAGGAAGTAATCATGACCCTGTAGGACTAGGTTTGAGTACCTCCTCAACCTCATATCCAGACATTGTCTCCTTAACTCACTGTGCCAATAACATTGTCCTTCTTCCAGTTCTTTGAATTTACTAACTGATTTCCTACACCAGGCATTCACACATACTATGAATTCTCTAGAATGTCCTTAACCTGCCTAACTTTTCATCAAACTCCAGATCTTACCTTAAATTCCACTTCCTCAGACTCATGCCTCAATTCTCTCATTTAAATTTACAAAATGTGCTTATTTAGTATAGATGATCTTCCAAATTATTTTTTGTGTCTTTATTATTCATTTATGTATTTACTCACTTAAGGTATTTCTTTCCCATTCAAGTGTAAGTTTCATAAGGGCATAAGCTTGTGTGTATTTTTTTTAAACATTGTATAGCTAACATTTGTCATAAAGCCTGGAAATAGAAGCTATTTAACAATTATTTGTTGAATAAATAAGTGGATTAAATGGATAAACAACTGAGATAAACTTTACTTCCTTCTCTCAATAACTCAAAAATAGCACATGATGATGTCTCTATGACATGTATTGCATGATATAAAGCCAAATAATATACAACATTTAAGAATTCTGAATTTGTTGAAGCAAATTAATGTAACCTCATTATAAATTGCTTGGAGCTATCCATTTACGAAATAATGCTACAAATATGAAAAACGAAAGCACTGAAAAGTGATTCCAATTTTAGAAAAGAACATTTTGAATGAGAACATTAACATTTGCAAAGACATTTATTTTCAATTTTTAGCAAGATGGCTAAATGGCAATATGTGCTTTTGCTTTGTGTACGAAGGTGTAGTTGGTTGATTCTACTTATGTGCTGGAGTGAGTCTATTTTTTATAGACTAAAAAAATATGTTGAATCCAATTACTCTCATTTCTCAGTCTAAGCCCAGGATATGTTGTAATAGTGTCAGGATCAGCTGAATGACACTGTGACTTCTGCTTAATGTAAGTTATAAATTTTCATTCTGGCGTCTGTGTAAAGTGGTGCACCCTACTTGCTAAGTGACAATTCTCTAAGGACGAAATGATTAAAAGGATTTTTCAAGGTGCCAAGTTCAAAGTTGGCTTTCACGGGCATCTGATTCCAATTCACTTACTTTGGTCTGCTAAGCCATTCTGCCTTTTCTTATAAGGATCACTGAAGCCATATACTTAAGCCCTGAACTCAAGTTAAACGTCATAAGGAATTTTCTGGGCTTTATATTTTAACTTTTCTATGTTTTCAAGCTTAAATTATCAACCTTGGCTTTCTCTATCAAAAGAGGCCAAGTGAGTATTTGTGAGGCTTTACTATTTTTTTTTTTTTTTTAGATAACAAGAGGCCTGGTGGCAGGGAATTTTTTTGAGACTTTTTTGTTAGCTCTGTTATTAAAACAAACCCCTTAGGAAACAGAAAGTTCAGGCATTTGGCAAAATTTGGAAGCCTTGCTATCTTGAAGACATGAAATTAGGAAGCCAAATTAACAGTAAAGAATCTATAAGAGCCTGTTAATGACATTTGCCTTCATATCTCCAAAGAATGTAGAGTGCATCTTGTGTAATTTAAAAGTATATTATCTTTCATGATGTTTCCTACCCTTTCCTTCTTGGGCTTCTGCAGTTTATTCCCTATCAAATGAAAAAGGGGCTAAAAGAGACAGAGGGTCCCACTAAAGAGCTATGTCTACTAGTACAGGAGTGGTTAGAGATCTCCATGATACGTCTCTTTCTAACTTCACTCTATTTTTATGGATTTTGATGTTTAGCCAAGAAAAAATATTTCCTCAATTGTTGCAGATTTGGTTATGGATTGGCAAAATGATGTCTATTATTTAATAGAAATTAGAAATGTTACTTGGCCTACTAAGAACCTTCTATTAGTGTTTTAAGATTCATCCACAACCAAATGCCCCGACCGTTAATGATAAAGCAATTTTTTCTTCCACTGTAACAGCCAGGTATTGATCGAATTGGTTAAATAAAAACATAAATGCCAACGTGTTTGGGTTATCTTAAAAGCACTTTTATTTTTCTTTATTGGATCTAAAGGTTTTCTTTGGTTATAACAGATTGATCTTTGAGTCGCATATGCCCAAGGAAAATATCTCCATAAACTTGATATTTGGCAATAGAAAATGATGCAATATTTTATCTGCCATGAAGTTCTCACATTTATAAGGACTTGAGGGAGGGCTTGAGGGTGAGTGATTAGCAGCCAGCTTGAGGAGTTGAGGAATTTTTAAATTATCATTTTTTTTTCCTTGTTTGTTTCAAATCTAACTAAAGAATTCTGAAGGAAACTACTTCTAACATATTTTTAAATTTTACACATCTTGCGAGTTGTTCTCTGGAAGCTTTTCTTAAGGGAAAATGCCATAAAAGTACAAATGCCTCCATTAGCTTTTTATTAAGTGGTCTTAATTGTTTCAATGATGGCAGGAGAAAAAAATCAAAGGAGAGAAAATTTTGAAATGTATTTGTGAGTATGGGAAAGCTGCCAACCTTATATAAAATATTATAAAAAATTTTCACTGAGCTGGATTGAGACATTGGATAGAAAGTTAAGATACCTGTAGGCGTCATGAGGTCAATAGTGTCCCAAGATTTAGCAAGATATTCTTGTTTTGTATTTTCTACATTACACTAGTCAATACCACTACTACTTCTCCCATCTCTACCACCACTCTGATTCCTACTACTATTATTAAGTTAATAACAATAATTGTCATTGTAATGTTAATTTTTATAACCATAAGCAAGTCATGAGTCTAAGTATTTTACAAATAATTATTTTTTGCTCATTTATTCCTCACACATTATATAGGTGGGCATTTTCATTGTATGTCTATTTCTGATATGGTAACTTAGACAAGTTAAGTAACTTTTCCACCAAATTTAGAGCTGGGACTCTAACCTAAGTCTGCTCAACACTTAAGTCTGGGTGTTAATCATTGAATTGTATGATCTACTAAGTTCCAAGGGGTCAGAGTCATAAAAGAGGTAGGAGGATCACAATAGCAGAGATCAGAGACAATAAACATGAAAATATGTTTCTTTTACTTTTTTTGTGTGTGTGTGAGGAAGATCAGCCCTGAGCTAACATCCATGCCAATCCTCCTCTTTTTTTTGCTGAGGAAGACCGGCCCTGAGCTAACATCTATTGCCAATCCTCCTCCTTTTTTTTTCCCTTTTTCTCCCCAAAGCCACAGTAGATAGTTGTATGTCATAGTTGCACGTCCTTCTAGTTGCTGTACATGGGACATCGCCTCAGCATGGCTGGACAAGCCGTGCGTCGGTGCATACCCGGGATCTGAACCCGGGCTCCAGAAGCGGAACGCACACTTAACCACTAAGCCACGGGGCCGGCCCAATACTATTTTATTTATTTATTTATTTATTTATTTATTTATTTATTTATTTATTTATTTATTGTGAGGAAGATCTAACATCCATGCCAATCCTCCTCTTTTGCTGAGAAAGACTGGCCCTGGGCTAACATCTGTGCCTATCTTCCTCTACTTTATATGGGATGGCGCTACAGCATGGCATGACAAGCGGTGCATTGGTGTGCACCCGGGATCTGAACCCGGGCTGCCAGCAGCAGAGCGCACACATTTAACCGCTACACCACAGGGCCGGCCCTGAAAATATGTTTCTTATATCTTGCTCATAAGATCATTAGGGGCACTTTATTAGAAAGGCCTTATTTATTCCCCTGTTAGTAGGCATTGGCTTCATTTACAATTGTTTTGATATAATAGGGCTGCAATAAACATCTTGTCATGTGTCTCAAAGTTTTGTACCTATAAAAACTTGGGAATCTGGATTAGAGGGGACAAACTTTACTAGGCATTTACCAAATTGCTCTAAAAAGCTATTTTATCAATTTATAATCTCACCAGCAATGTACGTGTTCCTGTCAGTCCATACCTTCTCCAATACTTAACATCATCCCTCTTTTATAAAAAGCAAAACCATAACAAAGTCAGAGGACTGGCACGATGTGACTTCAAGACTTACTATAAAATTCCGGTAATAAAGACAGTGTGGTATCAGTGAAAAGAATAGATAAACAGATCAATGGAACAGAATAGAGAGCCCAAAAATAGATCCCCCATACATATCTATAACTGATATATAACTGATCTTTGACAAAAGAGCAAAGGCAATACAATAGAGCAAAAATAATCCCATCAACAAATGGTGTTGGAACAACTGGACATCACATGGAAAAAAAATGAATCTAGACACAGAACTGAGACCCTTCATAAAAGTTAACTCAAAATGAATCATAGACCTACACATAAAATACAAAACTATAAAACTTCTAGAAGAAAATGTAGAAGAAAATCTAAATGACTTTGTGCATGGCATGAATTTTTAGATACAACACCAAAGGCAGTCTATGAAAGAAATAATTGATAAGCTAGACTTCATTAAAATTAGAAACTTCTGCTCTGAGAAAGACACTGTCAAAAGAGTGAGAAGATAAGCCACCGACTGGGAGATATTGTTTGCAAAAGGCACATCTGATAAAGAACTGTTAGCCAAAATACACAAAGAACACAAATTCAACAATAAGAGAATGAACAGCCTTTTTAATCAATGGGCCAAAAGACTTGAATAGGCATCTCACCAAGGAAGATAAACAGATAGCAAATAAACATATGAAAAGATTCTCAATATCACATGTCATAAGAGAATTGCAAATTAACACAACAAAGAGATACCACTACATACCTATGAGAATGGCAAAAATCCAAAACACCGACAACAACAAATGCTGGCAAGGATGTGGGGCAGCAGGAACTCTCATTCATTGTCCGTGGGAATGTAAAATGGTCTAGCCACTTTGTAAGACAGTCTGGCAGTTTCTTACAAAACTAAATATGCTCTTACTGTATGATCCTGCAATCTTGCTCCTTGGTATTTACTAAAATAAATTGAAAACTTATATCCACACAAAAACCTGCACACAGATGTTTGTAGCAGTTTTATTGATAATTGCCAAAACTTTGGAGCAATTAAGATGTCCTTCAGTAGGTGAGTGGACAAACTGTGCTATGTTCAAACAATGGAATATTACTCAGCACTAAAAAGAAATGAGTTATCAAGTCATGAAATGACATGGAGGAAATGAAAATGCATATCACAAAGTGAAAGAAGCCAATCTGAAAAGGCTGGATACTGTATGATTTCTACTATTTGACATTCTGGAAAAGACAAAACTATGGAGACAGTAAAATGATCAGTGGTTGCCAGGGGTTGGGGAGTGGGGGCGTTGAATAGGCAGAGCACAGAGGATTTTTAGGGCACCGAAATTATTCTATATGAAACTCTAATGGTGGATACATGTCTTCATACATTTGTCAAAACCCATGGAATATACAACACCAAGAGTGAACCTTAATGTAAACTATGGCCTTACAGTAATAATTATGGATCAACGTAGGTTTATCAACTGTAACAAATGTACCACTCTGATAAGGTATCTTAATAGTAGAGGAGGCTGTGTCTGAGGAAGAGAACAGAGTATACGGGAATGCTCTGTAATTTCTGCTCAATTTTGCTATGAACCTAAAACTGCTCTAAAAAAATAAAGTCTAGGAGTCGGCCTGGTGGCGCAGCAGTTAAGAGCGCGCGATCTGCTGCGGTGGTCCAGGGTTCGCATGTTCAGATCCCGGGCGCATATCAACACACCACTTGTCAAGCCATGCTGTGGCGGCGTCCCATATAAAGTAGAGGAAGATAGGCACGGATGCTAACCCAGGGTCAATATTCCTCAGCAAAAAGAGGAGGATTGATGACTGATGTTAGCTCAGGGCTAATCTTCCTCACAAAAAATAAATAAAAATAAAGTCTAATATAAAAATTAAAAAAAAAATAATTATTATACCTAAATATTTGACTCATAATTCCTTAATATTGTAAAATATCCAGTCAGTATCCAAATATTCACTTGTCTCATAAATTTATATATTTTCCTTTTTACAGACTGCTTATTCAACAGGCTATAGTTAAGCCTTTTTTATTCTACAAGTTCTCTCGCTATCTCTGCACAATTTTATTTTGTTATAATTGAAAATTGAAGCAATCTGGTTCTTCGTCCACCAGTTTCCCACATTTTGGATTTTGTTGATTATATCTCAATGGCATTGTTTGATGTGTTTTTCTGTTCTTTGTATTTCCTATAAATAGGAAGTAGGATTTAGACGCTTATTTAGATTTAGGTTCCGTGTGCAAGCATGTTTGTGTGTGTGTGTCTGTTTGTATTTAAATTTTTTCATTTCATTTTGTTTTATTTGGTATGGCCACTATACATGTGGAGTTCATTTTTCCTTCAGGATGCACATAATATCTGGTTGTCTCTATCTATTTTATTAGCAGTTGTGTATGATAACTGTGTAGATCCGTTAACTCAGGCCAAAAAGTACTATTCTAATTGAATCATTGCTTCTTTGAATATTAGATGGAATAGTTCTCTAAAGAGAAGATTTCTTTGTCTTGTCATCTAGACATTTGGTTACCCAGTGGAATAGTTAGTGTGGGGAAAATGAAATAAATGCTTAATTCTTTCCTTTTTTTCTCAGCTTCAAAATCATGAAAACATCCTTCAACAGTAGCTAATTGGTAAGTGGTAATTCTTTTCTGTTTTGTTTTTTTAGTCTTATTATGAACTCATGGCTTTAAACACATTTTGTATATTTCAATCTATTGCAGTTAATACTGATACTCGTATGTATATATCTATATGGATACATATGAAATATACTTATATATATATATGACCAAATTTAGATTCATTGCTAATGGCTGGTTATTGTTTCTAAGCTTTTTTATTGGAAACATGTAGGAAATATGCTTATTTTTTCATAAAGATATTTTCTTAAAGTTATTTTTATTAAAATTTCTCATCAGCTCATACTGATGCATTCAATTCAAACTCAGGGCCTCCAGGGTTTTTACTTAATTTCTTTTGCATTATATATGTTTCTCTTATATTTGTGCTGAGAATTCCGGTTCTCAATAACTCTGAGACTGTTAGAATTAAAATAGAAAATTATTACTCATTTGCTTTACCCCACATTACACATACAAATATATCAGTATAAAAATACAAACACTAAAACAAAAATATGGTTGTTTAAATGTTTCAGATTTTCTTTTGTAGTTCTTTTTGTCCCTGTATATCTCCCTGGAATATGTAGTCAAATTACTATGCTTTAAAGTCACTTTTAATATTTCCTCTCTTTTATCACCAACTGAATACACATTTGCATTCATTTGCTTCTTGTTTTATTTTTAAAAATTCCTTTCAAAAAATGTAATTTTAAAGGTAAATGTAAAATGTTTATAGATTTCAAAAGTCACAGCTATAAAACAAGGCATATTCAAGGAAGTCTAGGATCTGGGCTTGTCCCTCCAGGTTAGGGGTAACCATTCCCCCCCTTAATGTTTAGCTTATTCTTTCATTGTGTATTTATTTTTCTGTTTTTAATATAAACAGATATCTCTTTTTCAATATTTTGGTATCTAGGAAGGTTTGTGTTTTTGTTCTTGTGGTTTCCTTCATACTCAATACCTTTCCACAGCACCCTTAATTCTCCTTTTTTGGGGTTACGATCTATTGGTTCTTTATTATAAGTAATAACCACAAATAGTAATGAAATCAGTTACTAAATTCTGCTTCCTCCTGTTCTCTCTCTTCGCCAGCATCCGATTTGAAGCAATTCAGTTTAATTCACAGTTAATAAATATAAGATCATCAGCAAGCATATTCCATTCCCTAATCTCTCTAGAGTTTGATAATGTTATTCACTTTGGATTTAGCCTCAATTTTGAATTAACCTCATCCCCTAAATATTCTCCAATTTTCTTTCCTTCATTTCCTAGAAATCATAAGTTTATAATATTTTAAAATATTATTTCCTGAATATACCATATGTTCAACTTTGAATCATATTTATTGAATACATTATCTAATTTTAGTTTCATAATTTAATGAAATGCAATGACTTAATGAATTTGTTATAACTTAATATTTTACCCCTATCCTATTTTTCAACTTCCAGAAGATTTTGAAATTAGTTGTGGAATCTACGAGTTGACTATTTCTATCAACGTGTCAAGGAAATAGAGCTCAAAATCAGGACAAAATAAGATTCACAGCAGATGGGAACTGAGCAATTGTCTAGCATTACAGGAGAATAAATATGCTGGGAACTTGAAGGTCTGATGGATTCTAAAAGTCATTTACTACTCCTAAAGTAGTTTCCCAGTTTTCAGACATATTTTTTGAACTCCTTTATAGGTAAAATCTTGGATAAATTCTCTACTTAATATTATTAATAATTTCATACATGTAAACAACAGAAAATATTTGCAAAATTTTCTTATATCAAGAGTATCTGAGTTACATAAGACCTTTAACTCCATATTTGTTTAAATACCTATATACAGATGTATTTTATTTTAATATCACTTGATATAAAAAAGATTCATTTAATAAATATTTATTGAACTCCTTTTTGATAAAGTAGGCATTAACTTAAACTAATCTGGAAGATCAAAACAAGAGCAACAGAAATAAAAAATACTGGAGTTTGAAACAAAATGTGTGTAACCTCTTAATGGACTACAGTTATTCCATATGCTGCAGAAAGTGGGAGTTTCCGTAACCTAAGCACCATTCTTTTAAATTTTGATAAAAGTAAGCAGAATGCATATTGTCCTTAAAATTGATAACATAGATAATATATGGATCAAAATGGAAATGGTTTACCTGTAGGCTACTTGGAACTATAAGGAAAGATATGCTCTTTTTTCCCCTCTCATTAAGTATATCATGTCATCATTATTGTTAGTTGTGAGTAGGGGTGCAGCTTGGAACTTCATCTTTGTGAACTTTTTTATACCACATACCATTTATTCTGTCAGTTATGTGAGAAAAGATATTTATAGAGACGTATTTATTGTGCACGTCTTATGTACAATTCACCAGTATAAGTGCTTGTATTAAAACAGTAATTCAGATACAATGCAAGCCTTCTAATACTTTACAGTCTAGGAGAAGAGACGTGCACACAGTGACTTCTAATGCAGAGAGGAATGTGACAAGTGAAACTTCCTTCTAGAAGATCTGATTATGAAGCAATCAAAGGGATGGGAAGAAAAATTCTAGGCACCCGGCTGAGCTGAAGTATTTCTATAATATAATTTGATTTTATGGCATGGAATTTGCTCTTAAAACTCCAAATATAGGGTCACCCTTACTTGGCAATTGTGCATCTGTGAGAGTAATATTGTGTTGGCAAGGAGAAAAGTAAGAGATCTCATTCCACCTTCAACATGATTGTATTTCTGGCCAACAACTCAAAGAGACCATGAAGCCATTGATCTAGAAATTATAACGCAAACATTCCTCTGGCAATCACAAACTCATACACTAGCTTTTAGAAAGTTTAGAATTTGTGTAAATACATTTTAAATATTCTTTATATTTGTAATGAATTGTAAATTACATTTGTTTGAAATATGCAATGGTTTAGATAGCAGAAAATCTTGTTAAATACGATTCTTATCATAATATATACACACTTGTAAAGAAACGTTTTAATATACTAATGTGTATCCAGGTGTACGTCACGATCATACTCAGTCACAAACACAATTATGAACTTTTGTTTTTCCACCTGTACAAGGAACTGCCTGAATACCATTTCATGACCCTGGTGAAGAGTGTCAACATGCATTCCTCTATTTGTCTAGAATCATTTTTATGGTCAATTATATCTATTTAGAAGTCTGCTAAAGAAATGCCAAAGATCTTTTCTGGAGGGTGAAATAAAGGTGTCAATAAATTGTGTATTTTGAAAGATAAAACTTTGAAAAAGAAACCAACAACATCAATGAGAATAAATGCCATAGATCTGGGCTCCAATAATTATAATTAAGTAAATTAGTTTATATCTGTACATTTATATCATATCAAAGCATTTGTCTATGTACTTGTGTGAGCTTAAGAGCTACCTAAAGCATCTACTGTATACTTTAGGATCCCTGTCCATAAAAATTGATGAAGTCATAAAATAACAGGGTTGGAGGGGATCTTACATTCAGTTAAACCTCATCATTTTTGTGAGATATTATAGGCCATTTGCCAATTGATAAATATTGCAAAATTAAACATACAACATTTTTCTGCAATTGGTTGTATCAGGGCAAATTTTGATAGTAAGAGAAAATGTAATTTTTGGAGGCTGAATATGGTGGCATCAGTTTAGTGGGTTACTAATAATATAGTAGAACCTAGCACAGAGCAGGCCTGTGATTGAATTTCATCTGCTTCATAACATCGTCATCAGTACATGTATGTGAAACACAGATCTGAATGTTCTGAGATTTTAGAGAAGCTGTAGCTTTACTTCAAGATACAAGGTGGTGCTGTTTCATTTTCCAAACAAAAACTGCTGTTACCAAAAGCTAGCAAAGCTAGAATGAGGACATCACATCTCATAAAGAAAGCAAGAGTACAGAAGAAGCCAATTCCATACCTCTACATGCCAGTTATCATTACGTTCAAAGGAAAAATAGATAAGTTACATCTCTATACACTGCACAATGTAAATACAGAGGCAATAACAATATTCAGCCAAGGATGAAATGTTCATTTTTTAGTAGTTTACAGGGTACTGTGGCCTGCGATATTTGCCATGACTGCAAAGCCCTGACCTTAAGGGAATAAAAATATGCACTTTCTGAAAAATGAGTGCAAGTTAAGGTTTATTTCTAGTTCTTATTGGCTTTCTGTACTGACAACTCACTATTTTACTAGTTTTGTAAATGAAAATCTAAGTTCATCTTTTAATTCCAAATCTGCTGACCTATGACATTAATGAAGACCAAAGACTCCACTGCCTTCTATCTGTTCAAATGCTAATTGCCATTGCCAACTTACAGTATGAATTTAAGTGCTACTAAAGTGAGGCTTTTTTTTAATATCAGCCTTTCTCTGTACTTATTATTACTTTGCATAGAGAATATAAATTTGAGCCTTTGGGCTTCTATTTCAATGTCAGAGTTCCTGTGTGACATCAGTCAAATTAAGTAATCTTTCTGGGCCTGATTTTTAATCCAATTTTAAAAGATGCTTATTACTAACATTTTCACAGTAGTTCTTGAGGTGTTTGTAAAACAAGTTGAGAGGGTACTTTTTTTAATCACAGACATGTTTGTTTACTGAAAATTGGTTACGTAGAGAAATTTGGTTGTTTTTTGCGTATTGATATCCTTGGCAGATTTTTGCAAAAATGATTGACATCTATAACAATTTTATCAGGTGTTTCTTTACATCTCAATCTATTTATCTTATTAAAGCTTTGGCTACTAAATAGAAAAGTTAACTCAAAACCTCTGCTGAGGACTTGTGAAATGTAATTATATCCTTTACTGATTTTTTTCACTCAGTCTTTCTACCCTGACATATCAGTTAAATGTCAGCATTAATGTTAATTTACTTTTCTTTTTATACTTTTGCATTTTCTTTACTAAAAGCTGACTCGTATTTTCAAATAATAGGGAGGAAAAAACTGCACTATTCACTTATTTTGGCATAAAGTAAGCCTATTTAAATAATGCTTTACACTCAGTTTTACTGACAGAATAAGTAATAGACTCATTTATTGATATTATATTACATGATTTTATTTATCCTATGGAGTACAGAAATATCATAAACATAACCTTGAAAAGAGGTTTTTGCCAGCAGAATTTAAGTCAACGAGGACAAAGAAGGCAAGGTAGTTCATTTAGCAACAGAAACCCAACAATAAAAATGTTTAATAGATAGTAACTAACTAGGCTTAACCAACTGAAAGGAGATCACATAACCTCTGATATTTCCCTAAAACTTATCGTCTAGACACTGTGGCACAGATGCCTAATAGAGATTTCTTTTTCTGAAAGCATCTCATATCTTAGGAGGCACTATTGAATCATATGGGAACCTGGACTGGAAAACCAGCTATGCCACTTACTGTTAGGTGATCTTGGGCAGACAAGCCTCTTTTGAGTCGGTTCCCTATATATCTATAAAATGGGGCTAATACTGACTTCCCTCACTGTTAGGTGAATGACTATATGAAATAATTCATATATAGTGCTTAGCCAATAGTAAATGATAAGAATTAGCTAATTATTATAGTTTCTGTTTTCCAGTAAACACATAATTTTTAAAAATCTTTTCAAACATCCTCAAAATATTTAATTATTAAACTTTACTAATTTGTTTACCGTCATATATATGTGAAAGGGAGACATGGTTAAAAACTAATTCATTGCTTCCAAAGAATACAGTATGGGAAAAGAAGTGGGGGCAGGGTAATTTTACAGTGAAGAAACCTGAACACCACCTCAGCCAGGTAATCACGGTCAACATCAACAGTGACGTCAGTTTGATGATATGAATCCTTGATGTGATATGATGGAATGGCACCTTATCTGTGGCCTCCTCCCAAAAACACATAACCCTAGTGTAATCAGGAGATAAACATCAGACAAATACCAGTTTAGGGACAGTGTACAAAATTCCTGATGAATACCCCTCAAAATTCTCAAGGTCGTCAAAAACAAGAAAAGCCTGAGAAAATGTCACAGCAAAGAGGAGCCTCAAGGAGGCATGATGGCTAATTAAATAGACGCACAAGTATATGAATCGAAGTCACACTCATAAATTCCTTAACCTGAGAGACTTGGCCATCATTACCATAACACCCCAAAATAGTCATTATTAACATAAGGTGATGCCATTCTGTATACCTCACCACCCTATGCAGATATGTGGATTAAATGAAGGATAGATTGAAGATACAATAAGTTATTCTATTAAAATGGGATGATAATACATAAACTCTATTAGTCAACATTCAGTTTTATTTGAATTAAACAGAAGAAAAAGAAACAGGAAAAACCAAAGAATCTGATGATCTGCAGATAAATGTTTCTTCATCATAGGAGATATTATTTGCAAAAGATCAGGCTAAGGTTAAGGATTTATGAAACACATTATGAAGTTGAATGATTATGTTCTTTTAAAAAAAACCTACATGTTTCAGCTTTTTGCAGTATCGATTTACTCTGGCTATAAATGATGAGGTAATTAGCTGCAGGATAGAGCTTATTAATAGACCTATAAACATGACTGCCTGAGACATCTGGGTAACCGATCCTTGTTCTTGTTCCACAGCCTTAAGTTAAGGAATGTACTTACATCAGGCCGTGTAAGACTGGAGACAGTGATAAATGGGATCTGGGCTGATGCTGGGTATATAGGACCTCACCTTGTTATTGTATTTTATATTATGTAAACCCTGAGATTGATGGGGAGCACTTGGCCCAGAGGAGATGGTCCCTGGCACATATCAACTAGTTTGAACTAACACTATTCTCGGCTTAGGTATAAAAGCCTATGTATACAAGGCCGGGCTAAGACGAGGACAGACAACATATGAAGTGACTGACAATCAGAAATTATTATTGGCAACCCTTTGTGAAGATTTTGGGGTGCAGATTTTTGTCTTTCTGTTGGCTCTAGAACATGTTGCTTTCTCCTTTGTGTACTCCTATTTTGCTGACTTTCGTCAGTATTCTTAAGACAAGTAAACTCTGTGTGATTGATCTAGTGGTTTGTGTGCTTGGTCTTTCCATCATTTTGTTCCTACTTTTGACACAGAATAATAGAATAGAAATGCATTATAATTTTCACACTTTCTTCTTTCTCATAATGTTGTACAAATTATATTATTATGGCTTATTGGTGTGGTTTAAGGCTTTCGTAAGCATAACAATGCTTACTTTTGATTCCCTGCATTAGTCTTCATTGCTGATTTTATATTTTAGTTCATTTGTTGATTGACTGGGCTTGACATTCAAGAATTTATTTTTCGGAAAGGGACCATTGGTATTGTATTACCTGAGTAATTTCATATTTTATAAAATCTCTCTCTTGCTTTTGTAATTCAGTAATATATGGACAGTGTTCTGGGAGTCTTGGGCCCGTTTTTATTTCTCTCAGAACTTTGTACACATGGATTTATTATCTTCTAGTATTGAATGTTATGAAGGGAAGTCTCAAATAAGCCTGATTTTTTATTTCTTGTAAGTGTCTATTTATCTTCCAGGATGACTAAAATCCTTTTTTTATCCTGGATATTCAATAATATAATTTGGATATGAGTCATTGTTAGCTGTACTAAATCAAGCTTTTCCTGGAAAATGGCACGTCACCCAGTCTATAGATGCCTTCTTCCTTCATTTCGGACATTTTTTTCTTGTACTGCATTATTGAATAATTGCTTATTCTATTTGTTGAGTTCTCTACTTCAGGAATATAAACTATCCTGATGTTGGATTATCTGAATTGTACAACTATTATTTGCTTTCATTGTGATTATCTCAGGACTTATCTCTTCATCAGAATTTTCATTCATTTTTTTCTATCCAGTTCCTCTGTTTCTGACTCTATTAATTCTCCCCTGCCCCTTTTTTCTACACTTTACCTATTCCTTTAGCTCAGCAGTTTTCTAAAATCTCGTTCTCTTCTTTATTCTCTAATTTTTTTTAACTGATTTTATATTCTTACTTAGTTGTTCTATTATACCAAGCTCTCCTTTACACCAAGCTCAACTTTTCCATGTAAGCCAATTAGAGTTTTACTAGATTCAATAATAAAGAAACCCCTAAAATACAATTGCTCAAATCAGAGAAAAGTTTATTTTCCATTTATCTAACATCTCAGAGTGGATGTCTCAGGTTGGTGGGTGGTTCTCCATAAAAGTATTCAAGGATTTGAGCTAATTATGACTCTGGATCTTCAACAAATAGCTTTCAAGTTCAGTCTAATCATTGCCATCCTTATCAGACAAAAGGGGAAAATGCAAATACCCAGGGTCAGCAAGTTTCTCTTAAGCAAGAGAGGCATACATTCCAATAGTAGTAGTTTCAATCACACCTTCTATTCCTTGGCTTACATTTTTCTAGACTGAATAGCTATTATTTAATTGTTTTTTTTATTCTGCAGTATATTTGCATATTTCGTATGTCATTTCATTTTCTTTGAATGATATTTAGAGAATTTTGCTCAGATTTTCTCTTTGCACTGTTATATTTTGTTTAGTTTTTCCTTGACTTTTTTCTGAGACCTGTTTAATTTCCCCTCTGAATTAATTTTTGCAGACCACATATTTTATATTCTAACCACATTTCTCAGCCCCCGTGTCTTTAAGCAGGGGAACATGGGAAGAAAGTTAGAAGAATGCCAGGAAGCTCTAAATTTTATTCTCTTTTTTCTTTTGTCATCATCTTTTGAGGTTTATGGCATCAGATCGGTCCCTTTCTTTTTTTGGTAACTGTAAATATTTTCTTAATTTTTATTACATGTATATTTCCCTGAGGAAGGATAGTATTTATGAGGCTTTTATAAACTACCATGATCTTTACCAGAAGTATTAGTGTAATGAATTTTTCCTGTGTTTTTATTATATTTTGTATAGACGGTGAGAGTTGATACTGTTAACTAGTTTGCCATTGTGGTGTAAACAACATTTAGAATAGGGTCTGAATAGTAAACTGTCAAATCATTGCTGCATAGCTCAGTCAATGAGTGATATGAATGTTCATAAACTTGAAGATTCAAGTCTCTACTTGGTATTTTCTTTAAGTGAATTAAGTGCCCATGCATTAAGTCAAGTATGCCTGAAGTCCCTTCTCCAAATGATAGTGTAGGGAAATTCTCCACTCATCATCTGGCCTTTCAGTGGAAATCAACACCCTCTAGAGGAATTTCATTTCCCACATTGGAAAAACAGCTGGAAATAATTTCTAGTTTTTGTGGCAGTTATTATTTGATCTAGAAATAGGAATAAAAACCCTTAAAAGGAAATATATTCTAAGTTTTGTTATGATTTTGTGTTCTCAAACTTGTAAAAGCAAAGAAAGTCCTTTATTATTTGAGTAGATGAATGAAACGTTCCTAACGCTAAATACAATGGTTCATCAAATGGAGAACTTGCCTAATTTGCTTTAAATTTTTGATACTATTTGCTTCTAATATAAGCTTATTTTTAAATATCAAAATACTAATACAATTTTTTAAATATCACTGTTACATACACTCATGAGCATCAAAACAAAAGGAGGCAACTTTTAAAAATAGTTTTGTTTGACCTGACAGCAAACATGAAATCTTTAGTTAATTTAGAAAGCAAAGTGTCTGAGAAAGGACCTAGAATAAAACTGTAGCTTCAGTTATACATAGAGTAGCAATTCTGTGTGTCTGGAACACAAGCCTTGAACTTGGATTTATGATTGCCATATGCAATGTATTCCTTATATATTATTTTTTTTCTTTTTGCTCTGGTTTCATTTTTATAGACTGTCATATACTATATATGAACTCATTTTTATACTAAACCCTTTGGCAAACTCACCTCAGTATCTAAGGAATTGCCTGTCTATTTGAGAACTTGGCTTATAACAACAAAGGGGCAAATGCTAGAAAGATGGCAGAAATCTGCTTCTAGATTAACAGCCAATGAGTAGAAAATAGACGTATACACATGAGTTAGGCTGAGTATCTAAAATAAGTTATGCTTAATTATAAACTATGCAAATCTTTAATTTGCATTGAACCATAGGTTTTGTCGAGCTTTCAAGTCTATGAGGCAATGGGGCTGCTGTGCAAGGCCAATGCTGGGGAAGGCCCACATCACAGGACTGAGTCTTCCTCTAGAAACCTTCCCATTGACATTACCCAAGACTTGCCATGTTGCTTGATCATTTTGCTCCTTTTCTGAGTTTGGATTTTTCAAATGACACTATTTTGGTCCCAGTGGTTTGCTAAATTGGGTTAAGTTCTCTCTGAATTCCTTAGATTACAATTAAACATGTGGGTGCTGTTATGACAGCCATATTTCCATCACCTGAAAGCTAGGTCAAGATAATATAATGTACTTGATAAAAATATAGCTTAATATATGTAAAACTCTGCTTATGGCACCCCTGCAGGTATGTTTCTCCCATAGACTTCTTCATCTCAGCTGCTGGCTATAGTTTTTTCTCTCCAATATCACATTTAATTCGTCCAAAAGTTCTGGTGATCCTACTTTCAAAATATATCCAGAATCTGAATATTTATCATCACCCCAATACCACCACCCTGGGCCAGGCCACTGTGAGTTCCTGCCTGGGTTATTACACAGTCTCCTGCTGGGTCTCGCTGCAGCCTCCTTTGTCCTGAGAGTCAGTCTGCAGCACAGCACCCTGTTATGTCCTGAAGCATAAGTTACACTGTGTCACTCAGAGGGCCCTCTCACAAAGTAAAGGAATGAGAGATCCTTTTAGCTGTATATTATGGTCATTAAAGGCTTTGATCCAGGAAGGAAAAGTTTAGATATTTATCTAATGAATATATGGATTACCACAGAAAACACAAGCTCCCTGTTTAAAGGCATTGGCTGCAGAGGCAAACCAATCTGAATTCAAACGCAATTTCCACTGTCAATTATCATCAACTATGATTGAAGAAATTTGATTAACTCCAAATCTTGATATTCTGATATATAAAATATGATCAAAACAATGCTATAGTGTTTTATATGACTATAACAATGCGTAAGACTGAAATATCAGACTCTAATCAGGAAAACAGAAACCACTTAAAATATTTATAACAGGGCATCTAATTCTGGGAATTAGTTACAAAGGTGATGTGGATTTGGGGAAGCTATTAAGGGGATGATGAAATAAGCCAGAGATTAGCAATAGCAGGAAGCCTTGCCGCTTAGATGGGAGGGATAAAAGATGGTGCTACTAGAGACCAGAGGTCATCCTTTCAGAGCTGGAGCTACAGTGTCAGATACAAGCCTGTCAGATACAAGCTTGAACCACACAGAAGCCATAGTTGAAAAAGCTGTCCAGCAAAGATAAAGGTAAGAATAATCTAGCTTTTCCCTTCCCACTGCCCTCCAAAATCCTATCAGTGTGTCGATTATCCAATGCAGCCTGAAGCCAACTGACAGTGGATACTGGGAAATGCAGCCTGAAGAGGCGAACTCCTCTCACGAGGAATGGAGCAGGGCAAGAGAGAACAGATTAGAAGCAATTGGGCCCAAGACTGGAACAGCCTGTCACCAAAGATCTTAAAATTAGCTGTGTAGCCTGGAGGATAAGTGTTCATGCAAAGCAGAAGCTTTAAATTGCCATGGCACAGGCAATATGTTCTCTACGAGGAGAAAGGGAAGGAAAGTTGTTTTTATGGGCTAGGGTTAATAGATGTCAAAATTAACATTGATTTAAATGCCAGGGTAAACATTTCTAGTGGATCACTGATATTGGTCTATGCTTTTTATTACTTGTGTACTTTATATATATAATAAACTTTCTTAGTGAAAATAAAGAGTACATAACTGTCAGCCAAGGGATGACATCAGTAATCAAATTTTGAAAAAAAAAATTGTACAGTATTATTTGAGGTACTTTATTGATTCACAAATGTGAAGAAGCCACTGAGATATCTGAGTTATATAAATTGGAAAAAAAAAAAACAGCTTAAGTCCAGATGCAGAAATGGAGAAGAGCAAAACTGCTCATTGATGTGGAGACACAGTCACTATTAATGATAATGGATTTCATTCATGATAAATGGGGAAAATAAGCCCCGCAGGATCTTGAATTCATATTTATTCTGTTGACTAATAAACATTTTCATTTGTTAACGAAAATAAACTTAGAATGTAAAAGCATATCTTGGAAATGTATTTTTGCTAATTACAAATCTCCTTGCATCATGGTAATGTTGCATTCTATTAAATAAGTTGAAAATTCAGTTACTATCTTTGAAATGCTTAAAATGGCTAGTTTGGAAGTTCAGCCTTGTAATATTGCAATGACTCAGCTTTGCAGGGACCTCTGATCAAAAAAATCAGTGAGCCAGCATTCTTTCTTACTGTGCTAACATAAAGCTCGGGTGTCACGCACATATCCCCAGACAATTCTCAGGAAAAAATTCCTATTGCATAGAAACTCAGTATTGATGAAGTTAAGAACTAAATGTTTGTATGTCTGCAAAGAAAGGTTTGCTTTGACCCATTTTCTACCTATAAGGAGGCAAGATCAAGTGGATCTCAAATGTTTTAGATTGGTTTGGATAACTGAGTAGATATAGCCTGCTATTGTAATTAGCAACACTGGTTCAAAGTCTACAGAAGGAAAAACATGAACCTAATGCTTTAGATTAGAAATTAGGTTAAAAATAAAAAAGAAAATAAATAAATGTTTAATTAATGCAAAATCGAAGCTCTGGCAGTGAGATGGGGTCTTTTATTATTAAAGATGAAACTTTTAAAAAGTAAGGCTACACAAAGTATATGAATCTTGATGAAATTTTATTTTGTTAACATGAGGTTACATTTCTTTGAGATTACAATTGGTGTCTTGTCTGCTATGTCTGCATTCTAACAGAAATAAGGCTGTGTTTCTTCCAATGGTAGTTGACTTGAAAGTCCCATGTTTTTGTCAAACAGCTTGCAAGTGATCTTTGCAATCTTGTAAAGTGGAAGGCAATAATAAGTGGAAATAATTACCATTGCTCACTTATTTCCAGTGAATAACCCACATTTGTCTCCTTCAGGATTACACAGAAGCAACAGTGACAAGTATATATCTCTTTCTTGTAACCTAAACTGTAAGCCACTATTATTGCTGACCTTTTCTATTTTTCTTTCTTGAAAATTGTAAAAACAGCATTTGAATTTCTCGGTGCATTTAGTGTTGCCCAAATAAGAACAGATCATTCTGTGAGGTCTGAGGAAAGTTCCAAAATATCGATCAGTTTATAGTCTTTAGGAAAGGTTGTCACATTTTTTTTTTTAATTCCTTTCTAAACCTGTTCCCTTTAGAATACATAATGTGGAGTGAAATTGCTTATTACAAAGAGCTACTAATTATATGCCACTGCAAATGTATTATTTTAAGTTACTGTATTCCTTAGATTTAAATGATCTCTAATGTGTTTAAAGTTAATATTTGATGAAAGCTTGTTAATATTTAAATAGTTTGCCTAATGTAATAGTTTCCGCTGAAAATGAGAGTATAGCATGTGATCATCTTTGAGTGAATAAAGAGAAAACCACAAATGCTCCTTCCTTCGGTCAGTCACACCTTACTATTATCAGGACTTTAGATTTGTCAGTTCACAAATATGATTGATGTGAATTTGAATAAGTTTATAATCTTCACATTTTCATTTTGAATGTGATTTTTTATTACATTTTGGTTACTTTTTAGAGATTAGAAAATTTATTATCAGCCTGCATTTTTTAATAATCGGAAACTACTTCTTATGAATTTATCAATAAAATATAAAAGAGCAATGAATTTGGTATTTTGATTTATCTAGAGTCCATTTATTTAATTACCAAGGTGGTAACTTTATCAGTAACTATTGGAATAGTCCAAGATTTCTGGGAAGAATTATGCTTTTAACAGGAAAATGCAAGGGAAATTTAAATCGTTTTGTGCAGAAAAGGTAGAACATTGTGATGGAGAGAAGTTACAGAGTCCTGGGAGAGAGAATGCCAACCATAGAACTAGGAGTGTAGTCATTTGTTTCAAGAGAATGACCTGAACATCATAAAGCCTGAATCTTCTTGGACTCTGATTTGGTTACATTGATGTTCTTTCAAATTATGCTTCATATTTTACTGTTAAAAATAAGTTGACTATTTTTTTAGGATCAAATGGCAAAATTTCTTAGCTTCATCCCTTATCTCACACACAAGCGAGGGAGGAAATAAATGACACTTGCCTTATAAGTTCTTTTTTTTTCTTTTCTTTTTCTTTTGGAGTACTCGATGTTTTTGAAGAAAAAAAGAATAGTCTAAGGGGCATCTCTTGTCTCTTTGTAACTAGTTAGGGCCTGAAATCTGAGGGTAAACATCTCTCTGCCTTTCACAGTCTGTTCATTTTCTAGTATTTCCTTAGAATTGGGGTCCTCTTCTTATAAAGGGTAGTGATGCATCAGTAATACATTTACTTTTCATATTTCTCAAGAACTTTCACTCAAAAATCAGTATCAGTATCTTAAATATACACGAAGAGTTTGACAAAAAAAGCCTGCTATTTTGAATAGTAACTTTCAAGTGCTTTTTTGTACATTATTCCATTTGTTACTCAAACTTATAGAACTTCTCATGAATATAGATTAGAAAAGATGTACTCTACAGAGAAAGAAATTGAAAACTCAGAGAAAAACGGTTTTCCAAAATAAATGGAGTGCTCTTAGAAGTGTGTTGTTTTGATTTTGGATTGAAGACACTGCACCAGTTACTTAACTAGGCCATGGTTACCAGGAATCCCAAGAAACTGATACTGCTTGCCAATAATGGGAATTCCCTCTCCATAGAATATTTTTGTCACCTGTGGAAACATTAGCTTTCCTCTAGAATTCCACTATTGGAAATAATCTCTCCTTTTCCCATTGGATTCTTTCATCATGGAGATTTTTGTCTTCTTTCCTAGGAATTAAGAATTATTCATGTACAAGTTCCCCCTAGACTGTGAAATCCAGGCCCAGGGTTGACTTATCTTTTTGTCTTCCACGACATCTAACAAAGTGTTTTGCATATAGTGGTACTTAATATGTATTTGTTTATTTAACAAAATATGTCACTGTAATTTTGAAAATCTGTAAGAAAGGAAACTAACATGAGACTCTGGGTAAAACAAACAGCAAAATATTAAGGAACGATCAGAAATTTAGTCATAAATGCTTTACTAATTTCTCTAACAAGCTATGCAAATAAATCAAGTACCTAAACTGAAGGAAGTTTGTGGGAATACAAATTAAACTGTGTAATAAGAGTCAGTGAAAAAAATCTTTCTTTAAGAACTTTTTAAGTCCTCATTAAAGGCCAGATGGAAAGTATACATTTAACTCGTTCAATGTGTGATGTGAGGTGGGATATTTTGTAGAAGTTGGGCATCTTATTTGGACTATATAAACTATAGAGAATAGAAATATTCTTATGATATACTCATTCCATTAAAAATTTAGAGTGAGTGGAAAATGGCTCTGCATTACATGCTGAGAGTTCTTACAGCAAAACTACATGCTACAACTAGTATGAAATCCTCCTAATTTAGGTACTTTTGGTGGTGAGAGTTTGGAGTAAAGGAGCATATTGTTACATTTACTTACGCCTTTTAAGTCATTTTTAAAAAATCAGTATCTTTAAAGTAGAAATACTAACTTTCTTGACTAATAAAATAATAAACAGTCTTCTATCCTTGAGGATCTATTCCTGTCTAGAGCACAAGATAAAGGGGCTGACACTACTGCTTCTGCCATAGTCATACATATTCCTAAGACTTCTTAATTGTAACCTTATGGTTTATACAAATTACATATGTGAAAATGTTTCTGAACATTTCACTTCTGCCCTGGATGACTGCATAATGATTGAGTTACAGCATTACGTAGTAATCTTGTCTCATTTAAATCAAGTAAATCAGAGAAATTATCCATGTCTTACGAAAAGTCAAACATACCTCTAAATGTCTAAAATGATTTCAAGTTTAGCACCATAGATATTCCACAGTATTTACTCAAAATTTCTTGTAGTCTTTCAAATAGATTTCTTTGTTCCAATGACACTTAGTGGCTAGTATATTTGTTTGGGAAATTTTCAAAGAAATCTGGGATTTAAAAATGCTTCGTGTAGTTAGAAAAAAATACTATCTTTTTATAGAAACTTCACAATATGTTTTAGCTCAGGAATGTTAGACTTTACTATCCATTTGATGTCACAAACATCAGTACATTTAAGAGACCATGTATTTATTATAATCAGAGATTAGAATCCCTTAGGTGCCTTTTTGTAAATATGCATGTCTTTCTCTCTCTCTTTCTCTGAAGCTCAGGAATTTTTAATCCACTTCATTATTCATATGACATTATTACAATAGTCCTTAAATATTCCAAAAAGGAATATTGATAACATTGATAGGCATCTGGTTATAAGCAGATGTGTTTTAGGTAACTTGATTCATGTATTGAGAATCCTCAGAGAAGGCCAACATGTGATTCATGTCTAAAGGCTTTCCTAAATATCAGGTAGAAATTGACATAAAGATTACCATTTATATTAAACAAGTATTTACTATTTTAAACATTATAGTTGACATGTTAGTGAAAAAGCATGGTAGAACAAAAGCATTTAGAAACCTGTTAGTATTTTGTAACTATTTGACATTAACTCAAGATAGTCTTTTTAGTGGTTTGGTATTTATTCATGTCAGTTATTTCAAAAGATTTTTAATCTGTAGTTTCTATAGTTTACACATAATTTAAGTTAAATCATTTGAATTAATTTCCAATCCCTAGCATTGAACAAAAATAGTATACATTGACTGAAATATATATTAGTAATACATAGTTACTTGCATCCATATATAATTATGATTTTAAATGTTTGATATGGTTCCCTCATTTGGTAAACTATTTAATGTACTAATATGCAAAGTGATGAGTACAAAAAGCAAACCTTTAAAGACATTGAAAAATCATATGCTTAGACTTTTGAAATTTCTTTGGGGGCTTATTAGTACCAAAAAAATAATGCAGAGATCTTTTTAACATATCAGACAGCTAAACAAATACTAGTCTTTGCTAGAATACTACCAAATAACAGAGAGCCCACTACTGAATAAAACATTCCACTCCACCAATGCATAGCTCTAACACTAGAAAGATAATCTTTATATTAAACTGAAATTGTAAAAATTTTTTTTGTGCAGAGGTTACTTGGCTATAAAAATGATAGTTGCATTACTTCTTCTTGATATTATTACTCTTAAGTGCCAGACACCAGGTCAAACAATTATGAAACAGTCAGGGCAAAGGGGATGAGCCTTTGACAATTCTCTGATTTCTTTATTGCAGGACCCAATGTTCTAATGTGCATGTGGAATCTTCCAAAGAGGAAAATGATATGCAGCATTAGTTAGAATTTGTCTGACCAAAAGTCACTGCTAAGAGATTTTTCCAGAAAATAGCTGTTTGGGAAATACTACAGAAGAGGGCTGTTAGTTCCTAGAACCCCTTGTTCCTGTCCACTTGTTCCTCCAAGACTAGACATGCATTAGGGACAGTACTGGTACGTCTGGGGAGGTTGGCTGTGTAGGCTATCAGCCAACTGGCAGATGTCCATTCTGATTGGCTGTTCTAATAAGGCACTGTCGTGCCTTATGGTTCTTAAATATTTTCAATACTTTGTAGGAATATCCTTAGTGTCTTAACCCAAATATGCAAGACACACCTATGGAAGGAGTATAAGAGATATTTGGAGGAAGAAAAAAAGACTCCTAACAGCTCTCTTCTCCTCCGGCTACTTCAGAAACACATTAGCCATCTCTTTGTCTGTTTTAATAGGGAAAGAGCATATTCTGCTTAGAAAAGGTTTTATTGGTTGGAGGTGTTGTTGAATTAAGACAAAAATGTATTAATATACGAGAAAAATGATATTTTTTTACTTTAAATGTTATATGGAATTTCTAGAAAGAAAATATGAAGTGAACTAAATAGGTTTTACTCAATATTCTATGACCTTATAATTATTTTATTTCAAGTATTTACTTGCTAAGAATAACACCTTAACAGATTTTATGATAAAATGTTTATTTCATTTTGAAATAGAAACTGAATACTATCAAGATTATTATTCATCGAAGTAGATAACAATGAACTGACCCTGAAAAGGCGTATTTTGCAAACATGCATTTGTGATTATTTGGTTGAAAAAGTTCATTCCAGTAAGCAAAGCAGGGAGTTAATGGCTCCCATTTGTAAATAGGTGACATAACTTATTGTAATGCTCAATTATCTCTGGTCCATGAATTGTTCAATTATGCAAGCACTCATCTGCCCAAATAAATACTCATTAAGGTGAGCATTTGTGCCAAAAATACAAATTTTCTGTATTTTTACTATGTATGTAACATAGTAAACTCCAGAGAAATGGATGAACAGCACCAATAAAAACTCTGGAATCTAGATATAATCTGAAAAATTAGATGTCCATTAAGGAACAATAAAATGGGTTTACTTAGAAAAATGCATAAAATTATCTTGTTAGATACATTTCATGGTTGGAGAATAATAAATGAAACCTCACATTAACATCCAAATTCTATTTTTTGTTTTTTAAAAAAAGGAGAAATGGTCAAGGGTGAAAGACATAAGAATATCACTCAAGTCATAAGTTAGAATAATAAATAGCATACACACTCGCCCTATAAGTTCTTCAAACTCAGTGGAAAAAGGAAAGTTCATGCATCTCATTCAAACTTCAAAGCTACTTTCTCCTTTTTATGTTTAAACCAAAGCTTTCAAGAATGGAGGCCAGGTTTCCTTTACAATTTAAAATTCAAAGAGCACTACTTTGAAATGTAATAGAGCAGTGTTTGCTAAAGTAAACATTTTAGTCACAGTGACGGCAGATGCCTCCATGCATCCGCAGCCTTTTCTGTAGGTATTAAAGCTCTGTTTTAATAGACTCTTGGAATGTCTCTTCCCCAACAGCCATTCAAAAAAGATACAGATTTCACGGAGGGCAGCATCTCACCTCTCCAAACAAAAAGTGCACCGTTAGCGTTAAAGCAATTCCGAGACTTAGAAACTCCTGATGGCACTTTAAAAGTTGTGCTATAGAAAAATCAAACAGGAACATGGGAAATGAAGATCCTAGATTCCTGTTAAACGGTTTTCACTCCCACCACCCCTATCCACAACCACACCGGCCTGGAGAAAAAGACCTCTGGAAGGAAGAGAGAGAAGTGGGTTAGACAAGCCTTTATGGTGATCAACACGTGGTGTGAGAAGCCTTTTGTATTATTATAAAATGGGTTACTAACATTGCTCAGTGAAAGGCGTTGTTTCTCTTACAATGCATACCAAATCCAATTATGGAGAAAGAACGGTGGAAATTCTTTTCTTATTGAGAGCTAAACCAGCTTACTCAACCATGTAATTTTTTCCAGTAAGCCTAGAACATAAACATATATATGTATTAATAGGACTTTTCTCCATGCATTGACTACTACATGTTATCAAACATCTTTTTTATTCTTGCTGAATATTTACTTCTTCTTCTTGTTTTTACATATAATTTCAATTATATTTCATTCAGAATATATTTAGATGGATCAAGAAATTGCAAAATTAATGGCAGAAGAACTTGGAAATCCAGTGGTCTAGGAAAAATGCATTAGAAAAATGATATTATTCTAATTTAACTTAATTTATTTTTCTGTGTCTTTACCCATATGTGTATATTTCCAAATAAATATGTTAATTTATAAAACTGCTAATAACAATAATTAGAATTAATTTCCTTATTATTTTCATTGTATCAAGCCAAATGGCCTGTAAAAATAGTACATTTAGAAATAAATGTATTGGCATAGTATAAAATCCGTATTTTTATGGACAGTCTATAGATAGGAATAGGTAAACCTCTTTCAGATTTAAATTCAATTTTAATGAGAAATAAAAATCAATTTCATAATTTTTCATGTTAGCTGCATAATCCTAACTTCTCAATTACAAATATACATTGATTTCTATATTTGAACTGTTAACTCCTTTCAATCCATGGTATGTTTAAATACATTATATTTAATGATCTTTTCTTCAAATGAAATTCAATTAAAATAGAAAAAAAAAGAAAAAGAAAAGAGCCATATTTCTAAACATGCAAGAGGCAAATTCAGATGCATTCTTCTGTGTGTTGTGCTATCAGTAGAATATGTTTTCCCCCCTGGCACAATAATTGTAGCATTGCAGTTTTCTGGCAACAAATGGCTGCTGCGGGTCACCAAATGTCTCTGATTTGCTACAACGTTTAATCTTCCACAAAAGCTGTTTACTGCTTCGTATACAGTGAACGCCAGGAACGTTATCCTTTAAATCATGCCTAGCTGCTAATTAATGGATGTATAAATGTTTAACAGCCACGTCTTTAAAGCAGAACCATGAGTGATTACAGCAGACATTCTGCACATAACTAAAATAGAGTTTTGATGAACCATAAACTCTGATTTTTCTATATAGCTATTGTCATGCTGTGTATCTAACCAGATTGAAGTGCATTTGAGAAATTTGCTTTAAAGCCATCTGAAACTGAAAATATATTAGCAGTGCTAGAAGGGTTCAGCAGAGCATTATTAGGTTACAGGGCTACATTTCTGTCTCTCCTGTGTTTCTCTTGGATGTCTACGTCTTGGAAGCAAAACAAAGGCTCAAGGGTCTGAATTTAATGCCCAGATGTGATACTATGTCATGGTAAGCTTTTATCACCATGATATCTTGAACTTTCTTTTCTAAAAGAAATAGAAATTTCTTTCAAAGTATTTCTTTTATGTCTTCTTCCTTTATATGGTCAGGCATAATTTGATATGACACAACAATCTAACAGAACCACCTAGGAAATTTTACTGTTTTTTACGTTTTAGAGCATACACTGTGTGTCTGGCACCATACTATGCACGTTAACATGCCTCATTTCTTGTAGTCCTATTAACCATGCTCTATCCTGTAAGGGAGGTATTAATATCGTTAGTATCCAGATAAGAGTAAGTGGGTTAGGAATTTGGAAACTTGCTCTGGGGTTCACAGCTTGCTAAGAGCAGAGATCAGAACTGTACTCAAACTGAGCACGGGCTGACACCAAATCCTCACTCCATTAACTACTACAACATGTTACTTTCCCGTTAGTCTTGACTTTAGATATATGTCAATATTTTAGCAAGTTTTTATATCACAACAAGAAAATTGCTAAGACACAAAGAGAAAATAACTCAAGGAAAGCAAAGGAAGGGACAAACACGATTAAGCAGGCAATAAAGAGTGGCAGAAGAAACAAGTCGAAGGAGATGCCTCTGACTTTCTAAAATAGTGCCAAAAATCTTGATTACCCTCTTATTTGAGGAATTATCTTTAAATTCAGACAGCAATAGAAAGGTAAATTAAATGTAACAGACAAAATATAAAGTGCCACTCTCTACCTGTTGAAGCATGAAGGGAGAACAGACTCTGATCATTAAACATGGACTAAAATTCCACCTCTAACATTTCTTAATTATGTGTCCATAGGAAAGTTCATTTAGTTCTCAGAGCCTTTGTATCCTTATCCTTCAAACAAAGCTTATGAAGTTATTGTGGAAATTACATAAGCATATATGTGCTGAATAAATTAAATGAATGAATAATTGAGAGTAAAAAATTCTGATTTCAATTCTAGCTATGCCATGGATTAGCAATGTGACTTTAAGCAAGTCATTTGAGTGCTCTTTCTTTCTTCAGCTGCAGAAAGGCTTAATAATGCTCACTATATAGGTTCCTGTGAGGATTCAGTGACATAATATTTGCATAGTATTCCATAAAAGAGAAGGATCTTTAACAATTATTGTTACTTGTTTATTGACTCTTGTCCTCCAAGCCATCCTGGGTGCCTTCCTTCTCTTCTAATTTACCAGCAATCCCATAGCTGGTCTTCTACAAAATGACCTGTTTTCCAAAATTATATACAGGCATACCTCAGAGATACTGCGGGTTCAGCTCCAGACCATCACAATAAAGCGAGTCACAAATTCTTAGGTTTCCCAGTACATATAGAAGTTATGTATATACTATACTCTAGTCTATTAAGTGTGCAATAGCATTATGTCTAAAAAAACAATGTGCAGACCTTGATTAAAAGATACTTTATTGCTGAAAAATGCTATCATCTGAGTCTTCAGTGAGTCCTACACTTTTTACTGGTGGAGGGTCTTGCCTCAATGTTGATGGCTGCTGACTTATCAGGATGGTGGTTGGTGAAGGTTGAAGTGGCTGTGACAATTTCCTAAAACAAGACAACAATGAGGTTTGCAGCGTCAATTAACTCTTCCTTTCATGAATGATTTCTCTGTAGCTTGCGATGCTGTTTGAGAGCATTTTACCCACAGTAGAACTTCTTTCAAAATTGGAGTCCATCCTCTCAAACCCTGCTGCTGCTTTATCAGCTAAGAAGTTTATGTCATATTCTAAATCCTTTGTTGTCATTTCAACAATCTTCACAGCATCTTCGCCAGGAGTAAAATCCATCTCAAGAAACTACTTTCTTTGTTCACCTGTAAGAAGCAACTCCTCATCTGTTCAAGTTTTATCATGAGATTGCAGCAATTCAGTCACATCCTCGGGCTCCGCTTCTAATTCTAGTTCTCTTGCTGTTTCCACCACATCTGCAGTTACTTCCTCCACTGAAGTCTTGAACCCCTTAAAGTCATCCAGGAGGGTTAGAATCAACTTCTCCCAAACTCCTGTTAATGTTGATGTTTTGACCTCTTCCCATGAATCACAAATGTTCTTACTGGCACCTAGAATGGGTGAATCCTTTCCAGAAGGTTTTCAATTTACTTTGCCCAGATCCATCAGAAGAATCACTATCTTTGGCAGCTATAGCCTTACAAAATGTATTTCTTAAATAATGAGACTTGAAGGTCAAAATTACTCCTTGATTCATGGGCTGCAGATTGGATGTTGTATTAGCAGGCAGGAAAACAACATTAATCTCATTGTACATCTTCATCAGAGCTCTTGGGTGACCAGATGTATTGTCAGTGAGCAGTAATATTTTGAAAGGAATCTTTTCTTATTAGTAGCTCTCAGCAGCAGGCTTAAAGTATTCAGTGAACCATGTTGTAAACAGATATGCTGTCATCCAGGCTTTGTCGTTCCATGTATAGAGCACAGGCAGAGTAGTTTTAGCATAATTTTTAATGGTCCTAGGTTTTTCAAAATGGTAAAGGAGCATTGGCTTCAACTTAAAGTCACCTGCTGCAATCACCCCTAACAAAAGAGTCTGCCTGTCCTTAGAAGCTTTGAAGTTATGCATTGACTTCTCCTCTCTAGCTATGGAAGTCCTAGATGGCATCTTCTTCCAACAGAAGGCTGTTTCATCTACATTGAAAATCTCTTATTTAGTGTAGCCACCTTTGTTAACTATTTTAGGTATGTCTTGTGGATAACTTGCTGCGGTTTCTACATAAGCACTTGCTGCTTCACCTTGACTATTACGTTATGGAGGTGGCTTCTTCCCTTAAACCTCATGAACCAACCAACCTCTGCTAGCTTCAAACTTTTTTTCTGCAGCTTCCTCATCTCTCTCAGCCTTTATAGATTTGAAGAGAGTTAGGGCCTTGCTCTGGATTAGGCTTGGCTTAAGAGAATGTTGTGGCTGCTTTGATCTTCTATCCAGACCACTAAAACTTTCTCCATATCGGCAATAAGGCTGTTTCATTTTCTTATCATTTGTGTATTCATTGGAGTAGCACTTTTAATTACCTTCAATAACTTTTCCTTTACATTCACAACTTAGCTAACTGTTTGGCACAAGAGGCCTAGCTTTTGGCCAATCTCAACTTTCGCCATGGCTTCTTCACTAAGCTTAATCATCTCTAACTTTTAATCTAAAGTGAGAGATGTACAACTCTTCCTTTCACTTGAACACTTAGAGGTCATTGTAGGGTTGTTAATTGGCCTAATTTCAGTATTTTTATGTCTCTGGTAATAGGGATGCCCCAGGGGAGGGAGAGAGAGAGGGTAATCGCCCATTTGTGAGGCAGTCAGAACACCCACAACATTTATTAAGTTCATCATCTCATGTGGGCACAATTCGTGGTGCCCCAAAACAACTACAACAATAACATCAAAGATCACTGATCACAGATCACCACGACAAATATATTAATAATGAAAGAGCTTGAAATATTGTGATAATTACCAAAATGTGACACAAACTAAACAAATGCTGTTGGAAAAATGGTGCCAATAAGACTTGCTCGATGCAGGGTTGCCACAAAACTTCAATTTGTAAAAAATGCAATATCTGCGATGTGCAATAAAGCAAAATGCAATAAAACAAGGTATGCCTGTATTTTCCAGTCTGATAATAATTCTCAGTCTCCTCATATAATGAATATAACTTAATCATCCAAGGAACTTTTGTTTTTACCTCAAAATTTCAGTCAAGGATGCAAAATAAAATGAAAAAAAAACATGGAGAGGACTGTGGGAAGGTGGTTACAATGATAGCAGGCCTGCTCTGTGAAATGACTGAGCTCACCAGTATCACTAGGTCGATGGGAGAGGAAAAGCCTCCTCCATCCCTCATGCCTATGCATTTTCTGTATCTCATTGTATGTCAGACCAAGAGAGGAAGTCTGAGAAATGACAGTGAGAAAGAATCCCACATCTGAAGACAGCAATAGCAGCAGCACTTCTAGCTGTAACAACGTGTGAACTAGTGTGTGTGTGTGTGTGTGTGTGTGTGTGTGTTGTGAGTTTGTATTAGGTTGGAATAGGATTAGCTCCATCTGTGTGAGTTCATTTGGCTGGAGAGCAGCTGTCTTTTTTACGTATACACAGTTTATAATGGAGTATTTTATTTGAAATTAACACATTAAATTTGAGTAAGAACTATAAAAGTTTTCAAAAAATATGCAACATGGGGCCGGCCCAGTGGCACAAGCAGTTAAGTGCATACGCTCTGCTGTGGCAGCCCGGGGTTCGCCGGTTCGGATCCCGGGCACGTAACGACGTTCCGCTTGGCAAGCCATGCTGTGGTGGCCTCCCATATAAAGTGGAGGAAGATGGGCACAGATGTTAGCCCAGGGCCAGTCTTCCTCAGCAAAAAAGAGGAGGATTGGCGGATGTTAGCACATCCGATCTTCCTCACAAAAAAATAAAATAAAATAAAGCAACAAACAATAGCAAACAAATTTACCTTCCTAAAACAGGAATCTTAGAGATCATCTAGTACAAGGCTCACCCAGGTAGAGACAGGTAACCTTCCATGAGAGCTGTGCTTAAAATCTTCAGGAATGGGGAATCTGTTATTCCATGACATGCCTTATTCCCATGTACACATCCAACTGAAAATTACCTACCCCAAACTAAATTTTGCCTCCCCAGAATATGAGTTTGATTCCAATTGTCTGAAGCAACTCCAGGATACACCTCTCTCTTCTCCATGATACTGTTTTCACACGCTTGAGGACAGATACTACTCTCCATTTAATCTTTGCCTTTTTTCAAGCGGTCCTTTCAACAATTTATCACATGACCATTTCCAAACTATTTCTATGTTCTCTTACCGATGTTCTAAACATAGTTCTAGTTTATAAGTGTCCCTGTATGGTGGCACAGGATCAACATAACATTTAATATCTGGACTCATCAGTGCAGCTTATAGAGGGACCATTCTATCCTGTCATGGGGCATCAAACTTTTGTGAATGCAAGCTAAAATTACTTTAGCTTCATTAGCAGTCAAATAACACTCTTGAGTCACATGGTTTTTGTCATCAGATAAAACCTCCAGGTATTTTTTCACATGAATTGTTACTCGATAGGACTCCAACATCTAATTTTTGTGCAACTTATTTTTTAACATAAATATGGTACTATATATTTATCCATATAAATTTTATTCCAGTTAGTCCATCCAGCTGAGATAAATCTGAATCCTGTTCTGTTATCTGTTGAATAAATTAAGTGTCATCTGCAAATCTGATAAAATGGCTTATTGAAATATTACAAAGAACATCTACTTGGTGTTTATGACTTGTATTTTCTTTGGTGGATAATGTTTTCTTTTAGAAATCATATCCACAGAGAAGTAGAATATATTCAGTTACATATAGTAAATAGCTATTAAACATCTACTTTGGGCTAGAACTGAAATGGAGATGTCATTAAGGATTGTCGATATAGTTGGTTAGTCATCTATACAATGACTTAAAAATGTAGCAAATTTAAAAATAAAAATATGTACAAAATTCTACGGAAGTACAGAGCTGAGAACAACTGATTAAGCTGAAGTGAGAAATGAGTATTCACAAAGATGGTTCTGGAAGAATGAAAAGGCATTCATGTGGGACAAAAAGAAAGGAAATAATTTCCAGGCAGAAAGATCCAACTAGGGCAAAAATGCTATGGCATAATGCCTTAGCAAAGTTTTTCAAATTACTATCCATAGATCACCTGCACTATATCACTACCATATATATGGAAACTACTGATGCATGGACTTCTCTCTAGACATCTACAACAGTATCTCTGGATGGTACCAGAGAACCTACACTTGCATCAAGCTCCCTTGGTGATTATTACACATACAAAAATTTGAAAACCACTGTTTCATGGTAGAAGGAATTGTCCAGTGTCAGTACAGTGCTGAGTTCATGGTGTTGGAAAGAGATGCAGCAATAAATAAGCTCATGGTCTAACCGTGGAGGGCCTCATGTGCCTGTTGGAGGAGGGCATCAAGAAGATGGGACTGCCAGTTGCCCCATGAACTTGACCCGGGCAATTGGAGGTCCCCCACCCCTTCCCCTGTCTTTGGAATGTGTACTCCACCTGCCTTCCCCACTCCTAGTAGCTGCTCCAAGGATATAGCCTTGAGATAGTAACACGGTGGTGAGACTATCTGGACTGGGTACATAACTAAACCCAGTTAAGGCTCTCGTGTACATAACTGAACTCAGTTGAGGCCCCCTGTTGTACGTAATTGAACCCAGTTAAGGCCTCTATATAAGTTTTTAAGATTCTGGTGGGCGGGCACAAAAAAACTACTCGGTGTTGTGACCGCCCAAGATAAGCCTCATAAGTAAGTTTCCTTCTTTAGTAAAGCTGCCACCTACCAATCTGTAGTGGTCTGCCTTTTTCTTCAGTATCTGTCTGCCCACCATGAGTTTGGGGGCCAGTTTTAGACTGTACTTGGGAAGCTCCCACAGAGGTTGTGACCCAACAGTGCCATTTTGAGGAGTTTGGAAAGGAAAACCATTGAAAATGTTCCAGAGGGTAGTGAAATGGCCAAATTTATATTTAAGAAACTAAATGCTGTTGCAGTGTGAAAGATGTACTGGGTGGGACACTGCATAGAGACATGGAGATCTTTCCAAATGCTTAATCTAGATCAGGGACCACGAGATTGATGAGAAAGACTAATAAGGGAATTGATAAGGATCAATGAGTATTTCACATTTAAGTATTAGAGAATCCGGTGACCAACTGGATGTGTATTTGAGAGAAGGGAGATAAAGATGATTCAATAATGACTTGGAAGCTTCTATATATATGATGCTGATATCTATCAATATTTTTTACATAAAAAAATTAGAAGCAGATTGTGATGTAGAGGGTGAAAAATAGTTTAACTTTTGAATTATTTAGTGTTAAATGCTTGAGTTTTGTTTATAGGAAGATATCCAGCAAACAATTGGGAACATGAATCTGGAGTTTACAAGGTATCTCAGAACTAGAGAACTAGATTTGGGGCCCATCATCAGATGTTGGGTGAATCCATGAGACTAGAATCATGGAGGTTGACCAGCAATAGCAAGACAGGTGAGAAGGAAGAGGACAATGGATGGTGCATTGTTGATGTCAATGTTGAGAAACGTGGCTCAAAAGAGGGCACTAAGGTAGGAGCCTAAAAAGCAACCCAGAGGCCCAAGAAGAAACACAAGTAACCATGGTAATGAAAGCCAAGAGTGGGAAGAGTTAAAAGAAAAAAGAATGATCAAGAGAGTCAATTACACACAACAGTATAAATACTGAAACAAACCACTGGATTTGGCAAGATCACTGGTAACCTGGCAGGAAGCAAGGACAGTAATTTTTAAACAATTTTTTTAACATTGATTTGCTCTTAACCAATTTTTTACATGAGGAAAAAAATCTTGAGATAAAATGATATTTAAACAAAAAGTCATTTATTCTTTTAAAAATAGTTCTCTAACATTTAGTTAATCATTTAATCCACAATCATCATTTTCAAAAGCTAACCTTTAAGGGATTTCAAATTTTATTTCTGGGATGAATCAATAGCATTACCACTTCATAAATTTATCATCAATAGTAAGGTAATTTATGCTTTCAGCTTTAGGGGAGGTTTAACAGTCTTTGCTCAATAAAGTGGAGCATGGAAAACCACTGCTTCTCTTAATGTTTAAGTAAGATTTCAGTTACTTTTCAGTTCCCTAAACCATAAAAGAGAACTGAAAAGACGTTACTTACATTTATAAACTGTGTTAACTTTAGGAAAATTTGCAGATAGTCTCATTTTTTGCCCCAGCACTAGGATTGCACCTTCTTGCTCCCCTTGAAGTTAGGTATGGTCATATAATGGGCTTTGACCAATAAATGTTAGTGGAAGTGATATATTTCATGCTTAGGGAGATGTTAAGTGTCAACGGGCAATTTACCATATACATTTCCCCACCAGGACATTCAGCAGCGCTCTAGATGTTGGATACCTCATCAACCTGGGTATTTGAGAAAAGCTCCCAGGCAAGCTATGATGGACATGTGTGCAAATAATCCTATATTATTTTATGCCATGTTAGTTTGGGAGTTATTCATTACCTCAGCATGACCTAGCCTATTGCGACGAATACTGAAATCATTACATCCGTGTATTTTGGTGAAAGAGTTCCTTCTTGCCTACCCTCAGGGGTCCCTACTCTGAGTGGTTGTCCCTGGTTCTCATTGCACTGTTCCAGATATCAGACATAGTGTGAAGGTAGAGAATTTTGTAAAGGTATTCGGGTCAGCCTTAAAAGTCTCTGCTCATGGATCATAGAAAAGTGGAGCATACTTTTTTTTTTTGTTTTAGTGAGGAAGATTGCCCTGAGCTAACATCCGTTGGCAATCTTACTCTTTTTTTTTTGCTTGAGGAAGACTAGCCCTGAGCTAACATCTATGCCAATCTTCCTCCATTTCGCATGTGGGATACCTCCATGGCACGGCTGATGAGAGGAATGGGTCTGTGCATAGGAGCCGAACCCACAAACCCGGGCCACCAAAGCAGAGTGCGAGGAACTTTAACCACAGGGCCGGCCCCTGGAGCATACATTTTTATTGGTGAAGATCTTCCAGATCAGTTGCAAACTGAGGTAGGTGTTCAGAGAAGGGACTGTATTCCTACCTCTATACATATTACATTAATCCAAAACATTCATCCAAACATTGGAGAAACTTTCCTTTCCTCTCAGAATTTCTCTGGCATCAGAACTTAGGCCTAAAGACAAGGCTGGAGACATATTTGGCCACATATTCTGCAGTGAAAACACTCTGGTATGCTTGTCATTGTGAATTCTGACATCTTCCCTATACACGTCAGATGGTGCCTTATTTCATGATTAGACACCCAGGCAAATATTGAGCTGCCTGAACATTTCAGAGTCACATAACAGTCACTCGATAAGTACTCTGCTTTGAGTTGTTTTTGCTGTTTTGATGATATGCATACACTTCCTAACCCATGTGGCACTGCCTCATTTCTCTTAATCAGGTATAAAATTGCCAGAATAATAATTTTCCAAGTCGAAAAGTTATGGCACAGAAGAGATCTATGTTCTCTACCCCCTTAAGATGCAGTCTGCAGATCTTTTTTAGCAGTAAGAGTATCAAAATATTTGCTATCGTGCTTGTTTCTTGTATATTATATCTGCTTCTACTATAATTTTAGAACATTGACTTTCTTGACCTCTATCATCTGTATGTTTGCATACTTATGAGACTTTCTCCAGTTTGAAATAAATGTTCTGTGTTAACTTCTGGTTTCCACGTGCTCCCCGGATCCAGGTAATTTTCTTGGCATGTATCTTCAGTTCTGATACCAACCTCCTCCTCAACACACTAAGTTCTAGAGCATAGCTTGGCTCTTCATCCAAAATATATGAAAACCTACTTCATCCAGGTACTGGGCTAGGCTCTGGCATTCTGGGATGAGTAATACGACAAACTTAGTGAGGGATGGGCAATTCAACAAATAATTACATTAGGATTGTGTTATAATTGGCATGTGGTGTTAAAATAATTATGCCCACTGTTTTGAGGGGCACAGAGCTGTCAAAGGTCCAGGATGGCAACTGGCCTGAAGATGTGTCCTGTAGGATGGAAAGTACCTGGCTCAGTTATCCAAAGTTTGATTAGAAAAAATAAATAAATAAATAAATATAATAAATATATATATATATTCTAATTTAATTATACATTCTTTCCCTAATGAATTTGTATAGATAAGTTGTCTTTAAAATAGAGAAAATTCAAATGTATGGTATTTACAGAAATGCCAGAACAATTTCCTGATGAGTGGCTAGACTTTGACAAAATAGGCTTCTAACACATTGTAGAATCCTAGAAGTATGAATGCGTTTGAGACTTGACGTAAAGAGACTGTATACTTAAGCAGATTTATTTCATGAAAATACACAATACGAATATTTACCAAAATAATACTTCCACTAATAGGATCATTTTACATAAAATCTCAAACTCGGACCTCAAAAGTCAAATTAATATACTGGGGAAACAATCTGTATGCTCCAAAATAGATTAATCATTTAAATTATTCTATTAACATTATTGTAGGATGATTACCAGAATTCATGCTAAAAATATACTATATAAATTAGTGTATTCATATTTTTGTGGAATTGATATGGAATATTTAGTAACATCACTTGCCTATAATAATTTAATTATTTTAACACAGCAGAAATTATTCATACAGGAAACTGATGAATTTCTCTCTCCTCTCTTCTCCTTTTCCCAAACACATGTACTTAAGGTCTGAAAACAGGTGAGAGAATATTCTTGGATATTCAGTTTCCATACTAGAAGAATGAGTTCCAACCATTTTTCAGTACACACAAAGGACTGAATGCTAATATACTTGTTAAAGAAATAAATCTTCAGATGCAGAAGACTTTAATTTGATGAACTTACTAAATTTGCCAACATTTTACAGTATGAAACCTTGATGAAATTCAACCAAAGTTTTCCATTTTCGCTGGTCTTTCTCATAGTAAAAAAAGATCATTAAATTTATGTTTCAGATTTTGTAAATCTAAATGGCTTTCTCAAATAGGGCTCCAATAAACTTGCTCAGATTAATCTCTTACTGTTATTTGATGAATAACAATGTGTATTTTTTATTTCTCTATGATTAAAAGAATATTAGAAAACATAATCAATCTTACCTGCTTTCTAGTATCTGTAAGATAAAGCTACGAAGGAATATTATGGCCTTTAAAAATCTGCCTCTTCATTTCGGGTTTAGTTTTCTTATGCAATTAAATTATAGAAAATTTATTATTAAAGGAAAGTCGATGTCAGTTATTTTCAATTTGGGTTATACTCTGCTGTTGTCTTGTATTTTTTGTAATGATGGTAACTCATTTCTTTTTCTCTCTTCTTTTATTTCTAAAAATTTTATTGTGATTAAGAATGCTATTGAATCTAACCTTCATGTGTTTGATGTGTCTGAAATGATTTTTCTTAAATTTAGGCTCTGGTAAAAGGAAAAATATATTTAGGCATCCGGTACTGCTATTTATTTCCCTCACAGTAGGATATGCATTTAAACAAGATCAAACGTCAGAATACTTCGTGTTTCTCACAACAGATGTGTTATTCCCTCTTGAAGAGGAGGGAAGGTTATTATAAAATTATTTGTTGTTATTGTGTGCAAACATGTGGAAATTCATATTTGACTTGGATAATGCTCTTCCTAAAGCAGGAGATAAGGTCGTCTACTGTGATTGATAGGACTGTGGATGGGAAACGAACAGAAGAAGTAAAATCAAGGGTTTAGGTTGAGAGAGACATCTAGTAATAGATCAACTGAAGAAAGCTATCAGGGTATTAGCAAAAATAAATTAGACACACATTTGTACTAGTTAAGCGAGTTCAGTTCTTTTCTGGAGCAGAATATAGGCAGAAAGTCTGGTGTTTTGGTAAATAATTTTGTACTAGTCAAATTGAGATTGTCTGAACTTTTGGAGATCTTAGCAAAGAGTAAGTTGAGTAGATATAAAGCGGTGGAAAAGACGATAAAAATTTATGCTCATGAAATACTAATGATAATATTCACCATTTATGGAGTGTCTTCTTTGTGCCAGGCACTGATGGGCACTTTACATGCTATCTCTAATCTTCTTAACAACCTTTGAAATAACAATTAGCTCTATTTTGCAGATGAGGGGAATAAATTTAAAGAAGCTAAATAATTGACTATGTGATAGAGCTGTGATGATTATTGGCATTTAGGTCTATCTGACTCTAAATAACTTGTTCCTCTGATGATAGCAATCTAGAGAATTACAGACACCTGCTCAGGCTGAAAACAGCAAAAGTTTATGTCTCTATTCACTCACTATCATGACTGTACCTCTTGGGATTACCGAAACAATATTAACATAACACTTCTCTCTTGGTTCTATATATATATTTGTTAAATCATGAGTCTAAATTTTAGCTTTACAATATGATGTAAATCGAATGCTACCAGTTCAGTTGCTTTATTATCTGCTGAAATACTTTGTATGAAAACAGATACCAATGCTCCAGGATCCCAGAAAACCTAAGAACACTCCTTTCATTACCAGCTATAGCAGACTAAAAATGTCCCCCAACATCCGTCTTCTCTTGTAAAAGAATCATGACATTTTAGCTGGATACATAGCCACTCAGAGTTTACTCCACTAGGGCTGGTAGGGCCATGTCCAGCCAATGGGATGTGGTAAAATGAGATGAGTTCAATGTCTATGTTGTGTTCTTTCAAGAAGGGGACTGGCCCCATTCAATTTCCCTTTCTTACTGGCTGGAATGCAATTATAGTGGGCCATCTTGGACCACATAAACTTAGGCAACCATTTAGCAGTGTTAACACAACAACACCAATATCTCGCTCTGTGTAAAATGGAATGGATATTAAGTAACAAGCAGATATGTCAGAAATTTTGAATGAATTCAAAAGTGTGCAGATCTACAGGTTGGCCACGAAAGTGAACTTCTAAAGGGGTGGAGGTGTCTAGAGCTGAGCGTGTAGAGAAATCATGGAAAGTGGTGGATAGATGCAACCATCACACAGAATATTTGGTAGATTTATAATGAAGTGTGAACCAAATTTAAAATGTTAATTGCAGTGACCCAAAATTGTTGATATGAGCAATGTGGAGGGGCAGAAAATTATTTGGGTAATAATGTAAGCACTTCTTAGCAGCAGGGGCTTTTACTAAAGGTTGGATGTGTAATAATTTCAAAGTGGCAGTGAAGAGTTTAAAAAATAACCATCTCATCTCCCAATATTCTCAAATGTACACTGTTAAAAATAATGACCTCCCCTTGATGAGGAAGGAGGGCAAATTGCAGCAATACCAAGCCATGACAGTTTTGTTGAGGATATGATTTAATGTAATAGCAAAAGATGAGAAGGAGAGAAAAAATATGAGTGAAGAGTGAAATGTGCTTAGAATTATAGAAGTGTGCTCTGGTGGGTTGAAAGCAAAGGGTGATGGCTCTTAGAAAAAGATAGCACTAAAGTTCAGGATGAGAATTTATGGAAGACTAAGGGTTGTTATTTGAAGATGTACACCTGAATCTGCAGATTAGGGAAATCAACCATTTCTTTTCCCCTATTGCTGTGAACTGAATTGTGTTCCCCCAAATTCGTATATTGAAGCCCTAACCCCCAATGTGATGGTTATTTGGAGAAGGGGCCTATGGGAGATAATTAGGCTTAGATGAGGTCATGACAGTGGGGCCCTCATGATGGGATGATTGCCTTTCTAAGAAGAGACACCAGAGAGCTTATTTCTTTCCCCAGCCTGTGAGGACACAGCAAGAAAGTATCCACCTACAAGCCAGGAAGAGAGCCCTCAGAAACTGACCAGGCTGGCGCCTTGATCTCGGACTTCTAGCCTCCAGAACTGTGAGAAATAAATTTCTATTGTTTATGCCACCCAGTCTATGATATCTTGTTACGGAAGCTCAAGACACCTAAGACATTTATTGTATAACTTTTATATTGCTGTGAAACAAATTACCACAAACAGCAGTATAAAAACAACACAAATTTTCTATCTCACCATTTGAATGGGGCAAGTGTTTGCATGGATTAACTGGGTCCTCTGCTCAGGGTCCCACCTGGCTGAAGTTAAGGTGTTGATCAAGTCTTCAATCTCATCTGAGGCTCGGGGTACTTTTCTAAGGTCAACCAGGTTGTTGGCAGAACTCAATTCCTCTCAGCCATAGGACTGAGGTCCCCATCTTGTTGCCGTGTCCCAACCCGGGGTAACTTGAAGCTACTAGAGGCTGTCCTCAGGTGCCAGACATGTGGCCTCTCCCAACATAGCAGATGCTTCTTCAAAGTCAGCAGGAGACTATCTCTTCAACCAGCTACGACAAAATCTTATACAACACAACATAATCACAGGGGTAACTATCATATTACTTTTGCCTGATAATGCAACATAATCAGGGGATTGACTATGACATCTTGTTCACAAGTCCCACCCACACTTGAGGAGAGGGGATTATACAGGGTGTGTACACTGGGGGGGCAGAATTTTTAGGGTGATCTTAGAATTCTGCCTACCACACTGATTAAGCAAGTTCTGGTAAATTATGTTCCCAAAGATGATTGCAACATCTGTCATCCCATGTGTTCTTCCTCAATATGATCTTCCCTTCCTAGAAATGAAGTGTATTTCCCCTGCTGTTGAATCTGAGGAGAACTGAGGACCAGACAACAGCTCTGGCTGAACTCCCATCCTGCAGCCAGCACCAAATGCCAGCCATGTGAGTAAGGCCGTTTTGGACCCTCCAGCTCTCCTACTGCCCCAACCAGCACCATGCAAACAAAAGAACTGAGGGTCAACCCAGAGAATTATTTAAAAAATAAAGAGTTGGTATTTTAAGCCAATTGTTGGTGTTGTTGTGGCTGCTTTGATATGCAGGAGTAACCAAAACGTAGATGAAAGTAGGTAGGAAAAGATTGGGTATAAGAGGAAGACAGTCTCTGACATGGAAAGAGAGAATAAATATATATGAATAACTAGGGTGACCATATAATTTTAATGTGCAAAATGGGACATTTTTGAGAGAGGAAAGAAGCAGCATGAGTGTTATGTCAAGGTGACTAACAGTAAGGTGGCATAGGGTAAATGAAAGAGAAAAGGCACCATCGGCGTGGCTGGTTTCATTATTTTATGGAAAAAAAGGAAGTTAACAAACACATTAGAGCAAGATACAGTCTATACATACAGAAAAAGAAGTATACTGTTGAAGAGCAGAAGATTATTGCATGGGGATTTGAAGGCTTTCCAAATGCTGGTTAAAGTTTACCAGAATATTCCAATACACTAGGCTATCACTAAAACATCAGCTGTCATAGAGTTTGGTAAATCTTTTGAGGCTGTCTAAGAGAGGTTATAACTGGAAACACAGGAAAATCTGTTTCTTTTTCCTGCGCAACAGAGTACCTCAGAATGGACCCCAGAGGACCACTTACAGCACAGTCTCAGCGTGTGCCCCTTTCACTAATAGATAAGCACAGACCTGAGCTTACTTAGGAAACTAAGTCTCTCTCTTTTTTTAACTGACAACTATTTCTAACTTGCATAAAATAAGAGTATAAATGAGAGTTAAAAATAATGTTCTTAACTTGACCACAGTGAAAGTAGGGGATATGTACGAATATGTATGAGTACTAAATATTTCAGAGTTTATAGGTAGAAATGGAGCCTGAGTGGCTTCAAAACTTTTTAAAGTAATTGATAAGGTTTATTAGAGGCGTTCTTGAATAACACTTTATGTTATTCTAAATCTTTTCCCTCTCAAGTAGGTTTCATAAACATCTGAAACTCCATTTTTTTTAGTGTTTCAGACTATTGAATTATCAGAAGAATTATTGATCCAGTTGTCCGGTTGTCAGTTGTCCAGCTCGATTATATTAGTTGGTCAAAGGATGTTAAGTGAAAGGTTACAGAGAGTTGAAGTCTAAAGGATGGGGTTCCAGAATCAGATTTTTTTACTATCGGTGTTATCTTCTACAAGCATTTAAAAAACAGACATAAAGTCCTATTGTTAGCAAGCTTAATGTCTAAACTGAGAAAAAAAAGTTAATGGCCTGGAATCAAAGTTCAATGATTTTCTTGATTCCTATGAACTTTACAATCACTGCCAAGGTCACTATGAACATTGACATCAATGGGAAATGTTCCACACTGAAATCTTAGATTCCACTGCCAACCCTCTGTCCATCACCTCTTGTCCTTCTAGGATTTTCAATCCCAAACACTCTCAACTTTGCACTTTGACCTCATTGAAACCTACAGTCTCTTGACTTGTCCTTCTTCACTCATTGCATAATCTGAGCCTTACTTTATTTATTTATTTTTTCCTACTGAATCGAGTTTCTTTGATGCATTATCATAGACTTCTTTTCCTCCACACTCAATTGCCGTCACCAAATCTTCAATCAAACCTCAACTTTGGATCAACTTTACCATCTTCACTGACATTCTTTACTTCTACAGTAGGGTTTCTAATAAAAATAGTAAAACATGGCATTCTTGCCACTTAAACTCTGATCTCAATGCCCCCTCAACCTGGACCACAAATGTCACTGAGCAAACTTTTCACATATTAAATCCTTTTTTCGATTTTTCAATGGCTACTCCAAAATTTTACTTTTCTCCATAAGGCCCCTAATTTATCACGGGCACTGGCTCAGGAATAAATTTTTTCGGTTTTGCATACACACACACACACACACACACACACACACACATTCTTCTGAGTACTTTTTGAGGTTGATGCCAAAATCATACTTATCCCCCCTTCTTTGGACTGGCTCCTACCACTTCCAGGGGTGAATGAACTGAGCCTTTAAGAGGACCAGCAGTGTCTATCTGGCCTAAACTGAGTCACCCCAATTCTGTCCTCTGGGAACTGGAATAGCAATTTAATCCATGTAGGTGTTTAAAATTATAACAAGTGAATTCAGAAACTATATTATTTTATGTAGACTAAAGAGTAGAGAAAGCTGATTTGCACTCCAACATGTACAGAAAAGCAGGGAGATAGAAATAAAGAAGGAACTTTGTGCTCAATATCTTTCCAGTTTTTGGTCTGGTGCCTGATGAACCTAGGTTGCACTTCTGCCAATAGACTCCTAGCTTGTTCACTTAGAAATATTGCCCTTTGTCTAAGCTAGCTGAAATTATTTTCTATCATGTGTAAATGAAAGTTATTTTTCTATTTTTGTGTATTTATTTTTTTATTATTTTTAGCTTTATTAAGGTACAATTGAGAGAACCGTAAGATACTTAAAGTGTACAATGTGATGATTTGATATACAGATACATTGTAAAAAGATTCCACCCATTGAAGAAATAAACATCCTTAAATAAAACATATGTGCCTCTCAAAAAAGCCAAATATTTGAATATGTGCCATTCAGAGGGCATTAACAAGTTCTGTTATAGACACTTAGGTCATTTTCACATTTTTACTTTTACTAACGATGCTCCTCCCACATCCAGTATTTAGGAGGATGGGCAGGTCAACCGATGTGAGTGGACACTCTTACCAAGACTATTTGAAAGTATCTCTTTCTCCACACCCTCCCTACCAATAAGCAAAAGTTCATTTTAAATTATTTGCCAATATCTTGGGATAAAATGATATCTCCTTGTCATTATATTCATGTATATTATTATAAATTATTTACATTGTAATTACACACTCTTTATGTAAGTGAATGTAATGACAAGGAGACCCCATTTTATCCATTTAGAAGTTTTTCTTTAGCTGTTTTTTAGGAGCACTTTATGAATTTAAGTGATTAAAAATGTATTATATAGTTTTTCCATTTTATAGTCTCTTGCAACTAAATATTATTTATGGTATCACTAATAATTTTTCTATTTTAATTTGTATGGCTTTGAGATTTCTTTTTTATGCTTACAAGACCTCTGCCCTTTTAAGATAATAGTAAAGGAATTTTTATTTTTTCCAGTAGTTACCTAGATGATCTCCCATTTAGATTTATAAAAATGTATCTGGGATTTTTTAAGTAAATGGTGTGATTAAAGAATCAATTTTAGCAATACATTTACAAATTATTCCAATGCCATTTAAAAATTGAATTGCCCTTTCCTCACTGATTTGAAATGCCACTGCTATCATGGATTAAACCCTGTATATACTGGAATTTGTTTCTTGATCTTATTCTGTTCCCTTCTGATCCTGGGTCAGTACCTCTTTGTCTTAATTATTATAGAATTTTTGTGTGCCTTGGTATCTAGTAGTACAAACTCCTCTATTTTTTTTTTTAATTATTTTAAAATTCTCTTCATCCTTATTGAGTATTTCATCTAAGAAAAGTCTTGGTAGGTTTTATTTTTTATTTTATTTTATTTTTTGTGAGGAAGATCCGCCCTGAGCTAGCATCCATGCTAATCCTCCACTTTTTGCTGAGGAAGACCGGCTCTGAGCTAACATCTATTGCCAATCCTCCTCCTTTTTTTCCCCAAAGCCCCAGTAGATAGTTGTATGTCATAGCTGCACATCCTTCTAGTTGCTGTATGTAGGACAAGGCCTCAGCATGGCGGGAGAAGCAGTGCTCGGTGTGCACCCGGGATCCGAACCCTGGCTGCCAGTAGTGGAGTGCGCGCAGTTAACTGCTAAGCCTTGGGGGCCAGCCCAGGTAGGTTTTAATTGAGACTGAATTGTATATATATTTTGTATATACGAAACCATATATCCAACTGTATATATATTTTGAGATTATGTTCTTTGGTATGTAAACATTCTGAATATTTACATCATCTTGTTTGTTTTTCCTTTTATTATTTGCTAGAAACCATTTTTATTTCTTTTCTTTTCTTTGTTTGTGAGGAAGATTGGCCCTGAGCTAACATCTGCCAATCCTCCTCTTTTTGCTGAGGAAGACCGGCTCTGGGCTAACATTCATGCCCATCTTCCTCCACTTTATATGGGACGCCGCCACAGCATGGCTTGACAAGCGGTGCGTTGGTGCATGCCCAGGATCCGAACCAGCGAACCCTGGGCGACGGCAGCGGAGCGTGTGCACTTAACTGCTTGTGCCACTGGGCAGGCCCCCATTTTTATGTGTAATATATTCTCACTTGAAGTTTATTTTGTGAGATTTTGTTATAAGTATACTAGCTCTTTCTCTCTCTATATATGTATATTTTACTATTACCTAACTATACCTCCACCTTCTTTATGACGTACAGTGTCTGTAGATTTTGCTTTGCTATCCATCTCAGAATTATTGTCTTTTTATTGGCAAGTTTTTTTCTCCATTTACATTTATTATTATTGTTACATTTAATTTCTTCCATGACATTTTGTATGAATGTGCATCAAGAGTATTTTCATGTTTGTTTTTGCCAAGAATTCCAGTGATATTACTGGTCCTAAGATTTTTTTGGGTAACTTTTCTTTAAGGCGTTTCCCAAAAATTAGGTATTATAAACTCTAAACTCTGATGTTTATGAGATAAAATAAATTCTCAAGGAAATAATTCCCCTCCCCTGCCTCTTGGTATTTAGGCAGAAACATACATGAATACTTATTATTTGGTGCTTAAAGACAGACTTTGCCTTGTCTACCTCTCTGCTGAAGATGTAATCCTTTCAGGGTATAGCTTTATGTATGAGGTCTCAGTTCCAACTCCCACATCATTCTGTACAAGGCTTCACTCCTTGTCTCCCTGTGGGAATTACATCTTTTCAATCCCCAAATTGCTGAGACAAGCACCCTCTCCCACCCCAAGCAGCTATGAATCATCACTCCATTTTTTGACATACGAAGATTTTCTTTATTTTCAGTAAGCTCAGATATATGTTTCATGTTATTGTAGCAGGAGGGATTTAAATTATCATGGCCTGCCATTTCTAGAATTCAAAGCATTTTTTGTTTTTGTTTTCTAAAACTTTTTAAGTTAAAAAATACATAATAAATGATACTTAACTTATCTCCTGAATGAATAGAACTATCTAAACTTGTTTTTTTCTAGCAATCAAAATATTTCATTGCTTTCATTTAATTATAAACCCTCTGATTCTGTAGTACAATATTATTTATAACTGATTAAATATAGACTTGCTAGTAGAGAAATATTTGATGTGACAATTTCCTTGGGTTTTACTTAGAGGACTTTTTTAGTCACAAAAAAATTAATAAATAACATAGAAAAATCACCTTTTCAGTTTAGAGATGCACCACACTGTATTAAGATGTTTCTCTCTAGTGCTGGACAAACCACTCATTATGGACTAGACATTTGCTCAGATACCTTATCTACTGTTAAAAAGTCCCAAAAGATGTGCTTTCCTCAGCAATATTTCTACTCAGCAGGAATTTGTCACTCTTTATATTGTCAAGTTTAAATTTAAAAGAGTAGAAACTTTAATTCACTTCTTAATCCCTCAAACCTGCCCAAGGAGGGAAAAAAAGCCTTTTAAACTAGGCTATAACAATTTTCATTCAATTCTGCAATAAGAATAGAACACAAATTAGACGTAAAAAATCCCTTTCAACTTTTGAGCACAATTTTAAAGTGAAAGTTTTATTCTGAATTTGAAATTTGCCAAGGTCTATGGCTGAGTTTCAGATACCCACTTCCCTTCTTGGCAGTAGATAATTTGGAAATCAGAAGTCTGCACATTTGAGATATTTCCAGGCTCGGAGTGTCAAAAAGACAAGATGGCATATGGTGAAGTAAAAGGGATTTCTCACATTCAGGAACACATTTCAACTTCCAAAACATAAAAATAAATAAGTGCTTTTTCAAATTCATAAAAGAAATAATAAGAATTTTGCCCAAATATTATAGAGGTATTAAAGTTAAGTAGCAAGATGTTTGAGTCTGTCACTTCCTGCAAGCTTCCCACTGAATGGATAAGTTCAAATTTCAGGATTGTCATATTAGCTTTGGCATGAAAATGCTTCCTTCTTTGGCAAAGATGACAGTATTCCCCCTCAAAGAAAAATTATAATCTAATTAAAGTATACAATTTGATGTTTTTATACCAACGTTTTCCTGGGGAGTTTCTTCAATACTCCACTTGCTAATTTTAAGTTCAATGGATCAGAGTCTGAAGGGAATTGACTTGGTGGAGACAAGGTCTATGAAGATGGCTTATTCTGTTGTCCATTTACCTGCTCAGTTATTTATCCTGACTTTCTAGTTGTTATAAAGACAGAAGTTAGTATATTTTAGTCTCACTCCTCTACTTCTTTTATTTATCCGTCTTGTGAGCATGTTGATACATGTTACCATTTTAAGGGTTGTAGAAGAGACAAGTAGTTACAAATTAAATCAATCAACTTTGTTACTTCTTCTTAATAAACTATTAGCAGAAGAAATAAAAAATATTCACTAAAGAGTAAAAGATTGAGAACATACAGCAACTAGAAGATGTGCAGCTATGACTTACAACTATCTACTGGGGCTTTGGGGGAAAAAAAAAATAAATAAAATCTTAAAAAAAAAAAAGAGTAAAAGATTGAGCATGCTTATAGATTTCCACTATTTAAGTCCTTGTTATGTATTATCAATTGTTAGTATATTTAAAAAATGTTTTCTTCTTATTTACAGAATAATTTATTTGACAACAGTACTGGGCTGATTTGGAGGGATTATGCAGAGAAATCCTACAACTTTAACAAGAAAGTTTTATGAAGTTGCTCGTATGAGTCTTTGTTCATTATTTAGATTTATACAAGGGATATCTGTGCGACAGCTTCTTTAGAAGATGAGCACAAGGCTAAACACATTTGGAAAACGACATGAAGTTATCAAAGAAAGTAGCATATTGTAAAAGCTCATTTTATAAAGCAGTTTTCCAAACTGTCAGATTATAGAAAGCATTTGTATGTGGATAAAGTAGGATTTTTCCCACATTTATTTTAAGGTAATAAGAGATGAACTGTAAATTTTTCAAATGCCTCATTTTTCTAAGCTATAAAATATAGAATTTGAGTCCCAAAGTGGCTCCTGATCTTAAGCCACTAATACTCTAGATTCTGAAGTGTTCATAGATTTTATTAAAGACAAAACTCTATTCTTCACCATCTCCCTATTTGTGTATGAGGGGGAAACAGGTAGAATAAATGCCTAGATCTGGATAATAAAGCCTTAGTCATTTAATCCAGGTGGGTCTCACTTTTTTTATGCACAAAAATCATTTATTATTGCTATCTCAAGATAAATTATAGATAGGAGGCACCCTGAGCTCTCTAAGAGAAGTTCAGTATCAAAGGAAGATGCTTGCTAACACAAGTTATAAATTCTTTTAGAATTAATATAGTATGTGTGTTAACTAATTTTATTTGTAGGAATCACCCCAAGTCACCATTTCCCTCAGTTTCATCATAGAAAAAAATATGTCTAACTTACATCTGAGATCATAATTTGGCCCATCAACTAGAAATAGAGACAATCAAGTCTACATTAGTATGTGTAACATTGAGTTACCAAATGTCCAGTACTACTCTCTGAGCTTACTGTTCCCCTTCTGTGATGATTTTTATGCTTAGCTTTTATTTAAGTTTTCACAAGTAACAGACCAGATAAATAATATGCTTTCTTTTATATTCAGATGACATGTTATCAATAGACTCTTCCTCACAAAATCCCGCTCTTTCCTGATGATATCTCACAAAATAGGCTGAGGTGTTTGAAATGTCGTCCACCTCTGTGAATACACCTCAGTCTCAATTTCAAAATAACTGTTTAAAATTCAGGGGTTTATACCATGAAAATATCTGATTCTCCCTCAGAGTGGGAGATATCTAAGAGTAAATGCTGAAGTCCTTCTGGAATAGTTTTGAACATATCTGTATCATGAGTCAGCATAATATTAATATGAAATTGAGAGCAATTGTCCAATGTAAAATGAATATAAACTCTTTTAAAAACATAATGTTTAAAACTCAATAATTCTGTGCAATATTTTGCCAATTTCTTAGAAACGTAAGAATAGTCATGCATTTCCAATACATCTGTGTATATATATTCAATGTATACGCATGGCATCGAGTACTATTTGTAAACAAGGCTATTAGTTTAATTTCATAGCTTTACCAAAATCAATTCATAAAAAATTGTTAAAAATTTGCTTACTCCTTTAGTATAATAAACATCTTGTGATGATATCCTTGTAGAGGAATTTTTGTTCCCATGTGTGATTATAACCTTAGGATAACTCCTTAAAAATGGAATTCCTGGTTCAAAGAACATGAGCAGTTTTCAGGATCTCTCTAGATTTACTCCCTAGATAAATTGACTCTTCTCCTGGCTTTAAATACTATGCATGGTAGACTCTTGACTGTGAAGTTCTAATCCAGGCATCTGTCCTAAAATCTGAATTTGCAGGTCCAACTAAATGATGTCTCCAACCATAAGAAGACCTAAAACTTAAAATGTCCAAAAAAGGAAAAAAAGTATCCTCTGGATTTTACTTCATAAAAACTGTCCTCCAAGTTTTATCCTCATTTCAATCAACAGCACTTCTGTTCTTCTAGTTGCTGAGCAAAATGAAAAACTTGAGTCATGTTAGGATTCTCATATTCTGTGAAAATGTGCATCCTTTCCTCTAGCATATCCTATTGATCTTTCTGTGAAATGTACCCAAAATACACCTACTTCTTAATACTTGTGCCACTGCAACCATATGTTAGACCACCATCGTGTCTTACGTGGGTTGTTCCACCACTCCCCTCATGCATTATCCACATGGCAACTAGAAAGATATTGTTCAAGTCTAACTTATGTCATGTTTCTCCTGTTAAAAATATACTGATGACTGTCCATTTCACTGAATAAAAGTGCTTACCACACCTTATAAAGCCCTACTCGATCTGGCTATTCTACTTCTCCGGTCTTCCTCTCTCTCGACCCATTTTGTGCCTTCCACATTGGTCTCCTGGTTTTACTTCAAACATGTCAAGCATGCTCCTGCCATAGGCACTTTTTTTTTTTTTTTTGGTGAGGAAAATGAGCCCTGAGCTAACATCTGTCGCCAATCTTCCTCTTTTGGCTGAGGAAGATTGGCCCTGGGCTAACGTCTGTGGTCATCTTCCTCTATTTTGTATGTGGGACGCCTGCCCCAGCATAGCTCGATAAGTGGTGCGCAGGTCCGCACCCGGGATCTGAACCCACGAAACCCAGGCCACCAAAGGTGAGCGCATGAACCTAACCACTACACTGCCAGGCCAGCCTCTAGGCACTTTTTAAACACTGTTCCCGCTTTCTGTATTGCTCTTTCCCCACATAGCAACGTGGCTCATTCTCTCCCTTCTTTCAGGTCTCTGCTCATGTGACACTTATCTGAGATGCCCTCAGTGACCACCATTTGTAACATGGCACTCTCTACCCTAATGTTCACTTTCCCTTTGTTTTGTTTTATTTTTCTTTATAGCCCTTTTACCACCCAGACTCTTAGACTTTTTTGTACTGTTGCTTATTTTTCTCCACCCCCAATGCACTGTTAGTTGCTGAGGGCAGGAGTTTGTCACTTATGTTGTCACCTGTTGCACCACATCTAGGACATTTCTTGTTATATGACAGGTATTCTTTACATATTAATTGAATTAATTAATTAATTGAACATAATATTGCATATTAGCAATAGCTTTCTGCAAGTTTGAATCAATTAACTCTATCACCAACAATGTTTGAGGGTGTCTTTTCAATTGTGCCTTAACAACACTTGGAAATGTAGTTCTCTACCCCAAAGCACACACATACACACACTAATTCCTTCTCTCTACTAGGTTAAAAGGAATAGAGTAACATAATGATGTCAGATTAGCACACTTTCACTGAGATCAAGGGGGCCTGAGTGGTTAGAGAATTGCTGAGGACTGAAAAGGGAGAAAAACAGGAAGGGTACAAAGCAAACACAAAAGAGAAGCATAGAAGGCAATAGTGCACAACAATACAAAATAGATTTGGGGAAGCTATTTTAGCCAAGAGCTGAGATGGACACTGGGTTTTCACATATGCCCCAAATCATTGATTACCTTTTAGCATCTTTTCTGACAGTGTACTCTGAGAACTAGCACACCAAAAGGAAACTTAGTTTTCACTATATATGTCTGGGAGTAGAGAAAGCAGAAGACCACAAACAATACACCATGATTAAGTCTGGGTGGTGAGATAATGGATTATGGTTTTAAATGAATTATTTCACTCAATTCTCACAAGAACTCTTTGAATTAGCTTCGATTATTAGTATGTAAATATCTTGCCCTAGGTCCCAAAGCTGGAGCCCAAACTTGTAAGTTCTAAGTTATTCTAAGTTCATGAAACATTTCTTCCTTTTGCTTTCAAACTAAAAATATTCTTTCTCTCTTCTCTTCTCTTCGCTCTTCTCTCTCCCTCTCTGTCTCTGATTCTCTTTGTGTCTCTCTATCCCTGTCTGTCTGTGTGTCTGTCTATCTATCTATCCATCCATCCATCCATCCATCCATCCATCCATCCATCCAACCATCCATCCATCCATCCATCCATCCAACCATCCAACCATCCATCCATCCATCCATCCATCCATCCATCCATCCATCCATCCATCCATCTACACATCATAACTGGGTAATTCATGGACTAATGATGAGAGTGTGCAATAAACAAGAGTTATGATTACTCTAATTCTGAGCACTTGAGCTTCATTTAAATGAAATTTTATTTATTTATAGTGGATATTGTGATTGATACCCACTATTCCTCTCCCCTTAGATGATTAGCCCAAATCAATTACGGCAGCCTAAATCCATCATATTTACCAGTGATTGGTTCCCAGTTTGATGGGCTTTAAACTGTTTGGCCAATAAGAGATGAGGGAAATAGTTTCTCTGGGATTTTGGTAAAAATAAGCAAGTAGTTCTCACTCCTAGTTGACAAAAAGAAAGAAGGATGCTTCCCTCTCTACTGCTAAAAACTAACATTGGGTGAAGCCAACACTTGTCTGGCAAAGGAAATATACAAAAGATAGAGACATAAAGATAGAGAAAGAGATAGAGATGAGAGAGACAGAGAGAGAGAGCTAGCTTAGAATTGGCATTTAAAAGTCACTAAAAAGGATTAGTGTTTATTATTGAAGCTTAAACATAGTAAATGATGATTAGGATGATCCACTGGGTTAGAGAGTAGCCTCTATCCCTACTCAGAATGGTTAGTGAGAGGGTCATGGATCTCTGTGGAAGTAACTTTTGACTGAGAACAAAAACCATTACAAACTTCAGCCTTTAAGATTGAGTTTTAAACTAGAAGTGTTTGAATGATTATTGGGTTAAACTGGGATATTATTATTGGCAAGATATTATTATTGGCAAGTTTCCCACTGCTCAATGCTTTTGAGACTCAATAAAAAAATGTTGGTAGCAGTTACTACAATAAAATAAAATAAATATCCCATATTATACATAACTGAGTTGTGACTACTCACCACATCCTGTAACATTTTAAATATAAATCATTATTCATATTTCTAATGATATATATCCTCAATTAGGTATCAGTTGATTTCCGTACATCTAGAATTACTATTGGTCACTGAACAAATTTATATTAAAGGATCACAACCTTAGTGAAATTTTAGGGCAAAGGTTATTTAGTACTGCATTTACAATATGTAAATTACTGCTAACTGTTAATGGTTGAATACTATTCAATCAAAGGAGGAATTATTATAAGTCATTTACCTGGCATCACAATGGGCAAAAAAACAGATCTAGATGGTCTTTGATTAATTTAAACATAATTTAATTGTAGTTTCATCTTCAACATGATATTAAGCAAAAAATGAAGTTTAGCTTGGCCTACAAGAATTGATGGATCCTGGCTGTTGCCTGATCTCACATATTTCCCTCACAAATTCTTTATTCTAATAAAGAAAAGTTTTAGAAATTTTTCTCCTTTTCTTTGGGTTAATTTTTCTTTCTTCTTTTTTCTTATTCTCTTATCACATTTTCTTGTAAAATTTTCCTCCTTCCTAGGCTGACTAGATGCGATTCATCTATGTTTCTATAGCATCCTGTGCCTACCACTGTAATAGATTTTATCATGCTGTACTGTACTACTGTAGCTGTCCATCTCTCTCACTAAAATGGAAACTCCTTGATGACAGAATTCTTTTCAACTCTTCATTCCTAATACATACCACAGGGCCTAGCATATAGGACAAACTCAATAAGTATTTGTTGAATGAATGTGTAAACATAAATAAAGTTAATGAAACACCAGTGAGTTCTCTGTGTATCAATAAAGTAAGAGAACTTAAGTCATCATTTTAATTTTGTTTCCATATAATGTAGTTTGTTATTATTAAATAAGCTTCAAAAATGTTATCTAAGCCAACTTCCTAAATAGAATTAACACTATACTTAAACAATTATAGAGTGTCAATTATATTCCTAAAGTTTATATTAAAACTATAGTTCATAAAAGTATTATGTCAATGCATGAAAATATTAGAGCAGATATGATCCCCTAATTGCACGTTTTAAAAAATGGAGGAAAAGATATCTTTGTCTAGTCAATCAAAGAATGTAGCTGAGAAATGTACATGGGAAAGCAGATACCTAAAAAGCAATATATAAGCAGAACTGTTGTATATATTAAGAAATCAATCATTATTTACTTAAACAAACAAAATTATTTGGTAGCTCCCAGGATAGAAGGAAGAGTTAAAGAATCAGGCTTGTGAACAGTAACCACAGATATTAAAAGCTAAAATGCATGCACCATCTCTTACATGTTGCTATTGGATGATTCAACCCAAATTACCTCTGGTCTGCATTCATGATTAATATTCTTGGGAAAGGGACTCTGATTAATCTACTCCTGAAGATAGGGGAAATGTGGTTGTGATTGGCAAACCAGGTTCATGTGGCTTGTTGTGCGTGTTTGGGGGAGGGAGGATAATTTCCCCAAAGGTCATAGATAAGACCAAAAACAAAAACAATGTCAAACCAAAAGTAGATGCCCACCATAGTCATTTAAGCTCTCACAATTTATATATGTCTCAAGTTTTTTTTTTAATCTCATAACAAAAGAAGAAAGCAATTGGTATAGACAGACAATAGAGTTAGCTGTTGATTGATATTTCAAAGGTAGACTATAGATTGAAAACTTTTACTCATTTTTTCAATTAAAATTAGCTAATCTCCAAGAAAGTTAACTTTCTCTTATGATAGTCTATCAGAAGGGTCAGGAAAATAAAAACTCATTATTATCTATTGCAACAGACAGAATTTGCTATTATAGGAGATTGATTAAACAGATGTTTGGAAGATTAAAAAAGAAGTAGTAATAACTGTGGGAAGGAGATGCTACCCATCCAGTTGAAGAAACAAAGATGATGTTAGAATCCAGAATCTCTTAGAAGAGAACGGCCATCCTAGACACAGATCAGTGACTAGTCCTCTGAGAAGCAGGTTCTACCCTGCTGTGAGTTGACTGAAGCTGGTTCTCAAAGCACCCAATGAATCAGGGGACTAGAATGAATAGCTGCAGGGATGGAGGCACATTTCTTTGTTGGGAGGGCTCACAAGCAAAAGGAAAAGAGGAAGTCCCTTCTCCTCTTTTCCTATCATTCTCCCTCATATGTCTCTCTTGGTAAAGGAGAATTTTACCAGCTTACAAAAAAGACTGTAGAGACAAGAGTGTTGAAGCTGAGAGACAATGGCTGCATAACCAATACAAATGACATTACATTTTGTGAAACTGATATTTTTTCTACATTAGCCCTTATTTTATTGGCATTTTAATTTGAAACTGTTAATTACATGTCATGTTGTGTACTACTGATAGTATATCTAGAATGCAAGTAAAGTTTATGAGAATTTAATTTTTGTTTTGGCTAAAAAGTTATCCAGAGAATTCCTAACTTTTTGACATTGGTAATAATTTCATAATAAATTCGTGTTTCTTTGACTGCAGTAAATGAAGCCAACATTATAGATTTTGTTGCCATTTTTTTTGTCTTCCATTAAGGTGGAGGATAATATCTATAAGTCTGCCATACCAGATATGGCCCATTAGTCACAGGAAAAAATAGACAGCAGTGTGTGGAATGAATCAGCCCAAATTCATCATGACCCCTAAAAAACAAGACAAAGCAAATATCCTATTAGTGATGTGCCAGGAGCTTGATCATTGCTAGCGAAGGATGGGATGTTAATGAATATATATAAAGGCATTTCTCAAATTCACATATTTCAAATTAACGGCAATCAGTCAATTACACGCATGATATTGACTTGCTTCACATATTGCCCTTGAGCAAGCTGGAAACATACAAATGAAACTGAGTCAGATTTATGATAGATTTGGAGGAGATTCCTAATTTAAATCATAGCAAATACTTTATCTTCCTGATACATAGAGCCTTTACACAGCTTTAATTAAAATAACCAACTCTAAAAAGGCACAGTTAATTGCTAAGCAGATATGGAGGGAAAAGAAACAAACGAACAACAAAAACAAACTTTAGCTGAATAAAATGAGAATCTTGTCCTTTGACTCATCATTATATAATGGATTTTCTCAGGTAAGGTGATGACATTCTCTGAAGCCAATAATAGAAAAGGATTCCAAAAATACATGGAGTGATGGTAGCATCACTAGAATAAACACATATATAGGAACTCATGCAACTCAATAGTAAAAAATAATAATAACTAAATTAAAAAATGGGCAAAGAACCTGAGTAGACGTTTTTCCAAAGAAGCCTTACAAATGATCGACAGATACTTGAAAATGTGCTCAATGTCACCAATCATCAGGAAAATGCAAATCAAAACCACAATGAGATATTACCTCACACCTGTCAGAGAGTCTGTTATCATAAAGAGAAGAGATAAACAAATGCTGGCAAGGATGTGGAGAAAAAGGAACCCTTGGGCACTGTTAGGAATGTAAACTGGTACAGACACTATGGAAAACAGTATGGAGTTTCCTCAAGCAGTTAAAAATAGAATTACCATGTGATCCAGCAATCCTACTGATGGGTATATATCCAAAAGAAATGAAACCATTATCTCAAAGAAATATCTGTACTCCCATGTTCATTGCAGCATTATTCACAATAGCCAAGGCATGGAAACAACATAAGTGTCCATCAGAGGATGAGTGGATCAAGAAAATGTGCTATATAATGGAATATTATTCAGCCTTAAAAAAGAAAATCCTTGGGGGCCAGCCTGGTGGTGTAGTGGTTAAGTTCACACACTCCACTTCAGAGGGCCAGGGTTCACGGGTTCAGATCCTTGGCCCGGACCTACACACTGCTCATCAAGCCATGCTGTGGCAGCATCTCACATATAAAATAGAGGAAGATGGGCACAGACTTTAGCCCAGGGCTAATATCCCTCAGCAAAAAGAGGAAGATTGGCAACAGATTTTAGCTCAGGGCTGATCTTCCTCACAAAATAAATAAGTAAATAAATAAAAAGAAGGAAATCCTGTCATTTGCAACAACATGGATGAATCTGGAGGGCATTATGCTAAGTGAAATTCACTTATATGTGGAATCTAAGTACGTATATTCTTAGTGCAATCTTTTCAATAGAGAAGATCAATTCCAAAGTATGTTTTATTTGGTTAAAAAGTATAGCTATATTTAAAATATAGTCATGTATTAATTGTAAAAATCTTTTTAAGTTCTTTAAAGTCTTTGATAAAATATAAAAACAATGCCCTAGAGATCATTATATTTACCTCAGGTCTGCTTTTGGAATGAGGTAAGGCATCAATTAAGTTAATAATGCCTATTGGGGAGGAAAAATTTTTCCCCTACCCTTATAGTTTTCTTTGGCTGTCTATTAATTAAATTGACATAAGACAGATTAACAAGATAAAAACAAATGTAATTACGTACATACGGGAGTCCCATAAAAACATGAGACCCAAGGACAAGTCAGGCGGTTGAGGCTTGTATGTCATCTGAGCTAAGGAATGGGACAGGGGCCTGGGGCTTCAAAGGAGGGGAGGGAAATTCACAGGACAATAAGAAGAGCAGATGGTAATTAGATGTTTGCCCTGCCATACAGATAGATCATTCCAATAGAAAGTTATCTCTGGTAGTAGCTCTCTTTCTGGGCCAGACCCGCTATCTAAATTCTGTTAGGTAGTTAAGGAAGATCTTGAATCTGATGGGTCTTGATTGCCTTCAGCTCAAAATGATCCTCTTGCCAAAGTGGCATACCTTGGGGTCACATATTCTGCTTCCCCTCACGCCTTTCTTAGCATAAAGCAAAATTTAGCAGTTGGGATTTAGCAGGAACGTTTTGTAAATTTTGTTTTTTAACTCCATTCAGCAAAGTAGATATTTAAATTTGTTCACCATTAATGAAGATCTTTGAGGCCTTCAATTATGAGAAGCAAAATAAGTGGTGAACATTCAAAAGATGAAATATCCAATTGAATAATCAGGTTGAGTTTCCTCAAGTGATATATAATTTTTATTGTGGGCTTTTTTCCAGCTGGGTTATATGTGTGTCTATCAGTGGGATAGAGAAAGATATCTTGGGTCTTGGATTGTTTGCTTTTAATGGGATCACAATAATATCTTTTTAATAGTAATAATTACTAGTATTTTAATATTAACTAAATTAATATTAATTATCTCTTTTGGTTGAGTCTTAACTTTTGTGAGTGTGAATTTGGACATGACCTCAGCTCATGATACAGTTCTGTGATTTTTAATCCTCACCACTGCCCTCCCCTTGCAAGTATTGGCTCTGAGTAGACGGCAACTATCCTGGTGGCTTCCTTGGGTTGAAAAATGGAGATTTTTTTAATCATCTTTTCATTTTTGGGGCAGTTTTTCAAGAAGCTGTATTTTGTTCAGAAGCTCAATTACAGTATGCCAACTCTAATTCAGTCCAAGGCTCTGTCTTTTGTCCCCATATACATTAAAGACCTGTCCCCAACCTCTAGATTTACATTTGACATCCTTCACGCCTGTTTCCTGATAGATGGGATCTGCTCTACTGTGATGTCTTCTCAGTTTTGTTACTTGGTGGTTTAATTTTTTTCTTGTTTCTGTTTTTTTTAAACTTTTGTTAAGTGCTTATTTTTTCATTATTTTATCTGACATTTACATTTAGCATTATGAGTGGTAGGAGCTGGAGATGGGCACTCTTCCCAGCTTAGTTCACTATACTGAGGAAAGACACTGTATATCAAAGACACATATGAAATGGCAGTTGCTGTCGCTGATGAAATGAAAACCCTCAAAGATAAGAGAAAGCTTTATTTATTCCAAAGGCCCAGAACAACGAAGACTTTGTTTGCTAATATTTGTATGTGCTACTGGAAATTGAGCAACACTGAAGGAAAGCAAAACTAAACTAAGTCAAACAAGTCTGTACTAATTTGCTATTTAGAAAACAATTAGTTGTAAAGTTTCATTTAAAAGCCATTAAGTTCGATAGGGGACGAAAAATTTTTCTTTTACCCTTCTAGGTTCTGTGGCTGGTCTAACAGTTAAAATGAAATAAGATAGATTTACAAGAGAAAAACAAATTTAACTACGTACATATGGGAACCCCACAAAGACATGAAGACTCAAAAGACTGCCAGCTAATTGAGGCTTATATACCATCATGAGCTAAAGAAAGGGGTAGAGGTCTGGGGATACAAAAGGGAGGAAAGCAGAGGAGATGTTTGGAGAACAAAGCTTGTCCTATTATACAAATAAGTTTTTTAGGTAAAAAGTTATCTCTGGTAATAGCTCTCTTCCTGGTACAGGCCCCCTTTCTGATGTAAATTTAGGCAGTTAAGGAGAGGTAAAGAGCTTTTCCTGAGTCTGTTGGGTCTTCATTGCCTTTAGCTCAAAATAATCCCAATGCCAAAGTGGCGTATTTTGAGAAGACTTGTTCTGAACCCCTTCAGTTCAATGCACACATTATTTTGCATGCCAAAAAAATCTATCAAGCGTTGTACTGCATTTTGAGGTTTGCAAAAATATAACATAGGCACATTGATCTCATGAAGTTTAAATTGTACCAAGGAAAAAGACCCAAGTACACTAGCTATATTATAGCCATAAGAGAAAAGAAACTGAAGCACAGGGCTGAAACTGTCAATCTAACTGGGTAATGGTCAAAAGTCTTTGGAAATAGGCAGTGTTTGTCAATTGTCTATGTAATGAAATTTCTAAGGCTTTTGGTGACCCTAAGATTTTTGTGTCTCTTAGCTCTCCCTTTTGAGGTGATCACAGGAAATGAGGAAAATGAAACTGAAATCTATCTAGTGTAATTCCTTAGAAATTAATGGATTTGGAAAGTTGGCTGGCTGGGAATACAGACATGTAAATAGAATAGTTAACATCGTGTTGAATGTTTACTATATGACAGGTAGTTCCCTAAAAATCATATTTTTTAATTACTAGTGCACTTTCAATTAACAATCTATTTCCTGTTCTGTGCTATGGAGTACATGCAATTGTGTTTTTCCTATTCATATATATAGATATCTTTCCATTCATTTTATCACAAATATAATTACCAGATTCTTTAACCAAAGAAATTTTCGTTGAGTTTTACTGAGTTTCAATAGATGAAAGGACCCTAGAAATACAGTGGGGATACACATCAACTTTCTTTTAACACGTGAGGATGCTAAAAGCAGTTAAGAATTTAAAACATGAAATGGAAAAAAGATGATCTATTTAGTATTGATGGAAATAAAGATATGAAAATGTCTAATCCAAATAAAACTTCAACCTCTTTGAACTCAACCTTTGAAATATAAAGCAGGCCGTGTGTATATTAAGTTGCACAGTGTTTGGCTAATAGCCATGAAATAGGCTAGTGCTACCTTAACGCAATTGGCACTGTGGGGGATCAGAATTGGCCACCTCAAGATGTGTCTCTTTGGCATGAGGATTATTTTGGGCTGGTTACTTTTAAGAAACTGCAGACAGAGGAGAAGCTCTGAAAACCAAGTAGAAGTTACCCTTTGTAAGAGACATTTACGTTTGTAAGGGAAATCTCCATTTGTAAAGGTGTCTCCCTCTTTGTACCAGAAGAGGGGCATGACCTTATCTCTAGAAACTCTTGTCAATGCAGAAGGCAAGGACTTAAATCTGCATAATAACCTTACTCTTATTTACTGTGCTTTTTCTGGTAATCTCCCCTAACTGACTCCTCCGACCCCCAACATCCTCCTTTGTCTTTAGCTGAAGGTGGTATTTAAGGTGACCTCAGCCATTCCAGCGACTTGCTTAGTTTTCCTGGGTTTCTTCCAAGTATATTTGTTATAAAGTTTTGTTTGATTTTCTCCTGTTATTCTGTCTCATGTCAACTTAATTTATAGACCAGCCAGAAGGACCTGGCTGGGTAGAGGAATTCTCTTCCTCCCCTACATCAGGTACTTAGAACTCTGATATAATGAATAAAACATTCTGCTTGGGTTCAAAGAAAGTACGTGCTTATTTAACTTACTGCCATGAAAGATTTTTATATGTTTTGTTTGTTTTATTTTGCTTTTTAACTAAAGTTAAATATTTTCATTAAGTGAGCAAGTCCCAGAGAAGGAAAAGGAAAAATTAATGGTGCTTGGTGTTATCTTCTTGCTTGTATCCCCTTAGTTGTGAGTTAATTAACTAAGATTTGTAGATTTCTTAATTAATCCAAAAGAGGTATAAAATTGCCAATGTTGTTGATAAGTTTTCTCATAAAGGAGTATATTGTAATTACTTGGCAAATGAATTACTGTGAACACTAAATATTTCCCTTCATGGGTTAAGAAAAGCAATCACAATGGTAATCTAGAAAGAAAATTCATCAAGGAGTCAGAAAACCTAGATACCAGGGCCGGAACTGATACTTAATCTCATTGACCAATGATCTTTTCATTTATCCTTATATGGTAAGTTCAACCATCTGATCTCTAAAGTATGATCTTTAAAAATTGATGTTTATTGCTTCTATAAATGCACCATTGGGAGAACATTAGTATTGTTTTGGAAGTAGAGGCAATGGACTCACTCTGACCTTGATGCTTTTTTTTGCTTATTCCCCTTTTAGCTAGTGATGCACATTTAAGACAGTCAGCCCATTGGAGGAAAAAATCAATGTCACAAAACAAAAAGGGTAATAAGTAGTCCAATCTTGACTGAGTATCCTACTATAAACAATTAGATATTCATTCAGAAATCGTTGAATGTTAAGTTTTTTATTCTTCCTTAGAAAGCCTCTGTTCTTTGATTTTAATATCTCCAGAAAAAAAAGAAACAAAATTAATGAAATTTTTTAATCTAGTTGTTTGGCAGTAGATACGAAGGAATTATGAATGAATGACACGTGCGATAGATACAGAACTCCAAACAACTCTCTTTGAGTAGAAACTACACAATTTGGGTCATATGAACATGTCTAAGTCCCTCCTCTTCTTGCCACTATCAATATTTCCCCATCCTTTCAAACCGTGTGTCCTTTATCTCTCCATAGCTAGAATGAGAGAATCACGGCTTTTTAGCACAGGGAGACTTGAGAAATCATCTAGTCCAATTTTCTAATTTTGTGGTGGAGTAAAGAGAGCCTTGGGTTGTAAGTCAAAAGAATTGGATATTAATTCTATGTCCTGGTGCCAGTTATTACCAGCTCAGCAACATTGGGCCACCTACTCTTTCCAAATATATTTCCTCCCCTATAGAATGGAATTAATATCTTTCTTCCTACCTCATTTTTCCAGTCAAAGTAGATAAGGGATATAAATTCATTATCATCAGCTTATTTTTATGTTTTTCCTCTTTGAAATTGAATAGCCCTACTTCTCAACCATTATGTTGTTACAGAGGGCCAGTTTTCCAAGGGAAGTTGAAGCGGTGGAGTTATAGTTAGAAAATGAAAATGTGCACAAACATGCAGCCTATCTTTCCTTTATACCAGCCTAAGGTGAGCCACCATTACTGGTGGGATATGTGATGCTTGTGACTGACATCCAGTGACCTTGTCAGTTGGAAAGAAGCTGGAACACTTTGTTCTATCACATTGATTCTCATATCTTTAGGGCCCTGACAGATGGGCCACACATTGATTTCAAACAAAATTACTTGCTTAGTTCTTATAGTACTATGATACAATTCCATAGCCTTTCATTTTTTTGAAAGATTAAGGCTACGTCTTAGTAAACAGTGAGCATAAATTTTACCACTCAAAAACTAAAATTAGGGGCCGGCCCGGTGGCGCAAGTGGTTAAGTGCGCGCGCTCCGCTGCGGCGGCCCGGGGTTCGCTGGTTCGGATCCCGGGCGCGCACCGACGCACTGCTTGGTAGGCCATGCTGTGGCGGCGTCCCATATAAAGTGGAGGAAGATGGGCACAGATGTTAGCCCAGGGCCGTCTTCCTCAGCAAAAAAAGAGGAGGATTGGCTGATGTTAGCTCAGGGCTGATCTCCTCACAAAAAAAAAAAAAAAAAAAAAAAAAAAAAAAACTAAAATTAGTACAATCTTAGAGTTTTTGAAGTTTCCAATTCTGTGGAAATTCTACCTACCAAGCAGCATTATGCGATATTGTGAACTGTGCTTTGAAATCCCAAGTTTTCAAGAAAAAACTTTTTTTAAGTATGTCATTAGTACAGTCTAGAATAGGATATGATTTTCAGCTGCCACTCATTTCATTAGATATCTCTTTGTATAGACAGCTTGAGTTCACCATTATTTTTTTAAAACATTTGGCAAAAAAGTAAATACACTTATGGTAGTAAAAATACAGAGACGAAAGTTAAAATAAAATCTTTAATAGTGAGATCTTTCTATATATGAGTCATGCATATGAATATCACTATAAAATTCTAAATGCAAAATTAGTGTCAAATATAACTGCATATTGAAATCGTACACCATTACCAAAAGGGTATTCGAACGCTAAGAAATGTAATGAGATCTTTAATAATATTAGATATCCAAACTTTCCCACTACTTATGACACTGAAATGGAAATTTGGAGCGAAATGGGTTATGAGAAAGTTCAGTCCAGCAAGGGCTCTCATGTGATAATTAGTCCTATTAATTGGGTCAATTGAATCTGCACCTAGAGGCAAACTCACTTTCAGGGGAAAGGAGGAACTCTAGCTGGTCAGAATGCGCTATCTAGACAATAGGCTGATTGGTGAAAAATGACTAACACTGCTCAGTAACCAAAATAAACACATTTCATTGTCTTTAAGGAGCTTACATTCTAGCAGGATATGTAGAAAATAAATATCAACAATAAAAAGTTACTAAAATGTGGGGCTGTCCCAGTGGCGTAGTGGTTAAGTGCACACGCTCCGCTTCAGTGGCCCTGGGTTCGGATCCCCGGTGTGGACATACGCACGACTCATCAAGCCACGCCGTGGAGGCATCCCACATACAAAATTGAGGAAGATGGGCACAGATGTTAGCTCATGGCTAATCTTCCTCAGCAAAATACAGGAAGATTGACAGAGGTTAACTCAGGGCCAATCTTCCTCACACACACAAAAAAAGCGAGTAAAACGTGCTGTATGTTAGAAGGCCGATTAAAAAAAGCAGAACAGAGTAAAAGAGAACAGGGTGCTGTGGGCGGGCATGAGGGAGAATGCAACATTATATTGAGAGATTGTGGTAGGTGTCATGAAAGGATGATAAAGGAGGATTTAAAGGACATTAGGGAGCGAGAGAGCCTAGAGGATATTTGGAAGGTTAATATTCCAGATAAAGAAAACAGAGCAAGATGGGAACATTCTCTCTGGGCTTAAGAAAAAGTAAGACTTCAGAGTGACTGATGTGGAGGGAATGAGAATGTGACATAGAAGCTAGATGGTCACAGAAGAGAGTCAATTAGATTGGACTTTAACGACTTACTCTGAGTAAAATGTTGAGCTATCACAGGGTAGCAACTACAGGAGTGACATTATCTGGCTTGCACTTCAAATGGATCATTCTGGCTGCTGTACCAAGCATAGATTGTGATAGTGAGGGCATGAGCTGAAAAAAAAAAACAATTATGAAATAATTGCAGTATTCCAGGTGAAATAAGATGGTGACCCAAACCAGAGTGTATTAGTGGATGTGGTGAAAATGATTGGATAGCATATATATTTTGAAGATAGAGCTGGCCTGACTTCCTCAAAGACTGAATGTGTGGTATAAGAGAAAGAAAGAAAGAAAATAAGACATTGAAATTGTAATTTATTAAATCATGATTTCTACCATTTGCCATTAACTGAGATGTGAAAATCAGCAAGTGGCACAGATTTGTCAGGGAAAATCAGGAGTTTATTTTTAGCAATTTTAAGTTTTTAAAGGTCTGTTAGACATCCAAGGAGGGCTGGTAAATAGCCTGCGGAGCACATAAATAGACCGGAGTTTGGATAGAGCTCTGGGCTGTAGCTTTACAGTTTGAGTTTGTCAGCCTACTAATGGTATTTTAAAGAAGTGGAACTCAGTGAGATCACTAAGAGAACAAGGCAAGCATCCAGGACTGAGCCCTCCAGACCCCCAGCACTAAGAGATTACTAGGTTAGGAGAATTAGGGAGCCAATTCTTGGGTAGGTGATATAGGATCTCAGAGAGAAAAAGGCAGAAGCTGATTTCTAGAACTTGGCATATGTTTCACTAAAATAGCAGTAGTTTATTAATGTTATGGATCTACTATCTCTTAGCCCCCTTTAAGGACATTTATTGACTCCAGTGTTCATTCCTTGTCAAGTATCTTCAGCAGTAAACAGGGAAGAGTGGTAGAAGCAGGGAACCAGGCCAATCAGTGTGCCGAGAAACAATACGCTTATAATTTTTATTGTTCACACCAGTTGATGGAAGCAAGGGAACTGGTGAAAAGCGTAAAGACAGAGATCCCTAAAAGAGTTATAATACCCAAAAAATTTAGGAACAACTGGTTTAGGTCTAACAGCAGGAACAAACATCCATTAATTTGCATTCTGTAATAATTTTAGGCATGAAATAAGTAATAGTAAAGTAAGATCATATATATTAACTTGATTTTGATAGAAAAATAATTGTATTTGTCATACACTTGTCATCGACATGAAAAGTAAAAACTGTTTTCCCTAATTTAGCATGAACATTCTTCATGAGGCATTCACGGAGTCCTTGAAACATCGAAATACCATTTAATAAAAATCTAATTCATCTTGTCTAATGCCATTCAATAAAATTGTCATTTGGTAAGGCCATCATTAATTACTCAACTGGCAGAAATAATTATTTTTAGATATTCTCCTTTTGGCAGCTCAGCAAAAAGAAAGCAAAAATTTCCTCTGTAGAATCAGCAACTGGAGGTTTCTTTGTAGTCAGCATTTAAAGGTGACTTCTGATCTGTTGTTAAGACACACTCCTCTGGAAAAAGAGCAGATGGCACGTTCCCCTAACCCTTTGCTTACCTTACAATTCATTCATAGAAAAATTAGAGGCTCAACAACAGCATAATTTCATCCTTGAGGCGTGCTCTTTTTTGTTTTTTAAAGAACTACATCAAAAATGACACTACTGCGATGGGATTTTACTTTCCCCTTACAGAGCAAAGATGTTGCTGATTACACAGATCTCTAAACGAAAACACCGAGACAACAAATTTAAAGGATCCAGGAGTTTAAAAAGAAAGTATACAAGTTGTAAATTGAAATGCCTTAGAATTTGCTTCAGGATATGAAAGTCTTAAACTGCGATGTGGGGCTGAGTTTCAATTTATAGCTAATTTTCTTTTCTTTCTATCACCAGCACTTGACTTGTATAGCACATACTTGCAAACAGAAGCTAGGAGGTCGCTGCAGCACTACTCTATGCATCCCACTTCAGATGAACTGTCTATTGATCAACCTGCCTTGGTACTTTCACTTACATAATTCTACAGGTACAAAGACTTAAATAAAATTACTGGTGCCCGTATTCTCTTTAGTATGTGAGAAGTCTATACAATTTCTAGAGTGTCGTGTTTCCATTTCAATGAAATTAAAAAATAATTCACTTAACTCTTATCCTAGACCATTTTAGAATCAAATACTGCCGAGTTCAGTGTTCACAGTTGCTGTGACATTAAACTTATAAAATAATGAACAACAAGGGGGAGGGCACTTAATACATAAATTCACATCAAAGAAAGGCCGTAGTTCAGATGGGAAAAAGGAGTGAGATAATTGAGCCATCTCCTGGACCCAGACAGTATCAGCTTACTAAAGTCAAAGAAACTATGATGAAGCAGTCAGCATAATATTCACATTTTGAGCAGAAATATCATTTCAGAATAAAACATCATTCGTATCATTAAATTATTATTCTAAATTTTAATTTGTTGGATTGGTAGATTTTAAAAAATGAATTTGTAGATTTTCAAGATTTACAGAAATTTTTAATGTAATTATTTTATACTATTTAGGAAACATTATAATACAAATAATTTGTTAAAAGATGGCAGAGTGAAACTGGATTACTGAAGTCCTAAAGCTAATATCCAATGAAATAGATACACACACACACAAAACTAGGATACACACAAAAAATTCACCAACAGCAAGCAAACAAGCAAACTCATGCCATAAATTCTAGAAACATGAATGTTAAAGAAAATCTCATACCATTCTGGAAGGTCTTGATGGAGCATCTCACTCTTCCATCCAAATCCAAAATAGTAGAGAGGGAACATGATGAATCAAAAAATATCCCATAAATTATCACTAATGAGCCACAGTTTAGAATGAATATGTAGATAAGCAGCAGGAGGATTGAGAGAGAGAGAGAGAGAGAGAGAGAGGGAGAGAAGGAAAGAAAGAGAGAGAGAGACAGGGAGAGAATATGAATATAGAGGTCTTTTAACATACAATAGAATCTGAAGATCCCCGTAGAGATGAGAATAGCCATCAGGCTTTGCATTTTCAACAGATCCATGGTAAAATTAGAAGTGATGTGGAACTTAAAGAAAGTAAGTATGTGTGATTTCAAGTAACTATTACAAAATCTTTACCCCAAATGGAAAGAGGTCTATGTAATACTTAATGTTTCTGTGACATGGATTTAGCTCTGTGCCTCCTGATGATGAAGCTGGTAGGCACTGGCTTGGGTAATAAAAGAGACTGAGGACTTTTTCTTTCACAGAATTTTTAGGTTCAGATATCATGGAATATGCTATACTACCTTGGTCTTACCTGGTGGAAATACCTAGGAAGGGGCTTTTTTCAGATTTTTAATGTAGGGCAAGAACAGTCAATCTTTGTGTTTGGAAGCCGGGGCCAGGACCCTTTTGACTCTGCCAAGATTTACAGTCTTCGCATCTCATTTCCTAAAAGCCTTCTTTTAGGAAATCCACATGGTCTATCAGTTGCAAGGGAAATCTCGGGATATCTCCTGGCTTTATCTAACCAGTACCAGTATTGAAGGGAGTCACTAATAACCTGATAGAAATCAAGAGAACAAGAAAGGAAAGCAATACTCCTGTTTAAAAATATATGTATGTGGTAAAATAATGATTTTTAGATTGAAATCTGCAAAGCAGGGCAAATATTCAAATCTTCTTTATCCTAATGGAAAAATTCCCTGACTGACAGTGAGACGTTGTATCTTGTCAGTTATAGCAGTGACCTTTAGTCTTGATGCTGACATCCACACACCACAAGCTATCTGTTAGAAAGCAAACACAGATCCATCTGCACTTCAAGAATCTTCAATGAATATTGCACATTTATCCAATGCTCCTTATCTTTTGAAATATCTAGAAATGGCACTTGTAAAAACTTCATCATAACTATTCTGTAAATACATTTATTTAAATCTTACTTTTTGTTTTTGGTGGGAGAGTGATTTCTGAAGAGTATTTTTAAGAAAATTGCTTTTCTGGAAACTTATTGGATAGTTTTTAAATGCCTGCATTATTGTTTCCATTTAAAGTAACATTCTCCAACCTAAATGCATCAAAAAGGGTAGCAGAAGTCCTGCTTGTGTGACATTGGCATCTTTAAAATTCTATCCCCATCTTTTATTCCTTAAAAATATAAATTTATCAATTAAAATAATAATTCAATTTTAGAACTCCTATAATATCTGTCTGCCTTGAAGAATTATTTCTTCCTTTCTCCTTTCCTTCCTCCAATTCTTCCTCCCTCCCTCTCTTGTCTTCATTTTTTTCTAATTCAGTCTGCAAACATTTATTGAGCACTGTACCCAGGCATTACACTGTACCCATACATAGCCATGTACTGTGCTAAGTGATGGGAATAAAGAGAGAATAGACACGGGCCATGCTCTTGCTCATCTCAAATCCAATTCTGGGTAAGTATTGCTGAGAGTCAAAGATTACAAGGCTTGGAGGTCTCTGACTCTATGTTTTTGAGGTAAAACAACATCTTTCACAAATGATTGAAAGGAAGTGTTGACTAGATACACATATTTCAGATTTTAGTTTTAAGCAACTTTGACTAATATTAACTGTTTCCATGTTTTGACCACCTGCAATGTGTCATGAACATATTGTACTCATTCCCTTCTCTAAGCTGTCAACCTTGTTTCTCTTCTCTGGAATGTACTTTCACATCTTTTCCAGATAGAAAAATTCTTCATTTCCTTCAAAGTGCATTTCAATCATGAAAACATTTTTCAATTCAGTAGGTCTCATTAATTTTTTCATCTATAAACAGATCAAGTATAGACGGTTGACATAATTTAGCAGTTAACCTATACTGCATTCTTCACATGTTAGTCTTATGTCCCCTGACCTGAATGTGATCACCTGGAAAGAAGATCCTTATGTTCTTATAGTGCCTAAGGGAATGTGACCACATAGTAGGAGCTTGAGAATTACTTATTCATTGAAATATTTTATTTTCTAAATACATTTATTAAGAGGTGCTGGGGGCCGGCCCGGTGGCATAGTGGTTACGTTTGCATGCTCCGCTTTGGCGGCCTGGGTTTCACAGGTTTGGATCCCAGGCATGGACCAATGTACCACTTATCAAGCCACGGTGTGGCAGCATCCCGTATAAAGTAGAGGAAGATGGGCACGAATGTTAGCCCAGGGCCAATATTCCTCAACAAAAAGAGGAGGATTGGCCACGGATGTTAGTTCAGGGCTGATCTTCTTCACCAAAAAAAAAAAAAAAAAGAGGTGTTGGGAGTTTTCTTTCACATTTAGAAAGAAAAATAGGACATTCAGTTACATTTGAATTTCAGATAAAGAATGAATTTTTTTTTTATATAAGCATGTCCCAAATATTGCATGAGACATACACACATTAAATTATTTGCTGTTTATCTTAAATTCAAATTCAGTTGTGCATCCCGCATTTTCTCTGGCAACCCTTGTTGGAAGAAAACATTTTTAAAAATTGTGTTAGCTGCTTCTGTCAGTAGACTAGAAGCATAGTGCATATATATAGTTATAATATTCAAAAGAACAAATACAGAAAGTAGTTTTTATTTTTTGGAGGGAGGGACTTTTTGTCTTTTTCAGTGCATGTGTATGTGCTTGTGTGTGTATGTGTGAGCACATGTGTGTGTGTGCACATGTGTATGCATAGGAAGAAGGGTACCCAGCACTAATTTTTGGTTCTACAGCACACTTACAGAATGACAATAGGAAAAAATGCCCGATTCACAGAGACATATGAAAGTTACCCAAATATAATCAGATCCTACAAAATTATTCTCTGAAAAGGTTAAGGTCCATTATTGTAGAAAAAGACACATAAGCCTGTCCATAAACTGCACTTCATTTGGAAAGAGATATCTAACCATTTCAAATTTGTTTCAGTGTATTTTCTTTTCTTTAATTATTATTTGACTGTTTTGCCAATCCATGGCTAAAAATGTGGGCAATTTTTTATTACATTTGGACTTTGTCAGAAGTGTTGGGTTCAGGGGAATATTTTCTGCCAAGTTCCTCTATGTTCATGCCAAGTAATTTTCAATTGGTTTATAAGCTCATGTGTATTTTAAATGAAATGAATACATACATTTTAGATTCCTTTACCCTTAACTCACCCAGATGGTTCAGAAGACATCCAATAAACCTTTGATTCATGTTATAAGAAATAGATTGCTTAAAGGTTTTGAAAGTCATGAAGCAAGGCACCTCATTTGCAAAGAATAAGTGGACCCAAATGTTCTAACTCCATGTCTATGATGATAGTGCGAGTTGCACTCTCTTGAGGTTGGAATGAAATTTTGGACTGAAACTCACCAAGGTAGATTTAGTGCTTGGTTAAATGTTCAAACCTAATAATACTATACTTTACATTTAACATCTACATGCCCTGGATCATACTAACTTCATTAACCTAACCGATATATATAGTCTACTACTAACCTCAAGCTCTTACTGCTGACATATAAAGAGTATTGAGAATGGTATTAGATTCCTATTTAATACTAGATTGTTTTAGTATGTGAATTAGCTTCTATGGTGCATTGGAAGTCAGTGGTGCAGATGTAACTAGAAAGAGGAAGAACTACTTAACTCTACTGTGCACACCTGAGTTTTTTTGAAAAGCATTTCATTTCTAGAATATAATCAACAATATGTAATGACAAAACATTTTTTACTTTGTTTTTTATAGTCACATTCTAGATATGAAACTCCTTGTAAAAACTGAAGTGAGCAACGGTATATAATAGTTTTCTATACTCAAATTAATTTCAGTTTTAACACCCATTGCCTATTTGGTGGAAACTCATTCTCAATCAAGGCAATCCTGCTTTTCCCAGGGTTGGGTCAAATACTTGGGAGGTGGAGGAACTTACACAGTGCCAAGGCTCTGCAAGCCTATTTATCCTTTTGCATCTGGCACCTGGGGAGATGTCCACCATCTGCAGCTTGGTCTTCAGTCCACACAGGTTGCTACTGAGATATTTCTTGTTCTTCTCCTCCTGCCCTTTCAGTTCTGGTGGAGTTCTGTGTTATGTCTACCACACTGAAGGATATGGAAATCCTGTTACCCCCATGCCACTCCGAGTCATGAAAATCTTTCATTCCTGCTCTGCTCCTGAGTTCTTTGTCAATAAGTCAAGACACTGGTCCTGCCAATATTCATGTGCGAATTATTCTCCTCTTAATTTCCTTCTTGTTTCTCCCTAGATTGGGGAAAGTGTGTGTGTGTGCGAGCATGTGTGTTTTTTACTCACAATAATCTTTTTCAGGAAAGTACAAACTAGCTCTCTCTTGATGTTTTATGAAATGCTTTGTCTATGCCAGCAGATCTCTGTTTCTCTAAAGGCTAAGGTTTCTGTAAACCAAAGTCAGGAAAAGCACAAACCACACACTGGCCTAAATATTTGAATTAGTCTGAGGACTGCAGATAGAAAAGAAGTGTTTTTCTGAGAAGCGAAACATTTCAACGGTTCTAACCATCATTTTGAGCAGGAATTTATTCTCATTATTTAGTAATCTATAAAAACCATATAGAGAATTCTTTAGCAGTAAAATAGTACTACAACCATGGACATAAAATCTATAAATCCAAGGTCACAGAGAAAAAGGTTTGAATCATTATTATTCCAAAATATAAAAAATTATAAAACATTACCATAGAATAGAGGTATTTTAAAATTAGCCTAAGACCTAATGGATGCTAGGGGGTGGGAGGCTGCTCTGGGGGTGGGTGGAGTGGGGAGGGTTCAGCTTGTCATGCTGAAATTTAAACTCCCTAGAATGACTTCTGATTATTCAAGAAGGAAAATAAATTATCCTAATGCCTGCTACATAGATCGGAAATAATAAAATAGAGAATAAAAGGAAAGTTGGAACACATTCAAGATTAAGAAAATTAGGAAAATCTCTGTTCAAAATGTATTACATGGATTTAATGGGGTTTATAGCTTGGGTTCCTTTCAATTAATAGTGATTAGGACTATTTGTTTTTAGATTCCAAGTTGCATCCGTAGGCGCAAACTCAAATACCTTCAGGATCAAGGCAGGTGATTTACATGTGGATAAGGCCTAATTCTAATCCCACAGGAATTAATGGGAGCTGGAAATTTTCTTTTTGTTCTGTGAAAAGATTCACTGAATAGGCCAAACAAAACTCATCTGCAGGCAACATCGGGGACTTTCAGATCAATGCCAAGGCAACCATACATCTTGAAAATGTTTTGGAAAAATTTGCAAATGAATTATAAAGTTAATGAGTTACTTTGTAAATTATGATATCTAGGCATGAAATTTTGACAGGGAAATTCCAAAACTATTAATTTCATTATTATTCAAAAAAACTTTTGTGCTTTGTCTCCCTTTGAGAGTCTGCAGCTCTTTCCTTACAGTTGTCTTTTCATCTTTTCAAAAAGGGCAGTAGCAGTAGCCCTGTTGTAAAGAGGCAGGAATTAATCATTTTAAAAATGTGATTCTTACTATATGAAATTATTCAAACTAGAAAGCCGACTAGAATAAGGTGGAAACCTGCATTTAAAGGTATTTTAATAGATGGTGTGATACTGAGACACTGACCATTGCTAACATTGCTTGGTTTTCTGACAAATTTGGAAATACAGGTTTCCATAGTCACCTGCCTTCCATAGATTTGTCATTACTACTACTATTGTGTACCACTGGAAGTGAGTTTTTAAAATTATCAGTATTATTTCTATGGATTGTCACGTTTTCCACATTGCCCTTTCATATGTTTTCTTGTCTGAGCTGCATACAAGTGTATATACCCTTATTTGCACTTTGCATGCTAGGAAACTAGTATGCAATTCTAGGAGGTTAAGTGATTTCCTCAAATTGAAGCATCTAATCAATAGTAGGAACAAAACACAAACCTGAGTTTTTGCTGCTTCAGATTCTGGGCTGGCCTTGCTACTACAATAGAAATGTAATTGTATTATTTTGTCTTTCTTCCAAATATCTTTGCCACTTTATTACTTCACTGTTCTTTTCAATATATATGTGAAGGAGATAGGATTTGTCTCATCCTACATGTTCAAGAAAGAGAAATTTAGGAAGTTGAAGTTCTTACTAGAAATCAAACAGTGAATCAGGCCAGACTCGACAGAAAATGGTTTCCTGGCTCCTATCGGGACGTTTCCTTATGTGCGCTAGCCTGAGCCTTGCAAGAAAGCAAGAGCTCTTCATTTAGCTTGTTATAATTATTCTGGTTCTTTCACCCGTGGACTAAATGGCTCTGTAGTTTACATGCTCTTTTACTTACAGTTTATGGTTTTAATTATAGCTTTCATCACTTCCTTTGACTTTTAGCCACCTGTCATTCCTTTGCAAGATTCTTTCTTTCCCATTGGCCGTTGGTGGCAATGTTGCAGATACTTTATTTCAGGCCTGGGCTTTTGTTCCATTTATGCTAATGATAAATCCTACACTTCTAACATGATACTTAGGGTAGAATTCAGTGGAGTTAATTATATTCCCTGCATAATGTAATTCTGAACTCCCTGGGATGAAAATAGCATTAGAATTTTCTATAATTTTATGTTTGCTCTCTCATTACTTCTGAGATTTAAACAGATTTAGTTTAGGTGACCTGAAGTTCAAGGTTTTCCTGAGTGAACTGAATGAATTATCTCTGCCTTCCACTTAGCAATGATGTTTATAAACTGACAATGAAATGGGATGACAGTCTCCTAAGGGTAGGGAGCCAGCAAGATGCTTGTCAGCACCATTATATGTTCGTTGGTTTGTTTTGTATTTTTTTTTTACTGGTTCTTTGTTCATGAAAGTCAAATCACAAAATAATCCTAAAGGATCTTGAGGTCAACCAGGATTGTATTAGCTGTTCTCACATTTCAAGTTTTTGATGAGAAAACATAAAAAGAAGGAAATACAATTATTTTTAGAGCAAAAACAGCTTTTTTCTTTATGTCCTACCTATGCATTCATGTGGAACTGTAAATATTGATTTTTGCAAACAGTGATGGAATTTTCCTTGAGGCTTCTCTATGACTCCATGGTGTAATAAAACAAAGACATCAGAATCAGCCACAGATTTTTCTAGTGGATATGTTCCCACCTAGATAAACTACCTAACCTCTCTTAGCTTCATGTGAGAATCTGGGACATTAATACCCATCTTAGAAGTGTTGTTATGAAGATCAAATGTGATAACGTACATTGAAGTCCCTCAATAAAATTAGTGATTACTCCTGATAAGTTTTCCATTTATACATTCATGGTGGTTATTCAGACTAACATCCAAAATTTACAAAGCACCAGAATATCCAAGAAAAGTACCCTTAAAGTATCTAAATTATCTCACACTAGTCTCACTCCTGGCCACATTAGGCTGAAGATAAAGTTGTAATAATAACAGACCCCCCTCCCTGAGTCTCTGAAACTCCTTCCATTGAGTCCTTCCATTCCGGTTCAGGTAGGTCAGCAGAGTTTTGCATGGTCTCCCTAAAGGTCACAATTTACATTTTCTCCTATCACAGCCATGTCTGGTCTGCTACTTCTGCATGACCTCTTGTCACCACCGTGATTTCCTCTGTCATTCTTGAGGTTGATCTTCAGACTCTCAAACAATCTGGCCATCCAGGTGAATTTCTCTTATGTTTCTAATACTGTGGAGGCTGCTTTTATGCAGATATATATGGAGTTGAAATAGTAGAACATGTTTTCCCATATCCAACCCCACCTCGAAGAATTATGTTGCAGTCCATTACTAGACCCTAAAATAGAACTGAATTTTTTTCTTATTTTCTTAAACTGACATAGGTAATAGAGTTCGTTCATTTTACCTATTTTTGCTACAGCTCTTTTTCTCTGTAGGAACCCAGGGATAGGCCAGAAAACCAATCTGACATGCATCATTACTAAAATAAACATTCCCCTTTGTGCCAGCCCTCATCTTCTGTCCATGCTTGTGAACCCCAGCTGCATTTGTCCTCTGGCAAACTTCCTTCTTTATGGGTTAATAATGCCTTGAAAATTGGGCAGCCATTAGTCTCCAATCAAAATGCAGTCAATGATCTCATGGATAGAGGTATGCTGCCTGGCATCCTTCACAATTCACCACCCACCAACACATTTTCAGAGTTGGATGAATTCTCCAAGGTACAAAGTATGGGTTCTCTTTATGTTACTGTGGCTACCTTAGATATGTGAGGATGCCAATCTTTGCTGTATAATTGTGGTCCAAGTTTATCAAAAGTACTAGAGCCCAATTTAGATTTGCATTGTTGACTAAAGTGATAAGCATACATTGTGACAGACCTATTATTAGCTCCAGTCATGTTTTTGCAATTCTGTTCTTGATGTTAGTATTGTGTTATACTCATCTGGTCTTGAATTACAAATGAATCACCTTTCCCAGACTACTAGATTCTTATTCAAAATATTTATCAGCAATCATCAGAAGAGATGGCAGATCAAGCTAATTTTAAATGTACCCTTTTACGTAGGTTGGAAGTATTTTCTAACTTCTGAGGCCCTAATTGGGGAGATTGTTGTATTTGGGAGTTTATACTACACACCTGTAACTATAGCTGTGGAATTTTAACAGTTGGATTAAACCTACCTGTAGTCTAAAGGATTTCTCACGGACCCATCATTTATTACAGAATATCAAAATGTTTCTGGGGAAGCAAAAGCATTTCCTTCCTAAATAGAATTGAATTGCTAGTCTATTCAGGGGAATCTCTTTGCATTAAAGTAATGTTACTTCCTAATCATCCATGAATTACTGAAAACGTCTTTGAAAGATTTGAAATGTGGGGTTCTTTACTATCATCTGCTGTGCTAATGTTGAAATTAAAGATGGGCTTAGATAAGAGATCTTATTTTCTTTTTAAATAAATGTGCCTTTTCCATTAGATTATTATCTCTATGGTTGTCCCACTGAGCTGTAAATTATTCCCATTATTTTATCATGTGCTTCATTTCTGTCGTCCTGGTAACAAAGCATAATTGCCTTTTTAATATGTATGTATTTTATTCAAATGATTCTTTTTAACTAAAAGAAAAATGAACTCTAACAGTTGAAGGGCATGCCAATTCTAATCTCTATAAAACTTCCTTTATTTTCCTTTATTTTTTCGCCTTTCTATTGTATAAGTTCTATAATATGAACTTCAGTGCAGACATTAACATAATTTTAAATATTTGTATAAAAATTGTATGTTCAACAGTAAAACTATTCATATTTATCTACTAAATGTAAATGTGGTAATCAAATGTTCCAAATTACATTAAATGTCATTACTAGGAAGTTAGCCATTCTCATTAAGGCATACAAATTATTTTGAAAAAAGCTAATTCTGAACCTTTACTATTATCTATTATCCTGCTGTAGTGCTCAAATAATGATCACATTTTTTATAATAGAAAACTCATTTATGATTGCCTGTTTTAAAGAGGTTAGTCAGTCATTTAACCTGGGCAAAAATCTCTATCAGTTTGCAGCAATTTAAAACCAATTACATTAAAATATCACTTTTACTTTAATAACATTTTATTTCAATATATAAATATAATTTTGGGAATTATATGTAAATATCCTGAGAATATTATAGTAAGTGGTGATGTGGCACATTTTCATCTCATTCTACTGCCGTCATAATTTAAAAAAAGAAAAAATTCCAAGAAATCTGGTACTTAAATTAGAGATAAACAGATTGTGAAAACACATTCCAGTTTTCAAGAAGAAAGAAACTATTACATGAGCTAGAAAAATAAAAAGCTTTCTAAAATGTTATAAAACAGCATGATCTTAACCTTTGACTACAAACTCAGTGTATATCAATCACTTTATAAATTTTTTTAAATCAAAGATTATTTTTAAAAAATACTTGCAAACTAATAATGCTGCATACAGAGAACAGAAACAATTTTTTTAAAAACCTGCTAAGGAAAATAAAAAATTAATATTTACAGATTCTTCCCAGTTTGGAAATGGTCAATTCTATGGTTTACACATTAATTTTAGGGTGAACGTTGATAGAGTTATTCCTGTCTTTGATTCTAGTCTATTGCATTGTGTAGAAATCTTGTAAACATTATCCAACATGTCACAAAATTTATGTAATAAAATTTAAGTTTGGCAGTTATTTTTAAGGTGGTTTTGTGAAATTAAATTACAATTTCTTCAATTTATGTATTATATCTTTTAATCCAATCTTAGGTTATTTGTAAGTGATTGGAATTTTTAACAGCTTTGAACTAATATGAATTACAAATTCTGGTTCAACACACAATAAAGCAGTGTTACTTTAAACATAAGACTGAACATTTTTTTCCTAATAGACTATTTTTTAGAGCAGTTTTAGGTTCACACTAAAATTGAGAGGAAGGTACAGAGATTTCCCATATAACCACTGCCCCAACACATGCACAACTTCCCTCATAATCAATATCCCTCACCAGAGTGGTATGTTTGTTACAATTGATGAATCTACACTGACACATCATTATCACCCAGATGCCGTAGTTTACATTAGAGTTCACTCTTGGTGTTGTACATTCTATGGGTTTGGACAAATGTATAATGACATGTAGCCACCATTATAGTACCATGCAGAATATTTTCACTGCCCTAAAAATCCTCTGTTTTCTGCCTATTCATGGCAACCACTGATCTTTTCACTATCTCCACAGTTTTGCCTTTCCCAGAATGTTGTATAGTTGGACTCACACCAAATGTAGCCGTTTCAGAGTGGCTTCTTTCATTTAGTAATATGCATTTGAGTTTCATCCATGTCTTTCCATGGATTGATAATTCATTTCTTTTTAGCCCTGAATAATATTCCATTGACTGGATGTAGCATAGTTTATTATCCATTCACTATTGAGGACATCTTGGTTGCTTCTAAGTTTTGGCAATTATAAATAAAACTGCTACAAATATCTATGTGCAGATTTTGTGTTGATATAAATTTTCAACTCTTCTGAGTTGCACCTAGGAGTGCGACTGCTGGATTGTATTGTAAGAGTATGTTTAGTTTTATAAGAAACCACTAAACTGTCTTCTAAGGTGGCTGTACAGTTTGCATTCCCACGAGCAATGAATGAGAATGCTTATTGCTCCACATCCTTGCCAGCATTTGGTGTTGTCAGTGTTCTGGATTTGAGCCATTCTAATAGGTATATAGTGGTATATCTCATTGTTTTAATTTCATTTTCCTTGATGACTTATGACTTGCAGCATCTTTATATATGCTTATTTGCCATGTCTATATCTTCTTTGGTGAGGTGTCTGTTAAGGTCTTTAGCCCGTTTTCTAACTGAGTTTTCTGTGATCTTATTGTTGAGTTTTAAGAATTCTGTGTATATTTTGGATACCTCCTTTATCAGATATACCTTTTGCAAGTATTTTCTCCCATTCTGTGGCTTGTCTTTTCATTTGCTTGACATTGTCTTTTGCAGAACAGAAGTTTCTAATTTTAATGAAGCCCAGCTTATCAATTCTTTCTTTCATGGATCATGCCTTTGGTGTTGCATCTAAAAAGTCACCACCAAACCCAAGGTCATCTACATTTTCAACTATATTATCTCAGAGGAGTTTTATAATTTTTGTATTTTTCATTTTATTTATCTATTTTGAGTTAATTTTTGTGAAGCATATAAGATCTGTGCCTAGATTTATTTTTTTGCATATGGACGTCCGGTTGTTCTAGCACCATTTGTGGAAGATCCTATCTTTTCTCCATTGTATTGCCTTTGCTGTTTTGTAGACTGTGACTTTTTAGAATAATTTTCTTATATTCATGAGGCAGAGGTAATGCTATGTGTCCACCAAACTTAAGCATCTAAGATAGACAATATATTTGATTTCTAATCTAAAGAATGCAGGCACAAGTGATGTCTGCTGCTTGTAATCTCCCACAATCTTCCATTGCCTCTGTGTCCCAATTCATGCACTGAGCAGCAAAATTACTAGAGGGATAGAGTCTGGATCCCTGGTTAACATTTGGAGGAGGGCTACCTAGGACAGTTGTCTGACCTGCCTTAGAATATGATAAGAATGAGAAACAAATGTTTATTGTGTTAAACCACCAAAGTCATCAGATATGATAACTAGTATTACCTGAATAATATAGCACAACATAGTACAATAATAATGTCTCTAAGAATCTCTAAAAAACAGAAATTGTTTTAAAAACATTTGTTTCAGTGAGTTAAAAATAGTTTAAAAATTATAGCATTTTAAAATTACAATAACAATTTATTTTTTATACAAAATTAAATAATAACGGTGTTTTTAATAGCGTTAAGTATATGTCTATAAAATCTAAATGTCACCGAGAATATCTAGCACTGATTACTTCTAGATTTTAACAGTAGATTTTAAATTACTTCTAGATTTTCTAGATTCTTCTAGATTTGTTAAAAATATAACCTTCAGCACTATCAAGACATTTTCTTACAGACTCTTACCATCCTTAATACCATTGCTTTGGTAATCAAAGCAAGAATAAAATAGACCTTTCATTCCAGTCACTTAAACTTTTATGTGAAATTCCTGTAGCTATAGGACAAATGATGGTGGAAATACATGTACAAGTAATTAAATATAGAGAATGTATTTTTCAGGTTAGGTATATCTTTACCGATTTTCTGCGTTATTGAACTATCAATTACTGAAAGAGTGATGTTGCAGTATTTAACCCTAATAGTGGATTTCTCCATTTCTCTTTGCAGTTTTATCTGTGTTTGCCACACTTACTGTGACACTATGTTTTGAAGCATACATGTCTAGGATTGTTAGGTCTTCTTGGAGAATGGATTCCTTTATCATCGTTCAGTGTTCTTCTTTATGCCTGATTGTTTTCTTCTTCTGAAGTCTGTCTTGTCTGAAATTAATATACCTACTCCAGCTTTCTTTTGATAAGTGTTAGCATCATATATATTTATCTATCCCTTTACTTTTCACCTGAGTCTTTAAATTTAAAATGACCTTCTTGTAGACTACATGAAGTTGGCTCTTGTTTTTTTATCTACTCCAACAATCTCTGCCTTTTAATTAGTGTATTTAAGACATTAGGTGATGATTTGTATTGTTGGATTAGTATCTATCATGTTTGTAACAGTTTTCTGTTTGTTATATTTGTTCTTTGTTTCTCCTTTATTTGCCTCCTCTGGTTTTAATCGAGCATTTCATAGTATTCCAGTTATCTCCTCTCTTAGCATATCAGTTTTACTTTTAAAAATTTTTAGTTGTTGCCCTAGAGTTTCCAGTATATATTTTTAACTAATCTAAGTCATTTACATTTAGGCTGTATTTATAATAGAGCATCCCCAATTCCTCCTTCTTGTCCCTTGGGATATTGCTATTACTCATTTAACTTATCCAGGTATTATGGTCACTGAATATATGAATACATTGTTACTATTATTACTTTAAATAGTTATATTTAGATCATTAAAGAATAAGAAAAGTAAAATATTTTAGTTTACCTTCACTTATTCCTTCTCCCATGCTCTTTTTAAATTAAATCCTAGTTTCTGACCTATATCATTTTCTTTCTCCTTGAATACTGTATTTTAACATTTCCTGCAGGCAGGTCTCATGTCATTGAATTCCCTCAGTTTTTGTTTGTTGAGGAAATCTTTACTCCTGCTTTGCTTTTGAAGGATAATTTCACTGAATATAGAATTCTAGGTTGGTGGTTTTTCTTTCAGCTCTTTAGATATTTCACTTCGCTCTCTTCTTGCTTGCATTCTGTTAAGATGTCTAATGTAATTCGTCTCCTTTCCTCTATAGGTATGATGTTTTTCCCCCCCTGACTTCTTTCAAGATTTTCTTTTCGTCTTTGGTTTTCTGCAATTTGAATATCATATGCCTAGTTGTGTTTAGCACACATTTAACTTGTTTGATGTTCTCAGAGCCTCCTGGATCTGTGGTTTGGTGTCTATCACTAATTTGGGAAATTAACAGTCATTTTAATTTCAAATATTTCTTCTTCATTCTTTCTTCTCCTATTGCTACCAAAATTATGTATATGATGTACCTTTTGAAATTGTCCCACAGTTCTTGGGTCTTCTTTTCAGTTTTCTTCATTATTTTTTTTTTCTTTCCATTTCAATTTGGAAAGTTTCTAATTGGCATATCTTGAAGTTCATTGATTCTTTCCTCAACCATGGCCAGTCTACTGATAAGTCCATCAAAGAAACTTCATTTCTAGTACAGTGTTTTTGATTTAGCATTTCCTCTAGATTCTGTCTTAGAACTTACATCTCTTTGCTTACATTAACCATCTGTTCTTGCATGTTGTCTACTTTTTTCCATAAGAGCCCTTAACATATTACTCATAGTTATTTTAATTTCCCTATCTGTTAATTCCAATATAGTATCATATATGAGTCTGGTTCTCATATTTTCTTTTTCTCTTCAGACTGTGCTTCTTCTTGCTTTTAGGCATGCTTTGTAAATTTTTTCAAAAGGTAGACATATCATATTGGGTAATAGGTTTCATGTTAATCTTGTTAGGAATTGGCCTGTGTCTAATATTTTCTGTAGTTGTAGGTTCCAGAGGCTTCAATTTCTTCTAACGACCTTGTTTTTGTCTATTCCTTTAATAGAGTCTGAATCATGCCACTGTTTCTGTTGTAATCCATTTTTATTATACTGGAGCCCTATTGATATGTTGGTAAGATTTGGGGGAGGATAAGCTTTCTATAATCTTATGATTTAATCCAAGTCTTTTAGTGGTCCTGTGTACCAGGTCTGTGAACTTCACAAGTGTTGCTCTAGTGGTATAGCTTTTTATCCCCTTAGGGAAGAAAGAAAGGGTAGAGTGGGGTGGAGTGGGAAGAATGACCTTCTTCAAGCTGAGATAAGGCTATAGTAAATTTTTGCCCTTGGAGAGTGGGCTTTTATGGAGAATGTTCTGGGTATATTTCACAATGATTACTCTTCCTCTCCACTTGCTAGAACTTTGTTGTGTGAACCTGGTGGGCTTCCTGGAAGTAAACCATATGAAAGCACCGGGCCAGCATAAGACTGTGGCCCCAGGAGTTTCTTACTCTCATGCTAATCCACACTCAGTGTCCCATAATTCATGAAAATTATCATTTAAGTACTCCTACAAATTTTTGGCTCCAGCAGCTTCTGATGTAGGAAGGCAGATCTCGGATGTGACTTTATGTATTCACCTGTCTCTTGAGATCTTCAGGTGACAGTTTTCCCCAGGACCTCAGATGCATCCAGAAAAAGTAGTTGATTTTCAGTTGGTTCAGCCTTTTCTTGTTTTGAGGACAGGTATGGTGAATTCCAGGCTCTTTACATATTGGAGCTATAACTGGAATTCCCATAATGTATTTTTAAAACATAATTTATCAAATTTTCAAGGGCTAGGCATTTTCCTTCCATTAAATGAGCACGTTTGCCTTCCCTTCCTTTACTCTTTCCTTTCTTGCTTCCTTCCCTCCAACCCTTCTCTCCTCACTCCAAACTTCACATTCTGCAATGATTTTAAGACAGGATACACATTTGTTGTAGAAGCACAGCTAGTTTTGATTTCTTTGGCCCAAAATTTATATTTTTAATTACATGACAACATTTAAAAAAACATAAGATTGCACTGAAAGTAAAGGTTTGCCCTTTCCCTTCAAAATTGGAAGTGGTAGTAATGCTGAGTTCACAGTTGTGCATGGAAACTATAATAGGCTCGGTTGCAGATGCCTCCTTTATACCAGGTACGTGCTATTGTGTTTACCACATTGAAAAAAACCTACTTATTTTATTTATATAACCTTCTCCCAGCCATGCATTTTGGTTTGCCACTGAATTGCAATTCTGTCTTTAACTACCTGAAATTAGGTCAGATTGTTACCACACAAAGTTGGGGTTCTCTGCCCAATGCCCACAAACGAGCCAATTAATTATGGCACCAGCCTTTGAGGGTAGAAATCAGCTTTTATTCTGGGAGTTCAATCTCCAGGGAGACAGGGGGCATGTGCCCTCAGATCTATCTCCCCGATTCAGGATTTGGGACAAAATTTAAGAGGTTAGGGAGAATAGGTTGGCATGCAGAAATGCTGGTGGGACAGGTTTTGTTTGGTGGGCTTCAGGTATTCATGGTAAGGTTTTAAACATTTATGATGAGGTTCTAAAGATTTATGATGTGGTTCTAAACATTTTTGTGTGAGGTGGGGAAGGAATTTTAACACCGGATCTTCCTGAATGAGGGACCCCTCACTTCTGATAGGAGTCCAGCTTTCAAGTTCTGGTCACGTCCTGGTCCTTGGGCTCTGTAGAAGAAGGCTCTTTGTTTCCAAGGTTGTTCCAGGTCACAATTTCTTCTTTTGCACATGCCCTTGGTACGTGACTTTGCAGTTTTTCTTAAAGACAATGCTTAATCGCTTTGTTGATAAGAGATGGGGTCTGCTCGAACTGGCTCTAAATGGGCCCATGGTTACAAGATTTCACAGATTAATGGCACAGTCCCCCACAAGCTTGCTCTCACTTCAGACACCAGCCACAAGCTCTGGGTTCCCAGGTCATCTGTGCCCTGACCAACAGGTTACAAATTTGGAGTTTTCCACTAACCTCTCAGGTTCAAAAATTTGCTAGAATGACTCGTAGAACTCAGGAAAGTGCTATACTTATGATCACAGTTTTATTATAAAGGATGTAAATAACAGCCAGCCAAAAGTAGAGACCCAAAAACTATGCTCTATGAGGGTCCCAAATGAGAAATTTTCATGTCCTTGGAACATGTCCCTCTCACAGTAGTGTGTATCACCAACCAGGAAGCTCACTTGACCTTTGATGAACAGAGTTTTTTTGGGATTTTATTATGTAGGCATTATTTATTGAATCTTTGGCCATGTGGTTGAATTCACTCTCTAGTACCACTTCCTTCCCAAAAGGACAGGCTGCTATCACATGGCTCAAAGCCCCAGTCCTCTAACCACATGGTTGATCTTTCTGGGGTGGTCTGCCCCCAACATGAGTCAATTCATTAACATAAAACACCTAGGAGCCAACCATAAGTCACCTCATTAGCATAAACTCAGGTGTAGCCCTAGGTTCCACCATGAATGACAAAGACACTTCTATCACTCAGGAGATTCCAAGGGTTTAGAGGTTCTCTCCCAGGAACCAAGGACAAAGACCAGCCAATTATTTTATTATATAACAGCCATTCATATTTTGAGGCAAAGTTCTGGAAACACATAAAACTGTAAACAAAAAATTCAGTAACTGAGAAAAAAATAGAGGTTAGTCTGTCAATAAAGAGGACTAGAGGCTACTATACAAATATTGATAATTATCAGAGGAGCTAGATAATCATTTTAGTTGAGTTGCAAATTTAGCAGTTTCATTAAATTTTATACTCAAGCTAATAACTTCACTCATATTACTAAAAATCATAATTGCTAACATTTACAGATTTTCCAATGTGTAAACTACTATGCATTTCAAATATTTTATTGCTAAATATCATAACAGTTCTACACGATGGGCATTGTTGTTCCAATTTTATAGATAGATATTGGGACATTAGAAATTTATAAGGCAAATATGCCACAGAAACTCCATCTTGGAGAAAACCTGAGTGGTTCCTCTGTGCATTTGAGATGTAGTCATCTCAACGTCATTTGAGTTTCAACCCTATTTGTCATTTGAGTTTCAACCCAATTTCTGAGAAATCAAAAGCAACTGTCCTTAAAAAAAAAATTCTTACCAGACTTGAAATGCAGATCTAGAGGCACTTTAGATTCTACCCATTTCCCTTATCTCAAAGAGCTTGCAAACCCTCTGAGAACTATCTAGCCCATCACTAATTCCTAAGACTGAAAGAAAAAAAAGGAAAAAAGCAAAGAAAAACGGTCATAAGAGTGCCCTCACCAAAAATCTAGCATCTTGAGTGTCTTCTCCACAAATATTAGCAAAAAGGCTTAAAATAAAATTTAGATTCATAACTAGGTAGACTTGTACTACTCACGTAATTCATGGCAGTAATTTTAAAACAATAGCTATAGAGTCTCTGTGTATGTGTGTCTATACATATATGTTATAAGTGTGAGATATTTTTCTACCTCCAGTTGGTATGGCCAAAATTAAGAGCTCTGATTAATTGGCTTAAAGTAAGCATGTACATAAATCATTTCTAAGTGTATAGAAACTAACCCAACTGTCTTTCTGGTTAACATGATATAAATTAATTTTTGGTAACTGAAAGCTTATTTAAGATTGTTGGTTTGATTAAAATGGACATGTCCTAAGAGTTATCAGCACTGGATATGATGCAGACATACAGCCTTTATTAGTCAAATAAACTCATGTTATCTCTGTTATAAAACTGGTCAGCAAAAATAATAACTTAAAGTGATAGCTAATTTTGTCTAATGTCTCATGAAGTTTTATATGACATCTAAATAATTATTTGGGAATGAATAAACTAAATAGATGTGAAAAAAATAAAATTGTTGGGTGACCTTTTTAACAGTAATTATGTATTATGGCATGTATATCTAAGATAACTTCCAAAATCTCTCTGGTACCTTGAAACTTTGAAGTTTTGCTAGCTGAACTTAAATGATAAAAAATTCATTGAATATCTGGGTCATTTTCAAATAAGATAAAATACTGAAACATTATCACTGAACATGTCTAAGTTTATCTACTTTTAGCTTCTTATTACAAAGAAACTAAAAGATGTTTGGGTCTATTAGTAAACATGTCTTGTATTTTATTAAAAATTGTTCTATAAAGTAGCATGTTTCCAGAAATTATGAAAAGTGTTCAGAATGGTAATGTAAAAGACAGTTCATAATTGCTTCTTAGTTTTCACTAAAAATTAAAGTCTGCAAGGGTTAAAAATTCTAATTAATATATGTGATTAAAGCCACTTGAAATTAATAAGGAGTACATCTTTGTATGTAAGGAAAGTAAGATATATGTTTTCAGTAAAGAAGGTATAAAAATGGAAATATTTTTGTTTTGTTAAGAAAGATAAATTTGTCCAAAAGTACTAGGAGGAAAAAAAAAGGAAGGCATGGGACAAATTCTGAATGCAAAAAAAGAAAGTTATAGGAAGTCTGTGGAGGAGAAACCCTGAGTAAAGAGTTGTGCATGGTCAAGTTGGCTAAGATTGAAACAAATTTAATAAAGAAGATAAGTTTAAATATTAAAAGTAAGCTGGTGTAAAATTAAAATTTGTTTTTCTCTCTCTTAAAAGGATAATTTTCTTGAACTTTTAGTCTGCTCTTGATAAAGAGATAATAAAAGGTTTTTCTTTACCTTTGAGTAAGTCTACCTAAAAGACAGAAAATCTATGTTTTGTTAAAATAATTTCCTATGTTCAAAAAGACTGAGGTCTCTCTATTAAGATTTTTTTGACTGTTTCTGTTGTTCCTTTGATTGAATGGGTAACTAAGCATTGTTTCCAATTTGACCAAGTGCTTTAAAACTTTTTGATATTTTTGATGAACTTCTCCCCAAATTAAAGTCTGTCTTTTGACTTAAAATAAGGAAACTTTGAGAATGTCCAATGAGCCCTGGAACTTCTCAAAGAATTTTTTTTCTCTTTCTATAAGGAGGAAGATATTAAACTAATTAGATTTATTTGGTATGTTAAATTGCATGGGAAGCATTATCAAATAAATGATGATTAAACTCCTGGGTTATATTGTATGGATAAATGTTATTAATATAAATGTTTTTTTTAAAACTATATAATATTCCCAAAATTCTGACCTATCCTGGTTGTAGGTCATAATTCTAGTTATTATCTCAAAGTATTGTATGTCACAAAAATAGCCCAGTGTCTCTATCAGTTGCCCTTTTACATCTTTTGTCATTTGCAGATAGTTGTTGTTTTATGCTGCTTTTGCAAATATGTTTCATCTTCAGAGAGATTCATGGAAAGGACTCTCACACTTACTCTAGAATAGAGGTTTCTGATAAACTTTCAGATCATAAAACTGAGCTGGGTAAGAAATTACAGAACTCTGATGGAGAAACTGATGACTTCATAAAACTGCTAACAGAAGATTAAGATCAAGAATCGATTACACAGGACTGAATGAACTGAGGAAGACGATTATAATTTTTATGACTTTTCATTTGAGATATAGCTGATATTTTCGTTTTTTTCCAGATTTAAGGAAGCTTTTTTCTCTTTTTTTAAGCTAACTATGACCTATAGCAATTTGGTAAATTATACCTTTGTAAGCAGAATTGAAACATTTATCTTTTTTCTCCCTACCTGATCCTACCAGAATTTGGAAACTCTTAGTATTGTTTTCATGGCAATACAGTTATTTGCATAAGTTCAGTAAGAATCTGTTCTCCTTATAACAGAACACAATTGGAAATGTTGGTTATATTACCAAGGCTTTGGCTGGAATATTATATTTGAGAGAAACTTGCAGACTCAGATATGACAAGACAGCTTTGGAGGAACAAAGGTTGACTTTATAGATTAAAGCCACCAGGAAATATTGGCCTGTTAACTCACTTATAGTGTTCCTGGCAACCTTACCAGGGGAGTAAGGAAAGTCACTTCCCTGACAGGTGCAAGAAAACTAAGGATATTTTGGGGAACCTCAAGGGAAGAGATGAATCCACTGAAATGTATAGGTATTATAGGCAGAGTCTAATGACAAGTCCTTAGCTTGGTTTTCCTGGCCTTGAGAGGCCTTTAAAGTTCATTCTGAGATTCCTTATGAAAGTTCCAGCAAAGCAGATTTAAAAGAGCTTATATGATCAATTACTATTTTTGTTGTACTTATGTAAATATTTGGCTAAGTTTATTGAAACTATTGAAACTCATTTTGCCAATCAATTAGTCCTAATTTGGCTATCTTTGGTAAAAATAAGGGTGATTTTAGAGAGAAAAGCTATGTTTCAATAGAAACGATAGTACATATTCATGAATATTAGGTTATAGTTCTGATAATTGTTTTTGAGATTTTGTTTTATATCTCTTAACTGGACTAGATCCTGAATTCTTCTAGTCTCCTGAAATATCTAGCTACAAATCTCCAAACTAATGTTTTCAATTTTTTCCATCATTTTCATTTGGAATCATTGAAAACTGAACCTGCCTTTTTTCCTGAAGCCTTGCAAACTGAAGCTAAACAACTTGATATAAACTTAGAGCAATTCTTCTCTGTTGCTGTGTGAGCCACTCAGAATGACACTTGAACATCCGATGATATCATCAAAGACATTTCAAACTGCAAAAGATGCTTCGACTCTGACATCTAGAAATATTTTTGACTGGCTTTCCCCTGGGCTCAAAAACTGATTTATAATTTTCTCCAAACATTAACCTTTGTTTTTATTGTTGTTTCTCTAGAAATTCTTCTTATTAAATACCTGGTTACTTGCTTGTACAATATAACTCTAACTTTGGGAGCCTAATTGCATCATCTTCTTACTAAGAGACTGGTTCAGTCTGATGGAACAACCTACATCCCTTATCAGCAAAAAGAAGCTATAGCAGTCATAGCCCTATATCCCTCAAGATTGAGGAATGAACAACAAAAGGGGGGAATTGATGCTGGCTCAACAAAAGGTTGATGTACGGGAAGCCACATTACAGAAAAGAAACGATATTGTATCTTTGAATGACCTCTGATTAACTAACCCAGCTGGATATGCACCCTCCAGGAGACATACCTGTTCTGTAGATTTTATGGCCCCTGAGTGTGTATATACCTCCCAGCTGTGATAAGTCAAAAGCTTTGTTCTTTTGAGTTTCTTAGGAATGTAATGACCCCTGGGCAGAGATTCTATGCTGATAGCCATCATCAGTGACAGCTGAAAGATCTGGTGTGTTTACTCTCAGTCTGTAACACCCAAGGGTAAACATTCCTAACACCCTCTCCTATAACCCATTGGCCTATATAACTGTTTCAAGATTCTGTGCACCCCTTAAGATGGTTCTTTAGGATGCTAGTACACCATCTTCCAGTTTACTAGCTTATTGCTTACTAAATGCCCTTTCTCTGCCACCATCTTGCCTCTTGATGATTGTTTTTTTTCTTGCAGAAAGCAGATCCTGCCCTTTCCATGGTAACAATTATATTGATAACATAGTTAAATAATTTCATGAGCCTATATTTATATTTTTAGTTATAGATGTTGACATGCACAGTTATATTTCAGAATATATGCTTATCAATATGTTCTATGCCCTTGTGGATAGTCATTTGGGAACATTTTATAGGACCTTTTGTTCTATTTTGTGTTATTCAACTTATGCTTCAGGCTGAAGATAAAAACCTTAATTTACAGATGGAAATTCAGTTTCAGAAAACCTTAAGTTGATACCTATACCAATTTTTTGAGAATTCATACTGTTCAATTTTTCACTTTTAAGATAGATCATAAACAGGGAAGTCTGTAAAATCTTGTAAAATATTACATTCCTTATTTTTTAACATACATGCCTTAATATATGAAGACTTTGCCTTCCATTGCCCTGCTCCTATGCAATTTCCTATTATTCTTATATATATAAAAGGAATAATAATTATTAGGTAGGTGCTACAAAAGCAGTACAAAGAGAGTGATACAGAAATGTGAAGGAAAAAATACCTCACTGCCTGATAAAGTCAAGGTGAACTACATTGGAGTAATATTTGAACTTTTAAACATAAAAGTTAAAAAGGAATCGATACTAAAAATTTTAAGGAAAATTAATAAAAATGAAAAGACGTAAGAAAAGTGGTTTGGTGTGGCCAAAACATGGTAAGAGATGAGGCCAGATCTTGGCAGAGCTAGATCATGAAGGATCTTTTATTCCATGCTCAGATATTTGGGTTTTTAATCTAAAGTCAATAGGAAAACATTGGAAGATGTTATACAGGGCAGTATCATGATTAGATATATTTTAAAAGTTGTTCTTGCAATAGTGTGGAAGGAGAATTTATCATCATTTCTAAAGTTATATTATTAAATATTTTGTGAAGTATAGCTGATACATAGAAGAGTGTACAATTCATAATTGTATAGCTTGATCAATTTTTACCAAGTGGCCATACATGTAACCAGAACCCAGATCAAGACAGAGAACATTGAACATTTTCAGTTCCCCAAAAAGCCACCCGTGACTCTCCCACCTACCCATATTCCTCCTCAAAGAGAAACAGTATCCAGATTTCTAACATCAAATTAGTTTTTCCTATTTTTGAACTGTCTATAGACAAAATCATACATCACACACATTTTTATCTTAGTTTTTATCACTCAGGATTATGTTTTCAAGATTAATTGATTTTGCTATCCCTAGTAGTGGTTCATTTGTTTGCAATGCTGTACAGTATTCCATTTTGTAACGTTCTAATTAATGCATCTATTCTACTATTATCTGGGCTTTTCAGTTGGACCTATTATAAAAAATGATGCTATGAAAATTTCTATATATATTTCTTTTGGTATCTATTTGCATATATTTCTGTGGAGTCTAGACCAGGTTTTGAAATTCTGGGTCAGAGTATGTTTTTGTTCAGTTTTCATATATATTGCCAAAAAGATTTCCAAAACATATTGAGTTTGAGATGTCCATTAGTGTTTAGGTGGAGAGGCTAACTAGCAAGTAAAAATATAGCTCAAGCTCTTAGCAGAACAACATAGAAGGAGTATATATTTGTGAGTTATCAGCATCTAGGTAGTAGTTAAAACCATAGGAGGGAAGGAGATTTGTAGGGGGATAAAATAAAGGCCAAGAAGAGAAAGCTATTAGGAAAAAACCTAGGAGGACCTTAGTTTACTAAGTGGATGGAGAAAGAGAAACCCAGAATCTGAAAAGGAATTCACAGGTAAAAGAAAATGATGAAAAAGTGATAGTAGGCAAAGTATACATGTATTTCAGGAATAACGTAGTTAAGAATACACATTTTGCAAAAAGTTAAAGGAAAAGGGGATTGAAATGTATTCACTGAATTTAGTACCCAGGAGGCCATTTGTAAATTCGTAAAAACTACGTCAGTGGAGGTAGGGGTCACGGACCAGATGATTACAGGAAACTAGAGAGGAGATTCCAGGTGAAGAAGTGGAAATTTGCATTTACATTGCCTTTCTTTAGTGGAACACACAGGCACATGAAAGAGAGACCTCTAAGTGAGATTGTGAAAATAGCTTGGGAAAGTATATTTGTTGTCTCTTGGATAAGTTTAGAGGTGCATGATTTCTTTTAGTTTATTTTTTCTATTTATGGAATAACATTCCACCTGCATTTGTTTGTAATAACACCTGTTGCTCATTGATATTATTTTTAGCAATGAGTTGTACCACAGTGAACTAGTTTATTAAACCAAACCAGAATAAACAAAAGGAAAAAAAAACTGTTAGCATTTTCCCCTTTAATTAGCAATATCCACAAGTTTCTTTAAGATTACCCCCAAGTTGTGGAAGGGCTGCTACTAAATGTTGCACACTGGTCCTGCCACAGCAGCACTGTTCAATAGAGCTTGAAATTAGGGAGAGAGAGAGGGACTCTTTGACAGCCAGTCTGATCATGGCCGCCTATTCTGAGCAAATAACAGCTATTTTGCCTACAGGGGAAATAAGGTTTGAGGAAAAATTAAGAAATGTGAATGCCACTGCTTTATAGTAATTGGCTCTTTGCGATTCATGCTGGCCTGATTCAGAAACCTACAAATTGAAAGCTCAAAAGCCATATTTCAGAAGATGTCTCTTTTCTTAAATAATGAAAAGAGACCAAATGTCTATTAAAGTAACCAACTGGCTCTTAGTTTCAGTTATTGTGTGGTTGTATGTAAGGTATTTAGTACAAGTTTCCCTTTTAAAATAATACACTAAAGCCATTGTTTTCTATAGATTTTCATTTTAATGTTTAATTCATATGTATGCATATATGTGTGTATGTATGATATATAAGTATTTTTATATTATATCTGTATTTTTTTATGTGTATATGTGCTTTAAAAATAGCCTTTTGCCTCCTTGCTTTTTTTCTGAGCTAATGGCATTTAAGTTACCGGGTAAATTTATTTTCTCGAATTTATTTTTGTATATGTAATAGTATATTATTTGTTTGTAAGCAAATTGTAAACATGTCATTATGACTGAACAAATGTATCTACACAGAATTTGCTTCATAAATAAAATGAAAGATCTTTTGCTAAAAGCCACAGAATTAGCCTCTCTGTAGTTAAGGTGCAAGTGAATATTAAGAATATGGGTGTTAAATTGAAAATCAAAGCAATAAGTACCACCATACTTATCTCATTATCATTATCATTAAAACAGAGTTATAACAAAGCCTCTGAATTTAATGTACAATTGATATGCTCTGGTACTGCTTTCATATGTATAACAATATAATCATTTGGAAAAACAATATGGCAAAATATTTAAAAAAAGCTATAAATATCTATAAATATGCTTGGTCCTTTGATTTACTAAATCTATTCCTGGGAACTTGTCATAAAAAGTAATTCACAGATCTTAACGGATCTTTACTCTGGCACAGTCAATGTAGCATTATCCATTGTATCAAAGCACTTAATAACACTTAAAATATTCCTAAAATAATATGGATTAGTCTGCTCTGGATGCCATAATAAAATATCACAGACTGGAAGGCTTAGACGATAGAAATTAATTTCCCAGTTCTAGAGGCTAGGAAGTCCAAGATCAAGGTGCCAGCCAATCCATTTCTGGATGAGATTTCTCTTCCTAGTTTGTAGTTGGTTGTCTTCTCACTGTCTTCTCGCACACCAGACACCAAGCAACTCTCTGGTACCTTTTCTTTTAAAGATACTAATCCTATTGGATCAGAGCCCTCCCTTGTAACCTCCCTTTATCTTCTTTAACTACTTCCTTAGAGTCCTCTCTCCAAATACAGCTGCAATGGGGGTTAGGGTTTCCATATATGAATTTGGTAGGTGGGAGGGCACAAAGATTCAGTACATAGATGGCTCTTATGACTTCATTAAAATAATATTAAGAAAGATTGGGTAGAAATGTAGGAAAATGGAATATGTGTTAAAAGAAAAAGACAAAGATTATATATAGTATGATGCAAGATTTTTTCCAGTAGCATTCATTTTAAAGAGTTTCAAAAGATACAATCAAAAAATGAAAATAAACTCTTCGAGTACTTTATTTAGATTATATTGTTTTTAAGTAAAAGCACAGGTAGCCTGATATATGACAGAACTATCATTTTAGATAAAAGAGAAATGAATGAACAATTTTTTTTTCTTGAGGAAATATATATATGCATTCCTCACACTAGACACAATAATCAATTCCAGAAAGGTAAAAGATTCAGTGTAAAAGACAAAGCTACAAACTGTTAGAAGAAAGTATTGGAAATAATCTTCATGTCCTCAGGGTAGGAAAGCATTTCTTTCTTTCTTTCTTTCTTTTTTAAAGATAACTGACCCAAATAATTTGGGTTTTAAAGTAAATGATTTTAAGCACTGTTTTCTGATAATAGCTAGCAAGCAGAACCAATTTCCCCTTGAAAGCCCTAATAGTTCGTGACATAGTCATGTCATAAGCATATAGAAGGAATATTCTGTTCTCAATATTGGATGTATTTGTGCTGATCAAATAAATCAATGAAATATGTAAAAAGAAAATGGGTAGAATCAGAATACAGAAAGCTATTATGTTCTTTAAGATTATTTGATTAGTTAATAGGCTGAGGAAAGGATTGTGTAGGAGAAACTTACTTAAAGTAGAAACCATAAAAGGAAAAGAGAAATAAATTTTACCACATTGAACATAAGAACATAACTACTATTTTTTTTTTATTGAGGTCATGATAGGTTATAACATTGTGAGATTTCAGCTGTGCATTTTTATTTGTCAGGCACCATGTATAAGCGCCCCTTTACTCCTTATGGCCACCTCCACCCACTCCCCCCCCCCCCCCCGGTGAACCACTAATCTTTTCTCTTTGTCCATGTGTTTGTTTATCTTCCACATATGAGTGAAATCATGCGGTGTTTATCTTTCTCTTTCTGGCTTATTTCATTTAACATAATACCATGAAGGTATTGCAAATGGGACAATTTTGTCTTTTCTCATGGCTGAATCATAACTACTATTTTTAAGCCATTCTTCTCTAAAAGGATTAAAAAGACAAGTCACACTTGAAAAGACAAGTCATACTTGGAACAAATAATAGAAAAAGATATTTGCTATTGCCATATTGTTGGCACTACATTGGTATTCAGAATTTATAAAGAACTTCTGTAAAGTAATAAGACGAAAACAAGCAATCTAATGGAAACAGGAGAGGCCAATAAGTATAAATATGGGTTCAACCTCATTAGTAATCATGGAAATACATATTAAAATCACAATGATTTATCTTTTCATCCTGACAGATTGGTGAGAATAAAGAAGTCTGATAATATTACTCACCAGTTAGATATGAAGCAACCAAATTCATGAATAGTGGATCTCTTATTTTGAAAATGGTTTGACATTTGTAGTAGAGTTGAAAATGCTCAGATCCTAAACTCAGTAATCCATTAGCCTAGTATATATCTTAGGGGACACTCTTGCACATGTGCTCCTGGAGCCTTGTACAAGATTGTGCACAGAAGCACTATTCATAATAGGGGGAAAATACAGAGACCACACAAATATCCATTATTGATAGAAAGTATGAATAATTAGTACATTATTATATAAAATATAAAATTGTGCAATAACAAAAATAAATCTAGTCCAATCAAGATGAATGAATCTCAAAAGACATAATGTTTGGTGTATAAAGCAAGTGATAGTAGAATACATAAATTATGATCCTATTTATATAAAGTTCAAAAACAGACAGACCTAACAATATGCTAATACATGTCAGGTATAGTAAAATGATAATGAAAAGCAAGTTTTTTTAACCAAAAAACTTAGGATGAAGTAGGGGAAAGATGTATGTAGTCAGTTAGGGCTACACAGGCTTGAAGATAATACTCAGTTTCTTACATTGTGTGATAGATATTTATGTTTGCATTACTACTTTTCTGTTTTGAAATGAACATATATCTATAATATATTTTGTACATATGCTCTTTCAAATAAAAATAAAAAGATTTTTCTTAAGTGGTGCTAGCATGTGCAAAGAACTATATTTGAGAGATTTCTTTCCTAGCTTGTTCTGTCAAGAGAAGACCTTCCAAAAGCATATAGGTTATTTCAAATGGGTCGTTCCTTTATTTTTTTTTATTTTTTTGTTTATTGCAGTAACATCAGTTTATAACATTGTATAAATTTCAGGTGTACATTATTATACTTCTATTTCTGCATAGATTACATCATGTTCACCACCCAAATACTAATTACAACCTATCACCACATACTTGTGCTGAATTAACCCTTTCCCCCTCCTCCCTTCCCCCTTCCCCTCTGGTAACCACCAATCCAATCTCTGTCTCTATGTGTTTGTTTATTGCTGTTATTATCTACTACTTAATGAAGGAAATCATACAGTATTTGACCTTCTCCCTCTGACTTATTTCACTTTGCATAATACCCTCAATGTCCATCCATGTTGTCACAAATGGCTGGATTTCATCATTTCTTATGGCTGAGTAGTATTCCATTGTGTATATATACCACATCTTCTTTATCCGTTCATCCCTTGATGGGCACTTAGGTTTCTTCCAAGTCTTGGCTATTGTGAATAATGCTGCAATGAACACAGGGGTGCATGTATCTTTATGCACTGGTGTTTTCAAGTTCTTTGGATAAATACCCAGCAGTGGAATAGCTGGATCATATGGTAGTTCTATCCTTGATTTTTTGAGGAATCTCCATACTGTTTTCCATAGTGGCTGCACCAGTTTGCACTCCCACCAGCAGTGTATGAGAGTTCCCCTCTCTCCACATCCTCTCCAACACATGTTGTTTCCTGTCTTGTTAATTATAGCCATTCTGACGGGCGTGAGGTGATATCTCATTGTAGTTTGGATTTGCATTTCCCTGATAGTTAATGATTTTGAACATCTTTTCATGTCTGTTGGCCATCTGTATATCTTCTTGGAGAAATGTCTGTTCAGGTCTTTTGCCCATTTTTTAATTGGGTTGTTAGTTTTTTGGTTGTTGAGATGCATGAGTTCTTTATATATTTTGGAGATTAACCCCTTATCAGATGTTTGGTTTGCAAATATCTTCTCTCAATTGTTAAGTTGTCTTTTCGTTTTGTTGATGGTTTCCTTTACTGTGCAGAAGCTTTTTAGTTTGATGTAGTCCCAGTTGCTTATTTTTTCTACCGTTTCTCTTGCCTGGTCAGACACAGTGCTTGAAAATATGTTGCTAAGACCGATGTCGAAGAGTGTACTGCCTATGTTTTCTTCTAGAAGTTTCATAGTTTCAGGTCTTACATTCAAGTCTTTAATCCATTTGGAGTTAATTTTTGTGTATGGTGAAAGGTAAGGGTCTACTTTCATTTTTTTGCCTGTGGCTATCCAGTTTTCCCAACACCATTTGTTGAAGAGACTTTCTTTTCTCCATTGTATGTTCTTGGCTCCTTTGTCAAAGATTAGCTGTCCATAGATGTGAGGGTTTATTTCTGGGCTTTCATTTTTATTCCATTGATCTGTGTATCTGTTTTTGTGCCAGTACCATGCTGTTTTGGTTACTATAGCTTTGTAGTATATTTTGAAATCAGGGAGTGTGATACCTCCAGCTTTGTTCTTTTTTCTCAGGATTTCTTTAGCTATTCGGGGTCTTTTGATGTTCCATATAAATTTTAGGATTCTTTGTTCTATTTCTGTGAAAAATGTTGTTGGAACTTTGAAAGGGATTGCACTGAATCTATAGATTGCTTTAGGAAGTATGGACATCTTAATTATGTTAATTCCTCCAATCCAAGAGCAGGGAATATCTTTCCATTTCTTTATGTCTTCTTCAATTTCTTTCAGCAATGTTTTATAGTTTCCGGAGTACAGATCTTTCACCTCTTTGGTCAAGTTTACTCCTAGGTATTTTATTCTTTTTGTTGCAATTGTAAATGGGATGGTATTCTTAATTTCTCTTTCGGCTACTTCATTGTTAGTGTATAGAAATGCAGCTGATTTTTGTATGTTGATTTTGTATCCTGCAACTTTACCATATTCCTTTATTATTTCTAAGAGGTTTCTGGTGGATACTTTAGGGTTTTCTATATATAAAATCATGTCATCTGCAAATAGTGACAGTTGCACTTCTTCCTTTCCAATTTGGATCCCTTTTATTTCTTTTTCTTGCCTGATTGCTCTGGCTAGAACTTCCAGTACTATGTTAAATAGGAGTGGTGACAGTGGGCATCCTTCTCTGGTTCCTGTTCTGAGAGGGATAGCTTTCAGGTTTTCACCATTGAGGATGATATTAGCTGTGGGTTTGTAATATATGGCCTTTATTGTGCTGAGGTACTTTCCTTCTATACCCATTTTATTCAGAGTTTTTATCATAGATGGATGCTATATCTTGTCAAATGCTTTCTCTGCATCTATTGAGATGATCGTGTGATTTTTCTTCTTCATTTTATTAATGTGGTGTATTACGTTGATTGATTTGCAAATGTTGAACCATCCTTGCATACCTGGAATAAATCACACTTGATCATGGTGTATAATCTTTTTAACGTATTGTTGTATGCGATTTGCCAGTATTTTCTTGAGATTTTTTGCATTGATGTTCATCAGTGATATTGGCCTGTAATTTTCTTTTTTTGTGTTGTCCTTGTCTGGTTTTGGTATCAGGGTAATGTCGTCTTCGTAGAGTGACTAAGGGAGCTTCCCCCCTCCTCAATTTTTTGGAAGAGTTTGAGAAGGATAGGTATTAAGTCCTCTTTGAATGTTTGGTAGAATTCACCAGGAAAGCCGTCTGGTCCTGGACTTTCATTTTTGGGGAGGTTTTTTGATTACTGTTTTCATCTCCTTACTGGTGATTGGTCTATTCAAATTCTCTACTTCTTCTTGATCCAGTTTTGGAAGGTTGTATGATTCTAAGAATTTATCCATTTCTTCCAGATTGTCGAATTGGTTGGCATATAGCTTTTCATAGTATTCTCTTATAATCTTTTGTATTTCTGAGGTGTCTATTGTAATTTTTCCTCTTTCATTTCTGATTTTACTTATTTGTGCCTTCTCTCTTTTTTTCTTGGTGAGTCTAGCTAAAGTCTTCTCAATTTTGCTTATCATTTCAAAGAACCAGCTCTTGGTTTTATTAATTTTTTCTATTTTTTTTTTAGTCTCTATTTCATTTATTTCTGTTCTAATTTTTATTATTTCCCTTCTTCTACTGATTTTGGGCTTTGTTTGTTCTTTTTTTTCCAGTTCCTTTAGGTGCATTGTTAGATTGTCTATTTGAGATTTTCCTTGCTTGTTGAGATAGGCCTGTATTGCTATAAACTTCCCTCTTAGAACTGCTTTTGCTCTATCTCATAAGTTCTGGCATGTTGTATTTTCATTTTCATTTGTCTCCAGGTATTTTTTTTTCAAAGATTTTATTTACTTATTTTTCCCCCCAAAGCCCCAGTAGATAGTTGTATGTCATAGCTCACATCCTTCTAGTTGCTGTATGTGGGATGCGGCCTCAGCATGGCCGGAGAAGCAGTGCGTCGGTGCGCGCCCGGATCCAAACCCGGGCCACCAGCAGGGGAGTGCACACTTAACCACTAAGCCATGGGGCTGGCCCTCTCCAGGTATTTTTTGATTTCTTCTTTGATTTCTTCGTTGACCCAGTCGTTGTTCAGTAACATTTTGTTTAATCTCCATGTATTTGTCGTTTTTCTGATTTTCTTCCTATAGCTGATTTCTAGTTTCATACCGTTGTTGTCAGAAAAGATGCTTGGTATTATTTCAATCTTCTTAACTCTATGGAGACTTGTTTTGTGGTGTAATATGTGATCAATCTTGGAGAATGTTCCATGTGCATTTAAATAGAATGTGTATTCTTCGGTTTTTGGATTGAATGCTCTGTATATATCTACTAGGTCCATCTGTTCTAGTGTGTCATTTAAGGCCAATGTTTCCTTATTGATCTTCTGTTTGGATGATCTATCTGTTGGTGTAAGTGGAGTGTTAAAGTCCCCTACTATTACTGTGTTACTGTCTATTTCTCTGTTTATGTCTGTTAATAATTGCTTTATATATTTAGGTGCACCTATATTGGGTGCGTAGATATTTACAAGTGTTATATCCTCTTGTTGGATTGTTCCCTTGATCATTATGTAATGCCCTTCTTTGTCTCTTTTTACAGTTTTTGTTGTAAAGTCTATTTTGTCTGATATGAGTACTGCTACCCCAGCTTTCTTTTCATTGCCATTTGTGTGGAGAATCTTTTTCCATCTCTTCACTTTCAGTTTGTGAGTGTCTTTAGGTCTGAAGTGTGTCTCTTGTATGCAGCATATATATGGGTCTTTTTGTTTTATCCAATCAGCCACCCTATGCCTTTTAATTGGAGCATGTAGTCCATTGACGTTTAAAGTAGCTATTGATAATTATGTACTTACTGCCATTTTTCAACTTTTTTTTCTCAGTGTTTTAGTAGTCCTTTTCTGTTCCTTTCTCCTTCTATACAGAATTGATGGTCTCTTTAGTTTGACCTCTGTCTGAAAGCTATACTCTTTAACTCCACTCCTCCCTCATTTTATGTTTTTGATATATCTAACCTCTTTTTTATGCATTTGTATCCATTAACCTCTTATCATGGAAAAAGATAATTTTTCCTATTTGTGGTCTTCTCTTTTCCCCTTAAATCAGTCCCTTTAACATTTCTTGTAGCACTGGTTTCTTGGTGACAAACTCCTTTAATTTTTGCTTGTCTGGGAAATCTTTGATCTGTCCTTCCATTTTGAATGGTAACCTTGCTGGGTAGAGTATTCTTGGCTGTAAGTTTCTTCCTTTTAGCACTTTAAATATATCGTGTCACTCTCTTCTAGCCTGTAAGGTTTCTGCTGAGAAGTCAGCTGATAGCCTTATGGGGTTTCCTTTGTATGTAACTTGTCTTTCTCTTGCAGCTTTTAGGATTCTCTCTTTATCTTTAATTCTGGACATTTTGATTATGATGTGTCTTGGTGTGGGCCTCTTTGGGTTTATCTTGTTTGGGTCTCTCTGTGCTTCCTGTACCTGGATGTGTTTCCTTCCTTAGGTTAAGGAAGTTTTCAGCTATTATTTCTTGAAATAGATTCTCTGCCTCTTTGTCTCGTTCTTCTCCTTCTAGGACACCTATAACACGGATGTTAGTGTGCTTGATGTTGTCCCAGTAGTCCCTTAGACTGACCTCACTCTTTTTAATTCTTTTCTCTTTTACCTGTTCAGCTTGGGTAATTTCTTCTTGTCTTTCATCCGGCTTGCAGATCCGTTCTTCTGTATCCTCTACTCTGCTTTTGAGTCCCTCTAGTGAATTTTTCATTTCCAGTATTGTATTCTTCATTTCTGATTGGTTCTTTTTCATATCTTCCATTTCTTTGTTGATATTCTCACTGAGTTCATCTATTCTTCTCTCCAGATCAGTGAGCATCCTTAACACTCTTTGTTTGAACTCTCTGTCGGGTAGGTTGCTCAGTTGTGTTTCACTTAGTTCCTTTTCTGGGGTTTTGTCATGTTCCCTTACTTGTAATGTATTCCTTTGCCTCCCCATTTTGCCTCTTTCCCTGTGCTTGTGTCTACGTATTAGGTAGGTCAGCTCCATCTCCTGCTCTTGGATAGGTAACCTTATATAAATGATGCCTTAGGAAGCCTGCAGTGTGCTTCCCTCTGTTCTCAATATTCCAGGGGTGACCCCTATGTGGGCTACGTGTGTCCTTCTGTTGTGGCCTGTTTGCTCTCCCTGTAGGCACCCAGGGAGGCTGAGTTATGCTCCTGGCCAGCTGTTGTAATGCTCAGCTGCTTGTAGTTGTTGTGGGCCTTTCAGTCTCTTTATCAGGTGTGGTGAGCCCCAGCACAGTTGGCTGCAAGTTCTAATACCACATTTGTGTTGCAGTATTTCTTTTTAGTGAGTAGGCCCCCAGTGTGGCAGGTTGTTAGGCTCAGGGGCTTACAATTGGTATAAGTCCCCAGCCTTTAGATTTCTTGTCAGCTCTCTGAGGATTGCAGCTCTGTGGGGCTGGCCTCAGGCACGGGAGCACCCAATTGTTTCAGTCTTTGGAAGGTGGAACAAACCCCCTATGTGGGTCTTTGAGAAGCACAAGTCTTCTGCAGCTGACAAGCCCTGCCACCTACAGGTACACACACACTGTCAACACAGTTCTGCCCCGTGTGCCTGCCCCAACCTCCTGAAGTGGACCCAGTCACTCCATGGCAGGAGCCCCACACACTCCACCACCACTCCATACTCTCCCACCCACTCCTTGTGCACAACCTACCCCACTGAAGTGGGCTCAGTTGCCAGGCTGCAGAGAATCCAGTCACCAATCTATGCAGGCCCACAAGTTGCCTAAGGGCTTGTTGTTGGGTGGGGCCAGTCTCTAGGGTAGGCTGCCTGCCCTGGCTGAGCTGGATTAAATCGGTGCTCTAGTGGGTGGGGCAGATCCTGGGCTAGCCGACCCCAGGGAGAACTCCAATGGCTTCTGTGTCAGCATGCCCACACCAGGCCATAACAATGGCCGCTGCCAATGTCCCAGTCCCTGGAGATGTCTCACCTCTCACTGCAATGCACTCATTGCCTATCAGGTGAGTCTCTTTTCACCAAAGTCCTGTGCACCTTTCTTTCTGGTGATTTTAGGTTGCTTTCTGAAACAGGTGAGTTTGCGTGTGTGCCCTTTAAGAGCCAGTTTTAATTTCTTTGTGAACCAGCTTTTCTGGGGGTACTCCCCAACGTTTTAGTAGCAGGCAAAGTCACATATTATGCCACTGGTCTCTATTGTGCTGGGTCCACAAAATGCCCCCAGGCTCAGGGCCCCACTCCTCCGGGGAGGCTGCGGACCTGTGGGCTGCTCCCGGGTGGCCGTGAGGCACTGCAGCTTGTGAAGGTGGCGTTTTTTCTCTCCAGAAGGGAGTTTCTGCCTCTTCCACCTCAATTAGTATTGTCCTTTGTTGCAGGTGTTCCTCTGATCCAGTTTTCAGTTCTGTCTCAGGGGTAATTTTTCCACGAGTAGTTGTAAATTGGCTGTGTCCGTGGGAGGAGGTGAGTTCAGAGTCTGCTTATGCCGCCATCTTGACTTCTCTCTAATGTCACTTGGGTCATTTCTATCCCACTATTTTGCCCTACTCAATTTTGATTATAAGCATTTAATCAGAATTACGCAAATACTGATACATTTATTTTTCAAAAATAATTTCTGAATATCCTAAAGCCAATTTAATACTTGGATAAATACAATGAAAATAAGCAATTTTATAATTTTTCTACTTTTATTTTATAAGTTTTTTTTTTAGAATGAATTCTTTCTCATTTAAATTTTCTGATGATGTTTCAAATTATGAGCCAGTTTTTGTTTGTATCAAATTGTACTGATTATTGGCAGGGAGATCATGCCAAGGATTTCTTTTCACAAGTTTTGCTACTGACTCCCATTTCTCCAAGTCCAATTTTACTCAGCTAAGTTTGGCATTAATATTTCATTTTTCTTGTTAATTTTACTCGATTAAATTTCACCAAATTTATTTTATGATTTCCACATTCGTAATATCTACTAGGAATTATTCAAGAGATCATTTTATATATTTCTTATCTAACTGATCAGAAAATTGTGTACAGTTTTGAAGACAAAGAGAGAAGAAGTATTCAGAAATTTTCTCAAAACTGAGATTCAGGTAAAGAGAGAGAAACTGCAACAGAGTGTAAGAGTTTACTGCTGTTCAGAAACATTGACAGGTAACTCTTGAGGGGAGGATGTCAAAATATCCCTAGTGTCATCCTAGATTAGGTTATTCTATCTAGCATCTAAATACTACTTCTTAGGTAACTGTCAATTTACTGCAATGTTCTTTGTATTGAAAAAAAAGAGAGAGATTTTAACGTTCTATACTTGTTTTTACATTTGTTTTTCCTATAGAAGATGTGTGGAATCCTGTGAGTAATAAGTTAACAGAAAAAAATAATTAGAATGGATTGCATATTGTCATCCCAACCCAGAAACATAAAGTTCAATTTGACTTTCAGAGACAATTTCTAACTTGGTAATAGTTTACTAAAAAAATTTTCCACATTATTAATTTTGCTACAGTTTATGTCTAAATGAAGCCCCAAATTTCAAACAGAACTACTCACAGCTTTTCAGTGTCATATTCCTAAGTGACCACAGGACTTTCTTGGGACAGACCTAGCCGAAACTGTTCTCCCAGTGTTTCGGCTGCTTTAGCATTTGCCCAAATGGTTCATGTCTTGACAATGTATCATACCTAAGAGTTGTGTAGAAATAGTTGCTTTGAGGTTTCACAAGTTCTCAGCTTGCAGGTATGAGACACTTGTGGTTAAATTTGAAAGACAACCAGCAATATAACCTGCCTCTCTTTTGCCAACCTCCTCAAGTCACAATATAACTAACTGTCCCTTTTCAAGAACTTTTTTTTTTTAATTTTTTGTTTATTGCAGTAACATTGGTTTATAACATTGTATAAATTTCAGGTGTACATCATTATACTTCTATTTCTGCATAGATTACATCATGTTCACCACCCAAATACTAATTACAAACCATCACCACACACCTGTGCCGAATTATCCCTTTCACCCTCCTCCCTCCCCCCTTCCCCTCTGGTAACCACCAATCCAATCTCTGTCTCTATGTGTTTGTTTATTGTTGTTGTTATCTACTACTTAATGAAGGAAATCATACGGTATTTGACCTTCTCCATCTGACTTATTTCACTTTGCATAATACCCTCAACGTCCATCCATGCTGTCACAAATGCCTGGATTTCATTGTTTCTTATGGCTGAGTAGTATTCCATCGTGTATATATACCACATCTTCTTTATCCATTCGGCCCTTGATGGGCACTTAGGTTGCTTCCAAGTCTTGGCTATTGTGAATAACGCTGCAATGAACTTTTAAGAATGTTATGCAGAGTACTTGGTGATAAAACAAAGCACACTAGGACCCAAGTTAATAGTGACAGCTAACTCCTGGTCTTGGTCCTAACCCCTGCTGCTGCCCCTTGCTCACTGTATTGGCCAGTGAGCAGTGGGCTGCAAGAAACCCTGCTACAGACAGACAGGGGAAGACTGGACTGATTCAAGTATGTGAATATGTGCCAAAAATCATTATTTTATTTATTCCTAACTCAATGCAAATTTTAGTCTATTTTAATGTATAAGATCTTTATATTCTTTTGTTTTTATTTTGAAAATAATTTTTGAAGTATTTTGTGGATCCACCAAAATAATATAACCATTTGTCAATCAGTATATAAATATTTCAAAAGTCACATATTTTAATTTCTTTAGCACCTCTTCTTACTCTCCATAGTGATTGTCATTGGACAATATTTAAATGGTCACCCTACTTAGTTTCATCTTTGTTATCCCTTTTGGTTCAATGTACATAATTATGAACCATAACATGTTTCCACGTTAACTATGTGCCAGGTATATTTAATCTTCACATGAATCCCATCAAGTAGAACTATTATTATTCCTATATGATAGACTAGGAAACTGAGGCCTAGAGAGGTTAAATAACAATCCTGCAAAACTTTTACAGCAAAGAAATGAGGGCGCTATAATTTGAGTTCAAGCAATTCACATCTCGTGCTCTCAACAACTCTGTTCTCACTCATGTTTTCTTCTGTGCAGTCATGAGAGCTCTAAGTGCCAGGAAAGCTCAGAAAATGTCAAAATAAAAGCATACTGTAAAAGGCATGAATTGAACTTAAGTGAAATGTGATGCAAAATACATAAATTACTTTAATGTTGATCAGACCATGGGAGTCAGGGAGGAGTGTACACCTATTACACAATGTAGTCCTGGTTCTCTTATGTTTTATGTGTGTGTGCTTATGTGTGTCTGTGTGTGTGTGTAAGGATTAGACAGTTGTAATAAACGCAAAACCAACAAAACATATATCTGGGTGGACAGTACTTCAAATAAACCGTATAAGTGGTAAAACATACATTATAGCTCTGTTTATTCTGTAAAAATGTAAAAAGTGGATTTTTTTCCATCAAGAGAGAACACAAAAGAATAACTACAGCCACCACCTTATGTATAGAGCTATGGTCCCATATCACACTGTGTGACTGCCATCATAGATTTTAGTGAGTCAATGATACTGTTCAAAAGAATTCAGAACTGGTCTCAAAATATCTGTCTACTTGCCAAAAGTAGCAAAGAAATGAATTATTTTAGAAGAATAGACGATGTTTGATATAGCTTCAGATATAGCATGAAGAAAACAAAATGAAGTAATTAATTCTTAGTAGTAATGGTTAAAAAAAAGGTAGTATGAATTTAAGCTTATATCCATTTTTTGTAGCTTAGACGTGAGAAAATAGCAGCACATGACAGACAGGCCCTAACTATTGGGAGAAGATAACATGAGCAGCTCTGCAGAACCAAGCTCCTTCCAAAATTGTGACTGTAATGTTTAAGGTACCACTGTGGGCACATTTTGAATTGGAGATTGATCCTTTCTCTTGTCCTACTCAACAGCTCCACTGGCTCCAGAAGAACGGTTCCATCTCCTCCCAATCCAAAGCAAGGCAGATGATGTCTTTTTGCTGGGGTCAGAGCCTCACTAAAACCACAGAACCAGCAGGGCACTGTTTGGTCTACCAGGTTGTTCTTGATATTATAAGGCTAACAAGATTACAGACTGGGTTACATGAAGATCAGTCATGTTTTTTTCCTTCCAGAAGATACATACGCCCTGCTAAGTTATTAGTTTCTGAATTTAAAATAGTTTCAAGAAATAATTACTAAATATTTTATCTCTTAACTTGAAAAAAAAACCCACTATACTTTTATTGCAAAAAAAAAAAAAATCACAAGCTTAAATTCGCAAGTGAAAGCACTTCTTTTCATTTTTATTATTTTATTTATCTGATTTCCATTTCCTTGGAAACAGAATAGAAATTGCAGCTAGAGGCCAGAAGCAGATTGGAAACCCTTCTTTTGACACTGTTAGCTATCCGCCAGAGGTGAGAAACACTGCCAGCATGTTATGGGAAAACAAAACAAAGACAAAAGGAAGACCACCACACTTCAATGGGGCTCAGTTTTGATTACCAAAAATCTAAGGAAGACTCTTCAATAAATGACCATGTACAAAAATATACTCCCTTCCAGTAAAAGTCATTGAATATTTTTGAATACTTTTTCACCAGAAACGAAGACATAACATATTAAACAGATTTTTAAGTTAATTTCTACAACTGCCAATGACCAGAAAAATCACTTGTTTTGAATTGAAGTCAAATATGTAGAAATTCATGAAAATACAGAACATAACAAAAAAGAAAATAGAAAAGTTAATCCCAGAGCTCTCTTTGAGTCTCTCTGATGCCTAATCCCAGAACAAACACACGCAGACAACTAAATCTTACCTCATTGGGGACATACCTTCTAAGGTTGAATCCACTTATCAATGAAAGCTGTTTTTGACAGTGCTGGAAATCTTTTAGCCTGGGTTCCATGTAGCCATCTTGCAAAAGAAAGTAGAGTATCTCACTTACACCTGGAAAGGATAATAGATTTCTGGAAATATCTGATAATACTCTGTTTTTGTTCCTGTGTTCAATAACCATCCATTATACCACCGAAAAGTCACTAGAACTCAAGACTGCTAATAAATAATGGACACTGACCCTATCAGTAAATGAAAATATTTTGAAAACTAATGGAAATATATAAAGATCTTAAGGGTTATGTGTATTTTTTTTATTTTATTTAAGAAACTATGTCACCCAATTAGTTAAAATATCACAAGTCTGTCTTTTGGAGGCTTCAATGATGAGGCCAGGAAAAAACTCCCATGAAAATTTATTCTAAATAAGAATTTTGCAAACTGTGTGTGTCGTAGTATCAATAGAGAAATGAATAGAGAAAAAATTTAGAATTAAAGTTATGTTTTGTAAGAAGTTTTGTGTTTCCTTCTGTCATTTAGTGGTTATAGTCTTAAGGCATGAACTTGGTCAGTTATGTCTAAAACCTACACATATTTATGCAATTCTGGTAAATAAAATAAAGCCTGTTCTTTTTTCCCGGTGGGTATAATTTTTTATTCATCACCCATTATTTTTGGGTTATTCAGCTAAACAAGTTTAATCACTAGTGGAATAATTATTTTTTAGAAAGTCAGAAATGACAAAATTTTACTAATTTTCTACTCTTCCTCAATTTTCTTCTTTTCTCTTCTAACCCAAAGGTATCATGTGTCTGTTTACCTATGTAATTATTGAACATTTTTATTCTGCAGCTGGTATGTCTTTTTCATATTTAATTTCTTTTTTGTGTTTGTCTTATGGTATGAATTTCTAAAGACGGAGATTGCACCAAAGGAATTCTCTCATAACCCTTAGCATGGGGTCATGTGAATTTATATCCTGAAACTATAGTGTTTATTATTATATTTTAATGTATGAGGATATCAGATTTTCTAGTCCTTTTTAGTCTTATGCCTTCATTTTTCTCTCCCTGGATTAGAAAATCTCTCATTTGTTTTTTAACTAGATTTTTAAAATCTTAGAATCCCATAGCAGGAAGAGAGAGTTACAATAACTAAAATTCAGGAAATTGAGGTCCAAACAGGTATATTAACATACCAAGGGCACTATTGATCCTAGTTTATTTTTAAATTGTTAGTTAAATCAATGCAGAAGATTCTTCACTTTTATACTTCAGTATGTACACATAATGGACTATAATCACCTAGACAATTAGAGTGATTGAATATGCAAGTTAGCATTCGATTATTTCTTCACTAATGAATCTTACAAGAAACATGTCACTACTCAATGGTTTATTTTTCCTTATTTAAAATTGCTAATACAAATTGGTATTAGCCATCTTGGTCCTTTCAGGTTGTGTTCCAAGAATATTGCTAGAGATATATAAGTGATGCTCTGGCATGCTGTCAGAATGCACATGAATCATTTTAACTTTATTTTTTTTTTAACTTCAAAAAGCATTCTGATGGAGATATATAGTTGCTTTATAAAGCAGAAGCTTCTGCAGTTTTTGGCACTGAAGTTTTATATTCTGACATGGTAAACTTAAAAAAATGAACCATAGAAATGTATTTAGAGGAGTCGGCTAGGCCTGAAAATGTCTAACATTTACTCGACTCCCAGATGCTCTATTCCTAAATGCTCATCCCTTAAAACACAAAAGCTTGGTCTTACCATGATGAATCCCTATAATGGTACATCTACCCTGTACTTTGCCTTAATAAATGGCTCACATTCTCAGTCAAAGGAGATAATGGAGAAAATGAGAAAGAGAGACAGAGAGTAAGAAAGGTAGACGGAGATTATTTTCCTAGTTCTTACGACCCAAAGATACTACATGCAAATTTAACTCCTTGGACTCTCTCTAGTTCTCATTATTATAGTGGTTTTGTGCTTATTCAGTCAAATTAAATTGGGGAAGAAGAATATACTAAAATTTTATATATATTCAGTTTTGGAAACAGGATTGTGATTCATGTACAAATTCTAGCTTGAAATTCTGTGTATCAGGAAAAACTAGATTAACATAGTATAAACATATATATGAATTGTCATATCGTTCACTCTTTCCTGCATTCCACAAATATTTATTGATAGAATATGTGCCAAAAACTGTTCCAGTTAGTGAACCAGAAAGACCAGGTCCCTACCCTCAAAGTGCTGACATTCGAGTGGAGAAAACAGAGAACAGACAAACATATATCATAAAATTTCAAGATATAATAACTTCTATCAAAGTCATTTGAGAGGATAATGAGAGGAGAGAAAGGGTAAGGAGAATGGTGAGGGGAAGCAAGTCTAAAGGCACCATTTGAAGGAGACCTGAAAGAAGTGGCAGCAGAAGCCGTGTAAATATCTGAACGAAGAACATTCCACACAATAGAAAGAGCAAATTGAGAGACTTTGAAACAAAAAGAAGCTTCTGTCTGAAGAACTCAGGAGTGGGATTGCTGAATCATGTGATAGTTCTATTGTTAATTGTTTGAGGAACTTCCATGATCTTTTCCATAGTGGCTGCATCACTTTATGTTCCCACCAACAGTGCACTAGGGTTCCAATTTTCCAATTTCTCCACATCCTTGCCAACACTTATCTTTTTTTTTTTTTTTTGACAGTAACCATCCTAACAGGTTTGAGGTGAGATCTCACTAAGGTTTTTTTTTTTTTTTCTGTGAGGAAGATCAGCCCTGAGCTAACATCCATGCCAATCCTCCTCTTTTTGCTGAGGAAGACTGGCCCTGGGCTAACATCTGTGCCCATCTTCCTTCACTTTATGTGGGACGCTGCCACAGCATGGCTTGACAAGCAGTGCACCAGTGCACGCCAGGGATGAACCTGGGCTGCCAGCAGTGGAGCGCGCGCACTTAACTGCTACGCCACGGGGCCGGCCGCCCATTAGGGTTTTGATTTGCATTTCCGTGATGATTAGGTGATGTTGAGCACCTTTTTCATATACTTGTTCTCCATTTAAATGTCTTCTTTGGGGGCCGGCCCGGTGGCGCAGCGGTTAAGTGCGCACCCTTCTCTGCGGGGGCCCCGGGGTTCACAGGTTTGGATCCTCAGCGTGCACCAATGCACCGCTTGGCAAGCCATGCTGCGGCAGTGTCCCATACAAAGTGGAGGAAGATGGGCACAGATGCTAGCCCAGGGCCAGTCTTCCTCAGCAGAAAGAGGAGGATTGGCAGATGTTAACGCAGGGCTGATCTTCCTCTCACACACACAAAAAAAGTGTCTTCTTTGGAGAAATGTCTATTCAAATCCTTTACCAATTTTTTAATTAGTTTAATTGTTTTTTGGCTATTGAGTTATAGGAGTTCCTTACATATTTTCCAAATTAACCCTTTATCAGATATGTGGTTTGCAAATCTTTTCTCTCATTCTGTAGATTGCCTTTTCACTCTGTGATTTCGTTTGCTGTGCAGAAGCTTTTTAGTTTAATGTAGTTCCATTTGTCTATTTTTACTTTTGTTGCCTGTGCTTTTGGTGTCATCACTGGAGGAAAAGAAAAAGAGCAGGAGGAGAAATCTTTCAGTAATGGATATGTTTATGACCTTGATTACTTTGATGGTATCACAAGAATATGCATACGCCAGAACTCATCACAATATATACATTAAATATGTGCAAAGTTTGTATATTAAGCTTCAATAAAGCTGGAAAAATTTTTAGCATCTCCTATGAGCAAGTCTCTATAAATATTATAAATATAAAAAATAATATTTGTAATATAATTATAATTATAATAATATTTGGTCATGGTTCTTAAATTTGCTTGTGGGTGGACTGGTAGATTTACCTAGAAGACAATATCAAGGTGGATGTGACAAATGCCTTAATAGAATACAAAAAAAAAACCCAGCAAGTGATAGGAGGTTGGAGAATGGAGAGATCTCTTTTGAGATTCATAAGAGCAAGTTTTATAGAGGAGTTTGCAATGAGTAGGATTTTAATCAGTTGAGTTATTCAGAGAAGGCATTAGGAGGAAGTAATTACTTCAGAAAAAAATTAGGACTGTAAAAACAGCAACGACAGCAGTAAGTCCACTTTGGTTGAAGCAGAGGGCATGCATGCATTGACCAGTAGCTGGAGCTAAAACTGAGAGATCGGCTGAGGTCGGAATGTAAATGACCTAAAATGCCCATTGAAATTATTAAGTAGACATTAGAAGAATGGTTTTGAAAAGTAAGTAGCAGTATGGAAATCTTTATTGTATAATGTTGCATGAAAAAAATAGCATTCCAAATTGTATCTATATCAGGAACTCAACTACTCAAATATATAGTTAATAGAGTACAGTAGTGGTTTTAGAAATAAAAAAGTGTGTTAGGATGACATTAAAAGCTTATTTTTTATACCTCTATTTTATACACATTCCATGTCACTAACATCAACTAATACAATAACATATTACTTATATGACTCTAAAAATAGGATTTAAAAAGAAAGAGAATTAAGGAAGAATAATTAAGAAGACTAAGAATGACTACGTGGTCATTTTTTCAATGTACGTATTGAATATCTACTAAATACCAGGGATTATGCTAGATACTTGCAATACAAAAATCAATTATATATCATTGATTGATATATATTTATATATTGAAATATTATGATTGATATACAATCCATTATATATATAGCCTCTACTGTCAAGTCAAATGACTTACCTTCCAGTGAGAGAGGCAAACAAGTAAGCCAAGGTTACTTTTCTCTGTGATAAGAGCTGGGTTTGCAGGAAACCCAGTGTGTTCTGGAAGCACACTGGAGTAGTCAAAAAGTTACATTAGCGATTAAACAGTGCATTGTAAATGTTGATGTGCATAAGAATCACCTGGGTATCTTAAATGCTCATCCTGATTCAGTGCATGTGAGAGTGTCCTTTGATCCTGTAGTTCTATTAAGCCCTCAGGTGGTGCCAATGCTACCACCTATGAGTAAGATTAGGGTAAAGGAAGCAGTTCTAGAGAATATAACCCTTCTGATGAGATTTGAAGAATTAAATAGAATTAGCCAAACAAAGAACGTGGGGGACAATTAAGTCTTCCAATATTCGCATTTCAGAATTTAAAGTTGTTTTTGATATATGAACTAGCAAAATCTGGGCATAATGAATGGCATCTGTCTCTATAGCAGAAACATCTAAAGAATGTCAAAAACGTGATTGAAGAGTTTAGGAAGCACCAAATCTACAGTCAAGATAACCTAGATATAGCTCAGGAACAGCAAGCCATTTTAATTTGGTAGATGAGAATCTGATTAATTTTATTTTACATGTTTGGAGAAGTATTGTGTGAAACAAAAAAGTTTTATCATCTGGAAAAGAACTTCTCAGTCTTGTCAATTACTATAATCTGGGGCAATTTTAAATAATACATACCCCCAGCCCCACCTGGGATCAATTAAATCCAACTCTATAGTTGGGCCAGTCATCAATAGTCTTAAATACTCCTCAGATGATCGAAATATATAAGTAGGGCTGAGAAGCACTCATGGAGAGGTGAAAAAAATAAAGAATCAGAGATTGGTAGGATTGAATAAAAACACTAACTAAGGGGAGGAAGGCCTCAACACATGAAGCTGCATAGATCAAGCTCTCAGCCCTGTAAAAGAAAAATTGCACTGGATGGGTAAATAAGCAAGGAAGATTTTTTTCAAGACTATTGCAATAGAGGAGAGAGATTGAATTCAACTCTGCTGAAACAAAACGTGGAAGTGTTTTTAAGTGCTGGGGTAAGCTAGTGGACAAGTACTGGAGGACATCAGTGGGGAGGCTGGTCAATGTGATTAGGCCATCTGTCTTTGCTAATTGCACTTATCAAAGTTAGGCTTCTATCCTCCCACAGAGGTTGCGAGATAGGGACCCTATCTTGATGGTTACATTTCAAAGTAATGGCTCTCAGTTCCTTGGGAAAGACATTCCTGGGCTGTAGAAGATTTACATCTCAGTGTTGAAGAAATTTTTACAATTGCAAGTTTTCTGAAGTAAATACTCCAAGAAAAGGGAGGTCAGGGGCCTATAGTCAGAAAGAAGTCTGTCAAAATGTTAGCCAAGCTGAGGAGAATGTTAAAGCCTTTGGGGTCAGCCCTCATGTGCTGGAATCAGACAATGTCCACTCTTTTCCAGTCCTATGGTCACTAAACTTTTGGTTGAAATTTGGTTTCTTGTGGACACTTGCTTAGAGGGAAAGCACAGCCAGGTCAAATAGACCATTCTAGAATTCCATGCCACGAGTCAGTGTTATTTTTTCAAAGTGAATTGTAAATTCCTGAAAAAATGGTCTAATATGATTCTCTCATATCAAGAAGCTCATAAGTTGATCAATGTCCAGCACTCTATCAATGTTTCAGCCTTTTATTTTGAGAAATTTGCATTAATAGTCATTCAAGATGCAAGAACAACAAAATGCTATTAAAGCACAGCTTACCAGTGAACACATTGTGAACTAGTATGAGTTAGATTAAATTATCTATAACATAGCAATGCATATACATACATCAGAGTAAAGAGAGAGAGTTCTAGTAGTCAACATTGGCTAGTCTTTTTCTACAAGCATTGTAAGACAATTTGGTTAACGTTGAAAAAAACAATTTGAGATCATGTCATTAGTATCATCTTTATTTAATAAATGAGGAAAATGAGACACATATGTTAAAACTTGCCCAAGTCATAGGGACTAGGTTAAAGTTGCTCACATTAAAACCCTGGTATTCTACATGGCCTGATAATTTTGTTTCAAGGGCTCATTCTATTTTTCCATCTGCTTCTCCCATTCAGGCAGCCTTATAAGAATTTCTTTCTGTATTACAGAACCAGTGAAGCATGTACCTCCAGTTTACCTTTCAAACTGCTATTTTGTTCTTCCCTATTATTTATACCACATTCCCAAGGCACAGTCCCTCTTTATTGTTATTTTGCCTCATAATTTTGTTACTGTTGATTCTAGCCCCACACTTCTCTACTTACCCCTCTCTATTAGTCCATTGCTACTATGCCTTGTAGAATTATTGTCATTTTATCTCTTTGTCACTTTATTTTGAAGGCTGGGTTTTACACATGATGTACCTGTCAGATGTAAGTAGCCACTTCTCCTTCTCTCCTGATCGAATGAAAGTAAAAGAAGACTACTATTTGCAACCATAGGTCACTCCCGGAATATTGAGTTTTAATTCTCACAAAAATCTCCTCTTTGGTACCCAGCATGAATTTTCCTATATTCATTTTCATTATGTACATATCACCAATATCATTTTACCTTCCAGATGACTTGAGCAACTGGTACAGTTTTCCTCTCCAGATTCTCTTTTTCACATTTATCATTCTAAAACAGGGTTTTGATTGGACTAGAGAAAGTTTTTCATTGCAAGAGGTGATGGGGCTTTTTCAGTGCATTTTCTTCCTTGCTCCCTGAAATTCTGGACTGTGGATTCTTGGGAAGAGAAGTGGTTCAGCTATTGGAACTGAACACATTTAAGCAAACATGCTGTAATGTTTTGATCTTCTAGTTCCTGGTTTGAAGTGGGTGTTAGGAACAAGGGACTATATTTACCATTTCTCTAAGAGTAAGTTCTTGTTCCTGTTGACATTAGGATATGATGCAGTGGTTACACTTCAAGAGATTTATGTTCCCAATTGCAAAGCCTTGAGGAAACTTAACTGAACATTGAGAGATTTGTTGTTGTTGTTAGTGGGATGGATTTATAGGAAAACTGCTCAAATCAAAATCTAGAAGAACTTAGGACCTTGTAAAAAAGAAGAACGTATTTTAGAATTAAAGCAAATGAATCAAGTTATCTAGATAGCCATATGTAATCTTTATTTACAAGTTTAAATGTACTATCATTTTGTATCATAATTATGTGACTGACCTGCCCTCAGCAAGCTATCGCATTTGAATTTTCTAAGAGTAAGGATGAGATGATTAAACGATCCACATTCTTACTCAGACTCTCTTTTAACTCACATGAAACTATAAGGTAGACAGGGCTGGTTTGGGCTCCTGTCACTGGGAGTGATGTTGGTGGTAAATATATGTAAAGTTAAAGAGAAAGAAAATTGTGAATTAATGAGAAGTACACCCTTAGAATTAAAATGAGATGCTGTCCTTTTCTTGTTGAAATCAATAATTAGGCCAATAGAGAACAATCAGAAGTAAAAGTAGTCCCCCCAGAATATCCAGCACAACCACTTTGTAAGTTAACTGTTATTAAAGCATTATTTAGGCATCCACTGAGAGGTAGGCAGGATTACCATTAGTGGATGACACACAGTGGTTTTCTTTGGTTCTTCACAGAACATGGGAGGTTTGTTTATTTAATTAGCACTATTATATAAACTGCAAATTTACAGTGTTAAATATATACGCCCATTTTTCAGTATTAAATAGAATGTAGGATGGCCTTTGAAATCAGATATAACCAGGGTTTAAGTGCCAGGTTTCCTTAATTATTATTAGGCATCATGTTATTATTATGTGTACTAAAAGTATTAAAGTGTATTGGATGATAAGCTGCTCCTGTGACACGTGGCAGACAAACCCAGAAGTAGGAGAAAGGAGAATATAGTACCAAGAGCAGTATTACTGAGCTAGTGACTAGAGACATCATTAGAAGGAAGTATCTGGTCTGAGAGTGATGGTAGGGATGATACTACCTGTGAAATAAATAGAAACTACTTGATCTAAATCAGAAAACACTGAATCCTGCTCTCATAAGTAGCATGCTGTACCAGAGTTTAAATATGAACAACTTGATTTCATTCATAGATTGTCAATGGGCTCTACGTGGAGACGTAACGTTCAAAAGATTTACACCCATGAGTGGCACTGTGTTTGCCTAATATCAGTGTGACTAGGCTGTGAGGAAAATGTTTAGTAGAATAAATGAAATAATTTGTAACTCATTTCAATTGTTTTCCTCACAGCCAACACTTCTGGATAGAGGAGCAGGGAAGATAAACCTGAATTTCAAACTGGAAAAAGCTGGAAGAAGTGACAAACTCCAAAACCCTGAGCCAACAGGGATTAAAATCAGAGACTGAGCAGAGAGGATCATAGGGGCCATGTAAACTGCTTCAGGGAAGAGCAAAGCCTGAGATGGCCAAAGGCCGAGACAGCTGGTGGCTGGGGGAAGTGGCAGGAGAGCCACGTGGATAATCAAAGGCACCTGTTCCCAAAGTCCTTGGCTTCAACAGCAAATCTGGATGCAGACAAGGGCTCTGGGGAGTGGATCTATGTGCACCTAGGCTTGCGTTTGTGTGTATGAGACAGAGGGTCTATTACCATAAGCAGGAAAATAGGCTTCTTATTGAGTCATTTCACTTTGCTTTCCTGTCACACCTCAAGTTAACAAATAAGCAATTAAAAATATAGGCTTTCCAAGGGCCTGCCCGGTGGCATAGCAGTTAAGTTCACACACTCTGCTGCTGTGGCCCGGGGTTCACCAGTTCAGACCGACGCACCGCTTATCAAGCCATGTTGTGGCAGAATCCCATGTAAAGCAGAGGAAGATGGGCATGGATGTTAGCCCAGGGCCAGTCTTCCTCAGCAAAAAGAGGAGGATTGGCAACAGATGTTAGCTCAGGGCTAATCTTCCTCATAAAAAAAAAATAGGCTTTCCACAGATTGAGGTAAGGTGGTTGAAAACAAGTCATCAAGAAACAAGTATTTCTTAGTGAAGACTTAAAAAATAAGTAAACTTCAAGGTGACATGACTTTTAATCTGCTAGGACATAGGTCAGAGAGATTGAGTTGGTTGAGAATGGTTGTCTGAGGCACTTTAGACTGCATTGTCCTGAAGTCGTCTATGTAAACCTGGATCACATCACAAGGGAGACAGTTGCCAGAAGCATGGATGTCAGTTGTAGAGGAGTACTTGTGGCTAGGAGTGAGGTAGAAGGGAGGGAAAGGAGACAGAGAGACAGAGAGAGTGACAATACTCATCTTTGTCTGAATTTTTTTTTTTCCTTAAAGTAGATATGGAGTGAAGAAAAAGAAAATGACTCCAGCTTCTCTTTTAGCTAGTTTTTTTACTTATAGCTCAATATTAAATGCAGAGAAAACATAAAATTGGAAATAACTGACTATTAAAAATTGGAAAGGCACAATATGTTATGAAGACAGGTAATATTGGGTCAGGTGTATTAAATTCCAAGCAGTTTCCTTTTCCTCTGTGGTTTCCCTCATGCCATCTTGACAAGGCATGCCTTATCATGCCAAAGAACTTCACAGTAGTGATTTTAAGTTAGTAGTTCATAATACAAAAAGTGCTCTACAGTATTTTATGAGTCAAGAATTTGTGACAAAAATAACAAGCAGTGTTATGATGACCTCCATTTCCTCATCTATAAAATGGTGATGATACAGACTTTATAGAGTTAGCACAAGAATTACATGAAAATATATGCATAAGTATGTATATATAGCCAGCCCTGGGGGTCTAGAGGTTAAGATTTGGCACTTGCATCGCTGTGGCCCGAGTTCATTTTCTGGTCAGGGAACCACACTACCCGTTTGTCAGTTGTCAAACTGTGGTGGCTGCGTGTTGCTGTGATGCTGAAAGCTATGCCACTGGTATTTCAAATACCAGCAGGGTCACCTCTGGTGGACAGATTTCAGTGGAGCTTCCAGACTAAAACAGACTATGAAGAAGAACCTGGCCACGCACTTCTGAAAAAATTGGCCATGAAAACCCTAGGAATAGCAGTGGAGCATTGTCTGATACAGTGCAAGAGGGTGAGAGGGTGGCACAAAAAGACCAGGCAGGGTTCTGCTCTACTGTGCACAGGGGCGCTAAGAGTCAGAATGTACTCAATGGCACTAAAAACAACAATGTATATATAAATATATGTTTGTGTATATATATAATATATAATTTTGGACAATGCCTGCCTGACCCATATTAAGAACTCAGAAGAAGTGATTATCCTTCTAAACTATAAGATTCTATAAAGGGGATGGTGCCCCTATTGATGACTACTGTATCCCAAGTGCCTGAAGTACCAAACATATAGTAGTGCTCACTAAATATTCATTAAATAAATTAATATTAAATTAGGACAGGTCTAGAAATTAGTGACTGAATTTTCCAAATGTTTTATTCTACTTGGTGACTGTTTTGAGTTTTTAATTTGAGAAATAAGACTAATACCAACTGTTCAACTTCTTATATAACTAAAAACAATACTTCAGTGATCACTTAAAGAACTTTCTATATACAATTTTAGGACACAATATTGAAATAATGCAAAAGGATTATTTATAATAGATTATTTGTTAAGTAGTCAAATTAAATTTTTCTCTTTGCATAAAAATAACAGAGTTAACACTTCTATTACCACCAGTAAAGAGCAAAATACAAACTTGTTTACCATCTAGTGTTTTGATTATAATACTGAGCACTATAAACATAGTAGAAAATTAGTAAAGGTATCTATAAAACATATATAGAAAAACTATTTTAATTAATTAATTATGTCAGTATTTACATGATTTATTTTTTGATTATTACTGTTATAATTTCCGTTGTAATTCTGGGTATTATCTATAGTATTTTAGCTATATTAAATTGGTAGAAGTAATTAAATTACCTGGTAGAATATTTTAAGCAAACTAAAATAAATTATTTTATGTTTAAAAGTGAATTTTTGACCAACTATAAAAAAGTTATATTTCTTTTACAGATGCATCTATAACTTGAGTGTTACATGATTGTTTATCAGTCTATTCCATTCATATTTTAGTCTTATACAGTGAAAATGTTAATAATTAATTTTTGAAGAAATTAATATGTTTAATGGAAGCTTCATCTACCAGATATTATAGGGTAAGTGGTATGAAATTAGCCCTTCCACCAAAATAAGTAAATAAAGCTGGACAAATATATAAGGCAATTATTTTCAGGCATTGAACAACAGGCACCTTGAGACAACAATCCCTGAAAAAGGGAAACTCACAAACTGAGGCACACAATCCCTGCACCTTTGTACTTTATGACAATTTTCCAATTTTTTTTCAAGGACTTGAGCCTAAGAAAAGCATGATGATCCTTCTGAGCTGAGAAAGCAGAGACTAGAGCTTAGAGCATTTGAAGCAGCTGAAATATAAGACATGTGAGGTTAGGGTACCAGACAGGGGAAGTTGAGAAGAGCTGGACTATGAAAAATTTATCTTGGAGTTTTTAACTGAAAGTTGGGCTGCACATATCCCAGAAGGGGCTCAATCAACTATTATAGGGATGGGAGCAGAAGAGCAAGTAATATTTGAGCAATGCTGGGAGATATTGGAGTTCTGTCTCAGAAAGAGTAGAGAATTAATACCACAGGCATTCAGCTAAGACAATAGAAAGATCATGCATTAGGAGTAAGAGCCATTCCCTAGAGTAATGTCTAATCTATATCTACCATAAAAAATCCTAAAAGCAAGCCCAATAGGATCCACAGGGAAGAAAGATTTGAGGGTGTGTCCTAAAAAGTTAAAGGGGCTTGATAAACACCTTGTGTTTTCCACAGATCCACCCTAACAATGTGTTAAAAATAAGCCTAAAGAGGTATAAGATGATCAACCAATAATATAACTACCTTTTTGAAGTTAGTTTAAAGATAGATATCAACATTCTTTAAAGATAGATAACATAATCCATGGTCTTTATCACATATCATTGACAATATCAAGTGTGCGGCCAAAAATTACTAGATACTCCCCCCAAAAAAGAAGAAAAGAAAATTTGACCATGTGACCCATAAACAAGAAAAAAGCAGAAATTGACTTAGAAGAGATCTCAATATTGGATTTAGCAAACAAAGGCTTTAAACTATATTGAGGGGAAAATGTTGAAAACTTAAAAGAAAATATGGACTTAATGAGTAAACAGAGCAAATCAGCAGATAAATGGGATCTATAAAAGAGAGCCAAGTGGAAATTTTAAAACTAAAAAGTATAACTGAAATGAAAAATTCAGTGGATGGGCTTAACAACAGTACAGCAATGGAAGAAAGAAAGGTCAATAAATTTAAAGATAATCCAGTAGAAACAATCCAATTGGAAAAACAAAGAGCAACCAAGATTGAATGAAAAGTGAAAAAGTCTGAAGGACCTGTAGAATAACACTAAAAATTTGAACATATGTACAGTTAAGACTCAGAAGGAGAAGAAAGTAAAGATGAGGTAGAAAAGTATTTGAAGAAATAATGGCCCAGTTTTCCAAATTTGATGAAGAACATCAATTTGCAGTTTCAAAACGCTCAATGAACGTTGAACAGGGTAAATACAAAGAAACTTATATCTAGGCACATCATATTCAACTGTTAAAATCAGAAGAAAAGTTAGAATAAAATTTTGAAAGTAGCTAGGAAGGAAAAGAAATATTAGGTCAAAGGAAAAAGAAATTTAAATGGCACCTCAATGTATATCAGATTCAATAGAGGGTAAAATGGATATGGGAGGATATCTTTAAAGTACTGAAGAAAATCCTGTCAATACAGAATTATATGTCCAGTGAAAATAAGAGTAAAATAAGGTCTTTCCCAGATAAATAAATGCTGAAAGGATTCACTAGTATTAAAACTCCACCAATTGAAATGATGGAAGATTTTCTTCAGACTGAAAGAAAAGGATATTAGATGGAAACTCAGATCTATAGGATTGGAAATGACAAATAAGCTTGTAAACATAAAAGTGTATTTTTCTTCTTCTTTTCCTAGACCCATAAAAGAAAACTGGCTTTCTAAAGAAAGAAAATTGTATATTATGGTCATGATAAGTACATTATATTTATATATGTGTATATGCATATATATGTATAATATACGTATATATATAATATATGTATATATGTGTAAATACATAATATGTAAATACACAATAATAATAGCACAAAGGATAAGACACAAACAGAATTATACTTTTGTTAACTTGTTGCATTTGTTACACAACACTATCAATCAGCTTGACCTAATTGACATTACATACTACTACACCCAACAGTTGAAGAATAAACATTCTTTTCAAGTCTGAGTGGAAGATTCACCATTATATGCTGGACCATACAAATCTTCAAAAACAATAAATCTTACAGAGTATGTTCTCTAAGAACAATGAAACTAAATTAAAAATCAAGGAAATCCCCAAATATTTGCAAATTAACTAATACATTTCTAAATACTCCACAGGTCAAATAAGAAATCATAAAGGAAACTTTTAAAATCACTTTGAACTGAAAGAAAATGAGCGCATCATTACCAAAATTTGTTGGGTTATAGCTAAAGTGGTGCTTGCAGTGAAATTCATAGCCTTATATACTTATATTAGAAAATTTTACAAAAATTAAATAACAATGATTTAAGTTTATGAACTGAGAAAATAGAAAAGAGGAAATTAAAACCAAAAGTAACTAAAAAGAAAGAAATAAAGAAAAGAATGGAAATAATTGAAATAGAAAATAAAAATTGAGAACAATTAGTAAGCACCATTTGAAATGATTAATAAAATCATAAACCCAGAAGAAGATTGATTCATAAAAAAAAAAAGAAGCGAAAACACAAATTTACAATATTAGGAATTAAAAAGGGGACATAACTACAGATACTACAGACATTTAAAGATAATAAAATAATATTATTAACAACTTATGCAAATAAATTTGATAATTTATATGAATTAGATAAAATTGTTGAAAAATACAGCTTACTAAGACTTATTCAATAAGAAACAGAAAATCTGAATGGCCTGGCATCAATTAAAGTAGTTTAATTTGTAATGAAAACATTCTCACAAGTAAAATGTTAGGCCCAGATAGTTTAATAAATTTTATCAATAATTTAAGGGAGAAACAATACTAATCTTACACAAACTCTTTCAGAAAATAGATAAGAGACAATGCCTCCTGACATATTTTATGAAGCTACCATAACCCTGGTACTAAACCTGATAAAAATATTTCTATATATCTTTGTATCTATATCTATTTATCTATAACAACCCAGAGACTACTATCCATCATGAACATGTATGTAAAAAATTTTAACAAAATGTTAGCAAATCATATCCAGCAACACATCAAAAGGATGATAAATAACGACCAAGTGAATTAAAAATTAGTTCAACATTTAAAAGGAATCATAATTAAGTGAAAAAATATCAGCATCAAACAGAATAAAGAAGAAAAATTACAAGAAAATGTCAATAACTGCATAAAAATTATTTAACAAAATTAAACACATATGCTGAAAAATCCTTTCAGGAAACTAGGACTAGAAAGGAATATCCTTAATTTATAAGCAACACATGTAAAATCTTTATAGTTAACATCTTAATTTATGGCAAAATATCAAATGCTTTCTCCTTAAAATCAGAAACAAGACAAAAATGTCTGCACTTGACAATTTTAATACGCATTGTATTGAAGTCTCTAGCCAGGGCCATCAGGCAAGAAAAGAAATAAAAGTCATAAATATTAAAAGGAAAGAAGTAATGTTCTCTCTATTGGCAGAAGAAATGACACACTACATAGAAAATCCTAAGAAAAAAACAAAAAGAGTTATTAGAACTAATAGATAAATTTAATAAGGACTCAGAACACAAAGTCAATATAGAAAAATAAATTGTATATTTTATCTATTAGCAAAGAAACATTGAAAAATTAGTTTAAAATACCATTAAAAACACGAACTACTTAGAATTATCTGATTAAAGATGTGTAAGAAATTCTACACTGAAAATACAAAATATTACTGTGAAAAACTCAAGTAATATTGAAACAAATGAGCACAGTTCATGTATATGTATTGGAAACTCAATATTGTTAAGATGACATCCTCCCTAAATTCATATATAGATTTAACATAATTGCAAACAAAATTCTATTGTTTAAAGGCCATTTTCTAGAATTTGGTAAGTTAAAATAAAATTCACTTGCAAATGCAAAGAACAAAAATGATAAAAGAACTTTGTAAAAGAGAAACTTAGCTGAGGCTTCACAATAGGGTACTAAATTTTACTATTAAGCTACAATAATCAAGAGGGTATTGTTATAAGTAGAGGCTTATACATCAATAGAAAGAAGAGAGAGACAAGAAATATGTCTTTACATATGTGATCTATTGATTTCCTACAAATATTCCAAGGTAATTTGATGGGGAAAAGGCAGTCTCTTCAACAAACGGTGCTGCATCAATTGGATATTACTGTGAAAAATGCACCTCAAATTCTGGCCTCGTATCTCGTATAGAATTTAGTTCAAAATGAATCATATAGCTAAATGTAAAATTAAAACATAGGGGAAAAACCGCAACTTTATGACCTTGAGGTAGGCCCAGATTTTTAGATAATACTCAAAACACAAGGACTAGAGCCAGCCCTGATGGCTAGCAGTTAAAGTTTGGTGCACTCTGCTTTGGCGGCGTGGGGTTCGGTCCCCGGGTGCAGAACCACACCACTTGTCTGTCAGTAGCCATGCTGTGGTGGTGGCTCATGTAAAAGAACTAGAAGGGCTTACAACTAGAATATGCAGCTATATACTGGCTTTGGGGAGGGGACAAAAAAAGAGAGGAAGATTGGCAACAGATGTTAGCTCAGGGTGAATCTTTCCCAGCAAAAAAAAAAAAAAAAACAAGTTGTAAGGAACTCCCATAAGCCTACCACCTAGAGTCTACCATTAATATTAAAATAAACAAATAAACAAACAAGGACTATGAAAAAATTGATAAACTGATAAATCTTTTGTTTTTTAAGAAAAAGTCCCTTAAAAACTGAAAGGTAAAGCACAGGCTGTGAAAAGTATTTGTAATACATTTATCTGACCAGGACTTGGCGTTTAAAATGTATAGGGAAATCTTACAATCCCATAATTAGAAGAAAATTCACCTACATAAGAAAAACAGCCAAAATGCTTGAATAATAACTTCTCAAAACTAGATATATGATGGCAAATAATTATATGAGGAAAAATCACCCAAGAAAAACAGACCAAATAGAAGATATATGATGGCAAAAAATCACATGAAAAGATTAACCATTAGGATATACAAATTTAAACCACAATATGACAATAAAACAGCATTTCATACACACATTAGAATGGCCAAAGTCACCAAGATTGACAATACCAAGTGTTTCTGAGGATCGGAAGAAAGGGAAATTCTCATATATGGCTGGCAGAGGCATAACATATTAAAACTACTTTGGAAAATAGTTTGGCAGTTTCTTACAAAATTTAGCACCCACTTAACCATTGACACAGCAATTCCACTTAAGACAAATAAAAAAATCTGTTTACACAAACACTCGTGTTCCTAGCAGCTTCGTTCATAGTAATCAAAAGGTGAAAACAATCTAAATGTTCATCGTCAAAAGAAATGGTAACATATTGTGTTATATTCATACAATGGAGTACTACTCATCAATTAAAAAGGAACAGAATACTTATAGGCAACAGCATGTATTAATCGTACACAAAAAAAGCATTTTGCTGAGTGAAAATGGTCAACTTTCAGCACAGATGTTAGGATTATATTTATAGGAAATTTAAGAATAGTCAAAAATAAGCCAACATGATAGAATCAGATTTGTGTTTACTAGGTCAGGGAATGGGTAGTGTTAACTGCAAAAGGTGCATAACAGAACTTTTGAGGCTGATGGAAGCCTTGTATCTTGGACAGAGTGGTAACTTTATGGTTGTATATTTGTCAAAAACTCATCAAATTTTGCACATAACATGCATACATTTTCTTATATGTAAAAAAAGCTTGTTTGTAAATCAAGAAACACACGTTTGCATTTGCATGATACACATTGTACACACCCCCCCGACACACACACTTTGATCTTGCTTCTAACATACATATATTTTAGTGTTACAATTTTATTCTCATTCCAGGAGTATTTAACAATTTTTAAGTAAGAGCTGGCTGTGCACTCAACTCTCTTCTAACTCTTCTACTCTTCACAGGAAAAGGTCTATTCTCCACATTTTACCAGAGGTCTGTACTATAAACAAACAAAGTACAAGACATGATATAATGTTAGGCAATGGTGAATTGTGAGCAAAAAAAAAAGGAAGCTCAAGTTACAGGGATAGAGTGACGGGCGTGCAATTTCAGACAGCATGGTCAGGAAAGCGCTCTCTGAGGAGGTGATTATCAGCTCCAAGACCTGAACATGAGACCAACCGAGCAAGAAATATCTGGGGCAAGAGTGTTGCAGGCAAAGGGAAGAGCTTGTATAAGAGTCTTTGCACTACCGAGGCTTTCAGAGTGTATGAAGTTACAATTGTGTTAAAACAAATAATAATCATATCAGTTTTCAAGGTCACTTGATGTTGAAATAATTTCGGTTCATAGTGTGAGAGTTCATCAATACTAACATCAATTCCTTCTGATTCATATGGTTTCTGAACTCGAAGATCTCATTGATTTTTCATGTCGTTACATTTGGATCAGGTCAATGTCATATCCGTGAGAATTAGAGCATTCCAGCAAAGATATAAAATGCCCTGGATTTTTTGGCTTTTAGAAAAACGTCTTCATAGAAAATGCTTGATTTTTCCTCTGTGTTCTATGTAAGGGCCTACTAACCTGGGGTAGCTTACTCTTCAAAGAATAACACAGTGTTGTTTGTTATTCCTGGTGGCTTCTTAATTCAATTAAAAACATTTACTAAGTGTCCAATATTTATCAGTTTCTAAACTAGGCACTTTACTTATAACAAGCCTGTGTGTGTGTGTATACATGTGCATATATTTTATATAAATACAAATATGTTCTATGCATTTATATTTAAACATGTATATACACATATGCGTTTTACATATATACAAATATCTAATATATGTATGTATACATTTCATAAACATTTTATATACCATCATGCACCACACAACGACGTTTCAGTCAACAATGGACTGTACATATGACAGTAGTACCATAAGATTAACATCATGTAGCCTTAGGTATGTAGCAGGCTATACCATCTAGGTTTAAGTACACTCTATGATGTTCACACAACAACAAAATCACCTAATGATGCATTTCTCAGAATGTAGCCCTATTGTTAAGCAATGCATGACTGTATATCAAATATGTGTTTATACATGTATATCAAATTTTATTACTATTTATCGAATATATGTGTGCGTATATGTATCATACACATATATAAATATATATATCTATATACCATATATATTTTACAGATAAGAAAACTGAAACTCAAAGATATTAAATAATTTGCCTAAAGCCAAAGAAAAGATGGTTCCAAGGTCTACCTCCAAAATTTGGATTCACTGTATGCCAAGAACATAGAATCTGGTTGGATACTGAAGACTTATACAAAGGTAGATAAAACGTAAGTTAGTGTCTGAATAGTGAGACACCCCACCACTTACTATATGTTTACCCTTTAAATGGGAAGTTGTAGATACAATGCCAAGTGTTTGGAGAGGTTTCTGAAGAAATTATGTTTTATATGACATTATTTGATGTATACATATACAATAGTATATGTAGCATTTGGCATGGAGGAATACATTTATGAGAATGGGGTTATTATATGAGGACTTTAGGTGTAATTTTAGAAAAACTCAAGCTAGAAAATCTCTTTGAATTATGCTTGGCCAAAACTCAAACTCTGAAAAACTCAAATTGATAAATCTTCCAAACGTAGACTAACATATAAACAATTTACTTTATCAGTACTTCTATAAAAAACAGGGAAATATATATATTGGTCTTACATAATTGAACTCCTAAAAATAAGCCAGAGCGTATATGCTTTTCAGTAAGCCATTATACAGAATGAAAATATTTGGGGGAAAGAAATTTACCATTTTGAAAACTTGACAAAGAGAATATCATTAAATTTTCTTTAAGTTAGAGCTCGTAAATCTTTCAGAGCTAAGAAATTTCCAGTGGTGGTAATGGAGGAGATTTAGGAGGACTTGGCAGTTTTTGAGGGATAAAGATAAAATTCAATTAGAAAGATAATATCGGCAATAAGAGTAGCAATATTTTTTGGGTGATAATTACAGGCCAGGCCATGTTCTAAATTCTTTACATCAATTAACTAATTTGACTCTCTTGATTAACGAATTTCCACGGATGTGGCCCCTGACCACAGAGAGGGCAGGTAACTTGCCCAAGTTCATGCTAATGATAGAACTGACTTCAGAGCTTGGGCTTTTAATCAGTATGCTATAGGACATGATTCAGATTTTACATATAGGATAAAATGACGCTCGCCTCTTCTGAGAACGCTGTGCATAATGTCCAAACTCCCAAATTGTTCATAATAAACGCAATAGAGAATTGTGATAAGCCATTATAATAATTTTTCTAGATAATGATACTGATAAATTTGGTAATATTTAACCAAATGATAATTTTTATAATTTACAAAAAGCAAACCTTGGATTCTTCTAGGAACACCGGTAGAGGGGAAATAGAAGTGGGGATCCGAGGGACCATATAGCTTCCAAGCCATGCAGAAAAATGGGGTGCACAGTCACCGATGTACAGAGAGTAATTGTGTGTTCCATTTTCCAGTGAAATCCCCATGTGACTCAGGCTATTATTTCTGACCTGCGAATGTCTGTGAGATTACCTGTTCTGCGCCTAGGTTTGTACTTATTTACGATACATTTTCACTTCACTTGAAAAACAAAACAAACACAATATACTGTTCAGTCCTGCTTCTACCAATAGCTGGCTGAAGACCTGGGATATTATTTAATCGATATGGGCTTCAGTTTCATTATCTATAGCAATCCCTGCTTTATTGGTATCATAGAATCGTTTGACTAACAGATAACATGTTGTCACTAACGCTTGGGAAATTTTATGTTCCTTACAGGATAGTGGGGATAGTAAAAGGAGAGTTTGCTGATGTGTTTCTTCAACTTTGAGTGCAGGCAGGAACAAAAGGCTTGTAAAACTCGCCTTGTGCCTGATGCCTCTTTGTTTTCCGTAAAATCTAAAAACAAACAGAAAATGTGTGCAATCAGAGCATCTAAAAGGAAGAAAATAAAGGCTTACGCACAAATATGCCTTGGAGAGAATAGGGGCATTCAGGGTGTATGTGGTTTAACTGGGGACATCCTTTGACAAATAAAGCAATAAGCAGGGTGATTTTCAAAGCTTTTGTTGAAACTTCGAAAAGCCTCTGTAAGCTATAAATTTTTAAAGATATTAATTTAAAAGGGAGCATTATTTACATTTTTAAATGTACTTATGAGTTTGTAACATTGGTTTGTTCCTAGTTATAATCTAAAATATTTATACATGTGTCGTATTAATACTTACATGCTTTTACATTCTTTATATCATAGTATTTCCATTTAATTGCGTCTTATTTCCTGAACCAATGTTTCAGATATTTGAAAAGATTTTATAAGGAAAAATGCTGAAACATTAGGGCAAAATTATGTATAGCAATTGTATGAACTTCAAAATTATTTTCTTCTTCTCTGTGAGTAGTCAGGAGACCCCTGTATCTTTTGACGATGTACTTTCTACTGACTTACCCTCTCATAACTTTCATGCTTATTTTAATGCTTGTGTAACTTATCCTTCGTAGACCTCATTTACCATTTATGTTGCTATACTACAAATGTTATCAAGTTAGTTCAAGTGATCAAGGCTATTCACTTCTTCAATACAATTGTCTAATTTTGGTTTTACCAACTTCTAATTGGGCAAGTTATCAAAATTCATTACAATGTGAACTTGTGATTTCACAGGCATATTAGCATTTCACATTACAGGAACAAAATGATACTTGCTAAGTCAAGAAAATTTTTGGAACAAAGTTATCCCTTTGAGAAAAAAATATGGATTTGTTGCATTTATTGTATTTATTACATATGTAAGTTAGTTACACTGTGAAATTTTTGTGGCATTGAGCTCAACCATCATCACAGGTAGTACAGCTGCTCAGCCACCCGAAATAATTGGTGACTGTGAAAGCTGGACGTGCCTAACACACTATTCTGTGTTCAACTTGGACTCAAGGCTTTGCAGGTGATGAAAAGGAAAATATTTTAATGGCGGAGCCACTTTTCTCCTTTACCTGTGGGTGGAAGTAAAACATTTGTTTTGAATCATCAATTGTCTATTTCACATAAGGGCATTTATTTCTGTTTTTTTTTTTTTTCTGATTCATTTGTACGAGTTTTGATTGAAACGACATATCTCATTATATTGTGTTTCTTCCTCCTGATATATCTTGATTGACTCCACTTAAGTGTGAAATATTTTTAAAAAACCACGTCAACTGATTTGCAAGTTTTTGATTGCTTGTCTGTTTACTATGATAGGTAGTTATGAATTTTCTTTCATGGACTATGAAACTCCATGTTTGAGTCTGGCTCTCTTCTTCCTTCTTTAATCATATTCTGTTCTGCTAGTATCTTGTGGTTTTTGTTGAGTGACACAGACTTAAGATTAGAGATCTTTGTATTATTAAAGGAGATAGGAAAAGCTACTTTTTTCCTAATATGCTGGTGATTAAAATGATTACAAAACATTCTTCAAGTTTGGGATACTACATATTTCCTGTTATACTGAGCAGGAAATACTAAAATTACAAACTTCCCAGGGCAATGTTTCCTTTCAAGGGAAACACTTTAAATCCTCGAGCCTAGGGAGAATGTTTGATAGGAGGAAATGAAAAAAAAATAGTAGAGAAAAGTGTAGCTGTATAAATTTGGAGAAAGACTGCTAGGCACCACTCAGACTAAAGTGGAAACAGTGCATGTCATATAGTAGTCACTCAATAAATATTTAATGAGTGAGAAAGGTTATAAAATTTTCCCATCACATAGAAAAAAGCATATATAGTCAAGAGGCTTCTTGTAAAAGCTATTTTGAAGAAAGCCTTAGGTGGACTTATTTGCATTAAAAGACAAGCAAGCTTCTGAACTTCCAGCATGTGCACAGATTTGTACAAGAGCAATGAGGTAGAGAACTAACTAGAACAGTGGTAATAGAGTCAGGGATACTCTATGTTTGAAGCAGCAAATTTCTGTAAATTAAAGACTGAACTCTGAATGTGTTCAGATTCTAAAGACACTGTGATTTATAAATGAGTCTAGGGCAAGAAAAGGCTTTGTGTGAAGTAGCCAATTTAGGTGCAGTAGGGGAACTGGATTTGTAGAATTAGAAGGAGATGACGTTAACTACCCAGGTGAAGTAGTATCCTGGTCACACCTGGCTTGCTTATGCCAAGGACAATGATATGTGACAACTATACCACACTCTACTCATGGCCAACATTGATAAGGATACTCTTTACCTTATAACTTCCTCTACACGGAGCTCCTCGCAGAAACTATTGGCAAATCAGCATGGGCCTCTGAGTTGGAAACAGTTAGTCATCTCTGACTTACCTCTTCAATAATGAGAAAGGATTTGAAGTTAATACTAAAGCACATTTGCAGTTATTCTTGTCTATATTGTAATTGAGTTTATTTATGATTGGTGTGTGTATGTGTGTGTGTGTGCACCAAAATTACAGGTTCAGTTCACCATATATAATTTATTTCATAACATAAGTTCTGCATTTTTAAGTGAAAAGTTTGCAGCCTATCAAAAATTACTTCAGGGGCTGCAAGCAGAAGTTATTGAATGGAGTGAATCTGATCAACAATTTAAACTATTACCTTTCCATACAGATTGTGTTGAAGATAAAAAAAAAAATTTCACATTGTAACTAACTTACATATGTAATATGTAATATTTTGCAAATATTAAAGTATTCTTCTTTGATTCTCCCCCCCTTAAATATGTTTTATTGATAACTCCCATCTCCTTATTTGGGAGGGCCCCTCAGGACCCCAGGGCTAGAGAGGGCAGATAGCTGAGCTCAGAGGAAAGACACTAGCTTGTGGAGAGAGAGGGTTTACTAAATTCCTGTAGCTCCCAGATAACATGTCATGGTCAAGCCTGGAAGAACAGAAGGTATCTTTCAAAGTGAGGGAAGGTACACCTTCCTGCCAAATCAGCTGAATCTGAGACTGGACTAGAAGAAGAAAGACACGGAAGGATAAAAGATCAACCCGTGTTTTCTCTTCCCAGGAATGGTGAAGAAAGGATTGTAAACAAATAAGGCAGACTGTAGAGTTCTTCTTTTTTTCTCCTTCCTATGGGGACTAATCTTGAGGAAAGGAAGGAGCTTTCTTTAGAAACTTATAGTTAATATGGCAAAGCCTGAAGGTAGAGGGTATTTTGCTGAGCCTTTCCCATTTATGATCCTGGATAAAGACGCCCAGTAACCAGAGGTGCAGCCTCCTCAGAGCATCCTTGTTGGAACAGTGAGATGAGCTGCAGGGCTCCTGTGAGTGGGCTTCCCTCTGCTTCCTGTGATATAAGGTGTTCAGAAGTTCTCATGTACTTGATGGAGGGTAGAGAATGTGGTCTAAGGGACTGATGAGGAGCTCTTTAGAGTGACAACCCCACCAGAGAGGGTAGGTAACTTGAGAGCTGATGCCAAAAGAGACGATCATATTGAGATCCAATAAGCCTGATCTCAGGATGACTGAGACAACAAGATAGAAACTAGCCAGTGTTCCCTAAGAGTGTTTTCTGAGCTTTAAGAAATTTTAGTTGTTCAATTCTTTATTAGTTCAGTCATGTACTATATGTGTCATATGACCCAGATATCCTTTTTTATAATTGTTTAATACCAAAATAGCATACTTTACAGCTGAGATATAACTTTAGCATACAAACAGAAAGAAGAAAAGTACATAGGCAAAAATGGAGAAGCATTTGTGTGGTAACGTGTGACAGAATACAAGTCTTAGCAAGTAAAAAGCAGATACGATGTTAGTAATATATTGTTATTATCATTATCAATATAAAGATTTTATTCCTTCCTGGTGAAATTTTACATATTTGAAGAAAGGAATTTCTTAAAGACTATGTACATAAAGGGGGATGTGGTCAATTATAAGAAATTTCAGAAATGAAAGGTTTATATTAATGAATAGTTTTTAAATCAGGTCTAGGAGATCACTTTGCTCTCCAGGTGTCAAGAATGAAATAGTTATGGATTATTTGCAAGAGACTAGCTCATCACCGTTCTCAAGAAATATAGCACAAGGAAATTGATTTTAAAATTTAAGGAGAATTTGTTGAAAATGAATTGAGGGACACATTGAGGGAGATGTACTGAAATGTCATTTTTTGATGGTCTTTAGAATATGATTTCATCTTTAGCATAGCGGAAGATGGGAGAAAAAGCTACAGATATTGTAAAGTAAGTCCTTCCATGATTTGTAGAATTTTAAAATATATTTCCTTAAACATATTTATTGGATTCCTTGGTTCGCATTAACTCATTCTAACAGTCACACACATACATAAGTCTATTGAACATGGCTAATGATTATAGTAAAATAGTCGTGCTTAATTTTCTGAATATGGGCTTCTGTAAATTTTGTCTCACATGTGTTCAGTCTAAATGTTAAGTCATTGCTTAGTTGTTTTTGATATAGAAGGCAATGCTTGACATAAATTCGTTAATATACTGATTGTTTTTCTCACAACTGACGACATTATACAAAATCTGACATTAATCCTTGATATATGCTTGTATTAAGACATAACATCACAATTTTTCTACACCCGTTTGAGGAGGAAAAAAAAACAAATCATGCATTTTATAAATGCACCAGTCTTTGTGACATCAAATAGTTAGTAGTGACTTCTGGTAAGATTTTTAAATAATTAATATAGCCTCTTAGCTGAACAATTTATGGCTTCAACTGCTGTTATTTTTTTCTTTCAAGAACCACAAAGCAATGTACAGTCCTTTGTAAGCAAACATTCTAAACAACGTCACTCCTTTGTGAAATGGGAAAGCAATAAAACAAGTCTTTATTTCATAAATGGAGGGCACAAGGCATAGAACGGTTATGTAATTTATTCATAGCTCACAAGTAGGCATTGGTAGAGTTGAGAAGTCAGATTATCTGCTTCTTTAAGCATAAACCAATGCTTTCTCAACAAGCAAACTCAACATGGAATAAATCAGGAGGAACAGACTCACCAGTCTAAAATTTGTGATTTGGGTTATAAAATGCCCTACAGTAAAGCATAATTAAATCTTCAAATTCTTTAATGTAGTTCAGTTTCAGAATTTAAGATGAGTTTAACTTCTTAAAAAAATGGACGTCTGAATTCACTTCATTATCACTTTGATGTGCAAAAATTATGGAGGAACTCTCTTCCAGGAAGACTTCAAGACTATGCTGTTTTTGAAACAATAATTCTCACTCCTACTCTTCCTTGAAATGAGACTGTCTTGACAGCCTGAGTGGGTGGAGCGGGAAAATAATGCTCATGAAGCCATGTAATACTTCAGGTAAAGATAGGACTTATGAAAAATATCCTGTTCAAGAGAAAAGCATATATACACAAAGGACCTGCCATTTTTCACATTTTACATTTTTCAAATCACCTTTGTTCTCATACCCACCTCCTTCCCTGAAGCAATGCCTGAGCTTTTTTTGTCTTTTTTTCTTCAGCAAAGGCTAAATTGCAGTGGGAGAAAAAGACCAGCTTCTCAGGAGGTCTTGAACTTGTGCCAGTTTGCCTGCATGACTATGCATGAGAGATCGCTGCGAGATGACAGCGCTGCTGTCAAACAAGGCAACGTTCAGTGTCGTGATCTCAGTCTGGTGGCATTCTTTTCTCTTTGGTGTGGATTAGAGCAACTAAAATGATACGAGAGGCAAGGGTGGGCTAAACTTTTAAATGCATACATCTTTTTTTTTTTTTTAATGTTGTGACTAGTTTAGTTCCTTTAAAAACAATAGAGTCTGGGCTAAGTCATCTACAAAATCATTTGGGGCACTTGGGTTGGAGTCTCAATAATGTATGGGAGAAAGGATTAAAAAGGATATAATTTACATTTATAAGGTGAATTTTATCTTTATGAAAAAGTGGTGTTTTCATGATATAATTATTTTCCTGCTCCATTTCAACACTTATAAATGATCTGCCACCTTTTCCTTTATTAAAGATCAAGCAAATCTAAAAGATTTATTATCTTAAAAAAATATATGTTCTTACAATCCATATTTTGCAGACGAGGAAATCAAGGTCAGAGAGGTTAAGTGTCTTCCCAGGGTCACACAGCTAATAAATGTTGGAGTCAGATTTCAAAGCCAGGCAATCTCCCTCCAGAGTCTACACAATTAACCACTTCACTGTACAGATTAAATACTTGAGAACTCTGAGAGGGACATGAAGCCAAAAGGCAAATGAAACACAGAGAGACAAATAAAGTTCTTTATGTGGTTAAAGGTCATGGGTTCAGGGAGGAAAAAGTAAGCTTGGAAAGTTATGGACAAAGAGTGGCCGTTAGAGTTCATAGTTTTCAAGCCTGGGAAGCCCCGGGTTGTGGTAAGGTCAAGGGCCTGCCCCAAAATGGGGTTGCTGTAGAGAAGACGTGCTGGGTATTAAGTCTAAGGTTGTTTGATGGATCTCTCACATGAATTTTGAGTTTACCCTGAACAAATCTTAGATAAGAATGTGGTCATAAAGGAGGAGGGTAGGACGGGGAAAGCCATGTGGTATGGCCCAAAACAGAGATGTTATGCTAGGAAAGTGAAGTCATCATAATTGGGAGTTGACTAAGGGAGACGTAATTTGTATTATGACAAGGGGATTGCAGCCATCAGAAGTAGCCTTTCATTTAAATGGGAAGACAGGATATGCATATGAAGGAAAAAATGATGTTAATCTGTAAATGGCCCAGGACTCTGGTATAAACCTGAACAGATTTCTCCTTGGGGAAAAAAATCCATGAAAATTGGTATGTAAATTAAAAAACAAAAACTTCCCCTCCTTTTAACCTCACCCCCAGCATAAGTCCTTACTGGTATAGCTGTACAGAGATGATGAAACAATACTAACCACACTAACCACAAGCTCACAGGCCCATCCTTAAATTAATGCTATTTTCCACAGCTCTCCACCTCTGTAATCAAGATACACTTATGGAATTGATGGAAATAAACAGTCACGCTCTGAAATGTGTCCCCAAATTATCGTAAATGGTAAATGTAACAACAAAGTAGCAAGGAAATCACCTTGTTCGAGAACTATATGATGTTTACAGATACATCTCTGAAATGCAAAAGATATGCTGAGTTCCAATGAGCTTCTCTCCTTTTCAATATTATATTTTAAAAAAAGAGAAAATGCACATGTGTTTTTTTTTATCTGCTTCAGGGAACTCTCATAGTTTTTATTGTCTATATTTTCAGTGGCGCTCCCTGACTGCTCACTGCTGGAGTGCCTGGCATTGGGGACAGAAAAGCAATGTACCGTGGTCAAGAGGAAGTATCATAGCAGTTTCACTCTGAGCAGGCTCTTTGCCCAAAGTCCTAATTCAAGTGATGCTAAAGAGCTCTCTAGAGGTTGTAAAGAAAGGCAATTGCAAATGCATAGCCCACAAAATCACTTTTATTTGCTTTGAAGTGTACTTACGGAAGGATTTTCATTCTACTGTTCTTTATTGTTAGATATCCAGTCTCTTCAATGTGGGCAAGGCAATACGCTGTAGTATTTGGCCAAGAGGCCAATTGCAAGAATAAAAGGTAATTTTATTCCTTTCTTGAGAAATATTCCCCAAGTGCAGGAGACTACACTATACCTTAAACAAAAATCTTGTTTTTTCATTTCTAACTGATGAATTATAATTTATATGTGGTCTATGATCAATGAATATCACTGTGCTTATGTTTCTAGATAGAGGTGCTTAGCACAGTGGAGGTGATGTCAGTTTTGTTCATACTTTAGTTTGCATCTAATTTAATGTTTACTTCTTTAGAAGGACTTGCATTTAGGCTTTTTTGGTTTTACTTCATAATAGAATATTATTGCAAAAATTACATTAAAACATTAAAGGGATTCAAGGTAAATTTTCCCATATTCCCCTCATAATTCTCCATAATACATTCTACTTTTTATTACATGGGTGTGCTCATTTGTTACATAACTGTAGGTAGTAGTATTATGGATTGGTTTTTACATTTTACCAAACATTTTCCCCAGTTGCCTATCACCTCACATTATAGATATCCACATATGCCAAAATCATTGATTAAGTAAGCCATCCTTTTTCCATTGCTTTAGAATATCACTTTGTTGTATAGTAAATTTCCATATATATCTAGATTTATTTATGGACTTTCAATTCTGTTTTACTCACTGGTTTGACTTTTTAATTTATTTTTAAATATAATAGCATAGTTCTTTAACACTGGTGACACCGTGGTAACTCTTAATGTCTTCTTTATATTTACCATAAAATATCTCTAGTAGACACAAAAATAAAGACTAGAGTAAAACAAAACTCATAAATCCACAACCTAAATATATTTTGGCATCTTTGTTCTATAGTTTCCATGCCTGTTCTTTGTAGATTTTTCTCTCATCCTACTGTCTAATTGATTAATCATATTTTCTCTATTGCATTTTTCAACTCATTTGCAAATTCTTTATTTTATTTATATTATTTTCATGAGAATATGTAAATTTTATATATACACTTGACTTGAAATCTGAAGTTCGTCAAAATCACCATCCCCTCCTGAACAATTAAAGACATTAGAAGACATCAACTTTGATCTTACTGTCCTATCTTTCATGGCATTTTTTTTGATGTTTTTATTCCATCTTGTTTTTAACTCTGTACCCTTAGAATTTATCCATATGTTTTTCAAGTTCATCAAAATGTTTTCCTTCCTTCTGGGCTGCATTTCCTTCTTGTTGAAACATACTTCATTTCCTTCTTGTGGAAATATACATTAAAAGTTGAGAGTGATCACCCAGAAATAGTAAAATCTCTAAGCTTTTGTCTGAAAGCATATCTGTTTTGCCATTACTCTTGAATGCTACTATTAGTGTGTATAAAGTTTTCTCTTTACCATTATATCCCCTCAGGTCAAACATGCTCTTAGTGCAAGGCATTGTGTTTCCTCCTCCTCTCTGTCCTTGTTCCTCCTTCCTCACCAGTGCTTCCTGGTTTGTTCCCTCAATTTATTCCTGTCTTGCTCAGGTTCCTTCTCCTCAGACAGGATTTCCGTTCACCTTCACTTTCCCTCACTGTACTATGATGTATCATCATTTACCGTTACGTGGTATTACATGAATACTGCCTGCCTCTCCCCTTGGAAGTTCAACCTCCTGAGAACAAGCACTTCATTTCATTTGTTGCTGTATCGTCAATGCATAGAACGTTGCCCGGCATTTGGTAGGTGCTCAAAGTATGATTGTTGAAAGAATTTATAAAATTTATAGAATTTATAGTGGATTTTGTACTATACTTTTAATTTCTTCTGAAACAGTGGTTATCAGTTCTGGTTGCTCATTAGGATCACCAGAGGATCTTATGCCCAAATCTGACCCTTAGGTTTCAGATTCATGTGGCTTGGTGTGGTGGCAGAGCATCGGTGTTTTCAGAGAGCTACCCAGCAAATTCTAATACGAAGTTAGAGTGGAGGACTACTGAGGACTCTTCATTTCTCTTTCAGTTTGCTTCTCTCAACAGTGTACAATACAATTAATTAGATTCAAATTTATCAAATTTAAAACATGCTTCATTACTGCTTTTCCAGTTTGCACCAGGTCATATTGACTATAGCTTCAGAATAAAATAATAATCACTCCCAACATCAGGACACTTTGTGTATTTGTCTTTTCCTTTTCCTCACACTAATAAATAAAAATCTTTAGAACTCTCATTTTCCTCTCCCACACACAAATAGACCCACTTGGGACTTTCACAATGTTTGTCATTTTCATAATGCTGTCATTTTTTTCACATCCTTTCCAATGCTTTGCTTTTATTGTGCTATTTTAAAAATTTTAATTCTATATTATATATAATAGTGTATACGCCAGATACTTCTGGTGATTTACTTAACCTTTTGATAGTTCTTCCTTGCTCATAGAACTCCATGATTTTTTGGGGAGTGAAGCCTCCAACTTTAGGGATAAACCTTTGTTAGTCTAAGACTATCATAATCATAGTCCCCTTTGCCATGAATTGTCTTATGGATGGTCATATCATCCAGTTTTGGCCAATGAGGAATTAGGGGAAGGTTTTTATTGTGCTTATGAGAAACATATTTTTCCCTGAAAAAAAATAAAGGTGCATTAGGAAAACGACCATTTGAACTCTTTTTCTGCTTCCTCTTTCTTCTATGAAAATAACTGGTTCTACAGCAGCCATCTTGTGACCATGGGATGATAATTAGCTAAAAATGACAAAATGGTAGGATACGAAAACCCAGCAAAAACAAAAAACAACAACAGTAATAAAAACAACCACAGTAATAAAAACAACCACAGCAAAAGAACCATGGGACCCTAATTTCTGAAGTTCCTGTAAAGTAAAAAAAAAGTCGACTGTTACAGTAATCCTCCCTTATCCATGCAGGATACATTCCCAGGCCCTCAGTGGATGCCTGAAACCATAGATAGTGCCGAACCCTATATATACTACGTTTTTTCCTATATTCTGCAGTTATCATGGACTGTGGCCGTAACTTCTGCAGTTTGAAGTAAGACAGCAAAACTAGCATGAATTTCTTTTTCCTTCTTTACAATTTCCTGGATAGAAGATTCATTCTTACCTTAGATCTTAGCAACCTCAGCATATGATTTTTTTCTCTCTTTATTAAGTAGATAACTTCCACCTTTTCATGTAAAGAAAGTACTTTATAGCTTCTCTTTGGTATATCTGAATTGCCAGCATCACTACTCTAGTGCTTTGGGGCCATTATTAAGTAAAATAAGCGTTACCTGAACACAAGCACTGTGATACCATGACGGTAGATCTGATAACCCAGATAGCTACTAAAGAACTAAGGGTGTTACTGAACCCAAACACCCGTCTTTTAACCTGCTGCACAGTAGGGCCAATAAAGAAAAAAACTGAATCACTAGGCTTGTGGCAAGGAAAGAGGTTTACTATCGAAAGGCAGCCAGATTAGGAGAAGGGAGTTAGAAATCAGATCCATCTCCTCAAAGGGAAGCAGGTAGGGCTCTTTATCTGAGATTTTAGGTAGGAGAGGGAGAGCATGTGGCTGTGCTGGTTGGTGCCTTCCCACCAGCCTGTGTTTGACCTTAAAGACTGAATTTCTTTTCCCTTGACTTTCTGGACTTTTCTGGTTAGTTTTCATCTTCAGCCTACATTTGGCCTTGTGAGGCTGAATCTTGATGTCTGGACCTTGACTTCCTGGGAAAGACAGCCCACTCATGTACTACCAAGGGACAGAAAGACCTAGTTAGTTTTAAACAACAGTTGATTATGCTGAATATGCATAGCTGCAGTTAGGAAAGCTTATCTCAAAGTTTTTTGCTCTAGGGAAGATTTTTTAACTTCTTCATGCTCAGTTTCAACTGGTGGGTAGCATATAGAGCGTGGATATGCTGGACAAAGGGATGATTCATGTCCCGGGAAAGACAGAGTGGGATGGTGCAAGATTTCATCACGCTACTCAGGATGGTGCACAATTTAAAACTTATGAATTGTTTATTTCTGGAATTTTCCATTTAATATTTTCTGATCTTGGTTGACTGCGGGTAACTGAAACTGCAGAAAGTGAAACTGTGGATAAGGGGAGACTACTATATTTAGAATTCCTGTCATTTGCACTTGAACACAATCAAACTGGACACAAATTTCACTCTTGTTTCAAAAACTCTTATCTAACACATTTTTGTAACTGCCAATCACACCTATAATCAATATATATTTAACTATATGCTGCAAGATGCATCACCACTGATAATATTCCTTTTTTCTCTTCCTTCATGTTGAGACCAGAGCATTTTTTTCTGGGCACTGTGTTGAAATGCAGTTTGAATCTTTGCGTACATGTTGCGTACATATTACTTCCCTTTGCTTAATAGTATAATGTTCTTGGGTCCCAGTCTTTTTGCTCAGGAATCTATAAATTAATTGCATTGCCTTATTGTTTTCAGTATTGCAGATTTAAAGTGCCATGTTAGTCTGGTTCTCTTTTCCTTGCCTTGCCTTTATGTCAGGAAGTGTGTGAGATTTCCTCTATCTTTCAGGAGTTTTAGAGGCACATCCAGAGGCCTTTGTGTTTTTGCTAATCCTGAGTGAACACTTTCAACCAGCTCTTTCTATCCTCAGATCAACAGATATTTTTGTCTACAAGCTTGTCTTCACTTGTTTCTTCTTCTTCTTTTAGATTTTAAAATATTTTTATGAGCCATCTCCTCATTCCATCTTCCAATACTTTCAATTTCTGTTATCCTTGGATTTTTGCTCAGTGTCATGAGATAAATTTTTGATCTTCTAGGCCACTGTTTCAGTTCTCTACAGTGTTCATCTTCTCATTAAGTTATTTGATAAAAGCATCCTGAAAGTAATTTTTTTGTGTGTGAGGATAATTAGCCCTGAACTAACATCCATTGCCAATTCTCCTCTTTTTGCTGAGAAAGATTGTCCCTGGGCTAACATCCATGCCCATCTTCCTCTACTTTATATGGGATTCTGCCACAGCATGGCTTGATAAGCGGTGCATTGGTCAATGCCCGGGTTCCAAACTTGCAAATCCCGGGCCATCGAAGCAGAGTGTGCAAACTTAACCACTATGCCATTGGGCCGGGCCCTGAAAGTAATTTTTTAAGTTAATACTTAATGATATATTTGAAAACTTTTATTATTTTTACTTTTGGTAAAGTTTTTACCTTCTTCCTAAAACATTTTTGTTTCAAAGAGGTCACATGTTCTGGGTTCATGCTTGGTTTCCTTCCTTCTGATCATTGAATTTCTTCTGATTATCTATCTATCTATCCATCTATCTCTGCCTGCTCCTGGTTTCACCAGGCCAACCTACAGTATCATTAAGTATCTAGTAGTGGCAAATTAGAGTGGTTGATATCTTGTAGGCCAATGGTGAGTAATTCAACAAATCATTTACTTTCTGCTGAGGCATATGGCGGAGTGGTCCCTGCGCGCATGCGCGCACACACACGCACCACCCGCTAGATTTCAACATGTGCAAACAGCAGCTCTCTTGCAACCTCACGGCCAGAAAAGGGCGGTCACAGCCAGCAAAGAACTCATGAGCACAGTCAACTTCAGCTTTTTCCAAAGAAAAATGGTAGATCTCCAGAGGCTGGATAAGCTGCAGAGAGCCTTTAAGTAATTAATTAACCCATGACTTGTTGTTTATGGTCTTTAGGCTCCCTCATCCATTCTTAAGAAACATTTGTTTTCTGCTTCATCAATTCCCTAGGAAACAAGGCCTAAAATGCATTTTCCAGGATGTACGCCTTTTCATTCCGAAGAAGCATTTAAGAAGGTGTTTACAGGAAGATGGTTTCCTAAAATCCCAAAGTTCAATATTCTTTCGTCTAAAGTTCATTTTAGAGGACTTTGAAATATCATATTTTCACACAAATTATACATATTTTTCATCATAACTGGGAAGGATAAGTGAAAATAGAAAAAAATTCTTCAAAACATTTAAATTCAAAATTTAAGACCAGAATTGTAGTGGATATCATTCATGTTATTGGCTAGCATGTCAAATACGCTTTATGATATATGATTACATTGAGTAGGAAGAGAGTATAATTTTCCCCAGATTTTGCTTAATGAGCTCAAATTAAAATGCTCACCTATAAAATATATGAAAAATAAATATCTTTTCAGATTACCAGATCAATTTTATAAGATACATATATTTAAGTATTTAAGGTTTGTTTTCTTATCTAAGTAAACTCAAATCTTTACATATCTATAAAATTTGTCATTTATAATTAAAACTATAATGTTAAACTAGGGAAAACTTACATGCAATATGCATCATACTGAATTTCCCTATACTGCTGGTTCTCAAACATTAATGTGTATCAGAATCATCTGGAGAGTGTGTTAAAACAGAGATTGCTATGTGTCACCCACAGAATTTCTGATTCAGTAGTTCTGGAGTAGAGTCAGAGAATTTGCATTTTTAATACTTTCTCAGGTGATGCTGATTCTGCTAGTCCAGGAACCACACTTTAGGAACCATGGCTCTAGACATAGGAGCCCTTGATTCACTTTGAAAATGCATTTACATCCTTGAGAAAGCAATGGTGCATTCAATACTTCAACTATTGACATTTTATTTGCTACTCTTTTGTCTTTTATTTTTGTTTTTATCTTTTTGTGTTTACTTTTTTAAGGGAAAATAAGTGGCATGCTTTCTCTACTCTGCTTCCTTTTCAAGGTTTCAAACAGGAAATGCACACTGGTGGATTCTTTCATTAGTTACAGGGTGAATGATCAGCCTTGAAGAGCTGAAACAGTGTACTTCACTGCCAAAGATGCTCCATAAAGCCTTGTTGCCCTTACCCCATGACGGTCTGTGATGAGTGATTTGCAGAATGGATAAAAGCAAAGTAGCTGCTTTGTGGCATTGGCTTTTATTACTGTAAATGATATCATGTGTTTGCATTTACTTTAAAGTTGATCAAATGTAATAGGAGACAGTGTTGACAGATGCAGAAAAAGTGTTAACCTTTCCTTTTATCTTTCTTGCTCGTGTGCATCTTGTACCGTAGGCTTCTTAGATAGTTTTATTAGCTGATAGATGAAATGTTGAACAAAATACCCACACAAAGAATTCCATTATTAGAAAGAGTGGTCTGTAACTCTATAAATAATATAGTCAACTGCTTGGTTCATGTATGGTAATACCAGACATTTTAACTAAATAAAATGCTTTTGAATAAAAGTGCACCATTAAAAGAAAATTAACTTGTTTTGAGTGTAAATTGAATTTATATTGACTAATTGAGTCCAGGCATGTAGATAATGTGTTTATGCTATATGTGATTTTCAAGAAGTCTAACTCAGTTGTTTTATGTGAATTGAGATCACAGTTTTTTCTTAAAACTCGATATTAAAATTATTATCAAAGATTATATTGTCATTTCATTTTCTACATATTTATTAAACTAAATGGACATCATAGAGAGCAAGGATTTGTAGGCCTTCCTTCAAGCAGATGAAAGGATTCTATTTTATCCTATGAAGCTAGTGTAGGATCCCGTGGGGTTATATAAAAACACTCTGTCTACAACACTGAACATATCTATCAGAGTGTAAACTTTATTTTATACTGAATGAAATGGGAAAACATTTTGCAACTATAAACTGATATATTTTAATTTTCGTTACATCACCATTGCTTGCAATTCTGCTTCTGAAGCCAGAAGTATGTAAGATGAAAAAGTTGGTTCCTTGCCCTTTTTAGCAAGACAAAAGCAAAGAAAGTTCCTAATTGTCTTGAGAGTATTTTATTTTTTCATTCCTTTTTCACCCCCTTAGTGAACACCTGCCCTCTAATACCTGCCTTGGCTCCTGTGGCAGCCTGGGAGATTCACAAATCGATTCACAAATCTATTAGTCAGTAGGGTCAATGGGATACAGGGTATTGTTGGTTATGTAAAATGTAAAATATGCACAGGAAATACAGTCTGAGCTGTCTGGCAGTAGAGAGTATAGAGACTACTGTTTGTCATTTATCATATAATGTAAATCTACAATTATTTGTTTTATTATTTGGTAAAGTTTTTTAAATATAACCACTTTTGGCCATAAGTGCAAAAAAGTGCGTCTTTAATTAAAAATTAAGTAAGGAATTTCCGTGTCTCAAAAAAGTTAATAATGAATATGTTATTGTAAAAAATATTTATTCACATTCAATAGCTACCATGTAGGCCTTATAGATATTGCTGATCACATTAATAGCAGAAGATACAAATCATCTGAAGAAGATTCAATATCTACTTAAAGAATTAGTCATTATGTTAAGAAGACTGTATGAGGTGCATTTGTATATCACTCTAGTAACTAAGACTTTTCATGTGGAACAAGTGACTATTTTAATTTAAAGCCATATCACTCATTTGATTTCAAATTTCCTTGTGTATTTACACATGAAGCAATTGCTCTCCATATTGGCTCTGTTAGCAGAAAATCTTCTCAAACAGTTAAATGATACCAGTTTTATATCAGTGTCCTCAGCTGCTACAAATAGAATTTTAAAATGTGGTTCATTTTGTTCCATACATTTCATAGAATCAAAGTAAAACATGTTGGAAGTTAATTCTGTCAAAAACAAAACATTTGGGGCCAGCCATTGTGGCCTAGCGGTTAAGTTCGGCATGCTCTGCTTTGGTGGCCCGGGTTCGGTTCCCTGGCTTGGGCCTACTCCACTTGTCTGTCAGTGGCCACGCTGTGACGGTGGTTCACATACAAAAAAGGAAGATTAGCAACACATGTTAGTTCAGGGCAAATCTTCCTCAGCAAAAAATATCTACGTCTGTTGTTATTGTGCATGCCATTGTATATTTAAATAAATGTTTAAACATTGAAGATAATGTTTCTTTGTTTTGTGGTAATAACATGAATTAAAAATAAAAATAAAAATCAGAGAGAAAAAATGCACTCACTAAATTAAAAATACTTATGGAAGTTGGTTGTAAATGCACTTGATTGTAGTGTACATGTAATATAGTTGCATGAAAACATATGAAATTTATACAAATTAAAATAAAAATGGTAATTATTAAAAGTTATACAATTTCTTGTCAAACTAACACCAAATAGAAGAAGATAACTTTTTAACTTGGCAATGTGAACTTTTCTTTTCCTTTACCTGTCACAAGTTAAATTTTAGATTAGATTTGTGGTTGCTGGACAAACGAGTTATTTTGACAACAAATTATTTTGCAACAGGATTCTTCCTTATAAAGGAATAATTATCCCAAACAAATAAGAGCAGAAGGAAGAAAGAGGGTGAAGGAAAGTTCCATATAAGTGTTCTTCTGCAGTTCTGAATTTTGAAATTCTCATTCAGGTTATAGGTGTCATCTTGGAACATACTATGAGAAACTGGATTTTGGGTAAGGCTAGCCAGAAAGAGAGCTTATAGCTAGTCATAGGGAAGTCAAAGCCAGCTTAGTTCATCCCTGGAATTTAGCACATGGAGCCATGCTGGTCTCCTGAACTTAAATGACCCAAAGTGCAGCCACATACATTTATATCCACATCATAATTAGATACTGAAAAGAAAATACTCTCTCTCTTTCCCAGACTTGAGTGACCTGGTGTAAAGGCAAAAGTTCTTAGATAATCATAGCTAGAAAACAGCTTCTTATTTTAGAGTTTTGGAAGAATAATGAACACACTGCATACATAATTTCTGAAGTACATGACTTACAAAAATGAATGGACAGGTTTGACAGGTTTTATAAAGCAATTTTTGGGGAGAAACAATTTGACAACCTACAGAAATGCAAGTAGTTACTGTTCTATGGGTGTTGTAAGCATAGTTCTAATACTTTTCTGTTTTCTCATTATGGGTGTTGATGAACAGGTTTTTAGTTTTCTTTGTCAATAGATTAGATGAGTAATAAGCTGAATGTAGCCGTCAGCTAAGTTTTTATTATACATAATAATATAGACCTTTCAATTTGCTAACCACAGAGGATTTTGATTTATAAGACATACAGGAGGATAAAAGACTCTGAAGATGCCAGAAGGCCTATGTATGACCATTTTGAGTAGATATGAAAACAAAGACAACAGAAAGTTAAAAGTAATTTGAAATCCTTTAAAAAAATTTTTTTCCAGGTACATATTCCACCTATTTTCTTACCAAATTTGTTTATATGGAACTACTTTATATGTAGAACTTCAGAATTGTGATGTAAAAGGAAACCTCAGGCCAAATAGTCATATCTCTACTATTATATAGAGAAAGAAAAGGCACAGGAGAATTATTTACTTTATAGAAGATCACATATTTCTTAGTAATGGCAATTCTACATCCAGAATCTGGCTCTTCTGAATCCCTAACCACTATTCTTTTTTTATATCATTTAATGTATATTGCTATAATTACTTTTAGAGATTGGGTTGAGGGATAGCAGATCTATTGCTTATAAGGGTGGCCTATGAAAAGAAGTAAACAATAATACACTATAGTCCTCAACAAATGATATCTAGACCACTTATTTTCTTGTTTCTTTTTCTGCTATTTAACTTCTAGATACTCATAGCTAGAAAACAGCTTCCTTTTCATTTTAGAGTTTTGGAAGAATGATGTGCAACTGCATCACATAATTTTTAAATCATATTATATGTAAAAATGAATGGATAGGAAGATAGTTTAACATACACTTAAAATTATATTTTTGGGAGAAACAATGAGTTAAAGATTCAACTATGCAATGACAGAGAACAATATTAATATCCTCTTTCTTTTCCTTTAACCACTGATCCTTGTATTACTGTCCCCAAGTGACTCCCTAGTCCTATAATCTCATATTAATGACATCCCAAACTACATCCACATACTTTTCTTTACATTTTACTTTATGTTCCTCACAATACGATGTTTATTCAAGTTATCGTCCAATACCTTGCTTCCTTCTCTACTGCAATCTGTTCTTTTTCTTTTCTCAAGATATTCTCATTATTTAGATCCCTTTTAGCCTTTGAGAGAACTCTCTGATTTGTTGTGGCCCTAAGATGCCCCTTAACATATAAACTCTTTGTGGTGTATATATGATTTAGAGTTGGCAAAATTGTCATTAAGAAACAAATATCTTCAGGATTTTAGTGATTTAACATAACAAACATTTTTCACCCATGCTGCATTTCTAATGCTGGTTGGAAGAAGGACTTGACACACAATCACTCAAGACTGAAGCTGATAGAGACTTCATCTCAACACAAGATTTCACAATCACTGAGGCAGAGGGAAAGAATGTGGTGAATTGCGTGCTGGTTCATATAGCTTCCTTGTAGAAGTGTCACATGCATTTCTACTCTCATTTCATTGCCAAGATTAAAACAATAGCCGTCTCTAACTTCAAAGAGGGATCTGCTGGGAATTGTAAACCTACTCTTTGCCTGGAGGGAAAATTAGAACATTTTTGATAGCAGATATTATTCTATGTACTCAAACTTTAAATTTCACTCTCACATTTTGTGGTAGGCAGGATTCTGACACGACTTCAAGATTTCCATCCCCAGGAGTATAATCAGTATTATCTCTTTCCTTGAGTTGGGCAGAATCTGTAGATATGCTATTACTCCCGTGATTAGGCTACATTAGATGGCAAAGGTGAAGGGATTTTGCAGATGTAATCAAAGTCCCAAACAAGTTGATTTTGAGTCAATCAAAAGAGAGATCATTTTAGGTAGGCCTGACTTAATCAAATGATAGTTCTTAAAATAGAGATTGGATCCTTCATGAAGAAAGTGACTCTTCTTTTTTCCAGCTTTGAAGAAATAAGCTGCCATGTTGTGAGATGGTGTGTGAGAGGGCTTTTGAGAGGACCATGTGGCAAGAAACCGAGGGGCCTCTGGGCATGGAGAGAGACCTCTAGCTAACAGCCATCCTAAATTGCGGCCTAGGAAGACACAGCTGAGAATCCAGCTAGACGTGCCTAGACTCTGGAACCGCAGAATTTGTGAGATGGTAAACGTATGCTGTTTTAAGCCACTATGTTTGTGATAATTTGCTACACACTAATAGAAAAAGAATACACATTTCCATGTTATTACGATTCATCTATTTTGTACATTTTTTTGGTAAAGTAGATTGTATATTTGAGTATATTTTTGTTTTTTTGAGTATATTTTTATATATGTTAAAAATATGAGTATATTTTTAACGTATATATTGATTGCCTATTCCATCATTTCCCAAACATTAACATGTGCCTATTGTGAGCCAGAAATGGTGATATAGGAAATATACTGATAAACACATCAAGAGTTTTAAGTTTTTGTGATAGAGATAAGAAATAAATACATGGTTCATAAAAAGCTGCATTTTATACATGCAGTCTTTAATAAAGTACAGTGATTCATTCACTCATTCATTCATTCTTTCATTCACTTAGTCCACTGATACGTTCTGAATGTCTATAACATTTCAGGATATGGGGGACAGATAAAGGTTTACAGAATAGGTGACATATGAGATGGTCTTTAAAAGGGATTTGTGCCTGGCCATGCGTTAAATAGAAAGATGAAAAGAACATGTCTTGACATGTACACAAAGAATGCAAGCCCTTTATGAGGTAAAGGGCATGGTAAATTCTCTACGTCTGAGGGTGGAAAATGCCAGAATCTAAGTGGCAAATGGAATACTAGTCATGGAGGAGGGGACCCTTTAAATCTCAATCCATCATTGAGTTTGATGTTTTTCTACCTGGATCTGAGGAGAGCAAAGAAGATTAGTTGAAGGAACTTCTTTTCAATTCTTTTGCAGAATTTGGTCATTGTTCATTCATCAGAGGATTTTAAATGTGAGACGATCTCACCGAGAATGACCCAGTCTACAGGCATCGATGTGGTTTGACATTCCCCAGTGAATTTCATTCTTGAGCCTCTAAGCCTTAGAGCAAGGCAGACAAAGAGCAGCTGAACAGAAATATCAGAGAACAGTATAAATCTTACCTTAATTTTCTTGGAGTTGTTTCTGGCTTTATCATAAGTTTTTAGAAATGTTATATGGAAGTAAGTGATAGGAATAAGGATAAGAACTAACCACCCGTTTTTCTTTTCCAGCTTCGGTCAATCAACAGAAAGCATGCTGTCAACATCCTTCACCTCTGATATCTAGTCAAGCAGGCTCAGCCAGAGATTGATTCACAATTGAACTATGTTTTCACATGATTAACCTACTCATTCACACCTGAGCCACATTATAAGGATGGAATGGGGAAGCTTTCACTTTTGCAGTCCATGCTCTATCACTCCTGTGAAGAGGCCTCACGATGACATTGCTCCCAATCTTGTGCTATTTACTGATAACATTGCTCCCAATCTTGTGCTATTTATGCTCCCAATCTTGTGCTATTTACTAACAGAAAATTAACTTTAGAGCGGAAAAAAGGTCAACTGCTAATTCTATTATTTAGCACTTAATTTTGTGAAATTAGTTTCATCTTTAAATTTTAATGCCAAATTCTATTTTCAATTTTTAACACCTGAAAAAAAAGTCTGTATCTCAAATTTAATAAAAACAGTTTAAAATTTGCAAGTGAGGAAGTGATTTGAAATAAACTGAATCTAGGATTTCTCTCTTATTGATATCTTTGGCATTTTTGTAGGGAAACTGCAATATGTGGCATTCCACAGGAATAGAGAAAAGCAGACTGAATGATTCTTTCTAATCTGCTAAAATATCAACCTCATAGAAAAATCATCCCAATATTGTAATATAAAATTTAAACTTTTTGCTTAAATTTTTCTTTTCTATTACTCTAAGTTGTGAAAGCTGGACTTTAGTTTCTCATTTAGAGTCTTCATATTGCTTTTGAGCTAAGCAAAATTGACAAAATTAAACATATTATGCTTACATTAAAATTGCACCCTATTGCAAGAGTCAGCTGAAACATTAGCTGTACTTCATAATCATTTCACTTAGTTTTATTATAGTTAAAAATGTAACAGATGCCATAAAATTTCTAAGAAATAGTATGAATTGAAAGTCATTTGTGGGTGTAATAATATTATTCTTCTTTAATTTTTAAAGGAAATCTTAATCTCTAGATCACAGTTGGAAAAATGCAGTCAGGAAGTATGCCAACACCAGCTTTAGTTCCTCCCCCCAAAGAAAAGATCATCCCAAAAAAGAGTGCCATTTAATTCCTAGTGACTGCACATTTCATGATATCTCACAAAACATGTCTATTTTGGTACTAAATACTGTACCCTGGCAGAGTTTGTGCTAGCACTTCTGCAAAAATAGCCAATTCCCTCCTCTTGATCAAATGAATATGCTTTCTACTCTAGGAGTGAATCTCAGTATTTTAGAACTTTTGACTTTTTCACCATTACCTCTAAAATGTGAAAAGATCCAACTTAGGAGTGTCAGAGTGAGTTGAATAGAGAGGCTGTGTGATGTTCAGTGATTTCCCAAATACATTGTTTGGTATCCATTTTATAAAAGTTATGCCATGTAGACAGTGACAGACTTTGAGGTTAAACTTTGCAGAGTGCAAAGTTTAGTGATGGAGAAATGTTACTAACATGATTTAATGGGTTGGATTCAACATCATTTTACACTGGACCATTGTGATGTTTTGGAGAACATTTTGGCCAGCAGTTAATACGAATGAGTGCATAACTAGCCAGGTTGTAATAGGCAAGTACTCAAGTTCTATTTCACATTATTTTTGCTTCTATTTTCTTCCAAGTTCCTTACGTATATTATTCCTTTCTCTAATAATGGTTCCCATGTTAGGGATCTCATTATCCTGTTTATACTTGAGGTAACTGAGGCTTAGCAAGATTAGGTATATTCATATTCATTCATTCATTCATTTATTCATGCATGCGTGCATAAATCATTTATCTAGTCATAAATTTTTAATACTTTGATTACCTAACTTGTGCACAGCACTGTCTTGTGTGCTAAAGAATCCTAACAGAATTCTAAATCTAGTAAACGGCAGTCCCAGGATTGTGAAAGGAGAACCACTGTCTCAGGCCTGTGATTCCACACCCTTGTAAATATTATGAAGAAGAGGCTAAGTTGAAGTTTCAATTTAGAATCAATGTGTTGAAATTGCAGTAGTCTTTGGAACCTAAGAAGAATCTCAGTAGCTCGCATATCAATTTGATGAGCCAACTTGAAGCTCTTGTGCTACTGACTAGCGGAGTGTAGTACTTTTTTCTTTGCTCTTAGCCTCTCTGATCTGGTTGTTATAGTTTGTGGTGTTTTGGAGACTGAGTTAAGCCCAATGTAGAGTTGCTTCAATAAAGGCCAAGTGTAGAGGATTACCTGACCTCTTTCGACACATTGTTAGCCCCAAACCATCAACGTGGTTGTTAGGATACAACAGTGTGTGAAGAATTCATTGAAAGCTGGGGATTCCCCAGAAAGAACAGGGAATCCACGTCTCTGGCACCATATAAATGGCGCACTCCAATCTGGAATTACAGGCCTACAGGGAAATTCACTAAAGATTTTAAATTAAAATCAAATAAATCCTGCATTAGAAAAGGCAATTTCTGTGACTATGATAGCTAAATTAACTCTTATTTCCCAGGTTGAGGAGTTTGACAAGCAACTGCAATGCTGTGATAATACGTTTGACAGATAAACAATACTGTGAAATGAAGCAAGTCGTATTTTTTTAAATATCATAATAACTAATGCTTTCATTTAGTACAGATTTTAATGCATCATAAAAGAAATGATGTGATAATATATTTTACTAAAGAGTTTAGCAGTGGGAGTAAAACTCAATTAAGGCCAGACTCATTAACACTTAATTTCATTTGGGCCTTTATTGCTTGTAATTGTACAGTTTCTGAACTTGATCCCTCACTCTCATATTTCTAGTGAGCCTTACATCTATCATGGAAGACGGTAGTTCTCTGTGAAAGCACCCTGGATGAATTTTTCAGTTATGGAGAGACACGTATTTCTTTTAGAGCTGACATGCCCCTGACTTAAGAGAGCATGAGCTGGTAGGGAATCAGATCCTTGTAATTGTGAAGATGATTCCAAGTGATTTGAGATAATGGAAGGAAAATGCAATTTTGACGTATATCAGTAGTTTCGTGTACATGGTATAAATAACACCTGCATTTTTGGAATAGGCAAATTCCACTGGATTGAAGCCAAATCTAGGATTTTCAGACACGTGTAAGTAGTCTGACACTCCTTTGGAACTAGTAATTTCAAAGTTGGAAATAGTACTGTTTATTTGAAAAATAAAGTATTATAACAATATTTGTATTGGTTTTCTCAGCAGAAGGCATGTATTACTCTGTTACTCCAGTATTTTGCTGGAGAAAACTTAATGTTCCAATATATTCTTTAAGCAAAGAAGAATTTATTTTATAATTTTATTAAAATTTTATAATTATTCTATATCTAAGCAAAAGAAAAGTCCAAAGCTTACCATTATAAAAACCCATGTAACCACTGTCAAAATCTAATAAATATTAAATGTTTACCTTGATAACTTCAGAATTATTATTATTATTTTTTTTGGTGAGGAAGATTAGCCCTGAGCTAACATCTGTGCCAATCTTCCTCTGTCTTGTATGTGGGTTGCTGCCACAGCATGGCTCATGAGTGGTGTAGGTCTGCACCCGGGATCCGAACCTGCGAACCCAGGCCACTGAAGCAGAGAGTGCCGAACTTAACCACTACACTATGGTGCTGGCCCCTCAAATAGATGTTACAGAAAAAGTTAAGGAGATGATGTTCCCTTTGTACCTGTTCTCAATCTCATTCCACTCCTTCTTTCACAAAAGCAACCATTATTTTAAGATTGAGGTGTATCCAGGTTGTAATCTTTTAGTGTTATTTATATCCACAGTACATTGGATTGTTGTGTGTGTTGTGGAGGGCAGGGGCTCTCTAGACAGAACTGGGTCCCTTTCGACCTCTCACATAATATGATGTCAGGCTATACTTATCATTCTACAGCTTGTTTATTACCTTAGTGTTTTTGAGATCTATCAATTTTTATATATGAAGATCTGATCAGCAGATATAGCATTCTATACATATTCTTTTACTTGCTTGTTTTTCCAAGTTTGCTGTTTTTGTGATCTACCATTTTATATAAATCTAAATTATATTATCATTAATTCCTAGATTTTTTCTATTTCCCGTGCTTTTCCTCTGATTTTTTTTCCCTCCCATCCTTCTTCCATTGGAATAGATATTTTTAGTCTCATTCTTGTTTGCTTTTAGACTACAAAAATATTCTGTTATTTAGTGGCTGCTTAAACTTTTTAATATAAACACCATACATTTACTGATGAAAACAAAGTTGTTTTGTGGGGGGGAGGGGGAGGAAGATTAGCCTTGAGCTAACATCTGTTGCCGATCCTCCTCTTTTTGCTGAGGAAGGTTGGCCCTGGGCTAACAATCCGTGCCCATCTCCCTCTACTTTATATGGGACGCCACCACAGCATGGCTTGATAAGTGGTGTGGTGGTCTGCACCTGGGATCTGAACCTGTGAACCCTGGGCCGCCAAAGTGGGGTGTGCAAACTTAACTGCTACACCACCGGGCTGGCCCACAAAGTTTCTTTTAATGTGCACACTTAACACCGCAGCAAATCGCTCTTAATTTCTTCTTCTTGTTTTTCCAGATATTATTGTCAATTTCATTATTCTTGTTTAAAATCCCATAAAGGTAGTATGTGGAGGTGTTTGGAAGTAAATACAGATTGAGATTTTTCTAAAATGTTTTAGCTATTTATTTGCTCATTATTGTTTCTTTCAACTATATCTTCTTTCTCATTTAGCTTTTTTTCTTTGCTAAAATACTTCCTTTGGTCATTTTTCCAGTTAAAGTACGTGAAATGTAAACTTTCTGTCTTTTTATGTCTGAAAATATACATTCAGCCTCCACATGTAAATGGTATTTATTTTAGTATGGATTTCTAGATTGACAACTATTTTCCCTAAACACTTTGAGTATATTACAAGTTTGTATACTAGCTTCAAATGTTTTGCTGAGAACTCTACAATAAAGTTGAGTATCATTTTTTTTAAGATAATCTATCTTTTTTCTTTGGTACTTTCAAAAGATTTTTTCCTTGTCTTATAGTCTGCATTTCTACAATGTAAAGAGATATGGGTTCATTATTTATATATGCTGTTTAGTTTTCTGTGTGTTCCTTCATTCTGAGGCCTCATGTATATATATTTTTTTCTTTTTAAATTCTGGGATTTTTCAGTCATTATGGCTTTGAAAATATCCTCTGTCCTCTTACCTCTATTCTCTACTTCTGGAACTCTTATTAGTTATATAGTGAAATTCTTAATCTTTCTTTAATGTCTCTTAAAAGCTCCTTGATATTTGTCAAGATCTTATTTACCTGTGCTGTATTTTTCATATTTCCTTAAATCTAACTCCTATAATACAATTCTTCTCCAGTTGTGTCTACTCCACCCATGGAAACTATCAACACATTTTTTTCTTTTTTAATATCAGTGACTTTATTTGTCATCCTATATTTCTGTTTGGTTCTTTTCTCCACATGCACTATTTCCACTGTGAGGATTATATAGTCTTTTCATCCTTTCTTTGAACATTTTCAAAGTTCTAAAATCCCCCTGGGTTGTTCTATTCTCTATCATTCTTAAAGTATGTTTTTTTTCTGTTGTTCTCTTTGATTATGCTTTTTGTCTTTTTTCTCGTAATTATTTCCTCTCTGTTCTGGGTACTTTTGTTTCCTGTTATCTCATCCCGAACATGAGTCACTTTTTTGCTCTGGGGATTTGCTCTTGCTTTGGATTGTAGAGATGCTCCAATGGAGCTTCTCCATACTCATCCTGAGATTTTTTTTTTTTGCTGAGGAAGATTTGCCCTGAGCTAACATCTGTGCCCATCTTCCTCTATTTTGTATGTGGGTTGCCAGCACAGCATGGCTGCCAGTGAGTGGTGTAGATCCACACCCAAGAATCAAACCTGGGCTGCTGAAGCGGAGCATGCCTAACTTAACCTCTAGGCCACAGGGCCTGCCCCAATCCTGAGCTTTGTGAATGTCACCCATTCTGTTCCAGTTTTTAGGTTAATTTGGGGGCTCAATTTCCCATATATCTAATTAAACAACATGATTTTAGGCTCCATATTTACAGGGGGTGAACTTAGAGTCCCAGTTTTCTCTGGATGTTTATTTTCTTATTCCTTAAAAGGAACAGCTGAACAACCAACTACTTTAGAACGTTCCCCAGATATATGGGGATAATATTTTTAGAATGGTTTCACAACTATGCAGCTTTGAAGATTCATGACACCTTTCAGGTGATTAAAGGTTCTAATAACTCCTCAATCTATTCAGTTTAGTACCAGATGAAATTTCCAGCCTTAATTTCTCTCCTTACCCTTTCTTCTTTTTAAGCTCAGATGTATATTTGAATTATTTGGGGATTGGAAGAGAGACTACTTGCATTAGCTTGGTAGACCATAGCGACCAGATGTCTCTTTGAAACTTAAACTCCTTATCGGAACGTCATGTGCTCAACATTCTACTTTTAATCACTTAGTTTTATCCTTAATTCAAAATACATCCTCAAAAATTCGACTTGGGCCTGGCCTTGTGGCCAAGTGCTTAAAGTTCCCCATGCTCGGCTTCCCCAGCCCGGGTTCATGGCTTCTGATCCCAGGCGTGGACCTACTCCGCTCACCAGCCATGCTCTAGAGGTGTCCCACATACAAAAAAAAATAGAGGAGAATTGGGACAGAGGTTAGCTTGTGGTTAATCTTCCTCAATCGAAAAAAAGAGGAGGATTGGCAATGGATGTTAGCTCAGGGCGAATCTTATTCAGAAAAAAAAAAAAATTGTTGATTTTTTTAACATCTAATTTGTATATTTCCTGAAGACATAACTAATAATACGTAACCACAGGGCAATGACAATCTCAAAAATAATATGAATAAATGTGCATTGTGCATCACTGAATTTATGATAATATTAGAAAATATAAAAATGACACGTGGTGTTTGTCCATTCAATTATCATATTTCAAGCACATTCACAGACGTATTTTTTTAAAAATTTGATATTAAAATAACATTGTGAGATATATAGCCTAATTAAAGAAATAAAGGCTTTGGTATTTAATTATTTGTCCAAATTCACAATGTTAGCAGGTTCGAGGCTGGTATTAGAGCCTTTTAAATACATAATTCAAAATTTAGTATTTTTGGCAAATTTTAAAATACTAATTAAATAAAATATCTGATTTTTAAAATTGAGATTCACAACTTTAATGCTATTTTCAAGTGTAATACTGGTCACTCTCAGGAGACAAACTGAACATATCTTCACTGAAAGTGAAATTTTGATATCATAGCCAAACCAAAGTTATGTTCAGGCTCATTTTCTATTTGTCGATTGTATTGCAGATAATCTTGTCTCTTATCAGTATCCTGATTAATTGTTTGCTTAGCTGGTAGTTCCTCCCTTTGGCTTGCACACTTTGCTTCGCCCACACTGTCTACTCTTTTTCTGCTAAAAGTTTACTGGTCAAGGGGAAACAAGAGATTAGCCTCTGTCTTGTATCATTTGGAAAGTACAGTTGATTCTCAGGGAGAAGATGAATTTAAAGTCACATATTGGAATGAGGTGGTTTCTAATTTCACGTCTTGTTGTTTCAAATGTTTTGGAAAAAATCTTAGAATAAGTATAAACATAAGTAAACATCACATTCAAATCTTTTCATATTTTAAAGTAAATAAATTTGCCTTATTACCATTTTTGTCACAGATCATAGTAATTAATTTGAATATAACTGTCGACTCTCATAAATCAGAATAAAAATTAAAATTTTGTGCAACTCTGAATAGCAATAATTACCAAAACAGTAACAGTATCAGTATGGTTTGGGTATGTTAATTATTTATTATATTATTCCATCATTCTTTATTGAATGCTTAGTGCATATTAGGCCCAGACTCAGGCACTGAGTGTGCAGAGGTGAACAACACTTGGCATTTATCCTCAGACAGCTCAGATTCATGTAGTATCTCAGAGCGGGGCCTGAGAATGACTTGCCTCAGAATCTACTTGGTATGTTCATTAAACATGCAGATTCCTACACATTGCCTCAAATCTAAGACTGAGAATTTCTGGAGATGGGGCCCTGGAATCTTTCTGGTTTGAGATTCATTGTTCTGCTGAATCCAGAGTCAAAAATGGTTAGGTTTAATCAGTTAGCTTCTGCTAAGTGTTCTCCAAAATTCAATATTTGAATTTTTCCAACCCATCTGTGTGCCATTTTATTTTTTCAAATTGAGCAATTTGAAATAAAGTGAAAATTTCAAGTAACGTGATTGCAATTTATTACATTACCATAGCTCCTTTAGTGTTAAAACTTCTTCCAGAGAATAATAAGTCCATTTATATAAGTATGATAATAACAGCAAGTATGCATTTTAGGATACTGTGTGCATCAGGATCTGTGCATATATTGCCTCATTTAATTCTCAACAACTCTATGAAAAAGAAATTATTACCTCAATTTATAGATGATATTAAGCCTTGAAAATGGAGTAAATGTTTGATTCTTGGTCTTTATAACTCCAAAGCTTTTCTCTTCACTCCTGAGCTGTATTATACATTATATATGTTCCCCTGCACTTGTTGGATAAAACAGATACCTAAATATACCTTGAGCACCAGCAGAGCCATCCAGTATAAACTAGCTGCTCTCAAATAAGGTGCATCAGCTGCAAAATGAAGAAAGATATATTCCCATAAACATAACCCTAGAATTGTAGTAAAGGATAAACTTGAACAAATAATTTGAAATGTTATTTCATCTAATCAGTCATGTGTGGGCATAGGCTTATCATTTGAAATACTTTATTGACTGTTAGCTATTCATTCCTCAATTGTTATATTAAAAAGAATGAAAAGTATTTTGATCATTTTATAAATTATTGTTCCCCTAGAAAAATGGAAGTTCAAATGGATAAAAATAATAATTAGGAATGTAATATGAATTATAATTCTAAACTCTAATGATTGTACATAAAGTTTCAGTAATTATAGAGGTTTCCTCCCTATGTTTAGCGAAGTTGATTAGAATCACTTGTAGACATGAGAATGCTCACACAATCAAACGCAAGTGTGGTATTTTAATTATCCACACCTGCAAACATTTGAAGACAAACACTGGTGATTTTTTTTCATGTCAGAAATAAACATAAAACTTGTGTTCAGTCTGAAATTAAAAGATGTCTTCCAAACTTTATTCTTTATGAGGCATGAAAACAAATATTTCTCAATAATTCCATGTAAAATATTTTCCTATTGATTTCTTTTTCTCTTTTTCTCCTCCATCCCTTCCATTTGCCACTTTGCTGGTTTGGGTTAGTTTTCTACAACTACATTTGAAAAAGAAACCACTATTATTACGACATTTCTCATAGAAGAATTTGCAATCTTCCTGGCATAGTATATGCAATCACTAAGAAATTGGGTTCAAACTACGTTTTAAATCTCATTGGTAGTCATTTATACTCACTGTGCTACAAATCCAATTCTAGATGCCTCCAGAGAGGTGTTCGTGAGCCAGCAGTACTGCCATCCCCAGGAGCTTGACAAACACTCAGAAGATCAGAACCACTCCAAACCTATTGCACTTTCACAGCTCCCCAGGTGATTTAGTTGAGAAGTACAGATAGACAACAGATCTCAAAATATTGTGGAGGATGTCTTTTCTACCTGGGGGACTGTTTTAAAGATCATCTGTGTTAAGAAATAGACATCCATTTAAACTAGCTAGGAAATTATTGAAAAGACACAGAATTATCATAAGACCCAAGGCCAAAGGTACAGTGGGGTCTGACCGGGGAGTAGAATGATTTGTCTGCTTTTATGAGCCCCAGAAGCTGAGGCTGATTGATTTCTCATCTCTATTATTCTTTGCCTGTTTTTCTTTTTTCTCTTTTCCTGCAGTCCTGATTTTCAATTTTTGTTTTCAGAAAATAGCCTTTGTAGTTATGGATATATGCTTCCCCCATTCTCTATTCCTCAGATCTTACTGCAGAGACTCACGCTGTCCTAACTCCTAATTCTCAGGAGAAAGAATCACTTGGATCCATTTGAAGGCCAATATCCACACTGGTCTAATCAGTTATGGCTGGCTGGCAGGAGGGAGCATGGTCACTTCACATTAACACGAGGGGTAAACCTGGAATGCTGTAAAGAACTGTAGGTACCCTCCTCTAGTGACCAGCCTCAATCTATAGAAGCATTTTCAAAACACCATGATTCTTCCCCAAACATAGCTCGGCACACATGTAAAGTGCCTCTGCCTCCTGCTTCAGTCTCCAGGTCTGGGGCTTTTAGATAGGGCTGGTCACATAGCTTGGTAACTAAAACACAACACCCAAACAACAAAGCCAGGTACATCATCAATCTGGTTAGTTGCACAGAACAGTCCAGATAAGTCCTGACAAGCTGGTGAAGTATGTCACATTGCTCTGAATGTATACAACATTATCAATCGGTAACAAAGAACATTCTGTGAGTCATGTCTCTGGGGGTTGACCAAGAATTAAACCTGTTCGCAGATTCCCCTGGAGCCATTCAAAGATTGACAATCACACTTGCTGTGTTAACTCTTTCCTCAGAGTCACATTAAAAATAAGGCTTTCCCGTACACATATACCTTGAGGTATATTTTTTTCTCCATGACACTTACCATTATCTAATATTGCTTGTTTCCTGATGATCTCTCCTTAAATACAGGTCTGAGAGGGCAGGAACTTGTTTCTCTCTCTCTCTCTTATCTTTTGTGTCCTCAGGATCCTGCACAGGACATAGATGCTCAATAAATATTTGTTGAACAAGTTAATGAACATAGCACTTTTTATGTTCTTTAAACTTTGTTTTTCCTTTTTTTCTTTACTGAGGTATAATTGACAAATAAAATTGTAAGACATTCAAAGTATGCAATGTAGTTTGATGTACTTATGCATTGTGAAAGGATTCCTCCCATGGAGTTAATTAACACATCTATCACCTCATATATTTCCTTTTTTTTTTCCGGTAAGAACATTTAAGTTCTACTCTCTTAGGAAATTTCAATTATACAATACAGGGTTATCAACTATAATCACCATGTTATACATTAGATCCCCAGACCTTATTCATCATATAACTGAAAGTTTGTACCCTTTTACCAACTTCTCTCTACGTACCCCACCCCCAGCCCCTGACAACCACTTTTCTACACTCTGTTTCTATGAGTCCGACTTTTTTTTTTTATATTTCACATAAAAGTGATACCATGGAGTATTTGTCTTTCTCTGACTTATTTTGCTTAGCATAATACCCTTCAAGTTCATCTATGTTGCCGAAAGTGACAAGATTTCCTTCTTTTTTAAGTCTGAATAATATTCTACTGTATTTATATAGCACATTTTCTTTATCCATTTATCTGTTGATGGACACTTAGGTTGTTTCCATACCTTGGCTATTGTGAATAATGCTGCTATGAACATAGGAATATAGATATCACTTCAAGATAATTATTTTGTTTCCTTTGGATATATACCGAGAAGTGGGATTGCTGGATCACATGGTAGTTATATTTTTAATTATTTGAGGAAAAATATTTCCATGTACCATTTTCCATTCCCACCAACAGTGCACAAGGGTTCCCTTTCTTCCATATCCTTGCCAGCATTTGTTATCTCTTGTCTTTCGGATAATAGCCCTTCTAATAGGTGCGAGGTGATATCTCGTTGTAGTTTTGACTTGCACTTCTTTGATGATTAGTGATGTTGAGCACTTAATCATGTCCCTGTTGGTCATTTGTATGTCTTCTTTGGAAAAATGTCTATTCAGGTCCTTTGTCTATTTTTTTAATCAGGTTATTTGGCTTTTTGCTATTGAGTTGTAGGAGTTTCTTCTATATTTTGGAAATTAACTTCTTATAGGATGTATAGTTTTCAAATATTTTCTCCCATTTTGTAGGTTATCTTTTCATTCTGTTGTTTCCTTTGCTATGTAGAAGCTTTTTAGGTTGATGTAGTCCTACTTGTCTATATTTGCTTTTGTTGCTTGTACTTTTGGTGTCATACCCAAGAAATCGTTGTTAAGACCAATATCAAGAAGCTTCTCCCTTATGTATTCTTCTAGGAGTTTTACAGTTTCAGGTCTTATGTTTAAGTCTTTAATCCATTTTGAGTTGATTTTTGTGTATGGTGGAAGACAGAGGTAAAATTTCATTTTTTGCATGTGGATTTCCAGCTGTCGCAACACCATTTGTTGAAGAGACTATCCTTTCCCCATTGTGTATTCTAATCACCCTTGTCAATGATCAGTTGACTGTATATGCGTGGATGTAATTCTGGGTTCTTTATTCTGTTCCACTGGTCTTTATGGCTGTTTTATGCCAGTACCATACTATTTTAATTACTGCAGCTTTGCAATACATTTTGAAATTAGGAATTGTGATGTTTCTAGTTTTGTTCTTCTCAAGACAGCTTTGTCTATTCTGGGTCTTCTGTGGTTCCATATGAATTTTAGGATTCTTTTTTCTATTTCTATAAAAAATTTCATTGGGATTTTGATGGAGAAAACATTAAATCTATAGATCACTTTGGGTAGTGTAGATATTTTACCTAAATTATTTCTTCCAATCTATGTATATGGAATGTTTTGTGATTAATTTTTAATACCATCAGAAACTCCACTGAAATGCTTAACTGATCCTTAAAAGCATATCAAATTTCACACTGCTAATGTATTAGGAATATATTTATGTCTACACACTCAGTGGTATAAAAAATACCTCATTTTTCTATTCTTCTAAGAAACAAAATGTGACCCTAAATCTGAGTGCATTGCCTGAAAATTCAATATGTGTCAATATTAGTTCTCTCCTTCTCCCAGCATTAAGCAAGGTCACTGAAATTTAGGTCGACTTGGGGTGTACAGCACAAGCTTTCAGGCTAGAATCCTGTCTGTTTGGGCTCAAACTGTGTCTCTGCTACTAAGTTACTTGTGTGATCTTGAGCAAAGAACTTAGCATTTCTTTGCCTTAGTTTCCTTGGATGTGAAATAGAGTTAATGCTAATACTATATGGTTATGAGGATTAAATGTGTTAATGCAAGTACAACATGTAGTAAATGTTAGCATGTTAGGTCTTTTTGTCAGTTCACAGGTTACCAACAAGAATCTAATTTCTCAGCTTGTACGGCCATTTATCATTCGGCAACTTGGCTACTTCAGCACCAATTTTGATGCATGGGTATCATTGGAAACCCCAGAGCTGGAATATTTTGTCTTTCTTGATGAACCATCAATCCTTCCAAGCTCTATGGGCTGCTGCCACTAAGTGGTACACAGATCTTAGCAATTCTAGAACTCCTCAACTTCTGTCTCCTTCCTCACTTTGGAAAAAGGCCTCCTTTCTCTCACCTTGCCTCCTAAAGCACTTCTCTTTCTCCTACCCAGACACACGGCATCATCTCTTCTGAGTCTCTAGTCTTTTAAAGGCTTCTGACTCTCTGCAATTCCTCTTGCAAAACATCCTGAGGCATGAAATTTCAAAGGGCCTGCTTAGAATACCTCTGCTTTGAACAGGGATGAAGGGCAAATACAGAGGAAGACACAAATTGATATCTCGAAAATGATCTTGCCATGTTGAAATGCTCACTTTATGTTTTTCTCTATTCTTTAGTGCAATTTTAGCAACTGGTAGCTGAGTTATATCCATACTTTAATATATGCTTTAATTCACCTCATACTGTTCTAACATCCTACATCCAATTATATTAATTTAAAAAATAAACTAAGCATAGTAAAAAAGGTTCTTCAAGAACGTTAATGAATTAATGGGGGAAATTACACTATGAAGACATAGAGACATACAGTAGATAGGAGTGAGAGAATCAGACACACGTGGGATTGCACGCAAGTTCTGCCACTTACTAGCCACTTACTAACTTCTGACCTTTGGAAAATGAGTTTCCTCACTTTTAAAATGAAATAAGACAAATTAATAAAGATAGACTTCAGATTAGTGGTTGCAGAGGATTGTGGGTGGGAGGAGAAACTGACCACGAAGGAGAGCAAGAGAACTTCTGGGGGTGATAGAAATATTCTATGTATCGATTGTGGTAATTTAACAAAACTCATTAAGCTGAATGCCTAAAAAGAGTGAATGATACTATATGAAAATTATACCAAAATAAACCTCATTTAAAAAAAATGGGTGGACGATGTATTTTTAGGGAAGTATCTGACACCGAGTGAGCACTCAATAAATATTAGCTTTTACCATTATTATTACTTAGGAGTTTCATAAGAAATAGCATTTACCTTAGAGAGTATCTTTGCATGCTTTGTTATATCATGCAAAGATACATAATTATGAGGAATTGGGAGGGAAAAACATTGGGAATATTTCCCATAGACTCTCAAGTCTATGGAGGTGGAGAACTGAATATTGTGACATGGTGTTGAGAGTGGTTCAAAAAGGTGGGAGTGAAAAAGAAAAGAAAACCAGAAAACTTAGATCATGAAGCAATTACTCTCTTTAGCTATGTGAATGATTCGTGGTTTCTCTATGGCTGAGGTTCTGGAAAGTGGACCTCTCAGACGCCTATTCTTATAAAGTGATTTCTCTTGATTGGCCGGGTTAAGTTGCCTTCCAGCTTAGAGGCAGAAATCCAGAGCTTACTTTTAAAGTAATTATAAAAGAAAAAAGGAATAAGATACTAATATTATGCTAAGATATTTATTCAGAACTTAACTGGAGTGTGTAATTGCAGATTATGGAATATATAGTCAATGTTTATGAAATTCTAGGGGTTTTTGATAACTTCTTGTAAAATCAGTCTGTTTATTTGGGAATTCAGTTTAATAGAGACATTAAAAAATTTATAACCCCCTTCAGTAAGAATCGACATCATTTTTCAGATAGCTTAAGACCTCTTACTGGCTAACAAACAATTACATATGTAGTTTGTTTGTGAACGGGAGAACAAGTGAGCCAGACACTTTCCTAGGTCTGTACAAATAAGTCCTAAACTGCCTCTACCTAGACATTGATTATTAGTTTATTCATCATTACTTGAAAACTGGATATTTTTGGAATTGTTTGAATAGGAGCATAAATACTTAAACCAAGGTGTGTTTAATTATAACTATGTTTGAATTTCAGCTCTGTTAACTTACTAGCTCTATGACCTTGAACAACTTACTTAACAATTCTGAGCTTCAATTTCCTCTTCTGAAATATTGGCGGAATTACTGTACCTACTTCTAGTGTTGTGAGGATTAAATCCTACATATCAAACAAGCTGTGCAGCAAAATGCCTAAATATAAGAACTCGATGAGTGTTACTGAAGTTATTTTTTATTTAAATAATTTAGTGAGATTTGGAAAAGCAGATCTAAACCCAAAATTTGGAAAAAAAGCAAACGTGAAATGTGAATACTACTTCCGGAATATTTGCTTTCTTCCTTCACTCTTCTTTTCCTTTTCATTTTACAGGGGCTAGGAGTTTGTGTCTTTAAAATGAATGGCTTTGGGGGGAGAAACTATTACACAGAGTATCAATAAGTAGCACTGATGGAGCACTTGCATATGCTAGGCCTCTCTGGAAGCGCTTGCCGTGTACTCAGTAAGTCAATCCTCACAACTCTGAGAGCTAGGCACTGTCATCGCGTTCCTCTCAAAGATGAGGAAACCGAGGTCTTGCACGAGTAGGTAGCTTGTTCACATCACACAAGTATAATATGGTCCAAAGAGTCTGTGCTTTTAGAAATGGCTTCTGGAAATAGATAGAAAGTTAAAATTATACTGTGTGTATAGTTATTAGTTATTATTAAGACTAACATCCCAGTCTTCTTTCTTCGTCTACTATTCTTTTTCTACTATTTACGGCATGCTTTCTAAAATTCATGGACAGTACTAGATAGTTTCAATGTATTATCTCATTTGATAGGCATGAGTAAATGATGTTAGAATTATCCCATTTTCAGATGAGGAAACTGAAACACAGAACACTGAAACTTGCCTGTGTTTATTAAGAGACGTATCAGGATTCCTACAACATCTGCCTGCTTGCACAGTCTGATACTGCTGCTGGTGTGTCAGTGAGAGAGGTGATAGAAATGCTTTCTGACCACTATTCTTACATGACGTGACATTGGAGGCACACCTGTGAAATCGTATTACCAATTACATTCATTCATAGGAACCAATACAGCACAGTGAGATGGTGGTCAAACTGGTAGCTATTATAATTATTATTATAATTCTTTGGCTTAATAATTTCTAGCCCCAAATATGATTATTTTTCTATCAAAATGCACCACTAGAGAAGCAGATTTGTGCGTTTCGTTCTATGTCTCTGCATAATGTTACCTGCTTCTATCTCTGACTTTATCTTCCTTCTCTATTATATTAGATTCAAATATTGCTAAAGGGATATAGAGTCCCAGATGCTTATTATTTTCCTTTCTCCAATGCCCTCAAGGGTGCTGCAGAACAACTCCTGCTACCTCATCATTACCACTAAAGGCCATATATGATGTGGAATTGCTGCACGTTCACACACCACCCGTAGACACACACACACACACACACACACACACAAACACACATTTGTGCATGCTTTTGCTATTCTTTTTGCAACAGAACAGATTACACAAAGAACCTTTACTTCTAAAAATGATTTCAGATTTCACTTTTATCATAATAAAATGAAAAAAGAAATGTCTGATAAAATGATGTCTTGGTCCCTTGAATTCTCTCCGTCATTTCCACCTTGACCTGAATTCTATAATCCTTTACCACTTGACTCATCTCTGTTGATATACTGTCTAGTAGATAATTCTTTCAAAAGTGTCAAAAATATCTAGTGCCTAGTGTTTTATTTCCTTGTTCCTGTCAAGAAACACAAAAGTCACTCTCGCCTAATACCAGATCTTGTAGTTCATATTAAAGAGTCTGGAGCTTTAGTCAAATTTAAATTTTATTTTAGAGTTTTTAGTGCTTAGCTTAATAACTTTATATATTTTAAAAGGTATTCCTTGTACATAAACTTTACATAATATCAATAGGCTTTGTTTTGAAACATTGAAAAAAATGAAATAATTTCCCCATACTTCCTTGCCAGATTCACTTTCTTAAGTTTGCAGTCATATTATTTTAATATTTTAATCCTTTAAATATAATTTAATTATATTAAACATAATCGAATATGCTTACATCACTTTATATTGATTTATAAAATTTAGATAAAATCTATTAACGTTATATTAAGATATACACTATTCATAAAAAATATTACATTAATATTCTCTCTCATCTCAGGTTCCATTTCCTATTTTTTTTTTTTTGGTGACTATCACAATTGTGGTCATTGCAGTTTTCTGGCTAAACATATTTCATATTGAAGGAAGAATCTGTGATATAATTGTTCCTTGTCCTCTTGGCCTAGTTGTCTACAGGTCATATCCTCACTTGTAAAATTTTTACTCTTTTTTAGCAATTCTCATTCTACTCTATGAACCTGGAAATGGCTGCAGAAACTATTTTGTACATATATTTATTCTTCTTGGAATCTCCCAGGGCTTATGTGATCTCAGTAAAAACTTTAAGGAGTTGACCATTATAATTTTTTAATATAAAAATATCAGTGAAATTATTGTGACTTCAGAATACTAAACCAGGAAATCCTTCACTAAAGAGGCACTATTTTTTTTGTTATAAATATTTAAAAATTATCCAAATATTAATTTGAGCAAACCACAAAATGGCAATGCCTTTTCTTTGTCTCTTAATTTGAGGCATTTAAACTAGAGCAACTAAAATGACAAGTTTTTGAAATATTTTATTGTTCTTACAGTCTAACCCTAGAAAATATTGGGTTATGAGAATTAGTTTCTATTTTGGGGATTGTCATAGTAAATGCTCAATAAATCTCATTGATAATTTTTATCATTACAGGAGGGATAATTGTGCTGCGATGCAAAATGTGATGATGACAGACAATATACAGAACTTCCAACCATTTTTCTACAGTAACCGAATTACAGTTTAATATCTTTCTCTACCGCCAGAAGGGTAATACTTCTTCCAAGTAATCAAGAATTTAAAAAAATCATGCACTTCACGTGAGTGGAATTTTTGAAAGGATTATCTGGATAATCATCTCATTCTCTGCATCAGAGATGGAAGGCTGGTCTGAGCACTGCATTAGGTCTATTTATCAAGTTCTTGCTTTGAGACCTTGTTCCTCTGCCATTCCATGTTCTAGAATTTTTGAAAAAGTGTCTGGTGGGAAATTGAGTTGGTGTGAATCAATAGAGAAAAGAAATGTGTCGGGGGAAGGTTATGGAGGTATTCTTATTTTTGAAACATGTTCAGGAGCTTTTCATTGCCAGTGTTTTCATTGAAAATTAGATGGGCGAGAACTACAACTTAAACCAAGAGTTTTATATGTTGCTATATAAGAAAGACCCTTCATCCACTTCCTGCAACTTGGTGGGACACATTTTATTTCAGGATGCTAGACATGATCATGACTTGCTGAATTTGCCTTTTGTGTAAAATGTAGAATTAAGTGTATTTCCCCACTATATACTAGATAGTGATAGATATGATTTGCTTTCCTAAACTGGGTATAAATTACCAGGGATTCTCTTGTTAACATGTATTACACATTTAATATAGGCTCTTACAATTGTATGATTTAGTGATTTTTCTGCGTTGGGCATAGTGATAGGTCATCAATGATCTATTGCTTCACTTACAAGCAAAAATGTAAAAGTAAAAAGTAAAATGCAAACGATTATTCTTACATTGATGTAGTTCTTATTCTGGATGTAGACAAAAGTAATATATTCTTTCATCTACATTTTATTCATCAGAATATACATAACATGATACTTTGAAGCAGAACTTAGAATTTAGAAAGGGTAAAATGTTTTAATAATTCTCTATATAAATTTCTCCTTAAAAATAAAAATGCTGGGGCTGGCCCCGTGGCATAGCGGTTAAGTGCACGAGCTCCACTGCTGGTGGCCCGGGTTCAGATCACGGGCGCGCACTGATGCACCACTTGTCAGGCCATGCTGTGGCGGCATCCCACATAAAGTGGAGGAAGGTTGGCACAGATGTTAGCTCAGGGCTGATCTTCCTCACTAAATAAATAAATAAAATAAAAATGCTTTACTTAAAAAAGAACTTCAAAATTCCCTGTTTCTATTAACTACATGGATTTTGAATGTAATATTAAAAAAAAAGATTATGTCAAAAAAGTAGTCTAATGTTGGATATTGCCAAGAGCTAAAAATGAATGCTATAGAATGATGGTTTGTTTTTGTTTTTGTTTTTTTTTTAAGTAAGAAAAGTAGGCCAGTGAGAAGATGCGGAAAACATGAACAAGAAAAACAAAATTTAAATATTTGACATATTTGGGACAAGGTATTCTTGATAGATCATTGTCTTGGCTTGTTTGCTGACCCACATAGTCCCTAATATCAATCAGAGAGAAGGTTTTCTGACTACACCCCCATATATGAGCATTGCTCCCCAGTGCTCTGTCAATGGGAAGGAAAGCTTTGATTTATTCACCTTTTATTCACCATTATTGTCTAGTCTATCATTCCTTTCCCTATTTAAAATATTTATTTGGTGATTCTACAAATGCAAATTTAACTTTGCAAATAGGGACTTGAATGGACTGGCCTGGATATGGGTATATGTTCTGGACAGATGAAATCTATTGGCAAGAATTAATATTTTCACAGGAATTCAGCATAAAAATATGGTAAATACAGATCTTTGTTAAGGAATTCTGATACAAGACAGGTATCTGTTCACAGTACACCTGATGCTAATATATGAGAGATGATGAAGTTGCTGATCCAACAGAATATTTCCATATATTTGAACACTTAGTTTTGCCCAGATAATTGCAAAAAGGTTCCCATTCATGTGTGTATTCTGATGTCATGTGAATATAATCTATATTATAATGTTAATTCTAAACATTGTCAAGTTCAAGGCTGTGAGATACAAAAGGGTGCAGATGAGAATTCTAAAATACCAGTAAATTACTAAACGATTTGTCTAAATAAATCTAAGCATGCATATATTTACTGGCATTCAGTCAATGGTTCTATTTTTTAATTATCATTTAGATATTTAACATTAACTACTAAAATTTATATCAAACAAATCTATACTAGATTTTTTGAGACAGAGATTAAACAGTAGTTATTTAGAACTATTTTTATTAATACTTCATTTGTAATTATTCTAAATTATTTTGACATTATTTGCATATTATTTGAAATGCTGTAAATATTATTTCTTGTATATTATTTGAAATGCTGTAAATGGAGAATAAGTATTTTACCTTTAAATATATAACTTCCTGTATACAAATTTTTATGTATCAATATTACCAGCAAAGATAATCCTGAAGGATGAACCTTCGATTCCTTGTATCATAGTTTCCCTTTAATTTCAATGTGAAAGGCCAAAATTGCATCTACAATACATGACCTGACAAGGGAAAAAAAAAAGGTGCAATGATTTTGTGATTCTACTTCCTAAATTGCATTAGATGCAACATAAAACATTTTGCACAAAATATCAAAAGTGCTTTATTTTGACAATTAAAATTTTAATGAAATAAAAGCACTCCCAGAATGAAAACTGATGACATTTCCATCAAGCAGTCTGTTTATTTTATCTACCTGAAACATTTGCATCTCTAGATTAAGTAGTTTTGCTAATCGGTTTACATTTCCAAGTAGGCTGTAGTTCCTTAAATATTTATACAGTCTTAATGTACATCATGCTGGTTTTATTAATTTTAACCCCAAAGCCTCTTCTACCAATTACTACTTAATGACTATATTGCTTTTGCTCTTGATCGCCTTTGTTCTTTGCTACAATATTAAAAAAAAAGTGGGCGAGGGAAGCATGAGGCTTAAAATAAAACAGCTAAATAAAATGCCACTCAGTGATTCACCATGTGGACCTCACTTCTCTGACTCACCTGTCTATTGCAGGAAAACTCTCCTGTTTGGGTTTTGTTTTCTTTTTTTCTTAAACCAGAGTCATATGCTTTCTTTTTATCCTAAGAAAACAAAATTTTAAAAAATCTTTTTGTTTGATGGAGTTGATTTTAGGCTTGATGTAGCTTGATAAAAGCACATGAAAGTCCTTGAATCATCCTATATCTTTTGACTCATCAGCAAAGAAAATATGCCTTTTAGGAGCTTAGTAAGATCATTCAGCTGCAAAGCTTAAAATATTATCTTGGTGAAACTCACTTAAGATTTTATTTTACAAAATATGTTTGTGAAAGAGATTTTTTCAAGTTCTAAGTTATTTTTTCCTCATTTTTAATATCTGTCTAGAATGTGGACTGTTTTAGAACATGAAATTAGACTTGTGAAATATAACAACACACACACACACACATATTCCATTTCAAATATTGAAGTATTGAAATATTCCATTTCAAAACTTCTAACTTCATATGGAACAGTGTCTTTAAATACAACTAATATGTTTATTTGTCTAAATATTTATTTGCCTACATATTCACAAAGAAATATTTTCACTACTCTATGAATTCATTTGTTTATCTATTTGTGAAGATAAAATTCAATATTATTATTTTAGAAATTGGAAACTGAAAACTCAGTTCTGATTTCCAAAGGATATGGCTTAAAAACTATATTTTACTCATTTTGTATATTTGTATGTTTTTCAGTGGTATTTATATACCTATGCACATATTTATATTTATCTATTTCTCCACATTTATCTCTTATTTATCTATCTATGCTCATATATATGATATATATTTGAGTATTTACATAAGATTTACATTTAAGTGCTATTTAGAAAGAGTTCTTATATTATATTTCATAGATATATGTGTGTGTACATATATATATACACGGCAGCAGAGGAACAGTCTGAAACAGGAAGAGTTACAAACAAATCAATTTGTTCTATTAAGAAAAAAAAAGCTTGACATTCATCTTAGCTGTCCTTCTAGGAGTCACTAGTGGACAGTAGTTACCCGAGTTGTGAGATAATTTAGTTGCTTTTAAAATGATTTATACTCATTGTTCTTTCTATCATCAGTTCCTTACAATTGTTCCAGCTTTATTTGTTTTTGATGGTGTTTCTATTTAACAGGTAACCACTTCAAAAGTGAGCAAAGAAAAATAATTTTATAAATTATATATAAGGAATCTGCATTAGGTTTTGTATTCAGTAGTAAAATACTTCTTTACATTGTCTCTCAGAAATGGAAAACTTATTGCATGTTGCCACTAATATGCATTATATTTCTAACATAAATCTTTTAAAATAGCACTTAAATGTAAACCTTATGTAAATACTCATATCAGTGCCTGACACATAGTAGATGCTAAAAAATATTTGATGCATATATGAATAAATCAAGAAGTAAATACCTTATTGTAAGTTTTTAATTAATCTTGATCAACTAACCACTGGCACAACTCTCATGGTTTAAATGTGAGTAAACATGTTGCTAATATTTTCTCTTTCTAGTCACATTGCAAGGATTGGTACATTGTATTTTTCTCATATTTAAGTTTTACACCTCCAAGGAAACATTTATCCAACCTCGACCTATTCAGCTTTCTTGTGTAACAAGGCAAATGACTTTTCTAACGCATTCTCTCACTGTTCCCCTGCACCAGGCATGAACTCACTCCATTCTTAAGAGAATAATCTACTAGCTCTTCCTCAAACATATCTAAGTTACTTTAAACTTTGCATCTTTGTTGCTATTGAAGCCATTATATTTCACTTCTTAAACAAATCATACTCATTCTTTAAGCCCCAGATCAAATCCTTCCACTCCCAGGAAGCTTCCCAGCCATTGTGGTCTCTTCCTTTCCTCCGAATTCCAGCACTATGCTATGTCTCAACCATTCCTTTGTTTCGAGTTGTGATGCATATTTCTCTTGTCTCTCTAAACAGAGACACAAACCCTAGATTCCTGTAGAAAAACTAGTTCGGTATTTGTATATCGATGCTCAATACGTTTTAGTGAGTAAAATAAGCTGATCTGCTCTGCTGGGTAATTAGCTCATAATCGGTCACATCTCTTACTCGCTGAAGCAGAGTGAGCGGCTATCATGTAGAAATTGCATAGACTCCGCGAAGATTTGATCCTGTCAGTTGAAATGGAGCAATCTTTCCCCACTGTGTCAATCCCTTACAGCCCTACTTCCATGCCAAAGAAGATGCTTGAACTGTCTTGATGTCTTCAGAATTGCAGGTAGCTGAACCATACCCGGTCCCAATTAATCCAACATGTGTGAACATATTTCGTTATACCAGCACCAAGCCACATGCTGCTAGGTTAGTGTAAGATAACAAAAACAAAAACAAAAACACTTCTTTTTGCTAAAATACAAAATGCAATTTGCTTTTTCTTTTCAGCTTTTACTTTTTTTTTTTTTTGAAAGGTGGGTATCGCTAATACAACAATACAACAGCTGTTCTAGTGTGCGTTTTGGTACAAAAAAATCAAGATTACATTATAGAAATTTTAAAGTGCATCTTATTTTGAAAACACAGTCAATTTTTTTACACGGATTTCAAGAGATCAATCATCTATTTTTATATTCTGGATTTCTGCTGTACACAGAGGACCTCATTGCTTGAACTTTCCTCGTCTTTATACATAGACATTTTTATAAAATATTCATAAGAAATTGTTGACTATAGAACTATGGCAATTCTCGTGAGTGATCCTGGGAGTTTTTCAGTCAATGAGCTCCATGCGGCTCTGGCAGCATGAGCTACGCTCCATAAATCAGACTAAAACCATTTTAGGCTGCTTTTAAAATTACTGCTATCAACAAAACCCATGAGCCTGAATTACTTAATCTATGCAGATGTTGTTAACTGCATTAATTATTTAATTCTGACAATAAAACAGCAGTTCCATTTGCCTTAATACAGACCATTCACGCTGCTAATTTTTGAAAGGGCATTTAACGGTATGACCACTAGATGGGAGTAGACAACTTTTTAAGGTACATACAGCACAGCATGAAAATTGTAGTTTCTAAACTTAGATGTAAGGTAATTCTAGGCTACTGTATTGCTTTTCTAACCAAAGCTCACAAAATACCTTTTGTTAACTAGTGTAGGTTACATTAAAATTGAATTACTTTCCGGAAGAACTGAATTTATTTGAAGAAACTTTCATTGCCAGCATAGTCATCTTTATGATTTCATGATGAATAAACTATATAGAAACTTTTTTCTATCCTTTTATTGACATGAAAACCAATTTTACATACTAGTTAGATAGCCACTAGTTTGAATTAAGTGGTACCATTTGAAATATGGTTGTATTTTTTTAAATAATCATATTAACTAGAAATTAACAAAAAGAATTGCATAGATTATTGTCCTCTTTAGACTGCTACTTAATTGATTACTTCATGCACGTGTGTTGAATATTAAGCTTCCCCAATCAGACATGTGCATAAAGCAAAATGATCTTTTTTTTTCGCCAGGACACAGTGAGCCATGGCAGGTCAATGAAATTATAATTGGTTCTAATTAGCACTCTTCAAGCTGTTAATTTTTTCTTTTGACCTGCATCTAAATCACATGGAAAGAGAGGTAAAATTGTCTTAGGAAATAACAAAGATGCCCCAAATACATGGCTCTTTCAATCTGAGTGAACATTTCCAAAGCTTAGATTTTTTTTGGTATGTCTTTTGGGTGATTTCTGCAAAAAAAGTTCATTTTAAATTGCAATATTTTTTCCCCCAAGAAAAAGCATGTCATTGTAACAGTCATGCTCTTTTCGTTATTGTTGTTATCATTTATAGCTACACAGGGAGTGAGGTCATTAACTTGAGGCAAATGTCACATTTCTGCATAAGCTTTGAGCTTTCTTACTTTGCTTTGTTTCAAGAAATGCTGGAAATCTCTCTGATTCCAGCCCCAGTTGTCTTCAGTGAGGCCTGCCACACATGTGAGATGAACATGAAACTGATTATGTTCTTTGTGCAATGCAAGTTGACATAAAAATATTTAGATATCTATTTCTCTTACATATGTCAAATAAAAAAAATCTTTCAAATGCATGGTCATACTGTCTGATAAATTGAAATCTACAATTTTTTTTTCTATGTACTGAGGTTCACCTCTATTTTTAAAATGTGAATTTTTCAATGTCAAAACCTTGCAAAATGTTTGAATAGATATAACAATTGGAGCTGTTCTTTCAGGTTTATTTTTTCTATAATGCCAAAAAGCTCTTTAGCAATCACTTTCGAATCATCATTTATTTTTATAATGTTTTACTATATTTCCAATTATTTCATGCAGATTTCATTACGAATTTAGTTTCAAGTAATGTCTTCTTTGTTCAAAAAATTATTCATAAATTTAATCTCTCCTTCTAGGTTTCTTCCATTTGATCCTTTAACCATAATTTTCCTGTTTCAATTTCATATCACAGTTATCATTTTAATAAATTTACACTAAACCTGCAGACTAACTGTATTTGCACAAATGTTAAATTTTATTCTGATGTTAGTACTTTTTTCTTGGATCAAATATTATACATTTTAATCTATAGAAAAATGCCAAAGTGTAAAAACCTGCTTTTATGGCAATTGTGGAATTTTAAATAATACTTGCAGTAACTGTTAAATATGTCTATTATTCCTTTAACTTGCAGCAATATGTCTGCCAAATGATGAGCAAGACAAAGTAGTCTTTGTAATATAAGATAAGAAATGAGATTTTGGAAGAAAGTTCTAAGCAGATTTAAATGTCATCTGTATTCCACTTAAGAAAGTTGAATTATGTGGCATTTTTTAACAGTAACATTAACACTATGATTCTTCAATATATTTTCAAGGTAAACATTTTCAATCATACAGGATATAAAAATGCATATTAATTCCACTTAAAATATCAAACATACCCCATTAATAAGATTCCATTTTATATGGCTTAAGAACTTTAAAACATTTATTTCAGAAAAACAAATGTAACATCATGAGACAACCTAAAAAGAAAATGTCAATTCAAAAACAGATCTGATTTACTTTTTTTGTTTACATGTCCCTGATGGCATATTTGCTACACGAAATACTTAACTTAAACTTCAATTAAAAAAAACAGAAAGTGAAAGACTACTATTAAATGGTGATTGCTCCTTCTGATTTTTTAGTAACATGAAGACAATTGTATTTTCTCATAAAGTTACATTTGTGTAACTTTTCGATTTTAACATTTTCAATTAACCATTTAAATTAATGAATTATTTGAATATTAGTAAGAATTGGATTTGTTTACATTTTCCTAATCAATTTGAAAAATTTTGTTGAAAGAAATTTTGGCAAAAGTCTGTATAATTGGACAGGAGGAACTATATTCTAGATTACTATTCATTTTCTTATCATGTGTAGGATCTTAAATGGTGTTAAAATCTTCATCCATTTATAGTAGCAAGCTTTTGGCACATATACAGCATTCTGTATTTTCCAATTAACTGTTTTTTATTATTACTTCTTAGTTGCAAATATCAATGAGGCAAATAAATATATTTTAACATAGATGAATATTTATAGAATACATATTTTAATTTCTATAACATCTTTCACAATTTTGCATTTATATAAAGATTGAGATGTCTTAATAGAAACCCACTATCTCTACCCATGTGTTCTAATTCATAGCCCCATAGTCAATCATAAATACAGCAGAAAATACCAAATTGACCCTGCTGGAGACAATTGAGTCAGACCACACAGAATTTGGCTCTAGTTTTTGTTGTTTTCAAAAGTGCCCACTTTAGAAAAAGGTACTAATCCTGGAGACAGCAAGTCATCTTCAGCTTAAATATGTAAATTGCAAATGTAGCTATGTATTACATGTATGTACAAAATATAAATAAAAGAGAAACTAGGTATGAGGGCTTGCTAAATTTTTGCTTACATTTTGTTTTCTTGAATTAAAGTTAAACGTGTCATTGCCTGGGAACAGATTAAACACTTAAGCCACAGGGAGGAGATTTGGCTCCACCCTTTACCTGCTGTGAAACCTTCTGTAAGCTCCTTAATCTCCTGAGGACCTCGGCTTCTCTAGCTACCCAAGGAAGAGAGCACCACCTGTCTTCTCTGCCACTGTTTTTTTTGTTTTTTGTTTTTTTTAAATCACAGAAATGTTAGAATTAAGGAAATCAGTGTTGCAAAAACACATTCAGCCCCGGAAAGTGGGGGAGGGTAAGGCTCTGAGGAAATATAACATGATGATATCAAAGAAAATGTCTTTTAACAAGGAAACTACAAGTATTTATGTGATGTTAACAGAACAACCAGTGTGTATGCAAAGAAAGCGGTATTTTAGGGTATCCTACTTTTCTGCAGGCAAACCTCGGGCTCTGGAGAGCCCTCTCCTGATTGCCCTTTCATGCTATCTGAGGATTATACAACTTCATTAACTAAATATCTTAATTGCTATAAATATTTTTGGCTAAAGCTTAAAATGAATCTATTTATTTTCATTTAAATTACTAGCAAAATTGTATGTCATGAAGAGGTAGACTAGACATTGTCTGCTGCTTTTGCTGTTGGTGATAGTTACCGCAGATGTTGTATTTTGCCTTTTCTGTTCAATGGTAGTTATAATACATAAATTTAGGAACTTGTATATAGGTAAGAGCTGACCTACATGGATTCCTATTGCACATTTTAAAAATGAGGAAATTTATGTAAAATTCAATTTTTCAAAATGGAATATACGAACAAAAAATATAATGCGGCTGTAATTATTGAAACTGACAACCTCAATTAATGCAAAAATCAAATCTACATAGCCACAAAAAATATCACATAAGGAAAAGATATACATATTGTTCTCACTAGCCATTTTGGTTTTTCCAGTGAAGATACCGTCTCAAGTGCTAGTCTGTTAAACAAACAAAAGTAGTGAAAGAGATTGTCCCTTGCCTTCAAAATGAAATACACAGCTCATTTTTTCATAGCTTTAGGATTCAAATAAGTAAACACATATCATGTACTGTTTTATATTTAGTAGCCACAATTAACATATCTCCCAGAGAAATCTTATTCGAATTACAAAGTTGAGTGTGAATGAGAACATGGAGTACATTACAAAAGTCAAAGAGGACCAAGGTAGAATAAAGCTGTGGCTTCAGCGTTTGCAAAGAGTAGAACAAGCCTCTCTAAACAAGCTTATTTGATTTGGGAATTTTCCAAGCTTGCTTAACATCAACTACGTTTTAATTCCAGAATAATCAGCCAGAGGGAATGGTTTTATAGTCGACACATAAGGTTTGAAATACTTGGACTTCCTGCAACTGCGGGTTCAGATCCCGGTAGTACTCCATTCTTCGGTGGTGGCTGAGTTAAGTACCGCGCACGTGTATACACATGTGTGAGGGGATTTTTTACAGATGAAGCATCCAAAAGGAGAGCGTTGGTTGCACTGTGTGAAGATCCCAATGCAATTTTCCTAAGAACAGAGTGTGTGGCTCATGAATGACTGCAGCTTCTGGGAATCTTGCCAAAAACCTGGGGCAACCGAGAGTGTGGCTTTGCTCTAAAGGAGATTAAACTCCCTATTTAAAAGCTCCCTATACTCCACCATTGTGAGGGTTACACTCATTATTTTTTCCATGTTAGATGGTGAGTTAATACACATGCCTAAAATGCAATATCTTAATTCTCCTCTCCCTCCCTGCCTGACGGAGTTGGTAGATTTGCCACTGCACACAGCATTCAAGGTTATTGATTTTCAACAGCACACACAAAATGCTATTGCAAGGGAAATATTGTATGCACTGGATGGATAACCACGGAAAAGGCAAAAAGTGACCCATAGCAGTTAGCTCAGGAAGAATATAAAAATAAATATTTTTTAAAAGCTAAGGTGATGAGGTCAATTTCCCTGTTAATCATTTAGTTGCATGTTTTCAAAGTGTGGTCTGTGGCCCCTAAATATCACTGTTTGTGCAAGGATTAGGTAAGAGAATATGAATGAATTAACACGATGCCTTTTTAAAGCTTATCTCCTATGTGCATTGGCCAATGTAGTTTTATTTATATATTTATGAGGAATTAGATCAACAATAAATACCTCTTTCTAGCTGATCTTCTATTGAATATTGATCAATATAGCCCTTCTTAATTTAGGAGAGAAATCTGTTTTATAGAAACATTTAATATTTCTGAAATTATTCAGTCAGAGAGGATGTGAGATAGGGTTTAATTAGGAACAAACAATATTTTTGCTGCTGTTGGTGTTTCCTAATATCTTTATTCTTTAAAAAAATTACTGTTATAATTTAATCATGGTGTAATATTATATATGTCTAACATGGAATAAATGTGTTATAGGCTTCCAACATCCTGTCTTTTCTAGTTTTTAATGAAATTCACTAAATTGTTCACCTGTGAAATAATGTAACGACATCTCAATTCATAGAATCCTTATGATCAATTGACATAATATATTTAAATGTTCTCCACAAAATATAAAGTACTGTGTAAGAGTGAAACTATAAGATGTCATTATTTTTTTCCAATCCCAGGACTTGTTTAAAATTAGCAGTTTTTGAAGGGGCTAAAGGAAAGAATAAATAAGATATAAAATATTCATTGTAAAAGTACTCCAAATGAATCATTAAATTGAAAAACAAATCATGATAAATATAGCTAGACTACATTTAGCATTGGAGGTTTTACTAAGAATTAGTGATGCTACAAAAATATGATTTTCTAGCATGCTCAATTTTGTGATTTTTAAAAATCTGTTCTTGGGCAGAGACTTCTAGAAGTTAGGGTGTTTTACATGATCATTTAAAGAAATTTGGTTTGATGTAGCAGCAAGGTCAGGAGCTCTGAATGTGACAGACAGGGCATCCGTTTTTGTTCTGCCCTTTCATTTATATGCAAAAGGTTGAGGATATAATTATTCACAGATGGCATAATTATCTACATAGAAAAAACAAAAGTATAGAAATAAGCTATGATTTTTACCAGAAGATTTTACTGAGTTTGTTGTATTAAAATCTTAATATAAAACTCAGTTGCATTTCTCTATGCCAGCAACAACAACCAAAAATCCCTGTTAGACAACATAAATTTTAAAGGATGTCATTGATAGTTACATCAGAAATAAAGTGCCTATAAGAATTCCAACATACTATTTCTGAAGAAAATTAAAATGCTTCATCGGGGGAAACTAAAGAAGACAAATAAATTGAGACATGTACCAGATTCATAGATGGGAAGAGTCTATTACATGTAAATGTCAATATTCTCCAAACTGATTTATAGATTTGACACATTTTACATCAAAATCCCTACGGTTTATTTTGTGGATCTTGTCAAGATGATTCTAAAGTTTATATGCAAGAGAAAATGCCAGAATTTTCCAAGACATTCCTGTGAAGAACAAGGAAAGGGGTACTACCTCCTGAGATATCATAAATTATTATAGATCTGTGGTAAATACAGCAGCAGTATTGGTGTATGATGTAAGAGAACATCAAGAAGTAGAATAGAAAGCCCAGAAACAATCCACAAAATATGTGGATTTTTGATTTATCACCAAGCTGGCTTTGGTTCTGTGTGAATTGATAAACTTTTAAATAAATGATGCTGATATGATTAGTTCTGTTCACTTATATGGATATAAGTAAAGCTGGAACCTTATCTTACACTGTACAGAACGATCATTTCCAAGGGGATTAAAATATTAATATAAAATTATTTTAATATAAAAGGAAAAACAATAAAACTTTTAGAAGACAATATAGATGAATACTTTGTGACCTCAGTAGAACCTACTTTAATTTATCAAGAATCAAATACCAAAAGTAAAATAGAGACTAATTTGACAACCTTAATTTTTAAAATTTCAGTTGTTCAAAACATCAAGTAGAGGGCTGACCCCAAGGCTTAGTGGTTAAGTGTGCGCGCTCCGCTTCTGGCGGCCCGGGTTCGGATCCCGGGCGCCCACCGAGGCACTGCTTCTCCGGCCATGCTGAGGCTGCATCCCACGTACAGCAACTAGAAGGATGTGCAGCTATTACATACAACTATCTACTGGGGTTTTGGGAGAAAAAAATAAATAAATAAAATTATAAAAAAAAAATATCAAGTAGAAAATAAAATGTCAGAAACAGAAAGAATATTTATAATACATATAGCTGACCAAAAAAAGCATGATAAATAAAAGAAAAATGACTAATCAAAAGATAAATGGTGGTGTAGTGGTTAAGTTCGCATGCTCTGCTTTGGTGGCCTGGGGTTCCTGGGTTTGGATCCTGGGCACGGACCTACACATCGCTGATCAAGCCATGCTGTGGTGGCGTCCTATATACAAAATAGGGGAAGATGGGCACACATGTTAGCTCAGGGACTATCTTCCTCAAGCAAAAAGAGGAAGATTGGCAACAGATGTTAGCTCGGGGCCAATCTTCCTCACCAAAAAAAAAAAAAAGACTATAAAAAAAAGATAAATGATCAAAAGTCAGGAATAAGCCCATGAAAAGTAACCCATAGATATGCAGATACTCTAGAACTATTAATAACCAGGTAAATACAATTTAAAACAATGAAATACAATTTCTCACTCAGGGGTTTTACAGAAAACAAAAAAGGTTTGACAATAGATAGTGAAGAGAAAACTATGGAAAAACTGGAATGCTGTTATACCATTGGTGAATTTAAGTTAGCAAAACCACTTTAGAAAAAAATAAATGCCATAATCTAGTAAAGCTGAAGATGAGCATATCAATGACCCAGCAAATACTTTCCTTAGTATTCACCCTAGACCAAGATGTGTAGCTGGAGACATGTATCAGAATGTCCATGCCAGCAGTATTTGTCTTAGCCAAAAATAGGAAACAAATCAATTGTCCATCAACAGCAGCATCCATAAATAAATGATGATGTATAAAGAAATTTTATACATCCATAAAAATGAATAAATGACAGTGATGGTGCTCAGGGCAAGCTGCCCCAGGAAGCACCACTCTGGTTTGCGGATTATTTCGAGCTGAAGACAATAAGGACATTTGACCTCCCCCACTATCTGCCTAAAGAATCTGACATGGTAGCTCATTCCTGGAACAGATCTTCTATCATGATGGCTATAAAGATAATGTAAAATAGATGTTACAATGGGAGGGGCACCAAGCCCCTTTTATCAAAAAACTCTGTCTCTCCCTGACCAAATGATCAATAGATGACCCTGAAAAGAATTGTCCTTCTGCCCTCTGAAGTCCCAGGCCACTACCCGCCCCCAACACGTTCCTTCGCCTTTAGCTGCAATACTTAAGCAAGCAGCTTAGACAGAGGGACGAGTTGCTCATTTCTGAGTTTCTCCCATGTATACATGTTATTAAACTTGGTATTATTTTCTCCTGCTAACCTGTCTTGTTGATTATTTGGCCAGCCAGAAGAACCTTAAGGGAAAGGGCAGAGGGAGATTCTCCCTCTTCCCCCTACAGTTTTGGCGTAGTCGCCAGGAGCCACACTGGCTGGCAAGTTGCCTTCTCTGGCTGGAAGACCTGCCTTCTCCCTGGACTACTGCAGATGATGAGATACGGGAACGCCTGACGATAGCCGGCAAAAGGTAAGACTTCTTACCACGTCAGCCTCCTGGAATCTCTATCTGCGGAGTCCGGCGGAAGGAAGTGGTGAGAATTTTTTCTCTTTCTAAATTTAGATTGGCAGGAGAAAATATTTGGAAAACTAGTTTCTTGGGCTTTTAGTGACTCTTGGTTTAAATTTGGTAGAGTACTCTTGGTTTTTGATCTTGATCCCTTTTCCTCCCAAAGGTAGTCTCTGTTTTTCTCTTTTGTCTGTGTCTTTTGTCATAAGAAGGAAATACCATAGGGTAGGATGCAGGCATAGGCCCTATAAGCCTGCTGTCCGGGCCGGCCCCACAGACTGGTGAGTTTGCGGGTCTCACCAGACCGGCGTCTACAAACTTTGCTGTGGGTTATTATGCACATGAAGTGAAGGTCGTTGCCAAGGGCATCTTGGAAGCCAAAAAGGCCACAAATTTGGTGGGCGCGGGTCGAGCAGTTAAGAGCCATTAGGGCGCTCGCCACTTTCAAAAGACTCCCATGTCAGGATAAGTTGGGTCACGGAACGGGGTAGGTGACACAGGTCCCCCGCCAACTGCAAGAAAATGTCCGTGCAATGACCAGGTACTCTGTGAAGCACACAGTCCCCAACCCCGCGGCACCTCCCCCACTAGGTATTATTCTGGCTCCAAGAGACCTAAGGCGTGGCTAAAGCTGTCATTGTACACATAAGAGAAAAAAAAAAAACGGATGAGGTTTTTCCTTCTGTCTTGTTCTGTGTGTCCTGAGAAAACTTGGCTTTGTGACCAGTGAGAATATTCTCCTTGGTCTCCACCATACGGAAGGTGCATTTACCGGGGTGCACCTTGGTGGCCAGTCGAGTAGACTGGGGTTCCGAACTGTCTCTTTGTCCGGCTGTGCCAAGCTCTCAGGGGAGTTTGTCATAAAGGGCCCAGTCCATAAGGGCTTTTGTCGTCTTAACCTTTGTTGCTTGTTAGTGCTGGAAAAATCCCATTCCAGTATCGCCCACCCGGTGTCACAGATTAGCGGGTCAGTGACTGGAGGCGTCCCACACTATTATGGGAGACCGGAGATCCTTATCGCCTGTGCAACGAAGGTCTTTACTGTCTCTGAATATCTTTGGGAGTGAATTCTGTGGATCACGGGGGCTACATCATCTGCGCCCTCACCAGGGACGCCTCTTGCGTCCATGGTAGATTTATTCTAAGCGTGGAAAGTTACCTCTGGGTCTTTCCTTAAAAAGGCTTATTGGTTCGAGTCACTATTGGAATAAATATACAAATGAAGATCCTACTCGTCAATGGCCAGACGACGGATCCATTGAATTGGAAAAACTTCTAAATTGGGGGAAAAAAAAATGTTTTGAGAGCTCTCACATAATTATTTATTTGGTACCTAAAAAAAGACCAGAAAAAGGAAGGGAAAAATTTGACTAGCCTTAAGACCTTGACTCAGGTTACAATTGAATTGAGAACATGTAAAAGTGTAAGTGTTGATAAGATTATAAAGGTTGGAATGTTTGAGCTAATTTTATACAAAGAGGTTACATCAACTTTGCCTGAGTATGTTTTAAAATGTCTGACTGGGAATGCTTCTCTTGTTCAAAATTAAAAGATCAAGACCTATTGATAAAAATCTTGATAATTATGTTTAAAGGTATAAGAGGTGACAAAATTTACATGAAATTTTGTAGGAAAAAAACTGATGTTATTTCTATTACAGAACTGGTTAACAAAAATAGTAATTTAAATGATGGCTAATTTTATCTCAAGTCTTATGAAGTCTTGTAGGCAATCTAAATAATTATTGGGAATAAGTAACTAAATAGTTGTGAAAAAGATGAATGTTGGATGAACTTTAAACAATAATTATGTCTTATGGTGGTTACAGCTTCCAAACTCTTTTTGGTGACTTAAAACTTGAGAGTTTTGCTAAGTTTTATGATAAAAATTCTCTGAGTATCATCATTTCCAAATAAGATAAGATATTAGACATTGATTGCTAAATGTACATTTGTCTACTTTTGGCTTTTCATTACAGGAAAACTAAAAGGTGTTTTGGCTCTATTGGTAAACATGTATTTTATTAAAAGATTGTACTATAAAGTAACATGTTTCTAGAAGTTATGAAGTGTTTATAAATTTTCCAAGCCACAAGATACTAATGTAAAAGAAAGTTTATAATGGTTTACTTAGTTTTTACTCACAAATTAAGGTTTCTAAAGGTTAAAATTTCTAATTAGTATATGTGATTGAAAATTAAGAAAAATATGTCTGTGTACAAGGAAAGTAAGATGTATAAAGGTACAAAGAATGGAAATATTTTGTTTGGTTAAGAAAGATAAATTTGTCCTCAAGTACTAGGAGGGAAAAGAAAGACATGGGACAAATTCTGAATGTAAAAAGAAAGTTATAGAAGGTTTGTGGAAGAGAAATTCTGGAAAAGGAGTTTTTGCATGGTCAAGTTGGCTAAGATTGAAATGAATTTAATTAAGTAAATGAGTTTTAATAGCAGAAGTAAGCTGGTGCAAAATTGAAATTTCTCATAAAAGGATAATTTGCTTAAACTTGATAAAGAGGTTATAAAAGATTTTTCTTTCCCTTTGAGTAAGTCTACCTAAAAGACAGAGAAAAAAAAAAAACCCGTTAAAATAGTTTCCTACGTTCAAAAGACTGAGGTCTCTCTATTAAGGCTTTTTGGACTGTTAATGCTATGTTTGCTTTGACTGTTTATATTTCTGACAAGCTCCCTCAAAATTCATATCTTAAAGTCTTTTTTTTAACTTTTATTTCTTTGAGAATTTTCAAAGGGCCCTGGAATTTCTCAAAGAAATTTGCTCTCTTCCTATAAGGGGAAAGATACTAAACTTATTAGGCTTATTCAATATGTTCAATTACATGGAAAGCATTGTCAGACAAGTGGTGATAAGCCTGCTTAGGTGTTATTATGTGGGCAAATGTTATTGACATAGGTGTTTTAAAATTGTATAACATTACTGAAATTCTGATCTGTCCTGGTTATCAGTCATAATTCTGGTTATTATCATTTTAAAGTGTTGTATGTCACAAAATTAACCAAATTTCCTTGTCAATTGCCATTTTGAGGGCTTGTTGTTTACAGACTTATTTCTTTGCTCTAATGCTTTTGCAAAATGTTTCGACTTCAGAAAAATTCATGGAAAGGACTCTGACATTTACACTGGAGTACAGGTTTCTGACAAACTTTCTGATCATAAAACTGAACTTGGTAAAAAAAAAATTACAGAAATCTGATGGAGAAACTGACTTCATGAAGCTGCTAACAAAAAGATTGGGATCAAAAATGGATTATACAGGACTGAATGAACTGATAAGGATGATTATAATTTTTATCATTTTTCATTTGAAGTATTGCTGAATTTTTAATGTTTTGTTTTTTTCAGATTTAAGGAAAACTTTTTCTCTTTTCTCCTGAGCTAGCTATGACATAACAATTTGGTAAATGATACTTTTGTAAGTAAAATTGAAATATTTATCTTTTTCTCTCTACCTGATCCCTCGAATTTAGAAACTCTTAGTAAGTGAGTATTGTTGTTTTCATGGCAATATAGTTATTTGCATAAGTTCAATAAGAATCTGTTCTCCTTATAACAGGACACAATTGGAAACACTGGTTCTATTACCAAGGTTGTGACTGGAACATCATATTTGCCATATAACCATACAGCTTTTGAGGAGTGAAGATTGGACTTTATGGAATAAAGCCAGGTGGAAATACTGGCCTGGTACCTTATGTTCCAAGCAGCACTTACCAGTATAAGTAAAGAATGTCACTTATCTGGCAGGTACAAGGAACCTTAAAATATTTTGGGGAAACCTCGGAATAGAGGAATTCACCCAAATCTATAGGTATTGCAGGCAAAGTCTGATGACAAAATCCTTGGCTTGGCTTTCCTGGCCTCGAGAGACCTTTAAAGTTCAATGTGAGATTCCTTATAAAAAGTTCCAGCAAAGCAGATTTAAAAGAGCCTATGTGATCAACTGCTATTCTTGCTGTACTTATGTAAATAATTGAGCCAACTCTATTGGAACTAGACTTATTTTGCAAACTAGTTTTAATTTTGCTATCTTAATAAAAATGAGGGTGATTTTAGAGAGAAAAATTATATTTCAGTAAAAACTATTTCAGTATAAATTTGCGGATATTAGATCCTAGTTTTGTTGTCTTTTGAGGTTTTGGTTTTATATCTGTTGACTGGACTGGATCCTGATTTCTTCTAGTCTCCTAAAATATCTGGCTACAGATGTCCAAACTAACGTTTTTGATTTTTTCCATCATTTTCATTTGAAATCACTGAGAACTGAACCTGCCCTTTTTCCTGAAGCCTTACAAACTGAAGCTGATGAACTTGATATAAACTTAAGAGATGACCTGACGACACCATCAGAGACATTTTAAACTGCAAAAGATACTTTGACGCTGACATCTAAAATTCTTCTTCACTGGCAGTCCTCTGAACTCAAAAACTGGTTTACAATTTGCTCTAACCATTAACCTTGTTTTTCTTTCGTTTACACAAATATGCTTTTGGAGTCTGCCATGCTGTTGGCACAATTTGGAAATCCTGTGGATTCTTAACTTCTGCAGGAACTCCTATTGCTAATGGACATTTAATTGCAGCCTTATTACAAGCTATTCACCTTCCTTCAAAAATTGCCATTGTTCATTGTTCAGCCCATACTAAGGAGACTGATGTCATATCTTTAGGGAATGACAGGGCTGACAGAGCTGCTAAACATGCAGCTCACTATGGACCCCCTTATCCGTTTTCCACCCAATTTTTAAACCTGCCTTTATCCTTGACTGATGTTATTAACTATCAGGCAAATGCCCCACAATCTGAAAAAGACAATTGGATACAAAAGGGTGCCAAACAATTATCAGATGGATTATACATTGGACCAAATGGACTTCCAGTATCTCCTTTTCTTTTGACTTTTTGGCTTGCACTTATCTCCCACCAAATGGGACATATGTGCAAACGGGGGATAGTTAAGGAACTAAAAGACAATTGGTTTTGCCCTGGCATCCATAAAATTTCTGACCAAATCCCCTCCCAGTGCACAACTTGCAAATCTTACCAAGTCTCTGGGAGAAATCAGTGTGATCCAGGAAGTTCTCCCAGGCCCACGCTGCCTTTTGCGGCACTCCAAATGGATTTTATAGACATGCCTTCAGCTTTAGGTTACTCTCACTGCTTGGTTATTGTCTGCATGTTTAGTGGATGGACTGAATGCTATCCGACCAGACATGCAGATGCCACAACAGTGGTAAAGAAATTAATAACTGAAGTTATTCCTCGCTTTGGCATTCCTTTATGGATTGAATCAGACCAAGGAACTCATTTTACAGCAGAGATAAACCACTTGCTTGCAAAAACTCTGGGGTATTCATTAAAATTTCATACCCCATATCACCCTCAGTCATCAGGGCAAGTGGAACGTAAAAATCTAGATATAAAAAGAACTCTAGGAAAAGTCTGTCAAGAAACTGGACTTAAATGGCCAGAAGCTCTGCCCTTGGCCCTTATGAAGATTCAAAATACTCCAAATAGAAGGCATGGACTGACTCCTTTTGAAATAGTTTTTGGACGTCCGATGCCTACTGATGTCTCTAAATCTTCAAGTCCTGGATTAAATGAATATTATGGGAACTTAAGTGAACAATTTGATGCTATGACTTGTTATATACAAAAATTAACTAGTATACTTGAAGCATATCGTCAACAGGTAAAAGAGGCATGGCCACCACCTTCTGACAAGCCTTGCCATCCCTTTCGACCAGGAGACCGGGTGTACATCAAGGTCTTTAGAAAAAAACACGCACTGTCACCTCGCTGGGAAGGACCTTATGAAGTCTTACTGACGACCTGCACTGCCATCAAAATAAAGGAAAAATCTTCCTGGATCCATGCGAGCCACGCCAAAATAGACCCAGAACATCGCTCTCAAGACAACTGGGAGATAATCCCCACAGGTGACCTTAAACTAAGGATTTCGAGGGCCAAAACCCAGGCCCCAGAAGCAGCCGACATCACGAAGTAGACAGCTTTTCCCAAGATCACGGATCAAGAAAACCTACTTTGACCCATTTCCTCCCCCTTGCTTCAAAACTCCCTATATATATACACACTCACACACACAAACTATTAGTGGATATATATATATTTTTTTTTTTTTTTTAATCATTTATTAGAAAGCTGACTGGAGAGTGCTGGTCTCTATCTGTCCCTCTTCCCCTCTCTAAGTCTCCGCTATGGGCTCTTTTCCGATCTGTGTCTTGCTTTTACTAACTCTCTCCTTTTCAACAGGTCGGGCACAGACCAAACACCCCCTTGTGCCAGTTTACCAAGCCCTAGCCACGCTAACTAATCAATCTGACTGTTGGTTATGTCAACAGCTAGATAGTGCAAAAGAACCTGAACTCATCTTTGTTCCTGCTGATGTGAACACCTGGTGGACTAAGTACGGAAGATGGATGAATAACAGAGTATGGTATCCGCAACAAGGGAAACTTCACTCTGCTTCTTCTCCTGGTGAGTCACTTGGGCCCCAGAAAGATTACTTAGAAGGTCAAGGACTGTCCCTTGTCCAAGTACAAGCAATAGGTGAAAGTTTTTCCCTCTGCATTGAAAGTAAACATGGCGCTGGACCTTTCCTGGGTGACATACCAAGACAATATTGCAGTCAAACTCTGTGGTTTGATTCCGCAGGTGGCATCTTCAGAACTCTCAAGGGAATTGTAAGTGACTCTATCACTACTCCCTCTGGCACAAACATTTGCCAAATCACCAAGCGCTCTGGATGGCCTACGAGCCACCCGTGTGCAACTTGGGGTATCGCAGCTATCTGCATGGTTAGGCTGCCCAATGCCACAGACTATATATGGGTGGATCAAAAATCTGGACTCACCTGGTCAGGTGACAAGACCAGGCTTTATAGCTGCCAAAATCAGACTGCAGGCCTCCTGTACCAGCTATTCTGCAATCTATTCTGTTCTCGCAGACTGACAGGAGCTCATGGGAAATGGAGATGTTTAGGTAGTAACAGTGCAAGTGGCACAGATCATGAAATAGTCCAGATCCTGGGAACTACAGACTCAATTCTAACCTTGTCTTTACACTGGTCTTTTCATTTTATGCGGCAACAAAGTGTATAAAGGATTCCCACCTAATTGGTCAGGACGATGCGGACTTGGATACCTGGCTCCTTCTGTCACCAAACACTCCACCTTAAATGCTAGCCAAATTACAAACTTGGGTTCGTTTGTTCATAAGATTGTGCCACATAAACGTGCCAGTCGAGAAATCGTGGAAAATCCATTTGTGTATCACAACTCCAAGTTCTTTTCAGCCTTGAGAGTCCTATTCCCCGGCTTTGGAGATTATGATTTGGAAAAGGCAATCTTAAATCTCTCTATGGTAATGGAGCAAGAGTTCAACACCACCATGCAAACCTCGAACATACTCCAGTCAGAGATTAACAGCCTAGCATCTGTGGTGCTCCAAAATCGACGTGCTCTGGATGTGCTCACTGCCCAGCAAGGAGGAACATGTGCAATCATTGGAGAAAAATGTTGCTTTTATGTGAATCAAACAGGTCAAGTAATATCTAACTTAAATCTATTAAAAGAGAAGATTGACATTTTTCATCAGATAAACGAAGCTCACACATTTTTTTGGACTGACTTATTTCCAGGATTGGGGGACTGGTTTAATGGAGTGTGGGGAAATGTGCTCCGATTTGTTCTTTTCTGCCTGTTCATCCTCATTCTAATCTACGTTCTTTTCTCTCTTTGCAGACTTCTTATCACTCGGATACTAACACGATTTCTCTCTCCACAGTCACCAGCTCAGCTTTTAATATGTGAAACTTCTAGGGAAGTTTCAGAGGAGGGAACTGATGGTGCTCAGGGCAAGCTGCCCCAGGAAGCACCACTCTGGTTTGCGGATTATTTCGAGCTGAAGACAATAAGGACATTTGACCTCCCCCACTATCTGCCTAAAGAATCTGACATGGTAGCTCATTCCTGGAACAGATCTTCTATCATGATGGCTATAAAGATAATGTAAAACAGATGTTACAACGCGAGGGGCACCAAGCCCCTTTTATCAAAAAACTCTCTCTCTCCCTGACCAAATGATCAATAGATGACCCTGAAAAGAATTGTCCTTCTGCCCTCTGAAGTCCCAGGCCACTACCCACCCCCAACACGTTCCTTCGCCTTTAGCTGCAATACTTAAGCAAGCAGCTTAGACAGAGGGACGAGTTGCTCATTTCTGAGTTTCTCCCATGTATACATGTTATTAAACTTGGTATTATTTTCTCCTGCTAACCTGTCTTGTTGATTATTTGGCCAGCCAGAAGAACCTTAAGGGAAAGGGCAGAGGGAGATTCTCCCTCTTCCCCCTACAACAGCTATAAAAAATAACATGGTTGAATCTCAGGAATAAAATGTAAGGCACAAAAGACAAACTGCAGAGAAATGTATAGATTCAATTCAATTTATATAAACTTACAAAGCATGGAAAACTAAATAGCATTAAAAGTAAAAATAATTTTACTACAACAATAAATAAAATCAAGGAAATAATAAACTTGAAATTTGAGAAGGAAGTTACCTCCCTAAAGAAAATGGATGGGATGGGGAAGAGTTATGCAAGGGATTTCAAAGTAATGGAAATATTTTCTTATGTAGCATGGCTGGTAATGGGTATTCACAGTATTGTTAAACAATATGATTAAATGTGTCATATATATATGTATATGTTTATACATATATATATATGAATGAATGAAAATATTCTTTTGCATCTTTCAATACTTAGCATGCTCTTTCATGCCCCAGGAAAAAAGAAAAAATATATCAAGTAGTCATAAATTTATTTTTCACTAAAAGCATTTTAATCAGGCTGTCTTAACTCTAGTTAAACCAGATCGTTTGTACTTGGGCAAGATTTTAAGTACATTCTGTACTTGGGCAACATTTTGAGTATATTCTAGGCTTCTTTTGCTGACATGATTACTGAAACAGTGACATTGGACTTCACTGATACATGATAAGAGGAAGCTATCATGAAATATTCATGGCATTCATAGTTGAGATGTTCTTGAAGGCAAAATTCACTACATCATACAGTGTTCTCTCATCGGGACCAATGAAAGACATTTCTCTTAGCATTTAGTTTAAAAAAAAAAAGAAAAAAAGAATTGTTTCCTGAATAAATGTCTCCTAAATTAAGGGTGTGGATCTGTGAACTTCTTTTGACAATGTATGACTTAGCTCTAAATCTTTTCTTATTTGTTCTGGCTTTAAGGCCTCACAGAGTCTATGTGTGGCCCACCTTTGGCCACTAAATAAAAATTTGTAGTAAGAACTTTGTGTTGTTATCCTGTATTTTACATTATTTTCCAGCATTTATTTTTCTTTCATTTCCTGAAAATGGTATAGTTTACTTTTGCTCCATATTTCAAGTATGCATGTATAAGCTATTGCATACTCTTTTCTGAATGAATCAGGATGTAAATAATTATCTCTAAATTTTTTTAAACCATATTTAAAATCATTGTGATTCTGCCTGAAAAAATTGAAATCTGAATTTTTGAGAATATTCCTCTACATAGATGATATTGGCAAAATCACACCAGTTTCAATACTGAATAACAGGGTATGGATAAAATTTTTAAGTCATTTATAAAAATCATGTTAAAAAAGCTCTCTCTATAAACATTAAATATATTTGTTTTTTCAGTAGTCCTTAAAGAGACAAATATTAAGAAGTCATATTTGAAATATAATGAATATTAACATAAAGTATATAGGCATGTCCATTATGGAAAATAAGAGAGAAAGAAATAAAAATACTTAGAACTCTTTTTTTTTTTTTGTGAGGAAGATCAGCACTGAGCTAACATCCATGCCAATCCTCCTCTTTTTGCTGAGGAAGACTGGCCCTGAGCTAACATTGAGCCGATCTTCCTCCACTTTATGTGGGGCGCTGCCACAGCATGGCCTAAAAAGCCGTGTGGTGGTGTGCGCCCCAGATCCGAACCCGGGCTGCCAGCAGCGGAATGCGCGCACTTAACCGCTCCACCACGGGGCCAGCCCCTTAGAACACTTAAGATAAAAACAAAACAAAACAAAACAAAAAACCTATATCCCTGGGTATCTAAAAACTGATTTGAGAGCTGCATGCTCAAACTGGCTTAAAATTTTGACTGGTGCCTCAAATCACATTTTTGAAAATCAAATTTCTCACAAACATATTTGAAACTGACTCAACGGCTTAAGCTATACAAATGCATCGACACATTAGTGCAGGGAGCATAGCCAACTTCTCTCCGCGTGTGGCATTATGTAGAGGATGACTTTCATCATGGACCTTCTCTTTCTTCAGTGATAATCAGGAGAGTGTACAAATTCCTCCTGCCTCAGTTATGAAAGGAGCTGTCTGGAAAGGACCTTGATGTCCATTATTCTGCTGCAGTAAATGAGTGATCAACTGTACGTTCAACTACATACTGTGCTTCCGTTACCAGACCATCACCATTTCACCAATAACATGCCAGGGCAAAGCTCCACCGTATCTCAGAAGCACGGGAAATGCGGTGAATGGACGTCAGTTACCAGTGTCCATGAATTTTTATAATATATTGGAAAAATAGCCTTTTTTGCAGTATTTTCAATGATAAGTTATTTTTCTCTCTGTCTCTCTTCTTTTTTTTTCTTTTTTTAAAATTTATTTTCATGTCTTTTCTACTGGTGACACCCATTGTTATAATTCATTGTTTATAACGATTTTGTTCTGCTTTATACCAAGGGATGTTTCAAGCATTTTTATGTGTACTAATGAGTGATATCAACCAATGATTGGTGTGTTCTAGTTATCTTTTTCAGGCTTAGAGATTTTCATAATCAATTCTAGTCACATCATTTTCATTCCAGATTTTTCACAAAGTCAATCTTAAGTTGTATGCAAATAATACAATTGATTAGAGATTGAGTCTCATCAAATGACCTTAAATGTTCTAGCAGTATGCACAGCACTTTCAATCTGAAATTTTCTAGCCCAAATAATCTCAGGATTTACCTACTTATCTTCATTTTCACACTCCCTCTGGAGTTATTATATTAATCAAAGATAGTTGAGGGGCCTGCCCCATTGGCGTAGCAGTTAAGTGCGTGTGCTCCGCTGCTGGCGGCCTGGGTTTGGATCCAGGGTGCACCCGAGGCACTGCTTGTCAGGCCATGCTGTGGCAGCATCCCGTATAAAGTGGAGGAAGACAGGCACGGATGTTATCCCAGGGCCAGTCTTCCTCAGCAAAAAGAGGAGGATTAGCATGGATGTTAGCTCAGGGCTGATCTTCCTCACCAAAAGAAAAAAAAAAAAAAAACGTAGTTGAAAGAAAAAAAAAGTGTGTGTGTATATAATTTATATATATATATATATATATGTAATTTATTTACTCCTTCTCTCAGGCCCACTAATAAAGTTGAAGTATTTTTCTCTAAATATTCTTGCATTCTTTGGATTTCATTCTTTTTTCCATTTGTTTACTATTTATTTATTGAAAATGTGCTATATCCTAGACACTCTTCTAAGTTTCACAAATGTATTAGTGTGAAAAAATTCTGACTTCATGAGCTTACATTTTATTAGAGGGAAAAATTAATTGCTTTCCATGTGCTAAGCATTTTACATGCAGTGACACACTTAATTCTCAAATCAGACTTGTGAGTTAGATGCCATATCCATGTTTATCTGGCCAAAAACTATTGCTTTCCGTTCATATGTCATACACAGTTGCTGCCCTTATTTCACTTATAGTTTAGTGGGAGAGATATATACTAAACAGAAATCACAAGAATAAATATGGAATGTTTGTGGGATTTATCCTAGACAGGGAAACTTTTCTTGAAGTTACGGCTAATCTTAAAACTGAATAAATAATAGATGTTAAGCAGAGGTTATGCTAAGCATTCCAGGCAGAGGACATAGCGTGTGTGAAGGCTCTATTCCTCAAATATTGTTCCCAGAACAAAATTTACCATTTCATGGTCAGTAGGTATTTCATCACTTTTCAAAATGAAGCAGAATAAAAGGTGGGATAATTTCAAGTCCTGTTTAATATGAAGTCTTGTTTGGTTAATAAATGATGCAGAGTATGGATGGCTTGGAAGCATATTTATTATTACAAGAAAATATTTGGTTTGGGAACATGGGAACAACCCATGCATTTGTTTCAGTTAAAAACATTTGTTTCAGCAGAAAATTTGGCTTTCATATTTGTATGTGAGTTTCCAAATTGGTTTCCAATTGCAGCGAAGAAAGCATTTGGTTGGGGGCAGTTAGGATAGCCAAACTCTTCTGCACATGTATATGGAGGCCTGGGGACGCTCCTAAGGTCCAAGACCTCTTATTATGCTTTTACTGGTTGTCTGATTAATGATTTGTCACATAGCTGTGCAATTAGAATCACCCAAACTTTCATTTAAAGGAAAATAAAAATTTATATAAGCTCACCAGAAGTCAAAAAGACCTCTACAGTCTTAACAAAGGACATTTATGCTTTCCTCAGATTCTTCAACTTTTAAGAATCAGAAGACATAGTGTAGACAAAAACCATGTTATACTGTTTATTTATTTTTTTACCACTTGTAAAAGTGTTTTTTAAAGATTCCCTAAACCTACATCTTAGTATAAGAATCAAGTACGACAAAATTGGGATTTAGTATTTGTTCAGATAATAGTAAAATAGTTTTGTCTAAAGCCTCCTTGTTCTTCCTGCTGTTTATTAAGATGAGATATTTCTTGAAGTTTTCAGTTTACTGAAGAGAAATCTAAAAAGTAAAATATTGAGAAGTTGTGGAAAGTTACAGTTTGTCCCCAAATCTATTCTCTCAATTTTTCTTTAGTATACCAATGCCCAGTTAGACAATACATTCTCCAAGATGCCTTGCGGCAAGATGTGGCCATGTGATTAAGTTATCACCAAAATAATATGAAAGGAAGTGGTAAGATTGCCACCTGACCAGCCTTATAGAAAATTACTTGTCCTGGACTTTCCACCTCTCTTTTCTCCTATTCACAAACTGGAACGGGGATGTGACGGCAATCCAGCATTGCCATGAAGCCAAGAATAATAGCACTTAACATTAACTGTTATAATAAAGATCCCTTCAACCAGGTTGCCAAGTTGGTGATTTTGGAATGACAGGAATGTCTCTTATATAGATAGTATAGTGAAGATTATTAGTTAAGTGTAAAACATAACTAATAGTATCTGAAAGCATAAAAATGTTGCTTGTGTCACTCCCTACTATTTAGACAACAAACTCTGAGATACATGTACATCCATATGGATTTTTACTCAGAATTGAAACTGAATGTAAAATTTTTAGTTTTTAATATAACTAAAATGAAAATAAAATTTCCAAAGATGATTATTATACCAGGACCTAGAAACTATTTTGGCCAGAATATTAAAACAAAAGAAAATACAATATAGGAAATTTAATCAAGGAAACGTATTAAAACAAAATCAATAGAGGAATCAAATTTTGTCTTAAATAGAACCCAGAATTTGACAGATCATATCCTCAAGGATAAATTACCTTCTACAAGCAAGGAGCATGAAGAGAAAATAAAAAATTCACCAAAAAAAATCAATCTTTTCTGTAGTAAATACCCCAGATTGTAGAGAATGTCAATAAACAAGCAAGCCAAGTCAACTCAATTATAAAGAACCAATATGTTCTGAAAGCTAAATAATAAACACTTAAAAATACTTCATAAAAACATATATTTGAAACCAGTTGTCTATCATATATTATATCAGAAAGTAGTTCTGATACATTTTAATTTTACCACAGATATATATAAAAGAGACAATGTTAATTATATAAATCAGTGTATAAATCACAAAATCTAGATGATACAATGCCCACATTAATGAATATACCTACAATGAAGAGTGATGAATGTCAGCACTTAGTGTTTTATTTTATAAAAAGTGTATAGCTTTGTTTAATTCTGTGATGATATTAACAATAATAATACCAATCCACTTGTTTTTCACCTTAATAGTTGCTTTTACATTATTGTATCATTTGATCCTAACGAGAGTAGACACTGTCTTGTTTATAATTGTTCACCAAAAGAATGAGCATGCAACAATATTTTAAAAAATTTTTTTATTGAGGTAACAGTAGTCTATAACATATAAATTTCAGGTGTGCATCATTATATTTTCACTTCAGTGTAGATTACATCAGGTTCACCACCAAAAGTCTAGTTGGCATCTTTCATTGTAAAAATGTGCCCCTTTACCCCTTTACCGTTCCCCCAGACCATTTCCCTCTGGTAATCACCAATCTATTCTCTGTATCTATGTGTTTGTGTGTTTAGTTGTTTGTTTATCTTCCACATATGAGTGAAATCATATGGTTTTTGTCTTTCTCTGCCTGCTTTGCTTCGCTTGGCTTAGAACCCTCAAGGTCCCTCCATGTTGTCACAAATGGCAAGATTTCATCTTTTTCAATGGCCGAGTAGTATTCCATTGTTTGTGTATATAAATATACCACATCTTCTTTATCCATTCACCCATCTATAGGCACTTAGGTTTTTTCCAAGTCTTGGCTATTGTAAGTAATGCTGCAATGAACATAGGGGTGCATATATCTTTTTGAATTAGCGTTTCTGTGTTCTTCATATAAATACCCAGAAGTGGATTAGTTCTATTTTTATTTTTTTCAGGAATCCCCGTACTGTTTTCCAAAGTGGCTGCACCAGTTTGCACTCCCACCAGCATTGTATGAGGGTTCCCTTCTCTCCACATCCTCTCCAGCATTTGTTATTTCTTGTCTTTTTAATAATAGTCGTTCTAACAAGTATAAGGTGACATCTCATTGTAGTTTTGATTTCTATTTCTCTAATAATTAGTGATGTTGAACATCTTTTCATGTGCCTGTTGGCCATGTGTATATCTTCTTTGGAAAAATGTTCAGATCCTTTGTCCATTTTTCAATCAGGTTGTTTGCTTTTTGTTGTTGAGTTGTATGAATTCTTTACATTTTTTGGATATTAACCTATTATCAGATATATGGTTTGGAAATATCTTCTCCTAAGTAGTAGGTTGTGTTTTCACTTTGTTAATGGTTTCCTTTGCTGTGCAGAAGCTTTTTAGTTTGATATGTTTCCATTTGTTTATTTTTTTGTTTCCCTTGCCTGGTAAGATATTCAAAAAGATACTGCTAAGATTGATGCCAAAGAGAGTACCGCCTATGTTTTCTTCTAGAAGTTTTATGGTTTTAGGTCTCACATTCAAATCTTTAATCCATTTTGAGTTAACTTTTGTGTATGGTGTAAGAGTGGTCTACTTTTATACTTTTGCATGTGGCTGTCCAGTTTTCCCAGCTGCATTTATTGAAGAGACTTTCCTTTCTCCGTTGTATATTCCTGGCTCCTTTGCTGAAAATTAACTGTCCATAGATGTATGGGTTTGTTTCTGGGCTATTGATTCTGTTTCACTGATCTGTGTGTCTGTTTTTCTGCCAGTACTATGCTGTTTTGGTTACTATAGCTTTGTAGTATATTTTGAAATCAGGGAGTGTGTGATACCTCCAGCTGTATTCTTTTCTCTCAGAATTGCTTTGGCTATTTGGGGTCTTTTGTTGTTCCTTATAAATTTTAGGATTCTTTGTTCTATTTCTGTGAAAATTGTCATTGGGTTTTGATAGGGATTGCATTGAATCTATAGATTGCTTCAGGTAATATAGCTATTTTAACTGTGTTAATTCTTCCAATCCATGAGCATGGAATGTCTTTCCATTTCTTTGTGTCTTCTTCAATTTCATTCAACAATATCTTCTAGTTTTCTGTGAGTAAGTCTTTCACCTCCTTGGTTAAATTCATTCCTTTGTGTTGCAATTGTAAAGGGGATTGTATTCTTGATTTCTTGTTCTGCTAGTTTGTTGTTAGTTTATAGAAATGCACCTGACTTTTGTATGTTGATTTTGTACCCTGTGACTTTTTTGTATTCGTTAATTATTTCTAATAGATTTTTTGTGGCTTCTTTAGGGTTTTTTTATATATAAAATCATGTCATCTGCCAATAGCGACAGTTTTCTTCTTCCTTCCCAATTTGGATACCTTTTATTTCTTTTTCTTTTCAATATGCTCTGGCTAGGACTTCTAATACTACATTGAATAAGAGTGGCAAGAGTGGGCATCCTTGACTTGTTCCTGTTATTAGAGGGATAGCTTTCAGTTTTTCATCATTCAGTATTGTGTTTGCTCTCAGTTTGTCATATATGGTATTTCTTATGTTGAGGTAATTTCCTTCTTTGCCTATTTTATTGAGAGTTTTTATAACAAATGGATGCTCAACTTTGTTAAATGAGATCATCTCACATGAGATGATCATGTGACTTTTATTCTTCTTCTTGTTATGAATGTGGTGTATCACATTGATTGACTTGCAGATGTTGAACCATCCTTGCATCCCTGGAATAAATCCCACTTGATCATGGTGTATGATCCTTTTAATGTATCATTGTATTCAACTTGCTAATATTTTGTTGAGGATTTTTGCATCTATGTTCATCAGTGATATTGGCCTGTAATTTTCTTTTTTGTGTTGCTCTTGTTTGGTTTTCGTATCATTGTAGTGTTGGTCTTGTAAAATGAGTTAGGAAGCGTCCCCTCTTCTTCAATTTTTTGGAAGAATTGGAGAAGGGTAGGTATTAAATCTTCTGTGAATGTTTGGTAGAATTCACTAGAGAAATCGTCTGGTCCTGGACTTTTGCTTTTTGGCAGGTTTTTGATTACTGTTTCAATTGCTTCATTAGTGATTGGTCTATTCAGATTCTCTATTTCTTCTTGATTCAGTTTTCAGAGGTTGTATGATTCTAAGAATTTATCCATTTCTTCTAGGTTATCCAATTTGTTGGCGTATAGCTTTTCACAGTATTCTCTTATAATCCTTTGTATTTCTGTGGCATCCGTTGCAATTTCTCATCTTTCATTTCTGATTTTATTTATTTGAGGCTTCTCTCTTTTTTTCTTAGTGACTCTAGCTAAGGGTTTCTCAATTTTGTTTATCTTTTCAAAGAAACAGCTCTTAGTTTCATTGATCTTTTCTATTGTCTTTTTTGTCTCTATTTCATTCATTTCCACTTTCACTTTCTTATTTACTTCCTTCTACTGAATTTGGGCTTTCTGATTCTTTTGGGTGCATTGTTAGATTGTTTATCCGAGATTTTTCTTGATTTTTGAGGTAGGCTTTTATTGCTATATACTTCTCTCTTAGTACTGTTTTTGCTGCATCCCATAGGTTTTAGTATGTTTTGTTTTCATTTTCATTTACCACCAACTATTTTTTTTATTTCTCTTTTGATTTCCTTATTGATACAATAGTTGTTCAGTAGCACGTTTAGTCTCCACATATTTGTGATCCTTCCAGTTTTCTTTTTGTAGTTCATTTCTAGTTTCATACCATTGTGGTCAGAAAAGATGCTTGATATGATTTCAATCTTCTTAACTTTATTGAGACTTGTTTTGTTTCTCAAATTCTGAACTATTTTTGAGAATGTTCCATGAACACTTGAGAAGAATGTGTACTCTGCTGCTTTTGGATGGAATGTTCCATATATATCTATTATGTCCACTTACTCTAGTGTTTCATTTAAGGCTGATGTTTCCTTGTTGACTTTCTGTCTGGGTGATCTACTCATTGATGGGGTAGTAAGTGGGGCATCAAAGTCCCCTACTATTATTGTGTTGCTGTCAATTTCTCCCTATAGGTTTGTTAATAGTTCTTTTATATACTTTGGTACTCCTGTTAGGTGCATATATATAATAAATGTTATGTCTTCTTGATGGATTGTTCCCTTTATCATTATGTAATATCCACCTTTGTATCTTATTATCTTTTTTGGTTTGAAGTCAATTTTAAGTAATATAAGTATAGCTACACCTGCTTTCATATGGGTGCAATTTGTTTGGAGTATCATCATCCATCCCTTCACTCCGAGCCTATGTTTGTCTTTAAAGCTGAGATGGGTCTCCTAGAGGGCAGCATTTGTTGGGCCTTTTTTTTTAAATCCATCCAGCCACTCTGTGTCTTTTGATTGGGGAATTCAATCCATTTACATTCATGGTGATTATTGATATATGAGGACTTAGTGCTGCCATTTTATCCTTTGTTTTTTGGTTGCTCTGTATTTCCATTGCTTCTTTTCTCTTGAGTTTCTGTCTGTCATTTCAGTTTAGTGGTTTTCTGTGATGTGTTTCTCAGTTTCTTCTTTTTTTTTGTTTCATGACTCTGCTCTGAATTTTTGTTTTGTGGTTACCATGAGGTTTGTATAAATTATCTCATAGATGAGATTGTCCTTTTTCTGCTGATGGCATCTTATCTTCATTTGCCTATGCATGCTATGCACTTTTCCTTTTCCCCTTCTGTGTTTTTGTTGTAAATTATTCCTTTTTGTATTATGAGTTCATTACCAAATTGAAGTGGTTATAGTTATTTTTAATGCTTTCTTTCTCTTTAACCTTCATGTTATAATTAAGTGTTTACTAATCTATTCTGATATAGAGTTGAATTTTCTGACCCTGTCTATTTTTCACTTTTCTTAAAGCAGTGTATATCTTTACCTTTTTGTTTCAGGTAGAAGAGATATTTTAAAATCTCTTGTAAGGAAGGTCTAGTGGTGATGAACTCTCTTAGCTTTTGTTTGTCTGGGAAAGCCTTTATTTCTCCTTAATATTTGAAAGATAGCTTTGCTGAATAGAGTATTTTTCCTGACAATTTTTGTTTTTGTTTTTTTGTGAGGAAGGTCAGCCCTGAGCTAACATCCATGCCAATCCTCCCCTTTTTGCTGAGAAAGACTGGCCCTCGGCTAACATCTGTGCCTATCTTCCTCCACTTTATATGGGACACCACCACACATTGCCTGATAAGCGGTGCATCGGTGCACGCCTAGGATCTGAACCCAGGCCGCCAGCAGCAGAGCCTGTGCACTTAACTGCTATGCCACACGGCTGGCCCCCTTGGCTAGCAGTTTTTATTTTTCAATATTTTGAATATATCATCCCACTCTCTCCTGGCCTGTAGATTCTGCTGAGAAATCTGCTGATAGCCTAATGAGAGTTCTCTTGTACGTTATTGTTTTTTTTCTTGCTGGCTGCCCTTAATATTCTTTCTTTGTCATTGACTTTTGACATAAATGTGTCTTAGAAAATGTCTTTTTGCTTTGAGATAATTAGGTGTTCTATTAGCTTTACATAATTGTATATCCAGTTCTTCCCCCAGGTTTGGAAATTTCTCAGCTATTATTTATTTATAAATGAGCTCTCTGCTCCCTTTTCCCTCTCTTCTTCTTCTGGGATACGCGTTATCCTTATATTGCTTTTCCTAATTGAGTCAGATATTTCTCATAGAATTTTTCCATTGTTTTTAAATCTTAGTTCTCTCTTCTCTTCCACCTGAATCATTTCTAGATTTCTATCTTTGAACTCACTAATTTCATACCTTCACGTACTCTCACACGGTGTGCTCTACTTCCAATGCTTTCTACTTTATTCTTCATCTTACTTATGCAGTTTTTCAGCTCCAGAATTTCCCTTTGGTTCTTTTTTAGAGTTTCAACCTCTTTGGTGAAGTACTTGATCTGTACATTAATTTTATTCTTGAGCTCATTGAACTCTCTTTCTGAGTTATAGCTCATTGAATTTCTTCACAACAGCTATTTTGAATTTTCTATCAATTAGATTGCAATCTCTGGTGACTTCTATTTGGTTTCTGGAGAATGGTCACTTTCTTTTTGTGATACCATGTTACCATAATTTTTCATGGTTCTTGATGAGTTGTTCCTCTGCTGGTGCATTTGTAATAGCAAACACAATTCTTGTTTAGGTAAGGATTTGGTTGATTCTGAGCTGCTCTGGTTGTATTTGAGAGCCTTCACTTTCCATCCTCCAGTGCTTGTGCCAGAGGTGTCATCAGTGCCCTCATTTTGCTTCTTGTGCCTCCAAGGTTGCTGGTGTCTTGCTGCTTCTGGTGTTACTGCAGTCGTGGGCTTTGCCACAAGGGTCACTGTGCTGGTGATCACCTCTTCTGCTTCTGGGGTTGCCTGAGTCATGATTTCCCCCACTGTGGTGGGGGGAGGGGTAGGGTGGAGTAGGAGCCTCTGCCATGTTCAGGATTATTGGGTCTGTAGGTTCCGCTGTCTTGGGGGTGGGGGGCTGGATTTGTAGGTGCTGCTGCAGCTTGGGGGGATGGGGTTGTGGGTTCTATTGCAACTATTACTTGGATCTCTGAGGCCTCATACACTGCTGTGGCTGGGAGGCCACTGTTATGCATGCTGCCTTTGCTGCTGCTCCATTTTTTGGGGGGTGCTGGCATTGCTGCTGCCAAGGGCTTTGGGTTCGTGGGTGTCAATGCTGCTGGGCACACTGGGGTTGCCAGCACAACCAACACCTCCATGGGGGCAGTAGTACCTGTGTTGCAGTTACCATTACGATTCCTGGAGCCTCTAGTTTCAGGTGTGGCTGTGCTTCCTCAAGTCATGGCACCTCAAGTCATGGGCACCACCACTGCTGCCAGGGGCACCAAAGCCATGGATACAGCCCCTGCTGCTGGGTCAGAGGTTCTGCCACTAGGGGAAGAGGAGGGAGCTGGGACACAGGTGCTGCCATGGTTTCTGGGGCCTGTGTTCGTGGGCATTGCTGCAGTTCCTGGAGCCCCTGGTTGCAGGCATTGCACAGTTCCTGGAGCATCCAGTCTTGGGAGCTGCTACCACTGCTTCCTGGTTCCACTAGTTCCACAAGGTCCAGTCCACTCACCTATGGATATATAGATGTATGGATCTCTCAGGCATTCTGGTGTGCTATGTAGACGATCCTTTATTGGTCTATGGATGTCCTACTGCTTGTAACTTAGAGGGCAGAGACAAAGGAGGCAACTCACTCCACCATGAGGCTGATGTCACTGTTCACAACAATACTTTTTAAATGTCAAAAGCAACCTGGTGATTTCCATTACTAGGACAAGATGGCTTAGATTGACTTTTTGCTGTTTGTTTCCTCTAAATACGAACGAATATCCTGGAAATAATTCCAGAAACATAAAAGAACTCTGTAAGATGGAAGGAAGCTGGTAAAGTATCTAGGGATGCCAGGACTCGAATAACACCTGGGTAGTTCTCTGGCTTTTGTTTGTTATTTTCATATATCCTGGATAAGTGCTGGAGAAAACTCCCACCTTAAATTGCCAACAGTCAAAGAAAACAAAACAAACAACAAGAAAAACAGAACAAAACAAAACTCACACACACACACACACACACACACAAACCCTAACAACCAAAACACAAGAAAGCACGGACTTTTTGACCAAGAAATCAGAAAAGGGGAAGGAAAGCAGAGACCTAACCAGAAGACCCATACCTACTGGCCACAGTGACCAGATCTGCCTATCATCTCTGACCTCACATCCGTACAGTGGGGCCTATCTGCCAGCAGCAGCAGCAGCAGCAGCAGCAGCAGCAGATGCAACAGAAGCAACAGAATCTGCATGGATCAGCCCATACCCTGCCCTAGGGCCCCAGCAGTAATGTGCCTGGCAGGCCAACTCAACCCATGTTCCGCATCTATTGGCAATAGGTAGGCCCCTCTACTTACACAGGCCCAATGTCTCTCCATCTTCTACCCAGTGTTGGAGAGGCACATTCCTGGTTCTACATTCCAGTGGCAAAAATAAATCTAGGCCAGGAATCTCATAGCCCTCTATCCAGGGAGAGAAGACAGTCCAGGTAGATACTTCCCTCCTCCCATGCTACCACTAGAGATCTCAGGGAAAGTCCAATAGCACTGGATGAAATACTTTCCATCCATCTGGGGGTTCAGTATTCCCTATCTAAGAGTCTTGAAGGTCCAGAGAAGTATTTCCAATTCTGCTGGCTGCACCAGCAAGGAACCAGCAACCAGCCAGAGCTCAAGCAAAACCAGAAGAACAAAGTAGACCAGACTAGCATTGTGAGGGCTCAAAAAACAAAATTGCCATTGGAATTACAGCCCACGAAGGTAGGCAAGAACTTGCGTGCTAAACCTAAAGAAGGTGGCTGCCTGTTACAAGAGAAGATTTAAATATAAGTAAGAGTCTCCTAACATAAGACCTAACATGTCTAAAAAATCACTGATTATACCAACCACCAGGAAAATCACAATTTGAATACAAAAGACAATCAACTGATGTCAACACAGAAGTAAAGCAGGTATTGTAATCATCTGACAAAGATTTCAAAGTAGCCATCATAAACATGCTTCAGCAATCAATTACAAATTCTCTTGGAACAAATTAAAAAAAATAGAAATGTCAGTAGAGGAATAGAGGTTATAAAAAAGAACCAAATGGAAGTTATAGAACTGAAAAATACAAAAACCAAAATAAAAAACTTGCCACATGAGCTTGATAATAGATTGGAGATGACAGAAGATAGAATCAGTAAATTTGAGAAGACATTAATAGAATTTACTCAATCTGACCTACAGAATCTAGACTGATTAATAAAAAGAAAACTGAACTTAGTCTCAGGGACATGTGAGACAAAACAAAATATCAAATATTTGTAGTATTGGGATGCCAGGGGAAAGGAGAAAGAATGTGGGTCTGAAAAAGTATTCAAAGAAATAATCACTGAAGATTTCCTCAGTTTGGTGAAAAACATAAATTTACAGATACAAGAAGCTGAGTAAAACCCATATAGGATAAACTTAAAGAAACCCACTCCATAACTCATAACAATTAAACTTCTCAAAATTAAAGACAAAGGAATATATCTTAAAGGCACCCAGAGAAAAATGATGCATTACCTATAGGGGAACACCAACTCAAACGAAAGTAGATTTCCCATTTGAAACCACAAAAAACAGGAGAAAGGGGCATGATATTTTTTAAGTGCTGAAAAAAAGAACTGTCAATCCCAAATTCTGTGTCTGGCAATACTATCCTTCAGGAATGAAGGGGAAATAAAGGCGTTCTCAGACAAAGGAACATTAAGAGAATTTGTTGTTAGCAGCTTACCCTTAAAGAACGGATAAAGGAGGTTCTTCAAATAGAAAGAAATGATAAGAGAAGTTTTGGAATTTCAGAATTGAAAAAAGAAAAACCAAATAGGTAAAAATAATGGAAAATATAATGGCTTTTTTTCTCCCCATATGCTTTTAAAATCATACTAGATAGCTGAAGCAAAAATTATGTGGTGCTCAGTGTTTGCAAAGAAAATAATTAAGACAATTAAATTTTGAAAATGAGGAGAAACAGAGACCTAATAGAATTGAAGTTTCAATACTTCACTTGAAGTGGTAAAATATCAATAACTGTTGGTTGTAATAAGTTATGTGTGTATATTATACTATATAGAGCAACCACTAAGATATATACATAGTGATAGTTTCAAAAACACTATAAACAAAAAAGATGGAATTCTACAAAATGTTCATATAATCCAAAGGAAGGGAAGAAAAGAAAAACTGAAGAATGAGAAATAGAGGAAATAGACAGTAAATAAATAAAATCACAGACTTACACACTGCCATATCAATAATTACTTTAAATGTAAATGATCTAAATACACTGATTAAAAGACTAAGACTGGCAGAGTGGATTAAAAGAAATCCATGATCCAACTACACGCTGTCTCAAAGAAATTCACTTTAAACACGTCACGAGTAGGCTGAAACTAGAAGAATGGAAAAAGAAAAATCATGTTAACATTAATTTAAAAAAAAGTAAGAGTGACCATATTAATATCAGATAAAGTAGACTTCAGAGCAAAGAATATTACTAGAGATAAAGACATTACATAATGACAAAAGAATCAGTACATTAAGAAGTTTTATGGACTGAATTGTATTATCCCAAAATTCTTATGTTGAAGCCCTCTCCCCCAAGGTGACTGTAATGAGATAAGGCCTTTAAAGAGGTAATTAATGTTAAATGAGCTCATAAGGCTGAGGCCCTAATCCAATGTAACTGGTGTCCTTAAAATAAGAGGAAGAGACACCAGGGACGCACATGTGCAGAGAAAAGGTGATGTGAGGACACAGTGAGAAGGTAACCATTTGCAAGCCAAGGAGAGAGGCTTCAGGAGAAACCAAACCTGCTGTCACCTTGATCTTGGACTTCTAGCCTCCAGAAGAGTGAGAAAATAAATTTTTGTTGTTTAAAACATCCAGTCTGTGGTATTTTGTTACGGCGGCTCTAGCAAACTAGTAGAGAAATTAAGTGATCATTAACTTGTGTACACCACACAACAGACCTTCAAAGCAGAAACAAAAACTGATGGTGTTAAAAGGTAAAATAGAGAAATGTACAATTATAGTTGGGAACTTCCACCCCTCACTTTCAGTAATTGATAGAATTAATAGACAGAAAGTTAGCAAAGATATAGAAGAACTAAATAATACTGTTAACCAGCTGGATCAAATTGTCATATATAGAACTTTTCACTCAACAAAATCAGAATATACATTTATTTTAGGTTCCTATGGAATACTCATCAATATAGATCATATCTGTGGTCATAAAACAGATTTCAAAAAACTTAAAGAAATTGAGATCATATAAAGTATGTTTTCCAGCCATAACGGAATCAAACTAGAAATCAAAAACAGAAAATAGAAAATCTTAACCCATGTGGTAATTAAAGAATATATTTCTAAATAACTCATGAACCAAAAAGGAAGTCTCAATGGAAACAAAAAATACGTAGAATTAAATGAAAATAATACAATGCATCAAAACATGTGAGATGCATGTAAAGCGATATGAACAGTGAAATTCATAGCATTAAATGCTTCCATTAGACAGAAGAAAGGTTTCAAATAAATAATCTAAGTTTCTATTTTAAGAACTAGAAAAAGGAGAGCAAAATAAACCTAAAGCTAGTAGAATAAAAAAATAATTAATAAAATGAGAGCAGAAATCAATGAAATTAAAATAGGAAAACAATAAGATCAATGAAACAAAAGCTGATTATTCAAAAATATCAATAAAATTGATAAACCCCTAGCAAGACTGACAAAGACAAAAAGAGAAGACACAAATTAGCAATATCAGAAATGAAACAGGGATATCACTACAGATACTTCAGTTATTCAAATAGTAATAAGGGAAACCTATAAACAATTTTATAGTCACAAATTTGACAACTTAGAAGAAATGAACTGATTCCTCAAAAACTGCAAAATACGAAAACTGAACCAACATTAAATTTCTAATTAAAATGTTTCCCAGGGGCTGGCCCGGTGGCGCAAGCGATTAAGTGCGCACGCTCCACTGCGGCGGCCCAGAGTTCGCCGGTTCGGATCCCAGGCTCGCACTGATGCACCGCTTGGCAAGCCATGCTGTGGCGGTGTCCCATATAAAGTGGAGGAAGATGGGCACGGATGTTAGCACAGGGCCAGTCTTCCTCCGCAAAAAAAGAGGAGGATTGGCAGATATTACCACAGGGCTGATCTTTCTCACACACAAAATAAAATAAAATAAAATAAAATAAAATAAAATAAAATAAAATAAAATAAAATAAAATAAAATAGTTTCCCAGAAAGAAATCTCCAGCCTCAGATGGCTTCACTGTTGAATTTTACTAAACATTTAAAGAAGAATTAACACCAACTTTCTACAATCTTCCCTAGAAAGCAGAAGACAAGAGAACACTTCCCAGCTCCTTTCATGAGACAAGTATTATCTTGATACCAAAGCAGAGACAGTACAAAAAAACAGAAAATAAAAAAGAAAAAGAAAGGAAAACTACAGACCAAAATCTCTCATTCTCTTATGAACTTGGATCCAAAAATTATTAACAAAATATTAGCAAATCAAGTCAAAGTGTAAAAAGAATTCTACACTATGACCAAGAATTCTATTTCACACTGTTTTTTTTCATGTATGCTAAACTGTTTCACTATTTGAAAATTAATCAATGTAATCTAGCTTATGAACAGGCTAAAGAAGAAAATGCATATGATTATATTAATTGATACAGAAAAATATTTGATGAAATTCAACACCCAATCATGATAAAAACTCTCAGCAAACTAGGAATAGAAGGGAACTTCCTTAACTTGATACAGGGCATTTCATAAAACATCTACAGCTAACATCATACTTAATTGTAAAAGACTGAATATTTTCTCCCTAAGATCAGGGATGAGGTGTGAATGTCACCTCTCACCATACTTATTCAAAATAGCACCAAAAGTTCTAGACATTGAATCAGGTCAAGAAAAAGAGACAAAAATCATACATGTTGGAAAAGAAGAAATCAAACTGTCCCTATTTGCGGAGAGCATGATTGTCTATGTAGAAAATCCCAAGGAATCTATAAAAAAACAAAAACAAAAACCTCCTGGAACTAAATAGTGAGCTCACCAAGGTTGCAAGATACAAGATCAACATATAAAAATCAATCTCACTTCTATATACCAAAAATGACCACGTAGAAACCAAATTAAATATAATATCATTTTCATCATTCAAAAGAAAATAAAATAGGTAAAAACCTAAAGAAAACTTGTACAGGGTGTGTATGCTGAAAATTACAAAAATCTTATGAAAGAAATCAAAGATCTAAGTAAACGAAGAGACATCCTGTGTTCATGGATTGGAAGACTTAATATAGTAAAGATGTTAATTTTCCCCAAATTGATCTATGGAATTAATGCAATTCTCACCAAGATTTCCACAATATTTTTTGTAGACACAAATAAGCTTATTATAACATTCATGTGGAAACACAGTGGCCATAGAATATTTAAAACAATGTTGACCAAAAAAAAAAAAAAAAAGGTAAGGTGGGAGTAACCACCCTACCCATTATTAAGGCTTACTATACAACTATAATAACCAAGAGTATGGAATTGGCACAGCATAGATACATTGATCAAAGGGACAGAACAGAGAACCCAGAAATAGATCCATACAAACATGCTCAATTGATTTTTTGACAAAGTTTCAAAAGCAGATTAGTGGAGCAAAGATAGCCTTTTCAACAAATTGTGTTGAAGTAATTAGATATCTATAGGCAAAATATGAACCTCAAACTAATCCACACATACCTTATATGAAAATATATTAATAAACTAAAATGTAAAATTATAAAACATTTAGAAAAAATCATAGGATAAAATATTTGAAATCTAGGGCGAGGCAAAAATTCTTAGATTTGACACCAAAGTGACAATACTTAGAAGGAAAAATGGATAGATAGTACCCCATTAAAAGTAAAAATTTTTGCTCTTCAAAAGACCTTGTTATGAAGATGAAAAGACAACCTACAAACTGGGAGAAAATATTTGCAAACTGTATATCTGACAAAGGACTCATATCTAAGATATAATGAACTCTCGAAATTCAAAAGTAAAAAACAAAAAACAAACCACTACCCCCCAAATCAATCCAATTTGAAAAATGAGTAAAAGATATAAACATACATTTCACCAAAGTAGATATACAGATGACAAATAAGCACATAAAAAGATCATTAAAACACATAAAAAAGTCAACATAATAAGCCATCAAGTAAATGCCACTTAAAACCACAGTGAGTATTGCTACATCAGAAAGGCTAAAATAAAAAATAGTGACAACACTAAATGCTAGTGATGATGTGATGACACTGGATTACTTACACATTGCCGATAGGCATGGAAAATGATACAGTCACTCTGGAAAACAGTTTTGTAGTTTCTTATAAACTACCATATGACCCAGAAATTGCATTATTGAGCTTTTATCTCAGAAAAACAAGAACTTTATGTTCATGCAAAACCTGTACATAAATGTTTATAGCAGCTTTATTCATAATAGCCAGAAACTGGAAACAACTCAGATATCCACCAAATGTGTAAAAATGGTTAAAAAAAGTGTACCATATCAATACTACATAAGACTACTCTGCAATATAAAGGAATGGACTGCTGATACACAGAACAGCTTGGATGAATCTCCAGGGAATTGCACTGAGTGAAAAAAGTTAATCAAAAAGGTCACATACTGTACAGTTTAACTTATAAAATATTCTTGCAATGACAAAATTATAGAAATGGAGGACAGATTAGTGGCTCTAAGGGGTCAGGAACAAGAAATGTGGAGGGTTGATGGTGGCTATAAATGGGCAACAGGGGCCCAGCCCAGTGTCCCAAGTGGTTAAGAGTGCACTCTGCTGTGCTGGCCCAGGGTTCGCCGGTTCGGATCCCGGGCGCGCACCGACACACCGCTTGGCAAGCCATGCTGTGGCGGCATCCCATATAAAGTGGAGGAAGATGGGCATGGGTGTTAGCCCAGGGCCAGTCTTCCTCAGCAAAAAAAAGAGGAGGATTGGTAGATGTTAGCACAGGGCTGATCTTCCTCACAAAAGGAAAAAAAAAAAGGGCAACAGGAGGGACCCCTGTGTTGATGGAAATATCCTGCATCTTAACTGTACTAATGTCAATATTCTGTTTGTGACATTGTACTAAATGTACATTGTATTGCAAGATGTTACCACTGTAGGACACTGGGTAAGATGTACAAGAGATATCTCTTATTATTCCTTACAAGTGCCTGTCAGTCTACGATAATCTCTCAAAAGTTTAATAAAACAAAACAACCTTGTGAGAGACATAAATCAAGTGTTATTTTCCCTTTTATATTTTTAAGGAAAACGTTCAGAGAGTCAGATTGTTTTTCTGAATTCGTGCAGCTAGTCTATATCAGAATTGGGACTAACACAGGTTTTCTTAGATGTAGTTCAGCAGTATTTTGTCTCAACCAGTCCATGCCAGCACTAATTTCCTATGATGCAAGGCCTAAAATTCAGGCCCAATATATGTCCTACCTAGACAAACGGGGGCCTCAAACGGCCTAGCCCCAAGTTCCCCTCCGCATTCTGTTCCCATGGATAAGATCCCCTAGCCAACAACCCTCCTTATCAAACTGATCATGTGCAGTTCCTGCTTATCCATGAGTAGCAGATTTTAGTTTCTTGCCAGCTGCAGAACTATTCCAAGACGCCAATAACAGTCTCCCATGGGAACCAGAGGGCACCCCACCCTCCTGATACTACAATGCCTGCCTCCTACAGCCCCGGATGTTCACTCTGTTCCGGGGTACAACTCCTGTGTGGTCCTGCCTCTCACCTGCCCCCCACTCTCCACCCCTCACACTAATTAAAAAGTAAGTAGAGCAAATTGCTATGGTGAGATTTAATTGCATTCGTGGATTTCCTGAAGAGTTTTGTTGCAATGCAGTCATGTAAACAGAGGGAAAAGGCTTTAAGTTTCAAGTTCTTTATAGACTTCACATGTCTGAGTCCTCTAGTATATATACTATTGGAATCCAAATAAAAATATATTATCATCAGTTCATGAAACACAAAATGATAGCTCTGGATAATTCCTGCTGGGGGATGGGCAGCAATAGTTAAAAAAGAATCTAAAATAGCATTAGGCATTGAATTTTGAGGTTGTACCCAGGACCACAATTGTGTTTATGAAGAAAGTAATATTACAATGACAAGCAATTTAATGCTTGATTTATAACTTATAATAGTCTCTCAAGAACAATATTTTAATGGTACATAGTTTTTTCTTATATCGTCTGGTTTATAACTTAAAACATGATCAAATATTAATGTATTGAGGAAAGTATTAATACATCTTTCATTTAAAAACTAGATGATTGGTATGCAAACCGAATGGAAGCGTTACAGAAAATATATATAAATGCTCTAGACCAACTCACAGTGACAGCTGTGGTAAAGTCATACAGTGTCTAGGTTTTCTAAATAACATTGAGTTTAATTCAATGGATTAAAAATAATTCTGATATCTTGAGTGAAATAAAGTTGCAGTAATTTCACCATTTTATGTAAATATAGGATGTGGTAAGCAAATGATAAGTAGAAGAATTTTTCCTGTGCAACAGGAAATTCATACTGATTTGAAGGAAAATAAACCACATATAAATGTGAAAATGACTAAATTATTTGCCTGTAAAATTCTAAGTGTTTTGAACAGCTGAAAATACTCAGTGTTTTTTTTTTTTAATAATTTTATTTATTTATTTTTTCCCCCAAAGCCCCGGTAGATAGTTGTATGTCATAGCTACACATCCTTCTAGTTGCTGTATGTGGGACGCGGCCTCAGCATGGCCGGAGAAGCGGTGCGTCGGTGCGCACCCAGGATCTGAACCCGGGCCGCCAGCAGCAGAGCGCACACACTTAACCGCTAAGCCACGGGGCCGGCCCCTCAAAGTGTTTTAAAAATAAAACTAGCGCCTAATATTGTGGACATTTTTCTCTGAGGAAATATTTAATGGAAACTACACTGAAATTTACTCAAGGAAATTATTCCAGTTTTGTGTTTATGATAGTTGAAATCTGAAATTGATAAATATCACTTTTTTTCTGCCTACCTTCAGGCAGAACTTTGCATTATTACTCTTCTTATTTGATTTATTTTTCTTTTTTTAAAACCGTAGTAGTGGAGAGCTGCCAAGAGATACTTCTGGTATTTAGAGGTCTTTTAGTTTAATGATGTGTTTCATTACATAAAATAAATAAATAAATGAATTTGGATTGTCATTCACTTTGATTTCATTCTACTCTAAGAAATATTGTTTGTCTCTCACTGTCATTCTTCTAACATTTGTGTCTAGATTATTTCTTTGGTAAGGAAGATTGTCCCTGAGCTAACATCTGTTGCCAGTCTTTCTCTTTTTGCTTGAGGAAGATTGTCCCTAAGCTAACGTCTCTTCCAGTCTTCCTCTATTTTGTATGCATGATGCCGCCACAGCATGGCTTGATGAGCTGTGTATAGGTCTGCGCCCAGGATCTGAACCCACAAACCCTGGGCCACCAAAGCGAAGCACATGAACTTAAGCACTACCCCACTGGGATCACCCCATATGTATACAGTTTTAACACTGGACGAGTCTGTACATTCAGCTATTTAGGGCTAGTTTCTGAGAGCAGCAAAGTGAAAAACAACAACAGAAACTTAGAAGGTTTTACAAATATATATAGAAGCTTGAATGATTCATATTTGAGAAAATTATTGGTAGTCACAAAACAATTTGGTGGGCAACCAGAAAAATATACAAACTGATAAATATTTTTCTAAGATTCAAACATTTCAGAACAGATATGTTCTAGTTGTTTTCTTATCTTGAAAACATTTGTTCTGAAATGTTTAAGATTATTATGACCTATTCTTTGCTTAGTTGACCAACTCACCTAAATGATAAGATATTTTTCAAGTTTAGATGGATTAAAGAATGAATTCTATGGACTTCTGAGGTCTTCTCCAGAAGTATCAAGGACATTGACTTCTTTTTATGACCAGGAATTACATATTATAGTTCAGTGGCTACATGGTCATTTGAATGACTATACTTAGAATCATATTCCCAGGCATTAAAGTTCTGATATATTTGTACTGGGGAAAAATTGGAGAAAAAGATAATAAAGTGAGAAAAATTTCCTTATTTGGTATATTGCTGGCAACTGTTAAGTGTCCAGGAAATTATGTCTTAATGCCTTAAGAATTGCCTAGCAAATGGACCAATATGCTTACTGTATTAGCACAAACAATAAAAAGAAAAAGCATAAAATTCCAAATCATAATTTGACTCAAGAATCTTTGTAAAGGCTGACCCTGTGGTGTAGTGGTTAAGTTCATGTGCTCTGTTTCAGTGGCCCGGGTTTGTGGGTTTGGATCCTGAGCACAGACCTAAACCACTCATCAGCCACGCTGTGGCAGCAACCCACATAAAAAGTAGAGGAAGCTTGGCACAGATGTTATCTCATGGCTAATTTTCCTCAAGCAAAAAAAAAAAAAGAGGACAATTGGCAACAGACGTTAGTTCAGGGTGAATCTTCCTCAGCAAAAAAAAAAAAAAGAAAAAAGAATCTTTATAAATGACTAAATGTTGTAGGAGAGGAAGAGAATTCCTCTACTCTCTAGGTCCTTCTGGGTGGGCTATTCATGAATTAAATTCACATGAGACAGAATAACAGGAGCAAGTCAAACAAAGCTTTATAACAGGCATACATGGGAGAAAACCAGGAAAATGGGTGACTCAGCCATCTGGCCGACGTTGTCACCTTAAATAGCATCTTCATCTAAAGACAAAGCAGGATGTTGGGGGTAGTGATTTGGGGCTTCAAAGGGGAGGAAGACAATTCACATGGAGATGGAAATGCAAATGTTTGGTAGACAGAACTTTGACAAGAATGGGCTTAACAAGGACCCTCACAGTCTACGGATACCCAGAGTTATCTATGGTGATGGCTTGTCCTGGACACAGGCCTCTTATCTTAAATTCTTTTAGGCAGTTGGGGGAAGGCCAAAGTTTCTTTCAGAGTCTTTTGTTCTTAAAAATAATCAAGCCAAGGCAAAGAGACACATTTTGGGGCGACCAATTCTGAGCCCCCACAATGTCAATTTGGTGTCTTATTTTCTTAATACAGTACTCTTTAAATCATCAATTCTTATTGCATAATGAATATTTTGGCATTAATTTTGTCTAAGTTAAACAGTATTTTACATTTAAATTTATATAAAGCTTAATCTTAATCTTCCATATGGATTTAAAATAAAAATCTTGATGAAGTAAAACATCTATAGTTATATTTTTTCTATTTGGATGGTCTTCTGTATAATGTTATTCTGAGTTGAATAAATAGTGTTTATACTCCATTTCCACTCAAAGATGATAACTAGGCCTTTGGTGATATTATTTGCTTGTAAAAAATTTAATCGTAGATTGATGGAATATACATTCTAAGTATATAATTCTGCCTTTGTAGCTGGTATTTGTTCTCATGGAATATATTCATTCTATCATTTAAATAGCTTTTATAGTTCTATATGCTGGTTATTAAAGAGGAAGATTGGTCCTGAGCTGATCAACATGTTTATAAATGTTAATATGTTATTCTTATGGCTTTTTCTCAATTTATAAATATTCTATCTAAACAATACTTTACTTACATTTCTTGTACCAAGTATTATTTAAAAATAACTTCACTAATCTAGTAATAGAATCAAATTATGGCCTATAGTTAACCCCTAAGTATCTCATAAATTATCGTCAGTTTTTTCAGATTGTTTATAGCAAGAAGTCATGGCTTAAATAACCAAAAAGATAAATAAGGTTTGCTTTACTGCTTAATGTCCACGGTATCCTGTAAACAAGCTCTATAGTTTTCCAGAATTTTTACTTTAAAAGTAATAAATATAAGATTAAATCGTATTTCAAATGCATTATATTTGCAAGCAAACACAATATATGACAAAATATCTACATGGCTTTGAGTTTTAAATTGATTTAATGTTTCTGAATACATAGATTCTAGGAGAGTTAGGTATAAGAACATTTTCCCCACAACTTTTAATTATGTTTTTCCTTATAAGCAAACTTATATGTGCACTCAATGTTAAAAAGATTTAGAGTTAGAGTCCTGTAAGAAGTTCTTCACTCCCGCCTCACCTACTGCTGATTTACAAAAATAACCACTTCCAGCTGGTTTAGCTGTTTTGTTTCTTTTTTTCCTTCATTTCTCTAAATAATAAGTGTGAGCTTCTGTGTGTTGGTTATTCAGTAGGAGGCATTATCTAGTCACCTTCCACAGTGAAACCTCACAGCCAAGTACTAACCAAGTACCTGTATTCACACAATCTTGTACATTTGTACCATGATTTAGTTTTTTATTAAATCAATACTCAGATCAATATGTATACAGTGTCTTCAACAATGCTATAAAGTTGGTGATTATTTTTGCTTTCTTGTGCAATATTTTTGTTTGCTTTGGTGTTAATAATTGCCTTGTAAATTTTTTCCCTTAGTTTTCTATGTACTTATCATTAATTCAACACCGAACTCATAGCTCACTTTGTAAATCTCCCCTCAATATGTGCACAGATGTCAAGTATTCTATCAATTTCATTTTCTTGATGAAGTCTCTCCTGGATATGCTCCAATCTGCACCTTTTTTTACCTGGTGTACAATTGTCATCCTGGAATCTCCTTTCACCACTTTTATTGAGCAAGCTCACCGTTAACACTTGACAGGCACAGGGCAAGAATACAAATAGGGGCACTCTGGTCTATATTTTATCCCATTTCTCTTCCCACCCTGGCTCCAGGGAACAGACTCAAAGAAGGAGCAAAGAAGCCATCCAGGCCCTGGTGTGAGTGAAACACCATTTTAAATTTTTATTTATTTTATTATTATTATTTTTTCCCCCAAAGCCCCAGTATATAGTTGTATGTCATAGTTGCACAGCCTTCTAGTTGCTGTATGTGGGATGCGGCCGCATCGTGGCCGGAGAAGCGGTGCGTCGGTGCGCGCCCAGGATCTGAACCCAGGCCACCAGCAGCAGAGCGCACGCACTTAACCGCTAAGCCACGGGGCAGGCCCGAAACACTATTTTAGATGGGCGTTTCTTCCAGGGTCCTACCTAGAGCATATTGGCTGCAGTGTTCCCTTTCTTGGAGCCGAGTATGGGAAGACGCTGTGTGTTTCGGATTCAGTGTTTTAGAGCTTACTTTGATGCAATCTACTTGCAACTGTGTCTGGTGTCTCAACACTAGAGATTTATTTTTTCCTCTCTAGTTTTCTGTTGGGATGAAGAAAAGTACAGTTACCTATTTCTCAGAGTGGGAGAGAAGATCTAAGAGTTTGCATCTTAAATAGTTGTCTATCCAGTTCTGTTTTTAGAATGATCTGAAATCTTACTGTCAGAGGTACTAAGTACCAACTATTCCATAGCCTTTGAGGGTTTTATGGTATAAATTTATCTGAATCTTGCATTTCCATTATTGTCTTGGGACAATAACATAATAGTAATAATGTTACCTTATACTACTTTCTCTCTGCTCCAACCATGGTGAATTTCTCTCAATTCATGAAACATCTTCTTCAAGTTTGCTTTCAGCTTTCACACACCCATTTCTCTCTGTTTGAATCTCTCCCTCCGTATATCAACCACTCACTGATCCCTCCCCAGTTTTCTTAGGTAAATCCTCCCTGCGCCCCCAGATTAATGAGGCCCTCCCACTGCATCTTCCAATAACCCCATGACTCCTCTTTGGCAGAACTTGGCATACTTGTCATTCTGTACTTAATTATCTATAATTATTTGCTTATTGTCTCTCCCCCCAAGGTCTATATTACTACAATGCCAAGAGCCATGTTTGCTTTCCTAACCACCATCTTTCTAAATCGTAACTCAGTATTTGTATTAATTTCCTGTGGCTGCTGTAACAAGCCGGATTTCTTGCCATAAGAGAATTTTGTTTTCTCAATTTTGGAGGCCAGCAGTCCAAAATCCAGCAGGGCCATGCTCCCTTTAGGACCTCTTGGGGAGAATCAGTTCTTTGCCTCTTCCAGCTTCTGGTGGCTGCCCCAGCATTCTTGGGCATGTGGAGGCATCATTCTGATCTTTGCTTCTGTGTTCACATTGCCTCCTCCTCTTCTGTCCCTCTAATCTCCCTCTACCTCACTTAGATAAGGGTACTAGTCATTGGATTTAGGGCACACCAGGATAATTCATGATGATCTCCTCATCTCATGATCCATAACTTAATTACATCTGCAAACATCCTTTTTCTAAGTAAGATAACATTCACGAGTTCCAAGATCAGGACATGGACATATTTTGGGGGGGGGGCGGGCAGCATTCAACCCACTACAGTGCTTAATCTTAGATGTGTGGTCCTAACATATTTTTTGAGAACCATTCCAAGTTTCTTCTAAATGTCAATAAATTTTCAGTTGTATTATATTTTTATCTTGAAAAATATTAAAGATAAAGAAAGTCAGTAGTTCATCATTTTTTTGCCACTTGGGTTTCTTCCTAGGACAGCTCACACCACTTTAGAGCAAAGCAAGTTTCCTTTAGAGAAAAAAACAGAGCAAGAGTGTGTCCAAGACAACACTGGCAGGATCAAGGAGATCGTTCAGGAGGCTATTGCTATAATTATCGGGGTAGACCAGAGATGATGTTAGCTTGACCCAGGGGATAGCAGCGGAGGTGGCAAGACTTTGTGGAACATGAGAAAAAAATTTGAAGAGAGTGTCAACACAATTTCTTGATGGATAAGACGTCGGTATAAAAGAAGAGAATATTATGAAAGCAGTAATGCAGTGTATTTCTCCCCAAACAACTATACTCTGTGAGCAAGAACAATTTTCACTTTTCTCTCCCACTTTATTTCCAATACCTATAAAGTGCTCAATAATATGAATAAATGAGTGAATCAATGGATAATTTGGTCAATCTAACAAAATTAAACAGATGTGGAAGTATATCAAATGAAACCTACATATTCTATAATGCTACAAAGAAAAATATTGATCAGGTATATTATAGTATTTGGTGGCAAGGACTTTAATATAATAAAATGTCAGAAAGTTTTCAGAAACTATTTAACTGATGGAGTAGTGTGGTGATAGGGACTGGTAATGTGAGTACATAAAGCATTTGTATTCAGGCTAAAGTGAACAGCAATGATAACAATAAATTTCCTGAGAAGGAAAGTTCTTCAGAATCACTTTGATTCAACATATCTTATTTAAACAGTTAAAACTCATAAGTAGGGTTTGTTATTCTGACAGGATTGTGCAGTTAATCCAATATTTTAAATTTAAATTAGGAAATTTACAAATCTATGAAGCAATACTAAATGGCAAGTTTTGTTTTCTCCACATGTAGATTGGTAAATTACCACATTAATTTGAGTTGTTACAATTTTTGATAAAGCAAATGCTAGCTTCCCATTGCAGGTAGTGTGGTGGTTAGTTTTTTGTGTCAACTTGGCTATGCTATAGCACACAGTTGTTTAATCAGACATTAATCTAGGTATTGCTGTAAAGGTATTTTGTAGATATGGTTAACATCTGCAGTCAATTGACTTTAAGTAAAGGGAATTACCCCCCATATTGTGGGTGGGCCTCTCTAATCAGTTGAAGACCTACCAGCGAAATCTGAGGTTTCCTGGAGAAGAAATTCTGCCTCAAGACTGCAGCAGTAACTCTTAGCTGAGTTTTCAGCCTGTGACCCTGCCCTACAGATTGTGCACTTTCCAGCCCCCACAATCACGTGAGCCAATTCCTTAAAAAAAATAAATCTATATCTATGCAGATGTAGATAGCTATAGGTATATCTATAGCTACGACTATATCTACCTATATCTACATATCTCATATTCTGTTTCTCTACATTTTTTTTTTTTGATTTTTATTGATATTTTAATGGTTTCTAACATTGTGAAATTTTGGGTTGTACATTTTTGTTTGTCCATCACCCCATATATGACTCCCTTCACCCCTTGTGCCCACCCCCCACCCCCACTTCCCGGGTAACCACAGTCCAGTTTTCTCTGTCCATGTGTTGGTTTATATTCCACATATGAGTGAGATCATACAGTGTTTGTCTTTCTCTTTCTGGCTTATTTCACTTAACATAATACGCTCCAGGCCCATCCATGTTGTTGCAAATGGGACGATTTTGTCTTTTTTTATGGCTGAGTAGTATTCCATTGTATATATATACCACATTTTCTTAATCCAATCGTCAGTCGAGGGACACTTAGGTTGCTTCCACTTCTTGGCTATGGTGAATAATGCTGCAATGAACATAGGGGTGCATAAGCCTCTTTGGATTGTTGATTTCAGGTGCGTTGGATAGATTCCCAGTAGTGGGATGGCTGGATCATAGGGCATCTCTATTTTTAATTCTTTGAGGAATCTCCATACCGTTTTCCATAGAGGCTGCACCAATTTGCATTCCCACCAGCTGTGTATGAGTGTTCCTGTTTCTCCACATCCTCTCCAACATTTGTTGTTTTTTGTCTTGGTGATTATAGCCATTCTAACGGGCGTGAGGTGGTATCTTAGTGTTGTTTTGATTTGCATTTCCCTGATGATTAGTGATGTTGAGCATCTTTTCATGTGCCTATTGGCCATCTGTATATCTTCCTTGGAGAAGTGTCTGTTCATTTCCTCTGCCCATTTTTTGATCGGGTTGTTTGTTTTTTTGTTGTTCAATTGTGTGAGTTCTTTATATATTATGGAGATCAACCCCTTGTCAGATGTATGTTTTGCAAATATTCTCTCCCAGCTGGTTGGTTGTTTGTTCATCTTGATTCTGGTTTCATTTGTCTTATAAAAGCTCTTTAGTCTGATAAAGTCCCACTTGTTTATTTTTTCTTTAGTTTCCCTAGTCTGGGTAGGCTTGTCATCCGAAAAGATTCCTTTAAAACCAATGTCAAATAGTGTGTTGCCTATATTTTCTTCTATGAGTTTTATAGTTTCAGGTCTCACCTTCAGGTCTTTGATCCATTTTGAGTTAATTTTTGTGAATGGCGATAGCACATGGTCCACTTTCATTCTTTTGCATGTGGCTGTCCAGTTTTCCCAACACCATTTATTGAAGAGACTTTCCTTTCTCCATTGCATGTCCTTAGCACCTTTGTCGAAAATTAGCTGTCCGTATATGTGTGGTTTTATTTCTGGGCTTTCAATTCTGTTCCATTGATGTGTGTGTCTGTTTTTGTACCAGTACCATGCTGTTTTGATTACTATTGCTTTGTAGTATGTTTTGAAGTCAGGAATTGTGATGCCTCCTGCTTTGTTCTTTTTCTTTAGGATTTCTTTAGCTATTCGGGGTCTTTTGTTGCCCCATATAAATTTTAGTATTCTTTTTTCTATTTCTGTGAAGAATGTCATTGGGATTCTGATTGGGATTGCATTGAATCTGTAGATTGCTTTAGGTAATATAGACATTTTAACTATGTTTATTCTTCCAATCCACGTGCATGGGATATCTTTCCATTTCTTTATGTCATCGTGGATTTCCCTCAATAATGTCTTGTAGTTCTCATTGTATAGGTCCTTCACCTCCTTGGTAAGATTTATTCCTAGGTATTTTATTCTTTTTGATGCAATTGTAAATGGTATTATCTTTTTGAGCTCTCTTTCTGTTAGTTCATTATTAGCATATAGAAATGCAACTGATTTTTGTAGATTGATTTTGTACCCTGCAACTTTGCTATAGTTGTTGATTGTTTCTAACAGTTTTCCAACAGATTCTTTAGGGTTTTCTATATATACAATCATGTCATTTGCAAATAGTGAGAGTTTCACTTCTTCCTTACCTATTTGGATTCCTTTTATTCCTTTTTCTTGCCTAATTGCTCTGGCCAAAACCTCCAGTACTATGTTGAACAGGAGTGGTGAGAGTGGGCAGCCCTGCCTCGTTCCTGTTCTCAGAGGAATGGCTTTCAGTCTTTCCCCGTTGAGTATGATGTTAGCTGTGGGTTTGTCATATATGGCCTTTATTATGTTGAGGTACTTTCCTTCTATTCCCATTTTATTGAGAGTTTTTATCATAAATGGATGTTGTATCTTGTCAAATGCCTTCTCTGCGTCTATTGAGACGATCATGTGGTTTTTATTCTTTGTTTTGTTGATGTGATGTATCACGTTGATTGATTTGCGGATGTTGAACCATCCCTGCGTCTCTGGTATAAATCCCACTTGATCATGGTGTATGATCTTTTTAATATATTGTTGTATTCGGTTTGCCAATATTTTGTTGAGGATTTTTGCATCAATGTTCATCAGCAATATTGGCCTGTAATTTTCTTTCTTTGTATTGTCTTTGTCTGGTTTCGGTATCAGGGTGATGTTGGCCTCATAGAATGATTCAGGAAGTGTTCCATCTTCCTCTATTTTTTGGAATAGTTTGAGGAGGATGGGTATTAAATCTTCTTTGAATGTTTGGTAAAATTCACTGGAGAAGCCATCTGGTCCTGGACTTTTATTTTTTGGGAGATTTTTGATTACTATTTCAATCTCTTTACTTGTGATTGGTCTATTCAGATTCTCCATTTCTTCTTGGTTCAATTTTGGGAGGTTGTATAAGTCTAAGAATTTATCCATTTCTTCTAGATTGTCCAATTTGTTGGCATATAATTTCTCATAGTATTCTCTTATAATCCTCTGTATTTCCATGGTATCCGTTGTAATTTCTCCTCTTTCATTTCTAATTTTATTTACTTGAGCCTTTTCTCTTTTTTTCTTAGTTAGCCTGGCTAAGGGTTTGTCTATTTTGTTTATCTTCTCGAAGAACCAACTCTTTGTTTCATTAATCCTTTCTACTGTTTTTTTGGTCTCAATATCATTTATTTCTGCTCTGATTTTTATTATTTCTCTCCTTCTGCTGGCTTTGGGCTTTGTTTGTTCTTCTTTTTCTAGTTCTGTTAGGTGTACTTTAAGGTTGCCTATTAGGGCTTTTTCTTGTTTGTTAAGGTGGGCTTGTATCGCTATGAGTTTCCCTCTCAGGACCGCTTTTGCTGCATCCCATATGGTTTGATATGGTGTGTTATCATTTTCGTTTGTTTCCAGATAGTTTTTGATTTCTCCTTTAATTTCATCAATGATCCATTGGTTGTTCAGTAGCATGTTGTTTAATCTCCACATTTTTGTCACTTTCCCAGTTTTTTTTTCCTGGTTCATTTCCAGTTTCATAGCCTTATGGTCTGAAAAGATGCTTGTTATGATTTCAATCTTCTTAAATTTATTGAGGCTTGCTTTGTTTCCCAACATATGGTCTATCCTAGAGAATGTTCCATGCGCGCTTGAGAAGAATGTGTAGTCAGCTGTTTTTGGGTGGAGTGCTCTGTATATGTCTACTAGGTCCATCTCGTCCAGTTTTTCATTTAAGTCTAATATTTCTTTATTAACTTTTTGTCTGGATGATCTATCCATTGCTGTAAGTGGGGTGTTAAGATCTCCTACTATTATTGTGTTGTTGTTGATTTCTCCTTTTAGGTTTGTTAATAGTTGTTTTATGTACATTGGTGCTCCTATGTTGGGTGCATATATATTTATAAGTGATATGTCTTCTTGATGGAGTGTCCCTTTTATCATTATATATTTCCCTTCTTTGTCTTTCTTAACCTGTTTTATCTTGAAGTCTACTTTGTCTGATATGAGTATGGCAACACCTGCTTTCTTTTGTTTGCCATTAGCTTGGAGTATTGTCTTCCATCCTTTCACTCTGAGCCTGTGCTTGTCTTTAGTGCTAAGATGTGTTTCCTGAAGGCAGCGTATTGTTGGGTCTTGCTTTTTAATCCATCCTGCCACTCTGTATCTTTTGATTGGAGAGTTCAATCCATTTACATTTAGGGTAATTATTGAAATATGAGGGTTGAATGTTGCTGTTTTGTCACTTATTTTCTGGTTCTTTTGCATTTCCTTTGTTTCTTGTCCCATTTGTTTTGGACTGCCAATTCAGTTTGGTTGTTCTGTCTTATGATTCTTCTAGTTTTCTCTTTGTTTATCATATGTGGTTTTAATTTGATTATTTGTTTAGTGGTTACCTTGAGGTTTGGGCAAAAAATCTTCTGTATGAGATAGTCCATTATCTGATAGCCTCCTATTTCCTTATACTAAGTCAATTCAGTCACTTTCCTCTTCCCCTTCTAAGTTGCTCTTGTTATACCTTATTCTATCTTGTGTTGTGGCTGTGTGTTTACAGTGATGAGGTTAAATTTATTTTTGGTGAATTTCTTCCTTTGATCTTTGAGTTTAGTGTCTAAGTGGTTGCTAACCTATTCCGGTAAAGATCTACTATTTCTCTGATTTTGTCTACCTACTTTTCTCCTTACTCCAAGCTTTGTGTTCCCTTTCTCTTCTTGTTTTCAGGCCTGAGGGCCTTCTTGAGTATTTCTTGTAGTGGCGGTCTCGTGGCCATGAACTCCCTTAGCTTTTGTTTATCTGGGAGAGTTACTATTTCTCCATCATATTTGAAGGATATTTTTGCTGGATAGAGTATTCTTGGCTGAAAGTTTTTGTCTTTTAGTATTTTGAATATATCATTCCAGTCTCTTCTAGCCTGAAAAGTTTCTGTTGAGAAATCCGCTGAGAGCCTGATGGGAGTTCCTTTGTACGTTATTTTTTGTTTTTGTCTAGCTGCCCTTAATATTGTTTCTTTGTCGTTGACCCTGGCTAGCCTTACCACTAGGTGTCGTGGTGAAGGCCTTTGTCTGTTAATATATATAGGAGTCCTGTTGGCTTCGCTTACTGGTATTTCCTGCTCCTTCCCCAGATTTGGGAAATTTTCAGCTATTATTTCCTTGAATAGGCTCTCTGTTCCTCTTTCCCTCTCCTCTCCCTCAGGAATACCTATAATTCTTATGTTACATTTTCTAATAGAGTCCGATATTTCTCGGAGTCTTTCTTCATTTCTTTTTAGTCTTAGTTCTCTCTCTTCTTCCATCTGGAGTATATCTGTATTCCTATCCTCTAATGTACTAATTCTTTCCTCCATATTGTCAGCTCTGTTCTTTAAAGATTCCAGATTCTCCTTTATCTCCTCCATAGTGTTCTTCATCTCCATCAGCACTGATAGGTTTTTCTTTATGATTTCAATCTCTTTTGTGAAGAAACTCCTAATCTCATTTAATTGTTTGTCTGTGTTGTCTCGTATTTCGTTGAGTGTTTTTATGATAGCTATTTTGAAATCTCTGTCATTTAGTTTATGGATTTCTGTGTCTTCGGGGTTGATTTCTGGGTGCTTGTCATTTTGTTTCTGGTCTGGTGATTTCATATATTTTTGCATTGTGGTTCCTGTGTTGGTTTTGATTTTCCTCATCCTGGAAGTCTCTGGTTGCAATTTCCACCTGCCGCCACTGTCTGGTGGTAAAGGGCTGTGTAGTCTAAGCCCCCTGCGCTCTGCCCCAGTTTTTCTGCTGCAATCCACAGTTTTGTTTTGTTTTGTTTTGTTTTTTTTCCCCACTGCGATCCACGGGTCCAGTCCAGTTTGTTCAGGTCTGCCTCAGATCGCTAGATCTGGTCGAGCTGCAGACTCCGGGTTGCGGGGAGAGGGGAGCTCTCTCTTTTGCCCTCTGGGTCCCTGACGTGGGAGGCTTCTCGTTTGCCCCTCTTTATCCGCTCTCTGGGGTGCTCAGATGTTGATGGTAGCCCTGTGGCTCCTCTGAGCCCTCTGTGCGGGAGTTTCCCACTGGCTGAGAGATCCTGAAGAGCTACAGTTTCCCGCCGAGGGCCGCCCCTCCCCCCTCTCTGGGAGCCGCGCGGACCGGATCGCTGATCTGATGGGGAGGGAGCAGAGTTCTCCTTACCTCTCCCCACTTCCTCCGGGGGCCCAGCACGTTCCGCTCTCAGATGTGCAGCAGTGTGGATCCCTCTGCTCTAGCTTTTCACTATCTGGGATTCCGTTGTTGGTCTGTGGCTGTTGCTTTTATTGTATCTTGTGGGGGAAGAATTCACGGGAAAGCTCACTCCGCCATGATGCTGACGTCACTCTCACAAAATGTTTTTATAAAAACAAATAATTTCTTTATGCCTTTTCAATCTTATCTAGTGTCTCTTGTATCACTGTAGGTTAAGTGTTTTTTTCATGAGCCTTTTCTCAAGCATTTAGGAAGAATTCATTCTGTAGATGAATACAAAGTATACGTGTCTTCACTCTAGTTAAACATATAATATTATGGAATTTTATATAACAAGTTACTTTACATACCACATATTTTATTTTCATAGTTATAGCAGAATATGTAGTTATGAGTTGTTTTTCATCTGGTTCAGGAATTTGAGATTGGAGCTTTCTTTTTCATCTTTAGGAGCTTTGTAGCAATAGAGAAAAAAATAATATGACCTTATAATATTCTGAATTATTCTTTACCCTAGAGTTGTATTTATTAACACACATTCCTTTTTAGATGTGAAGATCTTTTTGTTAAATTGATGAAGATAAAAGCTATTGTGCCAATTTGATCTTCTCTTGAAGAATTTGAAACAGTATTCTAAGTTGAGAAGAAGCAGACAACATATTTTTTTCAAAAGTTCAGTTTAAGGAATAGTAGCTTGAAATCTCTTAAGCTTTTATATTATCTCCTTGGAGTTGGTGAACTGTGGCCTGCCCACTGCCTAGTTTCATAAATAAGGTTTCATTGGAACACAACACATTAACTCATTTATATATTATCCATGGCTTCTTTTAGAGAAAAACAGTGGAATTAAGTTGTTGCAACCGAGATCTTATGGCCCACAAAGCCTAAAATATTTGCTATCCGGTACAGAAAAAGTTTGTCCACCTCTGTTATGTAGTGATATCCTCCACTGATATTAAGAAAGGAATACATTTTTGCCTATATTTCTGATGTAGCAATAATGAATATATAATCCTAAAACAGTAGCTACTTGGTTGCAATTTTTTCACTGTCAGATAAAATTTAGTACACAAAAACCTTTTGGGAAAATAAAATCCTTGTTGTAAAACAATATTAGGCCAGCACATAACAGGTAGTCCATGAATTGTTATTCAACTGAATGCAATTAATTGCACATTGAAGAGCTGCTCAATAAATATATTTTTAGTATGAATGATATTAATTAATTAATATAGTTATAAAATCTGCCTCCATCCAACAAAGCCCCTTCATATTAGGCCCATATTTTTGGATAATAAAATATATTTAGCATTCCACTTCATAAAGAAAAGTCTCTAATTTGGTGATTTAATATTAATAGATTTAAATATCTCTATAAAACTGTATAACCAATAATTCATGAGGTATCACAAAGACCACGTTACAAGTGAGACTATTCCAGGTGAAGATTGAGCACCAGAACAGACTAGACGCTGGCTCTCATCCCAGTATTAACTTGTACCAGAGGTTGCAGCCAAAGTAATGATAAAGAAAGAAAGAAATGGAGTTAGTGTTGAGAGATAAAAATAAAATTCATTGTCTCTATATGATATGATTGTACACCTAACACAATCAGTTGAATCAACTGAGAATCGTATAAAATTAATAGCATCTTTATAGTACTGGCCAACATTTAGTGATTAATTTGCCAAGTAGTATTGTAGGTTCTTGACACACATTACTTTATTTAATTTTAATTTTTAAGTTTGACCACTTTTCAAAATAAATGCTATCATTAATCTCCACTTTAAAACTTGAGGAAAACTGAGACACCAAAAATTATAATTAATTTTTCTATGGTCATATAGCTACAAGCGGCAAAACAGCTGTTGAGTGGGGCTCTGAAGGCCATGATTTGAATCACTAAGCTTTACTGCCTCTTCTAGTTCAGTCATGGCTAATTAAGGAATATATTTATAAAAAGTTCAATATCAATTGCAACCATAAGCTATAAAGTTCTTAGGAATAAAT